>NC_060138.1:1245179476-1245796496 GCF_021461385.2 Schistocerca piceifrons
TACATGTCGAATAAAGTATATGCACGCCGTAGTTTGAAACTAATTTACGTTTCTTTTCATGTTGTTGTTGTGGTCTTCAGTCCAGTGACTGGTTTGATGCAGCTCTCCATGCCATTCTATCCTCTGCAAGCTTTTTCATCTTCCAGTACCTACTGCAACCTACATCCTTCTGAATATTCTTAGTGTGTTCATCTCTTGGTCTCCTTCTACGATTTTTACCCTCCACGCAGTCCTCCAGTATTAAATTGGTGATCCCTTGATGCCTCAGGATATGTACTGCCAACCGACCCCTTCTTCTAGTCAAGTTGTGCCACAAATTTTTCTTCTCCCCAATTCTATTCAGTACCTCCTCATGACTTATGTCATCTAACCATCTAACCTTCAGCATTCTTGTGTAGCACCACATTTCGAAAGCTTCTATACTCTTCTTGTCAAAACTATTAATCGCTACACTCCATACAAATACTTTCAGAAACGACTTCCTGACAGTTAAATCTACACTCGATGTTAAGAAATTTCTCTTCTTCAGAAACGCTTTCCTTGCCATTGCTAGTTTACACTTTATGTCCTCTCTACTTCTACCATTTTGCTCTCCAAATAGCAAAACTCATTTACTAATTTAAGTGTCTCATTACCTAATCTAATTCCCCCAGCACCAGCTGACTTAATTCAACTACATTCCATTATCCTCGTTTTGCTTTTGTTCATGTTCATCTTATATCCTCTTTTCAAGACACCGTCCATTCCGTTCAACTGCTCTTCCAGGTCCTTTGCTGTCTCTGACAGAATTACAATGTCATCGGCAAACCTCAAAGTTTTTATTTCTTCTCCACGGATTTTAATTCCTACTCTGAATTATTCTTTTGTTTCCTTTACTGCTTTCTCAATATACAGATTGAATAACGTCGGGGATAGGCTACAACCCTGTCTCACTCCCTTCCCAACCACTGCTTCTCTTTCATGCCCCTCGACTCTTATAACTGCCATCTGGTTTCTCTACAATTTGTAAATAGCCTTTCGCTCCGTGTGTTTGACCCCTGCGACCTTCGGAATGTGAAAGACGTAATTTACCGTTCCTTTATCTATCTTCTATGATAAATCGTAGGGTCAGTATTGCCTCACGTTTTCCAACATTTCTGCGGAATCCAAACTGATCTTCCCCGATGTCGACTTCTAGCATTTTTTTTCCATTCGTGTTTGCATTTTGTAGCTGTGACTTATGAAACTTATAGTTCGGTAATTTTCACATCTGTCAACACCTGCTTTCTTTGGGATTGTAATTACTATATTCTTCTTGAAGTCTGAGGGTATTTCACCTGTCTGATAGATCTTGCTCACTAGATGGTAGAGTTTTATCAGTGCTGGCTCTCCCAAGGCTATTAGTAGTTCTAACGGAATGTTGTCTACTCTCGGGGCCTTGTCGAAACAAGTTAGTTAGTGGAAAATACGCCGGAAAGCAGTATTGCTTAGGTCTTTCAGTGCTCTGTCGAACTCTTCATGCAGTATCATATGTAGACGTACATGCTCAAAAATTTCGTCCTTAAATTAAGGCGTACGTTTGATGGTAGTAGATTTCTTTAGCCCGGGAATACCCCCATTTCTTGTGGTAATCTGTTTTCATGTTCTCCTTTCTTCGTCCGTCATGTTTACTTTGCTTCGAAGGTGAGGAACCAGCGCTGCAAGAATTCCTGCCAAGAGTTTCTGCAATATCGCAGAAGGAACATCCAAATAATACGCGACCTCGTTCGAACTCAATGAGGTGTTGACTTCATTCGAGCCTTAAAGGCATCGACTCACCATGTCGAATATCACAAATAAATGACATTCACGGTCATTACAGCGGGCTTGTGAAGCAAAGCTGATATGTATTGTCATAGTGGCGATGGTAGTGCGACTGAAGTGATATGTGAATAGATATGATCTTTCAGTTGTAGAGATACTCCTACCAACTTCCGTTTATGTCAAACAGCTCCTTCTTGGTGTCGCGATTTTTCCCCTCAGTGTACATACAGAGGGTGTTTCAGTTAGAGCGTGCAAAAATTTAGCAGGCCGTAGAGGATGCTCCACTAAACAATTTGAGGTAGGGAACCTGGGGTCGGATAAGCCAGCTTAAAGAGACAGTAAGAATAAAGTCGCATTATTATCTACTTTTAAATTTACCTTAGTTACAATTATTTGCAAATACCATCACTGAACGCACCATCTGTATTGTATCATACAAATGTGTTGAAACTGACGGCCATCAACCTTAACGCAAGCATGAAATCAGCGAACAAGATTCTGATGCACCCTGACAAATATGCCTGTTTTGAGAATGAGATTTTCACTCTGCAGCGGAGTGTGCGCTGATATGAAACTTCCTGGCAGATTAAAACTGTGTGCCCGACCGAGACTCGAACTCGGGACCTTTGCCGGCGAAAGGCAAAGGTCCCGAGTTCGAGTCTCGGTCGGGCACACAGTTTTAATCTGCCAGGAAGTTTCATCCCTGTTGTGTTTCGAACCACATCACAAGCAGCTACAATTCTGTAAGTTCCTTGTTTCCTGGCATGTAAATTAACAACACAGTACTTGTAGGCATCTTAGTTGTAAATAATGTGGAAAAAAGTATTGCTAGACAAAGCAGTAGTCAAGTTTACTTCCAACATCTCCTTAAGCTGGCCTCTCCGACCCCCAGGTTTCCTACCTCAAATTGTTCATTGGAGCATTCTCTATGTCCTGTTGCATTTTTGCACTTTCTTACGGAAACACCATGTATAATATTGCTAAAGTGAAAAACGGGAAGGAATTTTAAAAGAAGCACATCGCCATTAAACACACCTTCGCCCGCCACAAAATTCTTCTCTCGAGCCAAACTCTTCATCTCAGTGTGCCACTTGCACTCTACGTCCTCGATTATTTGTTGGATCCACTCCAGTCTCTGCCTTCCTCTACAGTTTTACCCCGGACGTATCCCTGTAGAGCCATGGAAGTTATTCGCCGATTACTTAAGCAATTCCCTGCCTCCCTGTCCCTTCTTCCTCCAGTGTTTTCCACATGTTCCTTTCCTGCAGATTCTGCCGAGAGTCTCTTCATCCATTATCTCATCAGTCCGCCAATGTTTTCAGCATTCTTCTATAACAGACATTTCAAATACCTTTTGTTTCCTGGATTTCCCAAAGTCCATGGTTCACTACCATACAGTGCTCAAAATGTACGTTCTCAGAAAATCCTTCCTCAGATTAAGGCATATATTTGATAATAGCAGACCTTCTGTGAGCTGTGGTAGTATGCTTTACTTGTTTTTCTCGCTTTTTGTTAGAGTTATTTTCCTTCCAAAGTGCCAAAATTTTTAAATTTCGACTACTTCGTCATCCTCAGTTTTGATGTTAAACTTATCACTATTCTAATTTCTGTTCTTCCTGAATATTTTCGTCTTTCTTCGGTTTGCTTTCAGTCCATATACTCTACTCATTATACGGTTAATTTTGTTTAACACGTCATATAGTTATTGTCTATATTCACTGAGGTAGCAATGTCATAAGCGCATCTTAAGACTGATAACCATTCACCCAAATTTTTAATTCCACTCCTGCGCCTTTCATGTTTTTCCATTTCTGCTTCTTCGATGTACAAATCCAGCAGTATGGTTGTTCAGACTGCATCCCTGTGCAATACATTTTCTAATCCGAGCGCTTCATCTTGTTCTTTTCCAACACGTCTCATGGATGGTGCAGCAACCAGTAAATACTCCCAAAAAACAGTCAGTCTTGCTTGCACAGATGACGTGTTTCGACTGATTCAGGCATCTTCAGAAATATATGTTGAGTATTACATGGCATCCGTTGCACCTTACAGCATCTAATATTCAGCCAATCTGAAGATGTCTAAATCATGGTAAATGTGCCATTGGTAAATAAGTAAAAAATATATATCCCTGCAACCAAGATTCGTTCTTCCAATCTTACTGTTCGCTCTTGGGTCTTGTACATATCATACACTGAGGTGACGGGATTCATGGGACACCTCGTAATTTCGTGTCGGATCTCCTTTCGCCCCGCCAGTGCAGCGACTCTACTTGGCATGGACTCAACAAATCGTTGGAAGTCTTCAGCAGAAATACTGATCCACGCTGCCTCTACAGGTGTCCATAATTTTGAAGGTGTTGCCGGTGCAGGATTTTGTGCACGAACTGACCTCTCCATTATGTCCCACAAATGTTCGATGGCATTCACGTCGGCCGATCTGGGTGGCCAGATCTTTCGCTCGAATTGTCCAGAATGTTCTTGAAGCCACTCGTGAATAATTGGGGCCCAGTGGCATACCACATTGTCATCTATAAAAATCCCTTCTTACTTTGGCAGCATTAAGTCCGTGAATGGCTTTAAACAGTTTTCAAGTAGCCGAAAAGAACCAGGACTCAGACCATTCCGCGCCAACACAGTCCACACCCTCATGGAGTCCCTACCAGCTTTTACAGTTGACATGGCTTCGTGGGACCTATGCACACTCGAATCCTACCATCAGCTCCTACCAACTGAAATCGAGACTCATCTGACCAGGACACGGTTTTCCAGTCGTCGAGAGACCAGCCGATATGGTCTTGAGCCCAGGAGAGCCGCTGCAGGTGGTGTCCTGATATTAGGAAAGGCACTCGCGTCAGTCGTACTCTGCCATACCCCATTAACGCAAAATTTCGCCGCAATATCCTAAAGGATACGTTCGTCGCATGCCCCACATTGAGTTCTGTGGTTAATTAACGCAGTGTTGCTTATTCGTTATCACTGACAACTCTACGCAAACGCCGCTGCCCTCGGTCGCTAAGTGAAGACCGTCGGCCAATTGTGAGAGGTAATGCTTGAAATCTGGTGTTCTGGGCACGCTGCTGATACTGTGGGTCTCGGAATACTGAATTCCTTTACGATTTCCGAAACGCAATGTCCGATGGAGTCTAGCACCAACCACGATTCCGTGTTCAAAATCTGTCAGTTCACGTCGTACGGGCGTAATAACGCCGGAAACCTTTTCACATGTATCACCTGAGTACAAATGACGGCTTGTCCAGTGAACTGGCCTTTTACATCTTGTGTACGTGATTCTACTTTCATCTGTTTATATGAATATCGCTATTCAAAAATGTCTCTTAGCACTGCGGAACTTAACATCTGAGGTCATCAGTCCCCTAGGCTTAGAACTACTTAAACCCAACTAGCCTAACGACATCACGCAGATCCATGCCCGATGCAGGATTCGAACCTGTGACCGTAGCAGCAGCGCGGTTCCGGACTGAAGCACCTAGAACCGCTCGGCCTCAGCGGCCGGCTATCTCTATTCCATGACATATATAACCGCTATTCCACCCGTCTTTCTCTAATGCCTAAGCCTATTTTCCTGAGAATTTTGGTTATCTTATTCTGTTTTACGTTGTTGTTTTGTACGTCTCCAAGTCCTGTGAATGTGTTTTGATGTAAGTCTTATCAAGCGCAAAGTCGAAACCACATATTAGAATCTGTAATGTGCTCAACGCTTTGGCATTTGTAAAGGTAATTTCATAAAGCCAAAATGATAGTCATGTAACAGAGTATCACTTTCTTTTCCATTCTTCTGTGTATTGTTCTTCACAGCTGCTTATATGGATGAGCTATGAAGCTGACTTTGCGATAGCTCTCGAACCCATCTGCCCTTGCTACCTCCGGGACTGTGTAAATGACTGTTTTCGAAAGTGTGATGGTATGTCTCTGGCCTCATCGACTCGACAAACCAAATGGAATAGTCGTTTTGTTCAGATGAATCTGATAGGTATTAAATTATCGTTCGATTTCAAATAAGTGCAACAAAGTTTTTGCTGTTATGACACTTCCCGACAACCATACTTAAATTATATATAGATCGTGACTAGAAAACGGACATTTGCATTTGCAGACAATAATATTTTTGACGGTTGTACGTGGCCACGAATAAAGACAGGCTACAAAGATTCAATTTACCAGGGCCCCTTTTTAATGTTCTAAAATACTGAAACTTTGATTTTTGTCTATATTATAGAAGTGAGTGCGGAGATATGTAGCACTTTTTGAGTCTTAGTTCTTTTTAATCTGGCAGAAAGTTTCAGAACAGCGAATAATCAGTAGCAGAATGAAACACTCATCCAGGAATTCATCTGACCATTTCCTTTCTCATACTGGTGGTAGCGCAGCAAGGTACATTGCACGATGTGAAGGAACGATATTTATTTTAAATACAAATATTTTAGGTTAGCTTCGTCTTGAGTATTATGTATACCGATTGAAAATATAAAATAGTGAACCCACGACACCAGTCTGTGTGAATAGCGCTGTCTGCGAAGTGAGGAGCGAGAACGGAGGAGTTCAATGCGAGAAAATCGATGTGTAGTGCGTGTGAAGAAGATGTGCTTTACATGGAGGGAATTTCATTCGCTGGAGGATCGCAAAAGGACGAGATAGTATGCGTCAATTTCATTTATCAGGGAAGTCTGTAACAAAAATCATAAAATGAAGAATAACGACGAAATCAAACAAGAACATACATTTACCACTCAACTGGCAAACATCGTTTCAGCCAGCTGTATACATACTTCATGCCATTAAATTTATAGACAGGGAGACAGACAATAACAATACACAGATGAATAGAAAAGAAAATTGAGAATGTATATATACAAGTATGATAAAGAAAACTGCAGATTTGTTAGATCAGAAACAGACTTTATGGAAGGTAAAAGTACCAAAGACAATTCTGATGCTACGGTTGATAATGGAAGCAAGGCTAAAGAAAAATCAAGACAAATTCATAGGTAAAAAAAGCGTTCGACAATGTAAAATGGTGCAAGATGCTCGAAATGCTTAGAAAAATCAGGTGTAAGCTATACGGAAATAGGGGTAACATACAGTATGTACCAGAACCAAGAGAGATACTGTGAGTGGACGATCAGGAAAGAAGTGCTCGGGTTAGAAGGATGTAAGACAGAGATGTGGTCTTTCGCCCCTATTGTTCAATCTATACATCGAAGAAGCAATTGCGGAAATAAAAGAAAGGTTCAAGTTGGAATTAAAAATCAAGGTGGAAGGATGTCAATGGTAAGAATCGGTGATGACATTCCTATTCTCTGTGAAATTCAAGAAGAACTACATGATCTGCTGAATAGAATTGTCTAATGAGCGCAGAATATGAATCGAAAGTAAATCGAAGAAATACGAAAGTAATGAGAAGTAGTTGAAATGAGAACAGCTAGAAGCATTATATCAGAATTGGTGATCACGAAGTAGATGATGTTAAGGAATTGTGATATCTAGGCAGCAAAAACCCCAAGACGGATGGAGCAAGGAGGATATAAAAAGTAGACTATCACTGGCAGAAAGGGCATTCCTGGCCAACAGAAGTCTACTAATATCAAACATAGGCCTTCATTTGAGGAAGAAATTTCTGGGAAAGTACGTTTGGAGGATAGCTTTGTGAGGTAATGAAACGGTGACTGTGGGAGATCCGAAGAAGAATGTTGAAGGCTAAGTGGACTGATAATTAACGAATGAGGAGCTTCTCCGGACAATCGAGGAAAGGGATATATGAGAAACACTGACACGAAGAAGTCATAGGATCATAGGACATTTGTTAATACATCATGAATTACTTGCGTGGTAGTAGAGGGAACTGTAGAGGGTGAAAATTATAGAGGAAAATAGAGATTGGTGTACATCCAGCAAATAACCGAGGACGTGGGTTGCAATATCTACTCAGAGATGAAGAGGTTAGCGCAGGAGAGGCATTCGTGGTGCGTCATATCAAATAAGACAGAAGACTGATGACTTATAAGAAAAGAGTTTGGGGAAGATCAGTTTGAGCTCCAGACAAATGTAGGAACACTGAAGTCAATACTGATCCTACGAAATAGAATATGGACTGAAAAAATGTTACACAACATTTATCGCACTTGTAGATTTAGAGGAAGCTCTGTTCAGTGAAGACCAGAATAAAACATTCAGAATTATGAAGGTAACAAGGATGTAATACAGAGAACGAAATATTTACAATTTGTAAGAGAAATAGACAACCGTTACATGGAAAGTAGTAACTGAGAAGGGTATCAGCAGTGTTGCAGCCTAGCCGATGTAATTCAGTTTGTGTATTGTGCATGTTATGTATTAAGGCAAGGAGATATTTGGGAAAGAAAATGAAGTTAAAGGAAATGAAATAAAAGCTGTAATGTTTGCTGATGACGCTGTAACCCTATCAGAAACAGCAAATGACTTGAGAGACCTGTGAAACGGCATTTTAACAAGAGGTTTACAATTATCATCAACAGAATATATATGCATATGTAGAGGTGAAACTACTTTCATTGAATGTGATCGAAGTAAATCAGGCAGTGCTGGGGTAATTAGATTAGGAAATGACGCACTGAAAGTATTAGACACTATCTGGGAACCTAAATAACTAACGATGAAACGAGTAGAGAGGATCTAAAATGCACACTGGAAACAGCAAGAAAAGGATTTCTGGATATGAGAAATATGTGAACATCTGATATAGATTCAGATGTTAAGAACTCTGAAAATGTTGGTGTATAGCTTCGTACTTAAGTGGGTGATAAACAGTGGAGACAAGACGGTAATAGAAGCTTTAGAGGAATGCTGAAGATTAGAGGGGTAGATCGGATAACTGATGAAGTAGTGATTCGAACCAAGGAGCAAATAAATTTATCCCACAGCTTGACTAAAATAATGGATTTAGTTTTTGGATGACAGGACACATCCTGAAGCCTGAAGAAATAGTTAATTTCGTGAATGAGGCAACTATGGAAGGCGTAAAATTCTAGGATTCTCAAGTTTATCTACAGTAAACGTTTACTCCGTTCACAAGCCCACAGCCGAGTCATCGTCTGTCAATGACGTAATTGGATGCGCTATGGAGTGTCGTGGGTTCAGCACGCAGCTTTCCCGGCCGTTGTCAGTTTTCATGACCTGGAACCGCTACTACTCAGTCAAGCAGATCATCAACTGGCCTCACGAGACTGAGTTCATACCTTACAAGGCCTCCCACCAAGGAGAATTCCCTGGCGTACCAGGAACGAACCCGGGACCTCCACATGGCAATCGGCGATGCTAACCACCCAGCTACGGAAACCGACTTGTCAGCAGCAAGCAGGTTTGAAATCGTTGGGACTGTACAACAACATCAATGAAAACAACCATTTTTTATATTCATACACATATGAGCAAGGATACAGTGGAAACGGCCACAGTTAATAACTGTAGAGATCTGTAAGTACATTCGTAGCACGTCCGAGAACAAAGTATACGTATAGGTGTAAAAGAATCGAACCTCAGAGTAGGAGAATCTCTATAAACACGGCACGACAATTGAGTAACAGCTTAGGAAGACTGGAAACATGTATATGCACAACAGTCGCTCTACACGCTTTAATTACCTAAATTTAATCACATTCTATGAGAGCATGAGAGCCAAAATCTACTTGGTCATTCAAAGAGTCATCACACAATTCAAAGAGGGCAAATGAGGAAATGTGAAAAGAAAGGAAAGGTGATTTGGAACATTTCAAAGAAATAGAAAAAAATGTTTTCAACAGCACACACAAGGTGTTTGTGACAAGGTGCCACATGAAAAATTCTGGCAGATTAACGCTCTGTACCAGACCTGTAATCGAAGGAAGGAAGGAAGCAGGGAAAATTGCGTTTAACGTCCAGTCGACATCGAGGTCATTATAGACGGACCACAAGCTCGGATGGTGTCAAGGATGGGAAAAGAAATCGGCAATCCCCTTTCAAAAGGAACCATCCCGGCATTTATCTAGCACAATTTAAGGAAATCGAGGAGGACGGCCGGACGCGGGTTTGAAGCGTCGTCCCCCCGAATGCGACACCAAAGTGCTAACCGCTGCTGGCACCTCGCTCAATCCGGGATTGCAGCCGGGACCTCTGTCTACCAACGGAGAACCCAAGCAAAACTCATGACCCGTCCTCATAACTTTACTTCAGCAAGTACCTCACCTCCTACCTTTCAAAATTGGTAGAATAGCCTGCCAAAGGCAGGTCCTTGGTTCGAGTTCACAGTCCGGCACACAGGCGCTTTTTTTTCTAAAAAAAAGTGGATGTGTGATGAACATGTACCTGGAAATAAAATCCTGTTAAGATTTGAACCATTTTATTTTCGTCGACTATGGTCAATACCCAGTAGTCTACACTGCCTTCCTGTTAAAGCTCATTGCTCATTTCTTATTGACTACATTCGTCTTTTTAGTACTCTGACTGTCGAGCTATTGTCAGATATAGCACTTAGAATTGTGTCCAGTATTATCCAATCCGCACATATAGTTCTGAGATTTTAATGTCCCCAGATAGGGTCTGCCAATTCGTTAAGTTTGCACAACGTACGCAGTGAAATGGAATACTATTATTTCACGGGGAAAACGACAGACGTGATGTTCTTTTACAGTTTGGCCAGCGGCGGTAATCGGCAGGTTCGCGTCTTGCACGTCGCAAGCCGTGGTCAACGCTTCATGCGATTTGAAAAAAAGTGTTCGAGGGAGTTCCAACGACCTGTCGATTTTGGATCGCTGCAGACCTACCACAACTCCCAGGCCGGCTATGAAGGTGAGGCTGCTGTGAAGACTACAGAATGTTCCTCACTGTTGGTAATACGAGATCACCATGCGACAGATTACGGGTCTGCCAATGGAGTATAAGATCCGCATTTCGCAGTTTCCGGGCAGAGTTCATCCGGAGTGGGATAATAAATTAGCAAAATAACGACGTGTGGGCAGAACCATATACTTGAGCGATCGTGGAGCAAGGCGTCAGCTTCGCCCTACCATCAACGCGTGGACAGAAGGTTTGGGCGACAGACTCATAGGATCATACGCTCTATGGCACAAATTAACAGCAATTGCTAAATATGTATGGTGTTGCATGTACGTCCTAAACTCCTTCCCCACCCTCTCTTTGCCAATCTTCTCCTTATCCTTCACTAGGTCCATGTCCTCTCCCCTCTCTCTGACATTGAGGCTTTTTTATTGTTATAGCAAAAGACGTCTTGATTACGAATTGAAGCCACTTAGAGTGAATGGGTCAGTCGATTGGAAACATAGGTATACCAGGTACGAAAGAAATCTCTTCAGTGGAACTGTGAGGATAGTAGCTTCAGTTACAGTATTTCTGAAAGTTTTGATCTGCGAATGAACAGGATTACAATGTTCTGGACGATTCAGATTCAATAGTAGTACTCTAATCATAAACCGATAAGTCATTAACACAAGACTCCTGTCTTCTATAAGACCGATGGCGAGAAAGAAAACAATTTATACAATTTTTGTTTGAACTTATTTCTAAGGAAAAAGAATATATACAGGAGAAACAATGTGTCTAATGGCTTACATGACCTACTATCGTAAATAAAACTGACTGTGAGGAACAAGGTAAATGCACATTTTCACAGCACACCACAACATTTTCTTTCCTGAAGTAGCAAAAAACTGTACAATGGCGTTTAAAAAAATATACAGCCTATGTCTGTCTGCATTTTTAATAACATACCATGTACAAATGTGAAGTAAATCGATCAGGAAATTTTCGACATTTTTCCTAACCAAGGTTCCCCTTTTCTTACATCTGTCTGCCCAAATATTTGTTAGAATGTAGTTTAAAAATTTGAACTAAACCTGTCAAACACTTTTCGAGATTATTTATAACAAAGTTTCCCCTTTATATATTATTATATATTAAAAATACGTAACCTGTTTCCGTCCAAACGTTTATTAGAATATTCTGGAAAAACTTGAAGTAAATCAGTCGATAACGTTTCGAGATTTTTGTTGACGATGTTTGCCCTTTATGTTTACACACATATATTTGTTTATTATACATATTAAAAATATATATAGCCTATATCTGTGCTAATGTTTATTAGAGCATCGTGCAAAAATTTGAAGCTGAACAATCAAGAACTTTCCGAGATTTTTGACAACTATGTCAAACAATGACTTGTCTTTATAAGACAGGACAAAATATTTTTGCATTATAAACATGCCCTCGTTAACTTGCCAGGAATATAACGCATATAGCCCATATCTTCTTTTTCTTGTGGTTTCGTCCTTCATTGCCGCATTGTCGGGTGACTATTAAGAGATTTGGCATGGTTAGTTTAAGGGGTGTTCAGATACCCTTCTTGTCGCCGCCCCGTTACTCTCCAGGGCCGAATATGTGTACCTCATCTGTCTGCAGGTGCTGTTATTCATGTGGAAGTGATCAAAAGTTTTCTAAATATTTGCGAATTTTGTAGCTGGGGTGGCACTTCGGTATCAGATCGGTATTCACTAATGGGATGAGGGGAAACCAAATACAAAAGCACATCCCAGTGGCCAGCACACCGACCTTAGCCGTTAATCCTTGGGCGTGTTCGATGTGGGGTTGGCTCAAGTCCCCCTCCTGAAAAGGCGGTTTACCACCACACACGTCCATCAGAGTGAGTAACGGATGTGATCCATATCGCACGGATTCTGGACATACGTTTATGGGAATTCTATTCTGAACAGTATCATCTCCCCCACGCGAAGAAACTCTTGCTCAGAATAAAAGGGGTGTTCCACAGAGAGGCATTTCAATTGAAGATTTTTTCGGAATGAGATTTTCGCTCTGCAGTGGAGTGTTCGCTGATATGAAACTTCCTCGCACAAACGAAAAAATGGCTGACATCGAAATAAGTGTCCAAGGAATAGAAAAGCAACTGGAATCACTCAATAGAGGAAAGTCCACTGGACCTGACGGGATACCAATTCGATTCTACACAGAGTACGCGAAAGAACTTGCCCCCCTTCTAACAGCCGTGTACCGCAAGTCTCTAGAGGAACGGAGGGTTCCAAATGATTGGAAAAGAGCACAGATAGTCCCAGTCTTCAAGAAGGGTCGTCGAGCAGATGCGCAAAACTATAGGCCTATATCTCTAACGTCGATCTGTTGTAGAATTTTAGAACATGTTTTTTGCTCGAGTATCATGTCGTTTTTGGAAACCCAGAATCTACTATGTAGGAATCAACATGGATTCCGGAAACAGCGATCGTGTGAGACCCAACTCGCTTTATTTGTTCATGAGACCCAGAAAATATTAGATACAGGCACCCAGGTAGATGCTATTTTTCTTGACTTCCGGAAGGCGTTCGATACAGTTCCGCACTGTCGCCTGATAAACAAAGTAAGAGCCTACGGAATATCAGACCAGCTGTGTGGCTGGATTGAAGAGTTTTTAGCAAACAGAACACAGCATGTTGTTATCAATGGAGAGACGTCTACAGACGTTAAAGTAACCTCTGGTGTGCCACAGGGGAGTGTTATGGGACCATTGCTTTTCACAATATATATAAATGACCTAGTAGATAGTGTCGGAAGTTCCATGCGGCTTTTCGCGGATGATGCTGTAGTATACAGAGAAGTTGCAGCATTAGAAAATTGTAGCGAAATGCAGGAAGATCTGCAGCGGATAGGCACTTGGTGCAGGGAGTGGCAACTGACTCTTAACATAGACAAATGTAATGTATTGCGAATACATAGAAAGAAGGATCCTTTATTGTATGATTATATGATAGCGGAACAAACACTGTTAGCAGTTACTTCTGTAAAATATCTGGGAGTATGCGTGCGGAACGATTTGAAGTGGAATGATCATATAAAATTAATTGTTGGTAAGGCGGGTACCAAGTTGAGATTCATTGGGAGAGTGCTTAGAAAATGTAGTCCATCAACAAAGGAGGTGGCTTACAAAACACTCGTTCGACCTATACTCGAGTATTGCTCATCAGTATGGGATCCGTACCAGATCGGTTTGACGGAGGAGATAGAGAAGATCCAAAGAAGAGCGGCGCGTTTCGTCACAGGGTTATTTGGTAACCGTGATAGCGTTACGGAGATGTTTAATAAACTCAAGTGGCAGACTCTGCAAGAGAGGCGCTCTGCATCGCCGTGTAGCTTGCTCGCCAGGTTTCGACAGGGTGCGTTTCTGGATGAGGTATCGAATATATTGCTTCCCCCTACTTATACCTCCCGAGGAGATCACGAATGTAAAATTAGAGAGATTAGAGCGCGCACGGAGGCTTTCAGACAGTCGTTCTTCCCGCGAACCATACGCGACTGGAACAGGAAAGGGAGGTAATGACAGTGGCACGTAATGTGCCCTCCGCCACACACCGTTGGGTGGCTTGCTGAGTATAAATGTAGATGTAGATCAAAACTGTCTGCCGGACGGGGCTCGAACTTGGGGCCTTTGATCAAAACTGTGTGCTGGACCGAGACTCGAACACTGGACCTTTGCCTTTCGGGGGGAAATTGCTCTACCAGCTGAAGTATCCAAGCACCACTCACGCCCCGTCCTAATAGCCTCACTGCAGAGTAAAAATCTCATTCTGAAAGCATCCCCCAGGCAGTGGCTAAGCCATGTCTCCGTGATAGCCTTTCTTCCAGGAGTGCTAGTTCTGCAAGGTTCGCTGGAGAGCTTCTGTGAAATTTGGAATGTAGGAGACGAAGTACTTGCAGAAATGAGCCTGCGAGGACGGGGCGTAAGCTGTGTTTGGGTAGCTCAGATGGTAGATCACTTGCCTGCGAAAGACAAAGGTCCCGAATTCGAGTCTCGGACCTGCAGACAGTTTTGATCTGAAGATTTTTTTGTTTATCCCTCACAATTCTCATATGGGAAACCTGTTGAAAATAAAAAGTATACTATATGTCAACCCTTAGTGCGGTGATCAAAGAAGTGTTATCGGTGCGGAAACTGCTGTTTTTCCTGTCTAGTATTTGCGATGCGAATGTGGCACCTACTTTCAAATAAGCTCATAGTGTTAGCTACAAATCCCATGGTCGATACACTGGAATGGCAGAGTTAGATTTCCAGTATGATGTCTTCCTTATTAATGTTTAAACATTAGAAGATAGTTGAACAGCTAAAATCGCAAATCGAAATGTTTGCACCATAAGTAGAAAAACATTTCTCAAGCACGGTATTACTTTCAAGTGAAGAGCATTAAATGGCTCACGAACTAACATCACTCATTCAATGGCCTCTGCAATAATAATAGGTTGCGGATAAACATTGAAGAAGAGTGGCTCAGCAAACTAAATAATCAATTCTCGTCTGCATTGTAACTGGAAACTGCCCTGGATTAGTAACGAATCCTCGTCTCTATAAAACAATAAAAGGATATCAAAGATTTATATGGTGACCACACTCATGAAAAATGCAATATAAAGGATCAGCGAACCAGCAGAGAAACATAGGAGGGTATTAAACATCTTGCAAATTAAGCAGTAACACAGAGATGTGGAATACATATTACCTAAAGAGATCGATACACCATTGAGTTGTATAATACTGTATTTAAGAAATTCTGATGTCGGAAAAGATTTTTTCCATAGATTACAGGAGCGAAGTAACAGTAATAGTTGTTCAGCAATAAGAGTAATGTAGTACGGAATACAGTTCACATATGATGAATTTGGCTCGATAAATGAAGGCTACAAGGCTTCACTGAATCTTTTACAGCCATCAGCCCTTTGAATTTTGAAAGCATTCTCTACTTTTCCTCTTGTTGTTATTGTGGTCTTCAATCCGAAGACTGGTTTGATGCAGCTCTCCATGGAACTCTATCCTCTGCGAACTTCTTCATCTCTGAATAACAACTGCATCCTACATCCTTCTGAATCGGCTTCCTGTATCCGTCTCTTGGTCTTCCTCTAAGACTTTTACTCCCTGTACTTCCCTCCAGTATTAAGTTGGTGATCCTTTGATGTCTCAGAATGTGTTCTACAAACCGATCCCTTCTTTGGTCAAGTTCTGCAACAAATTTCTTGTCTCCCCAATTCTGTTCAGTAATTCCTCATTAGTTACGTGATCGACCCATCTAATCTTCAGTATTCTTCTGTAGCACCACATTTCAAAAGCTTCTATTCTATTCTTGTCTAAACTGTTTATCGTCCATGATTCACTTCCATACATGGCTACACTCTGAGTAAATACTTTCAGAAACAACTTCGTAACACTTAAGCTTATATTCGATGTTAACAAATTTCTCATCTTCAGAAACGCTTTTCTTGTCATTCCCAGTCTACGTTTTTTATCTTCTCCACTTCGACCATCATCAGTTATTTTGTTGCCAGAATAGCAAAACTCAAGTGTCTCGTTTCCCAATCTGATTCCCTGACCATCACCTGATTTCATTCTACAACATTTTAATATATGGTTTTGGTTTTGTTGATGTTCACCTTATATCATCCTTTCAAGACACTGTCCGTTTCATTCAACTGCTTTTCGCAGATCTTTGCTGTCTGTGACAGAATTGCAGCGTCATTGGCAAACCTCTTTTCCCTGAACTTTAAATCCTTCTTCAAATTTGTCTTTGGTTTTCTTTACATCTTGTTCGATATGCAAATCGAATAACATCAGGGATAGGCTACAGCCCTGTCTCACTCCCTTCTCAACCACTGCTTACTTTCATGCCTCACGATTCATAACCGCCGACTGGTTTGTGTACACGTTTAAATAGCATTTCGCTGCTAACTTGAGAATTTCAAAGAGAGTATTCCAGTCAATATTGTGGAAGTCTACAAATGCCACAAACGTAGGTTTTCCTACACATACCCATCTTCTAAGGTATGTCGCAGGGTCAGTTTTGCCTCACGCATTCCGATATTCCTCCGGAATCCAAACTGATCTTCCCCAAGGTTGGCTTCTACGAGTTTTTCCATTCTTCTGTAAAGTATTCCTATTAGTATTTTGCAACCATGACTTACTAATGTGATAGTTCGGTAATTTTCAAACCTGTCTAAACTTCTTTCTTTGGAATTCTAATTATTACGTTCTCCTTGAAGTCTGACGGTCTTTCGCCTGTGTCATACGTCTTGCACACCAGATGGAAGAGTTTCGTCACAGTTGTCTCTCTGAAGGGTATCAGTAGTTCTGATGGAATATCGTCTACTCCCAGAGCCTTGCTACAGCTTAGATCTTTCAGAGCTATGCAAATTCTTCTCAATACACCATCTTCAGGCCTTAACTGACACTGAGGATTTGAACTCCTATCCTCTACATAAATCCGTCAGTGGTGAAGATCTATGAAGTGACTTGCATAGACTACTATAATAGGAATCTTATGTCTGCAACCATAAACTACTACCTGAGGATGAAGTTTGCAAGTGCCACTATGAGATGTAAAGGTTGGTACAGGAATTTGTGGTGCGCCAAATCAAACTGGTTAGAAGGTTGATGAATAAAAAAAATCTCCTGAACTGCATGTCGTACAACAAAATATGTGGTGTATGTGAATACTGTCTACAAAATGTGTCAATAATACTGTAGTGGGTGGGTGCTGGGAGGTGCCGTATTGAAACTAGGCGAGAGCTTTCCAAGTAAAATTTTTATTTTTTTATTTTTATTTTTTTTTAGCTACAGTGCCTTAGTTATTCTTGGTCTGCATCACAGGGCCCTGCAATGCTGAGGAAGCACCCCAGCGGACCGTGTAATGCAATGCTTTGTCGAGCCGGCCTCGTGCGCCAGTGGAGTTACAGTGTCATCAGGATGCTAGGAGTTGGCTCAGCATTCTGAATCCCTACCCACTCAGCGGCACTCGGTGTGAGCTGCAGGCAGCCAGCTGCGTCCTTCTTCTCGCTGGCATGGCTCAGATCGCGGCGATGAACAAGCGCCCGTGATCCGGCGTCCAAATCTGCGGTCCTTGCCTCGGGAAGTCTCCGACGTGTGTCGGGAGCTGAGACGACTGCCCACGGTAGCCAGCCGAAGAGTGACCTGCCGCTGGCTGGCTGGCAATGGACCCTGCGTTTGCCTGAGGGGGTCGAACCCACGACCCGCCATGGAATGGAACACTGGTGCTCCATCTGCTGCTGTGTGAAGCTGGTGGGGTGACACGCCATGCCGTCCAGGAGAGCTGCCACACTTGAATGAATCTCGTTAGAAAATGGCACCTATTTATACTCGGCTGTGTGCTTCAGTTTCACTAACTATGTACGCATAAAACACTAGGCTGGCCAGTGGCCCTTTTCTGCCTGTGACTTGCGCCATGCAAACTGCTGTGTGTGCCTTCTCCAGCAGTTCTACGCCCCTGTGGCCTACATTTGCCTTCGCAACCGCTGGTATGAGTAACTCACTGCAATCCGGCCTGCACCTGGTAGTAATTTGTGCTCAGAATATCACACAAAACTAACTTTCCCTATTCTAAACGGTGGTGCCGCTACAATACTGTTAATAGTAAAGAAGTAATAAATTAAAATGTCGTACCTGACGCGGCAGTTTCACTGCAGGAACAGAGGAAATGTCATAAGTGGTAAACATTATCCCTGTCATTGTTTTGGCTGGACGTTGTGGCCGAGCAGTTCTAGGTGCTTCAGTTTGGAACCGCGCGACCGCTACGGTCGCAGGTTCGAATCCTGCCTTGGGCATGGATGTGTGTGTGATGTCCGTAAGTTAGTTAGGTTTAAGTAGTTCTAAGTTCTAGGGGACTGATGACCACAGATGTTAGGTCCCATAGTGCTCAGAGCCATTTGAACAATTTTTTGTCATTATTTTGAAGGGGTTGTCAGCGAGAAAAAATTGTGAAGTTTTGAAATTATGTATAAAGTTTGTTACGTTCTGTAATGTTCGAAGATAATATTTGTAGGGTGCAGCTTGACACAGTCGCTACGATTAAATATCTGTACATAAAGCTGCAAAGAGATGTCAAATAAAATGAACACGTCACGTTGGTAGTTAGGACGATGAGTGCTAGACATCGTTGTATGGAGAGAATTTAGGGGAAAGTGAAGCTCATCCATAAAGTAAATAAATGCTCGTGCGTTCCATTCTTGAATACTGTTCGAGTGCTTGGGATCCTCAGCAGTTCGGATTAGGGAAGACATGGAAGCAAGTCAGAGGCTTTCTGCTAGATTTGTTACCGGTAGGTTCGACTAGCACACAAGTACGAGTAATACGGAGGTTGTTCGTGAAAAATGGGAATTCGTGGAGGGAAGACAAGGTTCTTTTCGCAAGGCACTATTGCGAAATTTGAAGATGACTGCAGAACGAATGTACTGCGACCAACGTATATTTCGCGTAAGGCCGACGACGATACCACACGAGAAAGTATGGATACTTTTAGATCGTCGTTTTTCCCTCACTTTGTTAATAAGTGGAACAGGAGAGGAAATGACTGGTGCTGGTACTTGGTACCCTCCGACATGCACCATACGGAGGCTTGTGGTGTATGAATGTATATGCAGTCTAGGATGGGAGGAAGAGGAGGTGGACAGAGAGATTGGGGATGAGAGGATGTACAGACAGAGAGAGGGAGGAGAATGATGGGGATAAGTAGCAGGAGGAGATGGCCAGGGAGACACGAAGAAGAAGGTGAACAAGAGTGGGTGGGGGAGGAGATGGACAGAGAGTTGGGGAGGAGCAGACAGACAGAGAATGGGGAGTAGAGAAATTGGACACAGTGGAGAGGAGATAATGGTCAAAAATTGGGGAGGAGGAGATATGGGGGGTGGAGGTGATGGACAGATAAAAGGGCAAGAGGGGTAGGTGGACGATGGAGACGATATGGGAGGTGGGTGGAAGAGATATGGTGTTTCATGAGGTAGTTGGAAGAGGGACTGGGTGTGAGGAGTAGGTGGGGGAGGGATATGGTATAATGAAGCAGATGGAATAAAAAACGGAGGAATAGAAAGGAGAAGGTAGATTAGGGATGACATTTAACTTTTTCTAAATACTTGAAATTCTCCGCAGGAGAGCGAGAAGTTAATTCAACGTAAGGAAAGCTTCATATATGAAGTTTTTATTTACTATTATAATTTATATAAAAGTAGTTTTGTTTTATTTCAAATTCACAATCCGTTATTGTCGCATGAGAACAAACGTGCAGCTTATCGCACTGTTGTTAAGTCAAAAAACTAATATGAAATCTTTAATCTACTATTACAGCAACAAGAGTGAATATTTTTGTAATTTTTGTAACCTTATGGATCTGAAGATTACAGCTTACTTCTGCCAAAACTAGTAATGCAGTGTGCCTACACGTGATCAGCTCAATAAGAGCTTCATATATGAAGCTTTCTTCTTCCACTTTACAACCCGCCGATTAGCCAAGAGCGATAACGCGCTGCTTCCTGGACTCGTGTAGGCGCGCCGGCCCCGGATCGAATCCGCCCGGCGGATTAACGACGAGGCTAGTGTGCCAGCCAGCCTGGATGTGGTTTTTAGGCGGTTTTACACATCCCCCTCAGTGAATACTGCTCTGGTCCCCACATCCCGCCTCAGTTACATGGCTCGCAGACATCTGCACACTTTCGCTGTACTCCATGGATTACACAGTCGGGGTGCACTAATTCCTTCCCGGGGGGTACGGGGTGGCGGCAGGAAGGGCATCCGGCCACCCATTCCACTAACATTGCCACATCTGATTAAGCATGCGGACCCTGCATATCTGCGGGAAAAACGGCACAAGCAAAAGAAAGAACAAAAGAAAGTTCTGAAGCTTTCTTTACATTTAGATGGGTAGATCATATAACTAATGAGGAGGTACTGAACAGGATTGGGGAGAAGAGGAGTTTGTGGCACAACTTGACTAGAAGAAGGGATCGGTTGGTAGGACATGTTCTGAGGCATCCAGGGATCACCAATTTAGAATTGGAGGGCAGCGTGGAGGGTAAAAATCGTAGAGGGAGACCAAGAGATGAAGACACTAAGCAGATTCAGAAGGATGTAGGTTGCAGTAAGTGCTGGGAGATGAAGAAGCTTGCACAGGATAGAGTAGCATGGAGAGCTGCATCAAACCAGTCTCAGGACTGAAGACCACAACAACAACATTGTATTACAAATTTTGATTTATCGTAGTGAGTAGTGGCGTAAAATGTCTGGAGATTTAAAATTTGGGGAAAATGCCCAGGATAAATGCCTGAGCAAATGTCAGAATTCGTAAATGCCTGGTCATTTATAAATTTTGTAGCTTAATTAAAAGGTGTTTATAAAAAAATTAAGCTGATATTTTGTATTGGATATTTTGTATTGCAACACTGCTTCTTTAGTGGTTGGGTAATCAAGTTGAAAAAGCTGCTTGAGAATTAGGGAGAGTTATTAGGGGAAATAAAGTGGACTGTAATCATAACTTTTTATACATTTAATCAGGTCAAATTTATCTTCACAGCAATGTAATTGTACCGAAGTTCATAAAAAAGAGCACAACAGAAAACTGTAGTCTGACTCAAAAAATAAAGTTTTTTTTCCCTTCACTGAAAACAGTTTAACATTTAAGAATACATTTACCATCAAGAAACACATTGTAACACCGAAAATGCAGATAAAATACCTTCTGCACCACCCAAATTTTGCGAAGTTTAATGTCCGTTGATAACTTGTACTGTACTTCTGGTTCTGAAACGTAAGCTTTATTACAGAAAATATATTAATACGTGACTGATGTAATAGTGTATTTGTTTCTGATCGTATGTAATTGATTGTAATTATAATGTAAGTATTGCAAACTGCTGGGTGATAGCCAAGAGAACTTTATTTTAATGTATTGATAGCAAAGACGAAATGGCAGTAGCTGTGTCGTTGTTTATCTTTGCGTATGCAGAGTCTCTGTCGCGCTGCGAGCAGAGAGGAGCCAGAGCAGCTTGAGACATGAAAGAGTGTGGAAGTGTTTGTTGGGCGCTTCCGCTAACGCCGTGTGCAGCTGTGGTGGGGCCAGTGTAGGCGCACCTAATTCATTAACCCGCGAGTATTGGGACCACAGCAGTATTGGACGGGCGGACGAAGCTGCAATTCTAACTATTGCTTGTCCCGTAATTATCCGTGGCTCTGGAGACGGCTAGGGTTTCTCAAACAGCGGCAGCAGCAACAAAGGCACCTCAGCATTGTCGGCGGCTATATTCTTCGTCGTCGGCGTAGCTACATCATAATACTGTTAAGTGAAAAAAATATATAACCTTGTAGAGGCGTTACCCGGTGTGATTTCCTTCGCAAAGAATGACTAACTTGAATAATAACCTGCAATAGTTAACCTTGTAGGCCACCTGTGCTGTCATTGTCCTCGGACATTATCACCAAGAGGTTCCCTTTCCTTTCCATGCAGCCGGTGAGAGGCGCAAAAATGTGAAAATTCATTAACTGTTTACTGCCAATTTTTTTTCTATGCTAATGACAAGTTTCGGTCTAAATTTTCTGCCCCATTAATTGCTCAGTCTTGTACTGCGTAACAGAGGGTTAACCAATTTGCAGTTTTGAGTATTAAGTTCATTCACTTGAAGTAACATAAAATTTCACTGGCAAAACTAATAACTAAAGATACAGCACAAATTAAGAGCGCGCAATTGCATTTATTCTGTATTTAGCTTAGCAAGTGAATTCTGCTGCCTTGGTACGTATTTCAGTGTTGTTATAATTAAAGCAAAATTGGTTTCCCATTCGCTTAAAATAAATTCAATTCAGTCTTTCAATAATCAAAAGTGAATGTTTTACCTTTTTCTAAATTTTTATTACGTTACAGTGAGGCTACTGAAAGTCACTTTTTACTTAAAGAAGTTTAAGTCAGTCATTTATTCAATCAGTAACTTCATTTAACTTTACTTTGAAAATTTAGTGCTTCAGAATAAGTAAGTGAAACCTTCTGTTGCCCAACCAATGAGTATTGTTTAAATTTCTTGCCATTACCTTTCTTAATAATCCGACGATTCATTGACCTAGTGGGCTGTCGACCGTTTAATGATTCCTTTTTTTAGATAATCAGTAATTTTTGTGTTATCAATATTTTTTGTGTTAAAAATATTACGTGGTACCATTTTTCCCGTACCATTTTTCACCCTGTGTAATTCGTGAGCGATTGCATTACATTTGCACCCATTTCAAAATTATCATCAGTATTTAGAGTAGGTTTAGAATACATTCTTCCTTCGGATGGGTCTGTTGTACACTTTCCTCCGAGTAACCGGTGTTATTTTCCTTCCGTAACGAGAGCCTTACTCACTGTAAAATTTCGTTACGTTTACGCGACCACCGGCAGTTATGTAGCAATCCAGCAGGCCGTTTAGGAAGAGGGAGGTTACACTATGCCAGCTCTTTAACACATTCAGTAATAATTTTGCTATCATCAATCATTCTTCAATAATATTCAGAGATTTGATATAGATTATAATGAGTTTCATATCACAAAGCGATGACCAAGGACAGGGTTTGTTTTGTTTGTATATATGTATACCGACTAGCACTACAAAGCTGTTCAACACGATGTGTGTGTGTGTGTGTGTGTGTGTGTGTGTGTGTGTGTGTGTGAATGAGAGAGAGATAGAGAGAAGAAACAGAGAGTGAGAATGAAGAGTAGAACTGGTAAAAAAAAAGACGTTACAAATGATAAGCAGGTGTTAGCAACACGTGCCCTTCCTTGGTCCTCTTGGTTCAGCAAGTTGGAATGCAAGTAAAATTAAAAAAAAAAAATTACTTCTCTCTTTTTTCCTTTAGTTCTTAGTAACAAAGTCAATGAATTATGTACGTAGGTTTAAGTGTAAACATTTACTAATTTTTAGTATGGCGAGTATAGTTCCATCCCTTACTTTAATTGGTAAATCATACATTCTAGCAGTAAAAGTTTTAAAAATTACTTTTTTATATAAATGTCCAGATTTTGGGTATTTAAAACTCCTTTGGACAAATTCCCGGACAAGTGGCCATCTATAAATATTCTGCCCGCTGCATTTGCGCGGCCCACATCTTGACTAGTGAGATACGGCCTTTCAGTGCGAAAGCAGTGCAAAGACAGGAGGTTGATCAGCGAGCAGTGGAGGGAAATGTGAGTTAGAAATTGGTAAGAGTGACTATGAGACAAACAAATGGGTCATGCAGAAACAGAGTGGTTACCGTAGTTATGACTGCAATAAAAAAAATGGAGGTTGATGGGAGCGGTAGCAGACGAATATATCGGCGATGAACCAAGTCCATTCTTTGCCGGAGTAAGTAAGAGCTAAGGAAGCGAACTAATGGAGGATGGTAGATGGCAGCAGAAAAAAGTAGCTGAAGTCTGGAAGTGGATGTAAACTGATGATATTAGAGGAAATCTAAATTGTGCTCCACACGCTAACACGAGAGCTGTATTCAGATAGCTCTCGAACGAGAGAAATTGTTTGAGTACAGAAATGTAATACCTAAACGATTTATGCGAATAATTAAATATTAAAATGTCGTTATTACAAAAGCAAATACTGGGAAACCACACGTACGGAATAATTTAATCATAATGAAGCTGTAATGTTAATTTCGTAAGTTAAACACGAAATAATATGACGTAGGTGGCATGTCAATTACAGTAGCGACCGTTAGGAATATTCGGAATTAATTAACAGACACACAGCAACGTGGACCGTCTGATATTTTACGCTTTACTTGCACTTTCCTCATTAACACTTCTAAAGGATGGATTTTTTTGTGCAATTGTGATCTTCTGATTGAGTAAAATAGAATCTTCTTACGACCTGTTCTTGACATAAAAAGAATAAACTAAACGAACTATGCATTAAATTGTAATTGTAACACAAAATTGTATTTACATTATGTCTACGTGAGTAGTCTCCAATTCACACTTACTTTCCAAGGATCGCTTTCAGACTATATCTCGACTGTTCCACTATCAAATAGCCAGTGGGAAAAATAAACATCTAAATATTCCCATACGAGCTGCGACTTATTTTATTTTATTAAGATTAAGATTGTGTAGATGGGAGTTAAACATTTTCGCGTTCAGAGGAGAAAGTTTGCGATTTAATTTCGCAACAATGTCTCACAGCTGCTGAAAGTGCCTTGGTTTTAATGACAGCCAACCCAAATCGGTTATTACATCCGTGACACCCCCTTCCTTGTTTCGCAACAATAACTGAACTTTTCTAATGTCTTCCGTGAGTCCTACCTTGTAAGAATTCAATAATGTACTGCAGTACCCCAGAAGAGCACTGTCAAACGTAGTGTAGAAAATCTTTTTATTAGATTTGTTGCATCTTCTAAGTTTTCTGCCAGTATAATGCAGTCATTGGTTAGTCCACCCCTCGACATTTTCTGTACGATGGTTCCAATTTAAGTTGTTCCTAACTGTAATTCCTAGATATTTAGGTGAATCGACAACCTTAAAATTTGTATTATTTAAGGTGAAACCGAAATTTAACGGAATTATTTTTAGAAAACATGTGGAGGATCTCACTATTTTTATCAATTGCCACTTCCTTCAACACGCAGATATCTTACGTCGATCATTTTGTAATTCGTATTGATATTATAAAGCGTTTATTAGCGGCTAACCACCAGAGACATCTGAAAACCATCTAACAGGCTGCATGGATCGTCTCGTAAATCGTTTATATAAACTGATAACAATAGAAGGCCTATAACAGTTCCTTCAGGAAGCCCAGATATAACTTCAGTTGCATCTGATCACTTTCCGTCAACTACTAAGAACTGTGACCTTTCTGACAACCAATTACGAATCCAAATGCGTAACTAAGGCGACACTGAATAAGCAAGAAATTAAATTTTGGGGAACCGTGTTAAAGGCCTTCTGGAAAAACAAAAATATTGAATCAACTTGGAATCACCTACAGATAACACCGATCACTTGGTGTGAATAAGGAGCTAGCTGTATTTCACGTACTATATTTTGTGAATACGTGTTATGTGCCAGTAGATCGTTTTATTCGAGATATTTTCATGACGTTCGAAGACTGCATATGGCCCAAAGTTGTACTGCAAGTCTCTACCAGTGATATGTGTCTATAGCTCAGCGGATTATTTTTGTTTTCCTTCTCGCATATTGTTGTGGCCTGTGCTTCTTTACAGTCTTTGGCTACAGGTCTCTCGTTGAGCGAGCGGTAGTATATGATTGCTAAAAATAGAGCTACATCAGCTTCTCAATTACTACTGGTCTTGTTGACTATTTAAAACTGTAACTGCCGGCCCTTGTGGCGGAGCGGTTCTAGGCGCTTCAGTCTGGAACCGCGCGACCGCTACGGTCGCAGGTTCGAATCCTGCCTAGGGCATGGATGTGTGTGATGTCCTAAGGTTAGTTAGGTTTAAGTAGTTCTACGTTCTAGGGGACTGATGACCTCAGATGTTAAGTCCCATAGTGCTTAGAGCCATTTGAGCCAAAACTGTAACTATATTTTCCCAAATGATATCAAAATATAAATCTAGTGACGAGAATCACGCATGAAAGTTACAGCATAGTGCTTTTAATAGTTAAGTAATAGTGTAGCCAAAGCTTTTACCGAACGTAATACAGTTCGCCACTGTTGTTGTTGTTGTTGTTGTGGTCTTCAGTACTGAGACTGGTTTGATGCAGCTCTCCATGCTACTCTATCCTGTGCAAGCTTTTTCATCTCCCAGTACCTACTGCAACCTACATCCTTCTGAATCTGCTTAGTGTATTCATCTCTTGGTCTCCCTCTACGATTTTTACCCTCCACGCTGCCCTCCAATACTAAATTGGTGATCCCTTGATGCCTCAGAACATGTCCTACCAACCGATCCCTTCTTCTGGTCAAGTTGTGCCACAAACTTCTCTTCTCCCCAATCCTATTCAATACTTCCTCATTAGTTATGTGATCTACCCATCTAATCTTCAGAATTCTTCTGTAGCACCACATTTCGAAAACTTCTATTCTCTTGTTGTCCAAACTATTTATCGTCCATGTTTCACTTCCATACATGGCTACACTCTACATCTACATCTACATCTACATTGATACTCCGCAAGCTACCCAACGGTGTGTGGCGGAGGGCACTTTACGTGCCACTGTCATTACCTCCCTTTCCTGTTCCAGTCGCGTATGGTTCGCGGGAAGAACGACTGTCTGAAAGCCTCCGTGCGCGCTCTAATCTCTCTAATTTTACATTCGTGATCTCCTCGGGAAGTATAAGTAGGGGGAAGCAATATATTCGATACCTCATCCAGAAACGCACCCTCTCGAAACCTGGCGAGCAAGCTACACCGCGATGCAGAGCGCCTCTCTTGCAGAGTCTGCCACTTGAGTTTATTAAACATCTCCGTAACGCTATCACGGTTACCAAATAACCCAGTGACGAAACGCGCCGCTCTTCTTTGGATCTTCTCTATCTCCTCCGTCAACCCGACCTGGTACGGATCCCACACTGATGAGCAATACTCAAG
This sequence comes from Schistocerca piceifrons, assembly GCF_021461385.2. Taxonomy (NCBI): domain Eukaryota; kingdom Metazoa; phylum Arthropoda; class Insecta; order Orthoptera; family Acrididae; genus Schistocerca; species Schistocerca piceifrons. The sequence continues at coordinate 1,245,206,652 of NC_060138.1, forward strand.
TATAGGTCGAACGAGTGTTTTGTAAGCCACCTCCTTTGTTGATGGACTACATTTTCTAAGCACTCTCCCAATGAATCTCAACGTGGTACCCGCCTTACCAACAATTAATTTTATATGATCATTCCACTTCAAATCGTTCCGTACGCATACTCCCAGATATTTTACAGAAGTAACTGCTACCAGTGTTTGTTCCGCTATCATATAATCATACAATAAAGGATCCTTCTTTCTATGTATTCGCAATACATTACATTTGTCTATGTTAAGGGTCAGTTGCCACTCCCTGCACCAAGTGCCTATCCGCTGCAGATCTTCCTGTATTTCGCTACAATTTTCTAATGCAGCAACTTCTCTGTATACTACAGCATCATCCGCGAAAAGCCGCATGGAACTTCCGACACTATCTACTAAGTCATTTATATATATTGTGAAAAGCAATGGTCCCATAACACTCCCCTGTGGCACGCCAGAGGTTACTTTAACGTCTGTAGACGTCTCTCCATTGATAACAACATGCTGTGTTCTGTTTGCTAAAAACTCTTCAATCCAGCCACACAGCTGGTCTGATATTCCGTAGGCTCTTACTTTGTTTATCAGGCGACAGTGCGGAACTGTATCGAACGCCTTCCGGAAGTCAAGAAAAATAGCATCTACCTGGGAGCCTGTATCTAATATTTTCTGGGTCTCATGAACAAATAAGGCGAGTTGGGTCTCACACGATCGCTGTTTCCGGAATCCATGTTGATTCCTACATAGTAGATTCTGGGTTTCCAGAAATGACATGATACGCGAGCAAAAAACATGTTCTAAAATTCTACAAGAGATCGACGTAAGAGATATAGGTCTATAGTTTTGCGCATCTGCTCGACGACCCTTCTTGAAGACTGGGACTATCTGTGCTCTTTTCCAATCATTTGGAACCCTCCGTTCCTCTAGAGACTTGCGGTACACGGCTGTTAGAAGGGGGGCAAGTTCTTTCGCGTACTCTGTGTAGAATCGAATTGGTATCCCGTCAGGTCCAGTGGACTTTCCTCTATTGAGTGATTCCAGTTGCTTTTCTATTCCTTGGACACTTATTTCGATGTCAGCCATTTTTTCGTTTGTGCGAGGATTTAGAGAAGGAACTGCAGTGCGATCTTCCTCTGTGAAACAGCTTTGGAAAAAGGTGTTTAGTATTTCAGCTTTACGCGTGTCATCCTCTGTTTCAATGCCATCATCATCCCGTAGTGTCTGGATATGCTGTTTCGAGCCACTTACTGATTTAACGTAAGACCAGAACTTCCTAGGATTTTCTGTCAAGTCGGTACATAGAATTTTACTTTCGAATTCAATGAACGCTTCACGCATAGCCCTCCTTACGCTAACTTTGACATCGTTTAGCTTCAGTTTGACTGAGAGGTTTTGGCTGCGTTTAAACTTGGAGTGGAGCTCTCTTTGCTTTCGCAGTAGTTTCCTAACTTTGTTGTTGTACCACGGTGGGTTTTTCCCGTCCCTCACAGTTTTACTCGGCACGTACCTGTCTAAAACGCATTTTACGATTGCCTTGAACTTTTTCCATAAACACTCAACATTGTCAGTGTCGGAACAGAAATTTTCGTTTTGATCTGTTAGGTAGTCTGAAATCTGCCTTCTATTACTCTTGTTAAACAGATAAACCTTCCTCCCTTTTTTTATATTCCTATTAACTTCCATATTCAGGGATGCTGCAACGGCCTTATGATCACTGATTCCCTGTTCTGTACATACAGATTCGAAAAGTTCGGGTCTGTTTGTTATCAGTAGGTCCAAGATGTTATCTCCACGAGTCGGTTCTCTGTTTAATTGCTCGAGGTAATTTTCGGATAGTGCACTCAGTATAATGTCACTCGATGCTCTGTCCCTACCACCCGTCCTAAACATCTGAGTGTCCCAGTCTATACTTTCAGAAATGACTTCCTGACACTTAAATCAATACTGGATGTTAACAAATTTCTCTTCTTCAGAAACGCTTTCCTTGCCATTGCCAGTCTACATTTTATATCCTCTCTACTTCGACCATCATCAGTTATTTTGCTCCCCAAATAGCAAAACTCCTTTACTACTTTAAGTGCCTCATTTCCTAATCTAATTCCCTCAGCATCACCCGACTTAATTAGACTACATTCCATTATCCTTGTTTTGCTTTTGTTGATGTTCATCTTATATCCTCCTTTCAAGACACTGTCCATTCCATTCAACTGCTCTTCCAAGTCCTTTGCTGTCTCTGACAGAATTACAATGTCATCGGCGAACCTCAAAGTTTTTATTTCTTCTCCCTGAATTTTAATACCTACTCCGAATTTTTCTTTTGTTTCCTTTACTGCTTGCTCAATATACAGATTGAACATCATCGGGGAGAGGCTACAACCCTGTCTTACTCCCGTCCCAACCACTGCTTCCCTTTCATGTCCCTCGACTCTTATAACTGCCATCTGGTTTCTGTACAAATTGTAAATAGCCTTTCGCTCCCTGTATTTTACCCCTGCCACCTTTAGAATTTGAAAGAGAGCATTCCAGTCAACATTGTCAAAAGCTTTCTCTAAGTCTACAAATGCTAGAAACGTAGGTTTGCCTTTCCTTAATCTTTCTTCTAAGGTAAGTCGTAAGGTCAGTATTGCCTCACGTGTTCCAGTGTTTCTACGGAATCCAAACTGATCTTCCCCGAGGTTGGCTTCTACTAGTTTTTCCATTCGTCTGTAAAGAATTCGTGTTAGTATTTTGCAGCTGTGACTTATTAAGCTGATAGTTCGGTAATTTTCACATCTGTCAACACCTGCTTTCTTTGGGATTGGAATTATTATATTCTTGTTGAAGGCTGAGGGTATTTCGCCTGTTTCATACATCTTGCTCGCCAGATGGTAGAGTTTTGTCAGGACTGGCTCTCCCACGGCCGTCAGTAGTTCCAATGGAATATTGTCTACTCCGGGGGCCTTGTTTCGACTCAGGTCTTTCAGTGCTCTGTCAAACTCTTCACGCAGTATCATATCTCCCATTTCATCTTCATCTACATCCTCTTCCATTTCCATAATATTGTCCTCAAGTACATCGCCCTTGTATAGACCCTCTATATACTCCTTCCACCTTTCTGCTTTCCCTTCTTTGCTTAGAACTGGGTTTCCATCTGAGCTCTTGATATTCATACAAGTCGTTCTCTTATCTCTAAAGGTCTCTTTAATTTTCCTGTAGGCGGTATCTATCTTACCCCTAGTAAGATAGGCCTCTACATCCTTACATTTGTCCTCTAGCCATCCCTGCTTAGCCATTTTGCACTTCGTGTCGATCTCATTTTTGAGACGTTTGTATTGCTTTTTGCCTGTTTCACTTACTGCATTTTTATATTTTGTCCTTTCATCAATTAAATTCAAAATTTCTTCTGTTACCCAAGGATTTCTACTAGCCCTCGTCTTTTTACCTACTTGATCCTCTGCTACCTTCACTACTTCATCCCTCAAAGCTACCCAATCTTCTTCTAATGTATTTATTTCCCCCATTCCTGTCAATTGCTCCCTTATGCTCTCCCTGAATCTCTGTACAATCTCTGGTTCTTTCAGTTTATCCAGGTCCCATCTCCTTAAATTCCCACATTTTTGCAGTTTCTTCAGTTTTAATCTACAGGTCATAACCAATAGATTGTGGTCAGAGTCCACATCTGCCCCTGGAAATGTCTTACAATTTAAAACCTGGTTCCTAAATCTCCGTCTTACCATTATATAATCTATCTGATACCTTTTAGTATCTCCAGGGTTCTTCCATGTATACAACCTTCTTTCATGATTCTGCCGCATAATGATTAAAAATATTACGACAGCCAACGTCACGAGCAGTTAGTGATCAGCAGCGCGCTATAAACAGGGTGAATCTTATTGACGTTTGACATATGAGGTCACAAATGTCGGGAAATACCTGAAAAGTAGATGAAAAATGTTAAACTTGTTACGTCCTCAGGTGACGTACGCCGCCGCACGTGTAGCGGTTGGTCTTGGGCGGGAAGGGGTGACTCATTCGAGCAAACAGTGCAAATTTCGAACATCTTTTGTAAATGTGATCTGCTGTAAACGTTGAAAGTATAAAATTATTGTCCTCACTATAACCAAGTAAAACTGATATAATGTTATGTATCTTTACTTTTGCCCCTTTTTTGTTTACAGACGTTATTTATTATTTATTAAAGAAAACGTAGGTTATTTACTGGTAACTACGCAGATCGGAATCACCCTGCATATTATCACACGAGATATAACATAGCACATTAGCAAGGAGACGTTAAGCGACATACTGCGATCGAATCATGGCCCTCCTATACTTGTAACATTGTAGTCTTAGGAATGGTCATGAGTCCCGCTTTGACCAGTGAAACAATGTTACCGTTGCCAGAAATGTGACACCAAATTCAAATAACATGTAGCAATCTGACTACACTTGGAAAGAGTCCAAGATCCGACACCTATACTAGAAGACTAACAGCGCTACGCATGGCCAGCCACTGTGGCCGAGCGGTTCTAGGCGCTTCAATCCGGAACTGCGTTGCTGCTACGCTCGCAGGTTCAAATCCTGACTCGGGCTTGGATGTGTGTGATGCCCTTCGGTTAGTTAGTTTTAAGTAGCTCTAAGTCTAAGGGACTGGTGACCTCAGATGTTAAATCCCATAGTGCTTAGAGCCATGTGAACAATCGCTACGCATGAAGACCGATTCCCATCACAACGCGGGAGCGCCAGCGGCAAGCGTTTTCTTTGATGACGCAGCTGCTCGCGGAATTGGCGTTATCACCTGGAAGTGGCAGACCTCTGAAGTATGGCGTGGGGTCCACTGAAAACAGCGGTTCATTTTTAACTGCACTAGGTGATCAAGAGTATCCGGACACCCCCAAAAACATACGTTTTCCGTATTAGGTGCATCGTGCTGCCACCTACTGCCAGGTACTCCACATCACCGACCTCAGTAGTCATTAGACATCGTGAGAGAGCAGAGTAGGTTGCTCCTCGGAACGGACTCCGAAAGTTGTCAGGTGACTGGGTGTCACTTGTGTTATACATCTCTACGCGAGATTTCCACAGTCTTAAACATCCCTAGGTCCACTGTTTCCGATGTGATAGTGAAGTGGAAACGTGAAGGGACACGTACAGCACAAAAGCGTACAGGCCGATCTCGTCTGTTGACTGACATAGACCACCGACAGTTGAAGAGGTTCGTGATGTGTAACAGGCAGACATCTATCCAGACCATCACAGAGGAATCCCCAAACTGCATCAGGATCCTCTGCAAGTACTACGACAGGCGGGTGGTGAGAAAACTTGGATTTCTTGGCCGAGCGGATGCTCATAGGCCACACGTCACGCCGGTAAATGCCTAACGACGCCTCGCTTGGTGTGAGGAGTGTAAACATTGGACGATTGAGCAGTGGAAAAATGTTGTCTGGAGTGACGAATCACGGTACACAATATGGCGATCCGATAGCAGAGTTAGGGTATGCCGAATGCCCGGTGAACGTTATCTGAAAGCGTGTGTAGTGCCAACGGCAAAATTCTGAGGCGGTGCTGTTATAGAGTGGTCGTGCTGTTCACGAAGGGGGCTTGCACACCTTGTTGTTTGGCGTGGCACTATCCCAGCAGAGGCCTACATCGATTTTTTAAGCACCTTCTTGCTTCCCACTGTTGATGAGCACTTGGGTAATGGCGACTGCATCTTTCAACACGACCCAGCACCTGTGGCGCAGCGGTCACACGACAATGACAGCCCTGTAATGGACTGGCCTGCACAGAGTCCTGACCTGAATCCTATAGGACACCTTTGGGGTGTTTTGGAACGCCGACTTTGTGTCAGGCCTCACAGACCGACATCTTACCTCTCCTCAGTGCAGCACTCCGTCAAGAATGGGCCGCCATTCACCAAGAAACCTTCCAGCACCTGACTGAACGTATTTCTGCGAGAGTGGAAGCTGTCATCAAGGCTAAGGGTGGGCCAACACCATATTAAATTCCAGCATTACCGATGGAGGGCGCCACGAACTTGTAAGTCATCTGCAGCCGGGTGTCCGCATACTTTTGATCACATAGTATGTACACCGAACCTACTCGAAAGAAAGACGAATTTGGGTGAAGACATACGATTTTTTTAATTTTCTTTGTAATATATTCTTTCACAAGTTTTATTATTTATGTTTTATTTCTTCAGTTTTGATTAATTACTATTTGTAATTGTTCCGTATCTGATTATGTATGTGACTTTCACATGCTTTGCTTCGCGATTTTGCACTTTGACAAGATAGATCCCAAACTTAAAGCAAAAGAAAAGTAAAATTGGAGCCAAGCGAACCGTGGTGGCTCTTATATTGGCGGTATAGTTTTCCGCTGGCGCCACTAGCTGCTTAGATTGTCAGTGTCGAGTCGGTCGTATGTTGCCATCTCAGGTATTTGTCGAGGTGTGTGTGTTGTTGGTTGGGCGGGGCCTGTGGACGTCAGTTGGCTGATGGGCACGTGGCTGGCAAGTCGTCACTTTTAAGGGACTCCGGTAGTGCGGCGCGGGTCTCGACGAAAGGTGTAAGGCTAAATCCGTTGGGGGCAAGACTAGCCGGCTCACTTAAGAATTGGGAGCGGCGGGTGGCGCACGGAGAGACGGACTTCGAGTGCAACCGGGTCAGCAAGTTCCCCACTCAATCTGAAAACTTAAAGTGTACGCCACTTCGAAGATCGCCTATCAGTGGAGGCCGAGCAGTTCTAGGCGTTTCAGTCCGGAAACACGTAGCAGCTACGATTGCAGGTTCGAATCCTGCCTCGGGCATGGATGTGTGTGATGTCCTTAGGTTAGTTAGGTTTAAGTAGTTCTAAGTTCTAGGGGACTGATGACCTCAACTGTTGTCCCATAGTGCTTAGAGCCATTTGAAGATCGTCTCTGTGGGTTGAAAGCAATAACGCCCTGCCTGGAATCCTTAAAGTCGCGACTGCTTCTCACCTACGAGCAGTTAAGTGTTGTTTTCTTATTCTGACGACTTGATATTGTAAGGCCATGCCTGTGTTATATGGAAACCCGCCTGTTATATTAAAGCACCTAGCAGCGTTTGAGCGTATGACCATGAGTCAGTGGTACTAATTCTAATTTATATTCTAGGCCATATTTCGACTGACACAGAATCAATATTATCTTAGAAGAAAGATTAAGGAAAGCCAAACCTACGTTTCTAGCATTTGTAGACTTAGAGAAAGCCTTTGACAATGTTGACTGGAATACTCTCTTTCAGATTCTGAAGGTGGCAGAGGTAAAATAAGGAGAGCGAAAGGCTATTTACAATTTGTACAGAAACCAGATGGCAGTTATAAGAGTGGAGGAGTGGAGAGGTATGAAAGGGAAGCAGTGGTTGGGAAGGGAGTGAGACAGGGTTGTAGCCTATCCCCGATGTTATTCAATCTGTATATTGAGCAAACAGTAAAGGAAACAAAAGAAAAGTTCGGAGTAGGTATTGAAATCCATGGAGAAGAAATAAAAACTTTGAGGTTCGCCGATGACATTGTAATTCTGTCAGAGACAGCAGAGGACTTGAGCAGTTGAACGGAATGGACAGTGTCTTGAAAGGAGGGTATAAGATGAACATCAACAAAAGCAAAACGAGGATAATGGAATGTAGTCGAATTAAGTCGGGTGATGCTGAGGGAATTAGATTAAGAAATGAGACACTTAAAGTAGTAAGGGAGTTTTGCTATTTGGGGAGCAAAATAACTGATGATGGTCGAAGTAGAGAGGATATAAAATGTAGACTGGCAATGGCAAGGAAAGCGTTTCTGAAGAAGAAACATTTGTTAACATCGAGTATAGATTTAAATGTCAGGAAGTCGTTTCTGAAAGTATTTTTATGGAGTGTAGCCATGTATGGAAGTGAAACGTGGACGATAAATAGCTTAGTCAAGAAGAGAATAGAAGCTTTCGAAATGTGGTGCTACAGAAGAATGCTGAAGATTAGATGGGTAGATCACATAACTAATGAGGGGATATTGAATAGAATTGCGGAGAAGAGGAGCTTGTGGCACAACTTGACTGGAAGTAGGGATTGGTTGGTAGGACATGTTCTGAGACATCGAGGGATCACCAATTTAGTATTAGAGGGCAGCGTAGAGGGTAAAAATCGTAGAGGGAGACCAAGAGATGGATCACTAAACAGATTCAGAAGGATGTAGGCTGCAATAGGTACTGGGAGATGAAGAAGCTCGCACAGGATAGAGTAACATGGAGAGCTGCATCAAACCAGTCTCAGGACTGAAGACCACAACAGCAACAACAACAGAATCTATATTTACACCAGAAAGTAAGGGTAAGGACTGGAAATGATATGTTAGAAGGAAGCAATATTTGAAGAGGTGTTAGACAAGGTTGTTGCCTTTCCCCGCTGTTGTTTAACGTATACCTTGAAGAGGTTATTGCGAAAAGCTTGGATGGGAAAAGAGGAATATGTATTAGTGGAAAGAGAATAGAATGTATAAGATTTGGTGATGGCATGGTATTAGTGGCAGAAAGTGAGCGGACTATGAATAACATGCTGAAAGATCTGAATGTAGCTCGTGTGGAAAAATGGGATGCAAATAAACACAGCAAAAACAAAGAGTATGGTCATCAGTACAAGACGCAGACTGTCCAATATTAAAATAGGTCAATCTACCATTAGCTAAGTAAGTGCAATTAAATATCTTGGAGACAAAATATCTGAAGACTCGAGATGTCACCAGGAGGTGGAAACTCGAACTGCTATAGCGAAGGACGCATTCAACAGAAAGAGGAGACTCTTGTGTGGCAAATCAGATAAAGGACTAAGGAAAAGGCTTGGCAAATGTTACGTCTGGAGTCTGGCACTATATGGGACAGAAATATGGACGCTGAGACGAGAGGATGAAAAAAGGTTAGAAGCATTTGAGATGTGGATGTGGAGGAGAATGGAGAGAATAAGCTGGATGGAAACAGTGAGTAATGAAAGAGTATTGGAAAGGGTTGGTGAGAGAAGATGTCTGCTGAAGGTTGTAAAAGAAAGGAAAAAGAACTGGTTGGGACATTCATTGAGAAGGGAGTGCTTGCTAGCAGAGGCTTTGGAAGGATTGGTTTGTGGGAGAAGACTGAGAGGAAGAAGGACATACAAGATGGTAGACGACATAAAGGGAAGAGGAAATTATGCAGACCTGAAGAGGATGGCAGAAGACTGGACAGCCTGGAGAACTAGCATGTGAAAACCTGCCTTTTGGCAGAACACTCATGTTGATAATACTTTATACAAGCGAAAGAGTATTCCCTGTGACAGGTATCATGAAGGGGACAATTTCTGGCTCCATCTGTGGGAGAGGCCACGTGGTATATGCGTATGTCTGAGTTACTGAATCAGCGGGTACTGACGTGATCGATAGTGAATATTAGTAATTTTAAGGAGTGTTAAATTTAACCTGTTGGTACCTGCATGCCATTAATCTACATATTTCCTTTTTACTCCGTTCTTGTGTGAAGCTTTATTTCCACGGAATACTGTCCCATTTTCACCTGCGCTCACAGGCAGCTTTAGAGGCAAACGGTGCGATCCTGTTCCCTGGGCCAGAGCAGAGGCGTGTTTGTTTGTTGACGCGGCGGGACTCCGATCGCCGCACGGCGTCTGGGTTTGTCGACAGTCGCCACCACCTGCTAGCCGCGTCGATGTGGCTCAAGTTAAGTCGATCCCTTCATGCCTGCCACGGCGGAGTGTCGCCGTTCGTGCGGGGACCAGTAGTTACATCTGTTTGGTGAATTTAAAGAGCTCAGGAGCTTAATGCGTGTTTACCAAGGCTGACGTATCTCCTCATTATGCCTCTGTAATTATTCCTTAAAATTGGCAGACTTATCACTACTGCTCAGCTTGTGCAATTTAAGACATGTTACTTATCAAGACAAACTGGCGAACCTTCCCTTGGTCCACAGTCATTAGCTAGTACTCTTGCTGCGAAATTTGGCTGCTCTTTCCTTGTTGGCTGTCATAGCCGTCTGGTGTAGCTCTGTGCTTACTTTGTTGAAGTACTTTTCAGTTGCGTGTACTTCAACTTATTTTCAAACTTCGATAATTATACATTTGTTAAGACTTGTAGTTAATGTTTGATTTCAATACACGGGTGGCCGTTTATGTTTAAATTTTATACCTTTCTGACTGGTCTGTTTGAGGGACTGTGTATTTTATTGTTTAGGGAATATTTTATTAAGTGGTATGCATTGCTAAACGGCCTCCAAACGGCTTGAATCAGTGGCGTGTCTTTTGAACAACCCGGGATTTGGATGAATGATGTTCAACTGTGTAACGGTCAGCTAGGCTTGAAATTTGTTGGTACATTTAACAGCTGTCATTGTAATTCATTTGGTTGATACAGTTGTTTGTTGAACCTGCTTGCAGCCACGCTCAGTTGATGAAACCATGAACCATGTTTTTGGGAGCTCTGTACTTCCGATTTTAAGATCCTCTTCTTAACGATACAATTCTTTTTTTTAATGAATCGATCAATTCTTAGTATATTTAAAGGCTGTTACTGTAATTCATCTGACTGATAAGATTGTTTGTTAAACCTGCTTGTAGCCACGCTCTGTTGATATAAAAGGTTGTTTTCTGTAACTTTGTACTTCCGGTTTAGATGTCCTGTTTTCCTGTTTTTAATGGTATAATCGTAAGGGTTCTTAAAAAAAAAAAAAAAAAAAAAAGAAAGATTGGAGTCTGTTTCTGATTCCTTCAATAGGTTTGTAAATTGTAATGTGACTATTGCCATTAAATAATAAAATGTTTTACGTCAAATAACGTATGACAAATGTTTGAGTCCAACGTCCATGTTTTTACTTAAGCTATTCAAAACCTAGTTATCACCAAAAGAAGCAACTGTGCGAATATTAAGATCTCAGAAGGCAGGCCAGAAGTAAGTGAAGAAGAGAAGGCTGTAAAGTAGAAGGAATATGTAGAGGGAGGTGCTATAGAAAACAAACGGGAACAGAATGCTAGATTTCTGTAAAATGACTGAACACATATGGCAGTACTTATCGTACCAGGTACCTTCGTAGACAGACTGAAGAAAGGCAAACCTGTATTTATAGCATCTAAATCTGATTACTCTGCTATTCACAATGAAGTGCTGGCAGAGGGTTCAATGAACCACCTTCAAGCTGTCTCTCTACCGTTCCACTCTCGAACGGCGCGTGGGAAAAACGAGCACTTTAATTTTTCTGTGCGAGCCCTGATTTTTCTTATTTTATCGTGATGATCATTTCTCCCTATGTAGGTGGGTGCTAACAGAATGTTTTGCCAATCAGAGGAGAAAACTGGAACTGAAATTTCATCAGAAGATCCCTTCGCAAAGGAAAACACCTTTGTTTTAATGATTGTCACTCCAATTCACGTATCATTTCTGTGGCACTATCTCCCCTACTTGGCGATAATACAAAACGAGCTGCCCTTCTTTGTACTTTTTCGATGTCATCCGTCAGTCCTATGTGTAGATTTAGAGAAAGCTTTCGAAAATCTAGACTAAAATATACGCTTTGACGCTGTGGAGGTATCAGATATAAAACACAGGGACTCAAGATTATCTACATCCTTGTACAGAAAGTAGGCTGAAGTTTTGAGACTTCAAGAACTTGAAAGGGAAGCAGTAGTCGAGAACGCAGAAGTAGAGATGATATAAAATGCAAACTGGCAATAGCAAGAAAAACTTTTCTGGCAAAGAATATAAATTTAAATCTTGGGAAGTATTTTATGAAGCTATTGTATGGTGTGCAGCTTTGCATGCATGAGAAATGTGGCCAATAAACAGTTCTGTCAAGAAGACACTGGGAACTTTCGAGATGTGATGCTAGAGAAGAATGTTGAAGATTAGATATGTAGAGCGTGTAACTAATGAAGAGATGCTGTACCCAGCTGAGGAGAAAAAGTAAACTATGGCACAACTTGTCTAAAGGAAGGTATTGGTGGCAGGACTTATTATTAGGAATCAGGAAATCGTCAGTTCGGTAATGGAGGCAAAATTGTAGAGAGAGAGACGTAGGCATACCAACGGTAAGTAGATTCGAATGGATGTAGGATGCAGTAGTAATGTGGAGATGAAGAAGATTACCCAGGACAGACTAGTGTGAAGCGCTGTGTCAACACAGTCTTCAAGCTGAAGGCTGCAGCAAATAAATAGTGAGACAAATTGTATTTCTTGTTAACGTAACATAGCAGCAACTAGCAACACCTTTGATTAGTCAGATCAGTTGTGTATTTGTTTCCTGAATATCTGTTTAATATGTCCTCTACTACATATCACTTCTAATGTATTTATGTACATATCTGTATTACTCACTGTAAGCAGCCTTATATCAGAAAAAGGTTACAACTTGAATGCAGTTTTCTTATTTCTTATCTCATCTAAAATTAAAAAAACAAAGAACTAGTGGTTGCTGGTGATTTTAATATAGATGTCCTGAAAAACGCTGTCAGTGAACAGTAACTGAAATCAGTTACATTGTCATTCAATTTAATTTCTACTGTAAATTTCCCAACTAGGGTATACGAATGTTCTAAGACTGCCATTGAAAATATATTTATAGACAATTCTAGGCAACTAAGTCACATTACAAAACCAGTAGTAAATGGGCTATCTGACCATGACATGTAACACCTAACATTAAATTTTTAAAATTGTAAGGGTAAAACATCTATCAGAACTGAATACAGAAGGTCAATAAAACAGTCAAAAACTGAGAAATGTAGGAGATTGCTCAAAGAAATTAATTGGATGGATGCTTACAGCATCCAAGACACAAATGGAAAACATAAAACATTCATTAATAAAGTTAGCACCTTATTTGAAAATTGTATTCCCCTGAAGGTAACTCAAATTAAGCAGAAGTCTAATAAGAAACCAAGGATCACACAAGGGATAAAGATAGCATGTGAGACAAAAAGGAAACTCTATCTGATGTGTAAGGACACCTTTGATAACAGCATTATTACTCATTACAAAAATTACTGCAAAATATTGAAGAAGGTTATCTAGAAATCTAAAAACTTGCATTATGAGAAGAAGATAAATACATCCAGCAATAAAATAAAAACAGTATGGGATATGGTTAAGTCAGAGACAAGTAGGACCAGAAATGAGGAGGAAAAAATAGATCTAAAAATAAATGAAACCCTGGTAACAAACGCATGTTGTGTTGCAAACCATTTAAACAAGTATTTTGTCTCTGTTACTGATAGCATGGGGTTGTCAGGTTCAGTAAATAATGCAATGGAATATCTGAGACCAGTGCACACAAGCAATCTCAGTAAAATGGAATTGACACTTACTTCACCCAAAGAAAGAGAATCCATCATAAAGTCCTTGAAATCATTCTAGTGGTTGTGATAACATATCAACAAAGTTAATAAAAGAGTGTTCATGTGAGCTTAGTCATATCTTAAGTTATTTGTGTAATCAGTCACTTGTCACAGGAACATTCCCAGACTGGCTTAAATATGCTGAAGTTATACCTCTCCGCAAGAAAGGGGACAAAGAAATGCCGTAAAATTACCGACCGATCTCACTTTTGCCAGCTTTTTCAAAAATATTTGAAAAGGTTATGTTCAAGCGTCTACTTAAGCACCTTAGTGAAAATAACATATTGTCAAAGTCACAGTTTGGGTTTCTTAAGGGTTCTGATATTGAGAAAGCTATTTACACTTACAGCAAAAATGTCCTTAATTCATTGGACAACAAATTAGAAGCAACTGACATATTCTGTGACCTGTAAAAGGCGTTTGACTGTGTGAATCACGGCATTCTTTTAAGTAAATTAAAATTAAAACATTATGGCGTCACTGGTAGTGCTGCAAAGTGGTTTCAGTCACATCTTATTAATAGAAAGCAAAGGGTGTCATTACGTAACACTTCAGCAGTAGGCAATCAGACATCATATGACTGGGAAGAAATTACATGTGGTTTTCCCCAAGGTTCCATACTAGGTCCACTACTGTTTCTTGTGTATATTAATGACCTGTCATCTGTTACATTACCAGATGCCAAGTTTGTCTTATTTGCAGATGATACAAACATTGCAATAAATAGTAAATCAAACATAAAATTAGAAAGGGCAGCTAATCAAATTTCTCCCCCCCCCCCTCTCTCTCTCTCTCTCTCTCTCTCTCTCTCTCTCTCTCTCTCTATTCGTTTAGTCGGTTCCAACTCTTCGTGACCCAATGGACCAAATCATGCCACTTTTTCCTTTCTTGCACTTTCTCCCGTAGACCTTCCAGGTTGGAACACATTGCTTCTGTGATGCCATCGATCCATTTCATCCTCTGACGTCCTCTTCTTCTAGTCCCTTCAATCTTCCCCAGCATTAATGTTTTTTCCAGTGAGGCATGCCTTCACTTTGTGTGTCCAAAGTTGGTCAGATTCTGTTTTAACATTAGACCTTCCAGGTAGAAATTTGGTTTTATTTGCTCCAATATTGATCTGTTGGTTCTCTTTGCAGTCCATAGAACTCTAAGAAGTTTCCTCCAACACCACAATTCGAAGGAGTCAATTCTTCGCCATTCAACCTTTCTAATGGTCCAGGTCTCACATCCATACACCACAACTGGAAAGACCATAGCCGTCACAATACGGATCTTTGTTGCTGGTGTTATATCTCTGGACCTTATAACCTTGTCAGGGTTTGACATCGCCTGTCTACCGATCAACAGGCGTCTCTGGCTTCCATGGCTGCAGTCGCCATCATCAGAGATCTGGGAACCGAGATAACTGAATGTGGTCACTACTTCCATGGTTTCTCCTGCTGTATCCCACGAATTGGTAGGTGTAGTTGCCACAATTTTCGTTTTCTTCACATTCAGCCTAAGACCGGCCTTTTCACTTTCGTCTTTCACATTCAGCAAGAATGTTCTCCATTCTTCTTCACTTTCTGCCAACAGGATCGTATCATCCACGTACCTGAGGTTGTTTACATTTATTCCAGTTATTTTAATTCCTGTTTCTCCGTCATCTAGCCTCGCATTCCTCATAACATGTTCTGCATACAGATTGAATAAGTACGGTGACAGTATGCAGCCTTGTCTGACCCCTTTCTGAATCTTTATCCATTTCGTTGTTCCATACATAGTTCTCACCGTGGCTTCTTGGTCAGGGTATAAACTCTGTATCAGATGAATGAGTTGATCTGGTACACCCACGTTTGTCAGTACGTTCCATAATTTGGCGGAGTCAATAAAGCAGAGATACACATCTCTCTGGAATTCTCTTGCTTTTTCCATAACCCACCGAATGTTAGCAATTTGATCTCTAGTTCCTCTTCCTTTCCTAAATCCAGCTTGTTCTTCAGGTAGCTCTCGATCTAGATATTGGCGAAGTCTATTTTGTAAGATTTTCAACATGACTTTGCTAGCATGTGAGATAAGTGCGATTGTTTGGTAATCTGAGCATTCTTTAGAACTTCTCTTCTTTGGAATGGAGATGAATACTGAACTTTTCCAGTCTTCTGGCCACTGCTGCATGATCCATATTTTTTGACATATTGAGTGCAGCATTGTCGCTGCATCCTTTCCAGTGACTTTAAACTATTCTGCTGGTATTTCATCATGTCCACTACTTTGGTTATCAGCAAAAAAAAAAAAAATCAAATTTTTACTGACATAAATAAATGGTTCACAGCCAATTCACTGTCCTTAAACTTTGAAAAGACCCACTGTATGCAGCTCAGAACTTCCAAGAGATTTCCTTCTGGTGTGCGTATAAAATATGGTCACATGGAAACAGGAGAAGTTGAGAGTGTAAAATTCTTGGGATTACAACTTGATAATAAATTCAGTTGGGAGAAACATACTAACGACAGACATAGGAGATATAAATATATAGGAGATACAAATATAAAAATAGGAGATATAAATATTTAAAAAACTGGCATACTTTGCTTGTTTTCACTCCATTATGTCATATGGTATCATATTTTGGGGTAACTCCACAAACAGAGAAAACATTTTTAGAGTACATAAGCGTATAATAAGAGTAATGAGTAGTGTAAATCCAAGAACATCATGTCAAATCCTATTCAAAGATTTGGGCATATTAACCACAGCTTCTCAGTATATTTATTCCTTAATGAAGTTTGGTGTAAATAATACATCTCTTTTTCTAACTAACTGCTTAGTACACAGTATCAATACTAGGAATAAGAATAATATACATAAAGATTTAAAATCACTTACTCTTGCCCAGAATGGAGTCCAGTATTCAGAAATGCATGTTTTCAATAAGTTACCAGCAACCATTAAGAGTTTAGATTCAGACAAGGCACAATTTAAACATAATTTGAAAGAATTTTTGGTGGCCAACTCCTTCTATTCCATCCATGAGTTTCTCAACAAGTGCAGTAGACCATTTTAATGAAAATTTATTATACTTTAATTTTTGACAGTACTTGGTTGTAACAGCCAAGTAACTACCTACTGTGTGAATGAAAAGCAGATGTAAGTCTGAAGTCTGTAAATAGTGAAAGTTTAATTTTAAATCTTGTGCGTAATCTGACTGTTCTCAACTGAGGGTCACTGAAATGAATAATTTACTTTTTTTATTTTAATTTATTTAATTTTAATTCTTTTTAATTTTAATTTAATTTTTGACTATACTTGGTTGTAATAGCCAAGAAACTAGGAAATGTCTGAATGACGGATTTAATGAAAGCAGATGTAAGTATTAAACCTGTAAATATTAGAAGTTTAAATTTAATTCATGTACATAATTTTACTGTTTATTGACTGAGGATCATTAAAATTAATGAAACTCAAGTTTTTCTGTTTGCATTTTTGTAATGTGTTTATTTGACATGTTCCACACCCAGGAGGATTCCCTATTTTATCGCCGGCCGCGGTGGTCTCGCGGTTCTAGGCGCGCAGTCCGGAACCGTGCGACTGCTACGGTCGCAGGTTCGAATCCTGCCTTGGGCATGGATGTGTGTGATGTCCTTAGGTTAGTTAGGTTTAAGTAGTTCTAAGTTCTAGGGGACTGATGACCACAGCAGTTGAGTCCCATAGTGCTCTGAGCCATTTGAACCATTTTAACCCTATTTTATCGGTCTATGGAATGAATAATTAATCTAATCTAATCTCTAATCTGGGGAATCTGTCAGCAAGTGATAAACTCTAAATACTGTTTTGGCATCCCTGTAATTTGTCATATTTTCCGTAAGTCGTGTATTCCTTCATCACCCAATAACGAATGACTGGTCATGGATTATTCATAACTTTCCGAGACTGATATCTGAAATAATCCTCTGACAAGGAGGAGATTGAGTCAATCATTAAATCACTGAAGACTGAGGACTCTCATGGATATGATGGAGTATCTGTCAGAATACTAAATTACTGTGCTGCACTTGTGAGCTGTGTACTTAACCATATATCTAATTTTTTCTTTAGGACTGGTCAGTTTCCTGTACGTTTTAAGTATCCAGGAGTAAAACCGCTTTATAAAAAGGGAGAAAAGGATAATGTAGACAATTTTAGACCTACTTCTATGCCATCAGTGTTTGTTAAAGTTTTTCAATATGTTGTGTGTGTGAGGATACTCTATCATTTTATCTCACATAATTTCCTGTCGAATGTACAGATTAGTTTTAGAAGTGGTTTGACAACTTAAAATGCTATATTGTCTTTCCTCTGTCAGATATTGGATGGATTAAACAAAAGGTTTCGAACGCCAGGCACATTTTTTTTAAATAAGGTGTTTGATTGTGTTGATCACAAAATATTGCTCCAAAGATGGGCCATTATGGATTATGGGCAGTAGCTCACATTAACATCTTACTTTAAGAATAGAGAGCAGAAGGTCATTCTCTATTGTACTAAGAATGGTTATGATGTGGGTTCAAAGTGGGGCATGGTTAAATAGGGGGTGCCCCAGGGATCAGTGCTGGGGCCACTCCTCTTCCTTACTTATGTAAATGAACTGCCTACTAGTATTGCAAATGATTCTAAAAAAATTTTTGATAAGTTCTTTGGTTGCAAGAAATAAACTAACACTACATCACAGTAAGACTCAGTTTTTAACACACAATTCAACAAAACCTGACGTTCTAATTACACAGAATGAGCATATGGTTAGTGAGACTAAACAGTTCACATTTCTAGGTGTTTATATAGATAGTGAACTGTCGTGGGAATCCCATGTTTAGGATCTTGTTCAAACACATAATGCAGTCATTTTCACTATTAGAACAGTGTCTGAAGTAAGTGGTAGTTCGACATGGAAAGTAGTCTACCTTGCTTATTTTCATTCGCATATGACGTATGGGATTATATTTTGGGGTAACTCTTCCCATTCTCAAAGAGTATATTTGGCTCAGAAACGGGTGGTTCGAACAATAAGTGGTGTAAGTTCGTGAACCTCTTATCGATTCCTGTCATTAGTCTGTGTATTCTGACATTGGTCTCAGTTAACACTAGCAGAAAGCCAATCTGCTTTTGGATCGCACCTCCTTGACTCTAATGGAAAAAGGCGGGCAGTATTCTGCTTATTTTCAGTAAGTTACCTCAAGAATTCACAAATCATAGCAGTAATTGACGTGCTTTCAAATCTACACTGAATAATTTTCTCATGTGACACTCCTTTTATTCTGTGGAGGAGTCCCTTGAAAAATTAAGCTGATTTTTTGTTACATTATTGATTGCGTTTATATAAAAAACTTTATTTTATCTGTTACTACTTTTCTGTTTTAATTTCGTGTATTGATACGTTCTATGGCCATCGAGATTTGCTCCCTAATTTGGTAATCGAAATTAGACATGTAAAATAAATAGTAAATAAAATGCACGCTTAAATGACTGTTTTCTTTTTCCATATACTTTAATCACAGCATAATCTCCTAGGTTGAGAAAAATGTCACGTGGCTCTTTATTTCCGTCAAATTCTTGGTCTTCTTCTGAGGAAACACTGGCGGTTACTGTTTTTCTCAAGCCCAAAAATTACCAAAACACAACGTTACATTTACATTTTGTAAAATGAAAACTGAACTTTTGGTTACCGAAACGCAATTACAAATTTGTTTGCCATGTGCTTAAATTAAAACAATTTACTTTGGTGTGTATAGATGACGTTCAAAGTAAGCACATTCACTAAAACTTCTAATGTTTACCATAGCGCGAGCGAAATTCCTGGTTTTTCTGTTAGACTGATCCACTAGCAATCTACGGAACCAAATCTCTGAATGTGATTCCCACTTATCTTCCGAGAAGAAGGGATATAACGTTTTTTGAAAGTTTCTACTCACTCCATTGTTTCCATTCACCCAATTTGCAGGCGAAGTTCTGCGTACTAAATTTCGTAAACTGTTCCCCGAAAATATCCTACAATTTTACTAATTTATTGTTCCTACTGTGGCGGCCGGAGTGGCCGAGCGGTTCTAGGCGCTACTGCCTGGAAAGGCGCGACCGCTACTGTCGCAGGTTCGAGTTCTGCCTCGGGTATGAATGTGTGTGCTGTCCTTAGGTTAGTTAGGTTTAAGTAGTTCTAAGTTCTAGTGGACTGATGACCTCAGAAGTTAAGTCCCATAGTGCTCAGAGCCATTTGAACCATTTGTTCCTACTATATTCTTACAGTGAGTGAAATTTCGATACTATCTTTCCTGACGTTGCAATATCGGGGGCCAGCAATGTAATTGAGTCCGCAGCTCGTTGTCTCGGGGTAGCGATCTAGCTTCCTGAGCACAGGGTCCCGGGTTCGATTAGCCGCGGGGTCAGGGCTTTTCACCTGCCTCTAGATGACTGGGTGTTGTTGTGTCGTCTTCACTATCATCATTCATCCCCATTACGGTCGGAGGCAGGCAATGGCAAACCACCTCCGCTAGAACCTTGCCTAGTACGGCGGTGTGGGTATCCCGCATTGTTCCCCTACACTCTATCAAGGAGTATGGGACTTCATCACCATTAATGTAATTGAGTTTCACCTGAGCGCGTGTCCGTCCCCGGTAGCTGAGTGGTCAGCGTGACGGAATGTCAATCCTAAGGACCCGGGTTCGATTGCCGGCTGGGTCGGAGATTTTCTCCGCTCAGAGACTGGGTGTTGTGTTGTCTTCATCATCATCATTTCATCCCCATCGACGTGCAGGTCGCCGAAGTGGCGTCAACTCGAAAGACCTGCACCAGGCGAACGGTCTACCCAACGGGGGGTCCTAGCCACACATTTCATTTCACCTGAGCGCGTAAAAAGAAAAACAAATGTCGCCACTAGTTTTGTTTCAAAGTGAAACAGCTTGTGAAAAACAAAAGTCCGAGGCTAATGACTCGTTAGTGTTTCATCACCGCGTGCGTTACTGATGTGACGTGCTGAAGTTGTATGTGCATCATCAACAAGACTAACATTTGTATTTCAAGATGTTTTATTGGCTCTGCTGCCTGGTCTGTCACTGCTTCTGCGTTTGTTTGACGCCTTTTCTGCCCCTGAGATGCCCAACCCTGGCTGTTAGCCAGGAACCGCACTCGTCCGAATTCTGCATCCACTGTAAAAACTGCCCGGCCAGAGGTAGCCAAGGGAACACCGTGGAGGCGCCGACGGAGGAGCGGCGAAGTGAATTTCACCTCTTGTGGCGTTGCACGGATGAGTCTGCACGTTAGCAGAAATGGCCGAAAACTGGAGCGCTTCAAGATGCAGTGGCATTAGTAAGTCAGGACAAAACATAAGCTGCTCTGACACATAGTGAACTTCTCACTTTTTGATTTCGAGTAAACAAACTCTTGAAAAATAACGATAGAGAAAGAACAGCGGGTCGATGCAAGTGGATTATATCACCGTTAGACTTATTTTGGTTCCCAGTACTACAGTGTGAAGAAATCGTGGAAACTAGGCCAGATTTAGAAAAGAATAATACTTACTCGTGACAGCAATATTCTTTTGGATGAGTGGGTTCGTCATGAACTGTAAAGAAAGGGAACTTTTTAGCACTTAGCGATCACACAGTCACAATAATTATACTGTACTAGATTCCAACAGGCAAAATATATAGATATTTGTGCAGACATGAAACGGAATGATTATACTGGCGTAAAATAAGTGGCAGACTCCGATTTGGTGGTAAGACACCGGAAAATGTTCCCATTCTACAAAGCAAACTGCTTACAAAACTCTCCTAGAACTTTGTAGAATATTGCTCGTGTATGGGACCATAGCAAACAGGACCACTGAGCGCATGAAAAGATGGGCAGCATGTATGGTCATAGGTTTGAATGACACTTGAGAGAGCTTCATGGACTTGTTGTTAAATCTGAACTGGCAGTCGACTGAAGACAGTAACTAACAATCCTGAGACGCTGTATTTACCAACCATACAATGTAGACTTTCTCGGCCAGAATTTGCTTTTTTTTTCGCACATGTGTTTTGTAGGTATAAGACCGTGGTCCAAGGCATAATTCTTTACCTAAGGATTTGTTTTATAATGCTGGTAACTTCATTAGAGGCTTTAAGGAATCGGAAAGCTATTAGAGGCTCATACGAGCTCGGAAAGTCTATTTATCTATATCCACGCCAAGGTCGGTCCGTGACGTCATCAGGCCGCTGCCTAAGAATACGGTGTCAGGGCGACGTATGTTATGGAGTTCGTAGTAGGGAAGAGTTTGCGCTGTTTGTTTTAGCCCACAACTCGTCTATTTTCCATCGTTCTCAGTTTCTATTAGTTACGTTCGCAGTTTTGAAATTCTGTGGCCTTTCTGTAACTTTTAGCAGAGTAATGATGGCCCCACTGCATGACCTACTATGCCTGATCTATCCGTCTTTCCTTGGCAACAACTGCTCGTATGTTCCGAGGCGGTGTAGAAAGGAACCACGACAAAATGATTAATACCAAGCCTTAACATACGCTTTAAGGCACACAAAAGTAGTTGTCACCTGGGGAAGACCAATAAATGAGTAGTAGTAGATCATGTAGTGGGAACAGGAAACCAGAAAATTAGTTCCTCTGACACTGTGGTATTAGTAAGATCCAATCATTACTATGCTTGGATGTACAGAGAAACCATAGAAATACAAAAGCACTAAACCAACTCCAACGGAAAAGAAGATAGAAAGAAATTATACAAGTTTTTGACCAAAGAAAACAAGTGGAGCCAACACTTCCTCCGTTACAAGCACCATAACACGCGTCATCGCAACTCCGCGTTTTTATGTTTGATGACGTCGCGAGCGCAACATTGCGCAGTTACATATAAACTGTTAGGCTTGCTGAGTTTGTCTGAGACTGTAACAGCTTTCTGAGTCGTTAATGCCTCTGATGATGTCTTCAGCATTACATAATGAAACCTTAGGTTGAGAATTATGTCTTGCACGAACGTCTTATACCCATAAAACAAATGCCAGCAATAACCCTGTTTACCAAGTTTCAAGTACCATCGTTAAGTGGTGGATCTAAGAATATACCTCAGCCCCTTACGTAACGTTCCTGTAAGGACAGCGAAGGTGACATTGTACTAATGATAGATCTCACAAAGGCATTTGAGCCGCCATTCTTCGCCGGTCCCATACACGAATAGAATGGGAAAAAGTAATACATACCTAGGGAATTATCCCCTGCCGTGCACTTCACAGTGGTTTCCAATACATAGACAAAGATGTAGATAAGGAACTACGACATTCCAAAGAAACGAAACAAATAAAAAAATGGTTCAAATGGCTCTAAGCACTATGGGACTTAACATCTGAGGTCATCAGTCCCCTAGAACTTAGAACTACTTAAACGTAACTATCCATGTCCGAGGCAGGATTCGAACCTGCGGCTGGCTCCGGACTGAAGCGCCTAGAACCGCTTGGCCACAGTTGCAAATACCCCCAAGCATTGACCACTGCACAGTAGGAGCGAGATTAGCTGCAGCAAATGTAATATTACAAATAGAAAAAATTGGTAAAGCGTTATCTCACCCCTCAAAAGAAGGGGAAAAGTCATAGGTAACAAATTCTAGCGTTTTCCCACTGTGTGGAAAGGCAGCTCTTCCTAATGGTAATGGACTCGCATTCGGGAGGACGGCAGTTCAAACCCGCGTCCGGCCATCATGATTTACGTTTTCCCTGTTTTCCCTAGATCGCTCCAGGCAAATGCCCGAATGTTTCTTTTAAAAGGGCATGGCCGAATTCCTTCCCCATCCTTCCCCCCTCAAATGTGACCACTGACCTCGCTGTCTGGTCCCGTCCCCCCAAATCAACCAGTCCTACTGGTAACGCAAGACTTTTTTCTCGTTCGATATCAATTGAAAAAAATGTGAAATTTTTTTTGGGACATCGTGAAATATTCCCACTTCAGCCCCTGTAGGCTTCGTAGGTCGCGGGGCTACTCGTAGCATTCAAAGTGGCAGAGAGCTATGACTGAGCTTCTCTCGGCGGAAAACCAGATCATCGCAGATATTCAGAGAGGCTTGCAGAATGTCTGCGGAGACCCTGGTAATGACCAAAAGCACGGTGAGTTGTTAGGCGAGGCAAAAAAAATGGTGCAAACGGCTCTAAGCTCCATGGGACTTAACATCTGAGGTCATCAGTCCCCTAGACTTAGAACTACTTAAACCTAACTTAACCTAAGGACATCACACACATCCATGCCCGAGGCAGGATTCGAACCTGCGGCCGTAGCAGCAGCGCGGTTCCAGACTGAGGCGCCTAGAACCGCTCGGCCACAGCGGCCGGACTTAGGCGAGGCGTCTGTCATCATTGCAACAAGGTCGTGAAAACCTGTCTGATCTCCCTCATGCCGGCCAGCACGCAGCGGTCTCTCCTGCAAGTTTGGAACATGTAGACACATCTCATCTGAGGTGATCGACAGCTCACAATCAAACACCTCGCTGCTCAACTGGAGCGCTGACAGACTCGTCAAACAGTTGTAGCACTCATCATCTGGGTTTGCAGCTCCTTGTGTTTGCCGTGTTTTTGCAGTTAAAATTGCAGGACGTGAGGTCCGCTAGTTATGCAGAACCACACCACACCAAGTGTAAAGATTAAATGAAACGGAAATCCACTGATGATGGCACAGTGATGCTGAAACATGTTTGGGTACTTGAAAAAATGGTGTTTTGCATAACTGGACCTCACATCCTACAGTTATAGTACTCAAACGTGTGTGCCCACTGGATTCGTCGCCGACTGACAGAAGACAAAGAAGAACGGAAGACGAACAGTAGACCCCGTATTGCATTCTAGGATGTCACAGACTGGGCGTCACAGACTCACGATATAAGCCGCGATACTGCGTCAACAATATTTTAGTACATAATTGTCTGGGTACCTATAAGCTCCAAACTATGTTTATTTATGGCTTACGGCGCGTATTGTAAACACTTCTGTCGTGGCAAGTGAAGAAAGGCTTCTGTCCTGCTACCGTAATGCAGCTTCGCCTTTTGAAACGCCGCGCCCAGAGGGCTCTGCTTTGCAATGCCTGTCGGCCGTGTTTTGCGTCACAACACACACCTGTAACACTGTTGCCTCCCTCTGGTACGCTCCGTTTCAACTCACTTCCGCTCTAGGGTATTTTGTGACAGAAAGTGGTCGATGCGCTACAGCAGTAATAAAGAAATTATAACAGTAATAGCATAAAAAATATCATGATTCACGGTATTTACAAATTGTTTTCAATTGTCATGCAGAGGCGCACTAATAGTTCTTCAAAAATTGTTTTCAGTGATTGTATACAGATACACAAACAGTCCATGACAAGTTGGTTTAAATCGTCGTGCACAGGCCCATAATAGAGCACGGAAAATTGGTTTAAATCATTGTGCATCGGCTCACTAACAGTCCCATAAACACAAGCGTGCTCGAAGCACTATTACGAAACCATATGTGGTAATATCATAATAGTAATTGGTTGATGGTTTTGCTCTGCAGATAGTATGTGAGTTCACTGTTAAGAAATTTGTTGCGTCACAAAGATGAAGACAAAACTTCACGGAAATGTCACATTTCTTTACACCAATCAAAAAATTGTGTTGCCGACGTTGAAGTGTACTATTCAGTGAAAATCGTCTCTAACCTGAGTGTACTCAGTGCACCATTGAAGAAAACTCGTCGAAGTTTGTCTTCAAGTACAGATGTTTTATCGAAGATTCAGTGCCTAAATATTGTATGAGTTGCATCATTGTATTGGTTTATTTGTGAGGAGGCTAAGACCAGTCTCAGAGGATGCAACATTGGTCCATAAATTTCCACTGACAACTCAGAGCGAATGTCTCTCACAACAGTACCGTAATGTTCCGTAGTAATCGTGAACGTAGAACTAGTCCACCAAACAACTGTGAAATAATTGCATATATCCAGGTGAAGTGACCTAGCATTTCGTTGTACACTGAAGAGGCAAAGAAACTGGTACACCTGCCTCATATCGCGTACGGCCCCCGAGAGCACGCAGAAGCGCCGCAACACGACGTGCTATGGATTCAGCTAATATCTGAAGTAGTGCTGGATGGAACTGACACCATGAATTCTGCGGGGCTCTTCATAAATTAGCTTGAGTACGAGGGGATGGAGATCTCTTCTGAACAGCACTTTGCAGGGCATACCAGAAATGCTCAACAACGCTCATTTCTGTGGAGTTTGGCGGCCAGCGGAAGTGTTTAAACTCAGAAGAGTGTTTCGGGAGCCACTCTGTAGCAATTATGGACTGTGGGGAGTCGCATTGTTCTGCTGAAACTGCCCAAGTCCTTCGTTATGAACAATGGACGTGAATGGACGCAGGTGATCAGACAGGATGCTTACGTATGTGTCACCTGTCAGAGTCGTATCTAGATGTTTATGGGATCCCGTATCACTCCAATTTCACACACTCCACACCATTACAGAGCGTCCACCAGCTTGAACAGCCCCTGCTGACATGCAGTGCCCATGGATTCATGAAGTTATCTCCATACCCGTACACGTCCATCCACTCGATACAATCTGAAGTGAGATTCGTCTGATCAGGAGAAAGGTTTCCAGTCGTCACCAGTCCATTGTCGGTGTTGACGGGCTAAGGCGAGGCGTAAAGCTTTGTGTCGTGCAGTCATCAAGGGTACACGAGTGGGCTTTCTGTGATGTTTCGTTGAATTGTTCGCACGCTCCACTTGTTGATGGCCCAGCATTGAAATCAGCAGCAGTTTGCGGAAGGGTTGCATTTCTGTCCTGTTATGGCAGGATATTTTTCCCGTTGCCGTGATAGATGTGTTATCGAATTCCTGATATTCATGGTACATTCGTGAAATGGTAGCAGGGGAAAATCCCCACTTCATCGCTACCTCGGAGATGCTGTGTCTCATCGCTCCTGCACCGACTATAACACCACGTTCTAACTCACTTGAATCTTGATTACTTGCCATTGTAGCAGCAGTAACCGACCTAACAACTGAGCCACACACTTGATGTCTTATATAGTCGTTGCCGACTGCAGCGCAGCATTCTGCCTGTTTACATGTCTCTGTATTTGAATACGCATGCCTTTACCAGTTTCCTCGGCGCTACAGTGTACAAAAACAAGTCCATTCGTTGTATAAGTATCTCACAGTGCAGAAGAATATGCTTAAATATCTTCATGAATGTTCTTACTCAAAGTAATACATAAAAGACAAACATTGCTACAACTGAGTAAATGCATACGATTGAATAAAAGTTGCAATATATATTTGTCACCATATTGTTACGAAACAAATACTTAAATTAAGTTTCCACAAGAGAATGAGTTTGATGGTGGCATGCAAGATTAGTCCACACTATAGAGCTGAGGTTGACAAATTATCATAAAAGTTGCATTCTAACAAATAGATGAATTTATTTACATCAGCGTTACACAGCATTCTGCATAAGAAAATATGATTAAAACATTGTGTGCGTGTAATAAATGCATCAGAATAAAAATCATAGAATCATCGTACAAATATCTGTCAAAATACAGTCACAAAAATAAAAGATTAATTAAAATATGAGTAAAAAATTGTGTGCGTGTAATACATGAATCAGAATAAAAATCGTAGAATTATCGTACAAATATCTGTCAAAATACAGTCACAAAAATAAAAGATTAATTAAGTTTGTCTTACTTACAGTGTACAGTATTCACAAAACATAATACTATTTCCTACAAAAATTTCTAGCTCTAGCAACTCTTCAGAAGGAAAGCGAATGAACGAAGGGCATAAGGGTTTGTGCACAAAATTGCTCTTGCACCTGTCAAAAGAAATTAATTACATTAAAGCATCAGTCCTCAGTGTGTCACAAACGTAATGAAAATGAGATTGTGGCCATAGATGATTATTGTATGAATGTTAAACAATGTTTATCATACCTCAGATGCAAGAAATACAAAGTGGTACCAAAAGTGTCTTACACCTACACATAAATAAGATAAATGGTAAAACTTAAATCTGTTAAGTTTATCTGAAAGAGTGAAGAAGTCATCAACCTGTTAAGTGAGAAAGAAAAGTTGTAAACACAATGAAAACCTAACAGCTTTCAAATCAAGCACGTGAACAGAAGTGTCATTTCTCATAAGTATCACTACCCAGACAGAAAAATCCATACAGGCCAAAGAGTTTAACACTGAGGTACACAAAGGTGAAATGCATTCCCTAAAAACATTTCTATCACTATTGGTTCACAATTTTTGGCAATGGATTTAAAGAAACTGAAAATTAACTAACTCTGGGGATGTGGACAATGACTCTAGGTTGAATCATCTCAAAAGCAGTCTCATATCATTTGACTTAATGTTGGTCCCTTAGGAATTCACACACATTTGAACAAACTTCTTAAGCATTTGGTCGGGCTTGGTCCGATTGAAAAGTGATCTTTATCATATCCTGCCTGTAGGAATGTGCCAAAGCGCAATGAACGTAGAAACAGAGCTAACCCGTAATGCCGGAGAAGAAAACACAAAGTACTTATGCGCGGTCCTGCTGGCGGTACATAGCAGGTGTCCGCGCCTCGCCGCCGCTAAAAGCGTACTGACACATTGGGCGTTTGGTGTGTCGATGATGATGAAATGAACACCCAACCTCCAAGCGGATAAAATCTGCGACTCTGCCAGGAATCGAACTCGGGGCCACTGGCAGGTAGTCAGATATGCTGACCGCTCAGCTGAGGGGGCGGATTCTTTCTAGCACTGGTGTGCAAAACTTAAGGACAAAAGTAACTTTCGCATGATATGTCACTGTCAAGTAATAAAGGTCGTTGAAACTTGAACCACAGATAGAAATAACTGCAACAGTATAATTGAGAAGGTAACGCAAAGAGACGAACAGAAATGACACTTTTATTGACGCAGTAATTACACTGAAGTCAATACAATTTATGATGGTTCATTGGACATTACAAAAGCAGCAGATAACTCTTAGTAAGGTGTGTGATCACCGCAGATATCACTGCATGCTTTGCAGCGTGCTCCCATGCTGGTCACAAGGTTGGTGAGCAGTTCGTGTGGTAGGGCCCTCCATTCCTCCAATTTCTAAATTGTCGTTGGTGCATGCATATGTGCTGACAGTACGTCTCCCAAACGACTCACATACTTGCTCGATGGAATTTACGTCGAGGGAGCGGGCAGCCTGATTTGATTTGATTTTGGCAGGGAAGCTAAAACAGCTTTGGTCTAGCCCGCCACTGCCCGCACCGAAACTGAGTCTATTGTGCGGTATCGCTTCCCTGTATATCTAGTAAAGCCAACCAATGCCCGTAAATAGTGGAAGGAGTTCCTTTATCAGTTTTTTGTTAGAGACAATTTCTTCAGGTCTAGTTGTCCCGAAAATACTGTGTCTCTTGTTCTCCAATGCAGTGCCTTCGAAGATTAGGTGTGATGCAGTTTCTTCACTCAGATCGTACATTTAGGTATCTTCTTCCGTTATACCCATTGTATGTATGTAGGTGTTCTTTGAACTTCCCATGGCTGGTCATCAGTCCAACCATAAGTTTAAACGCTTTCCTGTTCAAGCCCAGTTTATAGACCTTGGTCCAGTATTCTACGTGTTGTCTTCTAAGCCAGTTCCGTAGTTCTACTTTGATCATAGCCTTGGTGATAGTCAGGACAGTTTCCGGTCCAACTAATGGAGTCTTTGCCCCCATCATGGCCAATCTGTTGGCTTGTTCATTGCCATCGATTCCTAAGTGGCCACGGACCCACACTAGGTTTAGCCTATTGCTTCCTCCCAACTCCACCAGAGCCCTGTCACATTCTGCAACAATCTTAGATCTTGTTCTTGCCGGCCGGAGTGACCGTGCGGTTCTAGGCGCTACAGTCTGGAACCGAACGACCGCTCCGGTCGCAGGTTCGAATCCTGCCTCGGCCATGGATGTGTGTGATGTCCTTAGTTAGGTTTAATTAGTTCTAAGTTCTAGGCCTCAGAAGTTAAGTCGCATAGTGCTCAGAGCCATTTGAACCATTTTCAACCATTTGAACCATTTTTTTTTAGATCTCGCTGCAGAAGCTGCCAACGATTTCAGGGCTGCCTGGCTGTCTGATTAGATGCAGATGCTACGGTCCTTGCAGTACCTACGCATATTCTCCTCCGCACGCGGCCTGATTGCAGTAATTTCAGCTTGGAATACCGAGGCCAATTTTCCTAGAGGGATGATGTCCTCCAGTCTTGGCTGAACCCCGTACACAACAGCCCCAGCGCCTTGGTCTGATTTCGACCCATCAGTGTGTAACACCATAGCTTAGACACTACATACCTTTTGTTTGTTCATTTAAATTTCTATTTTGTTCAACATCCCTTCGTTGAATTTCTGTAATTAGTGTATGATTAATTCGATACTGTAATGAAGTGTAATCTCTGTAATACGCACAATATGGGCAAATGATGTTTTATCTTTCTCATATAATCTCTTCGCTTATCTTTGAGGTTTAATAATTTTGTTTAAATAACTTTTTTGTAGAAAGGTCAATATGTGTAAATGTTCTGTTTTATTTAATATGTTTGGTTGCTGTTATGTAAACTGCTGACCTTCACTTAGGGTTCTTAGTTATTTTGTATGTAAAAGGTGGTGTGGTTCCCCCTCGGGAACGGAACAGTGTAGCGCCCGCAAAATGTAGTTGGCATGGATAGAAAGGTGGAATCAAGAGTCAGTCGGGGACGAGCTACCAAACTATCAAATGCTCATGTAAAAGTTGTGTATTGTGCTGGTTCCGAGAGAGGCTTTTCTTGACGCTTTCCAATGCCTCGGATGGATGGATAAAGAGCTGGAACTATTCTGAAATTGGTATCTATCATCGCCACCAAGAAATGACAGGGTCCAGCAATTCTACCTGCAAATTCACCTACCAACATGCACTCTCCACCACATATCTGAATCACTGTAATAGAACAGAAGAACTATAGTAATGTACAGTGAAGGATCAGCTCATTGGATGTGTTAGTGTGCTCAAATATAAAGTAATTTATAACTGAATTTATGTACCTACCTTGATTTTTCCTTATCATAACACCTCTCAGGTTCCTCTCCATTTGAACTAAAGTGCGTCCCGAGTGTCCTTTATTGAAAACATATTAAAATTAATATGGCGATAGAGTGTGCTAAGATTAATAATGTTTGTTGAAAGGGTCTCACGAAAGTCTCAATTCTGTGTTTCATTGCAGTAAAAGTTAAGAACTGCAACTGTTGAGAGTTATATGTTCGTGCTTGCTAAGTGTTTCACTGATGTAATGAAAGTGTGTTTAGTTTTCTTGGCTACAGTGATCAAGATTATGCCCCCCCCCCCCCCATCCCCTCCATTGAAAGTAGTTAAAAGGCACAAAGTTACTTTATCGTAGAAAGTTTCAATTACTCTTGCTATTCAAGTGAAATTCTGTACAATATTGGGTTCCTCTTGTGTATTAAAAGTGCATATTAATGTTGTAACAGGATCTATAGTTTGTCTATTGTGATCATGTTACATAACGATTAATAGAAAGGCCACTATCTATGAAAATAGTAACTTCTTTATTCAAAAGACAGTGAGAAGTAATTTGTTAGTGAACTCCATTTAATTTTCATTCTAAGTAGGAAGGTGTTAGTAGCGAGAGAATGTATGCACAGTAACTAAATCTGCTGTGAACCATATCCACATTTCATGTGAGATAGGAATTTGTTTGAAAAGTAATACTAAATCTATGTCAGAGTTACGATTCTACAGTGAATATTAAGAGTAACGTTATTGAGACCATTCGGTTTGACTAAGTCCTCAAGATAATAGTGTGTTTTGTTGTTCTTGTTGTTGTGGTCTTCAGTCCTGAGACTGGTTTGATGCAGCTCTCCATGCTACTCTATCCTGTGCAAGCTGCTTCATGCCCCAGTAACTACTGCAACCTAAATCCTTCTGAATCTGCTTAGTGTATTCATCTCTTGGTCTCCCTCTACGATTTTTACCCTCCACGCTGCCCTCCAATACTAAATTGGTGATCCCTTGATGCCTCAGAACATGTCCTACCAACCGATCCCTTCTACTAGTCAAGTTGTGCTACAAATTTCTCTTCTCCCCAATCCTATTCAATACCTCCTCATTAGTTATGTGATCTACCCATCAAATCTTCAGCATTCTTCTGTAGCACCATACTTCAAAAGCTTCTATTCTCTTCTTGTCCAAACTATTTATCGTCCATGTTTCACTTCCATACTTGGCTACACTCCATACAAATACTTTCAGAAACGACTTCCTGACATTTAAATCTATACTCGATGTTAACAAATTTCTCTTCTTCAGAAACGCTTTCCTTGCCATTGCCAGTCTACATTTTATATCCTCTCTACTTCGACCATCATCAGTTATTTTGCTTCCCAAATAGCAAAACTCCTTTACTACTTTAAGTGTCTCATTTCCAAATCTAATTCCCTCAGCATCACCCGACTTAATTCGACTACATTCCATCATCCTCGTTTTACTTTTGTTGATCTTCATCTTATATCCTCCTTTCAAGACACTGTCCATTCCGTTCAAAAGCTCTTCCAGGTCCTCTGCTGTCTCTGACAGAATTAAAATGTCATTGGCGAACCTCAAATTTCTTATTTCTTCTCCATGGATTTTAATACCTACTCCGATTTTTTCTTTTGTTTCCTTCACTGCTTGCTCAATATACAGATTGAATAACATCGGGGAGAGGCTACAACCCTGTCGCACTCCCTTCCCAATCACTGCTTCCCTTTCGTGTCCCTCGACTCTTATAACTACCATCTGGTTTCTTTACAAGTTGTAAATAGCCTTTCGCTCCCTGCATTTTACCCCTGCCACCTTCAGAATTTGAAAGAGAGCATTCCAGTCGACATTGTCAAAAGCTTTCTCTAAGTCTACAAATGCTAGAAACGTAGGTTTGCCTTTCCTTAATCTAGCTTCTAAGATAAGTCGTAGGGTCAATATTGCCTCACGTGTTCCAATATTTCTACGGAATCCAAACTGATCTTCCCCGAGGTCGGTTTCTACTAGTTTTTCCATTCGTCTGTAAAGAATTCGTGTTAGTTATCTGTTATATTTATGCAAATAGTTTTTTTCTGATCTGTTAGCTCCAACCTTAACGTGAACATACTGTATTGAGGTGTCAGAGTTCACTGCACTCGCTAGTGGTAAAGTATAGGTTGTGTTTGTCCGTTAAAGTTACTCATAACTATCTTTTTGAACAAATATGTCAATCGTTCTCTTGCCTAATTAGGCTGGCGAGCGTTTTCTTTATTCTTTGAACAGTGTATATAGGTGAAATATTGTTTGTTACTGTTTACATATTTACGTAATTCTGACTTTCACTTCCGATAAGCCACCTCCGTTAGGTACATCACGGTCAACACAACTGAATTCCTTTCAGAGGGTAACACTGCTCTGCTTCTTTATAGTGTAATTGCTTTAATAAAAATAATTTCACTATACCAACTGCATCCAGCTTAGAGGTTATGGTACAGTAGTAGCAGACGGAAGTGTTGTAAGTGAAGCAGACCGTGTCCACCATGCAGTGTCGAATTGTTTTCTCCCACTGTTCCCTGCTTCCAATTATTATATTGTAAGCCTTGTTGAAGTAGTTGGGAGTTATTATAAAGTCGGCCGGTATTTTCCCAGCCATTCCTTCTTTTACCTTGCTCTCTATTTTAGTGTGTGATTCTGGATATCCCAATGAGATCCAGTTTTTACCAGTTTTGAGTCTGTATGCACCAGCTGCCGCCTTCATCTTGACCCAAAAGTGTAGTGGAGGTATGTCCACCATAGCTTCCATCCCAGCGGTTGGTGTGCTACTAAATCCGTCTGTTATGGCTAAGCAGGCCAGTCCTTGCACCTTAGCAAGCTCCTTAGTTGCAACCTTCTTCCACCACACTACGGCTTAGCCCCCAGTTTTTGCCACAAGCCCTTCTCGTACTCACTAGAGTACCTTTCGCCTTGGAGCAGATACTCTTAATGTGAGGGGTCCATATTAGTTTCTCATCTAAGGTTACCCCCCGATATTTCACTATCACCTTCACAGGTAGAGTTTCATCGAAGAGCTTTAGATTCCAACTTCAGTGTGGGATATGCTTCTTCGTGAATGTTACCACAACAGTTTTCTTAGGACTAACCCTAAGATCCTGTTTAATGCCCCAGTCTTGCACGATGTCCAACGCACCTTGCGCCATATTCCTAACTGTTTCAGCAAATTCGCCAAGGATTACTATGACAAGGTCATCTGCGTACCCTTGGGCTGGCAGCCTAGTACATTCATCGAATATCCTCTCGTTCCAAGAGCTGCTCCAACTGCACTATTCGATGCGATCGCGTATTTTCATAAAGATGAAGTAAAAGCCCAATGCACCCCCAAAGAAACGCACATCAAGAAGGAGTACAGTGTCTCACTAAGATTGAACAGTAAGTGTACAGTGTTCAAAGATTTGGAAGTCTACACGTCCAAGCATCTACACCTCCTCCCGCTATAACACCTGAACACGAAAACGATCATGTTCGACAATTTTTCTGGGTGCATTACCATGTGCCCACCTCTCCCGTATGTGGGAACGCCCAGAATCACTACTCATACTGAATCTGCTCCCATCCGAGAAGAACACGCGGACCCATTCCTCGTTTGTCCATTCCCTATGTTCTTCGCACCATCGCAAAAGATGCCGCCGATGCGCGAGTGTCAACAGAACACAACGTAGTTGGCGTCGGACAGAGACACCGCCGCCGTGTAATCGCCATGCCGCAGTGGAGTCTCAGGGTGCCTGCCTTGAAATACTCCGAAATGTGGTTGCAGTCGAACCCGATGTTTCGCATGGGTCCGTTCACGCCTGCTGCACAACGCTGCGGTCACCTGCTACTGTAGTTAACGATGGCCGACCACCTTCTCTCCTTCGGGCAGCCGTGTATGAGGCGCGGAAAGCTGCCCGTGCACTTGGAACAGTGCTGTGAGCTGTACCAAATTCGTGGGCCACACTCGTCACACTTCGTCCATCTTCAAGTTTCCCGACGACTCTTCCCCGTGTAAAGTTATCCAGATATTCTTAACGTATTTTTGTTCTGTCACTGCAACTACAAAAACACTTGATTTTTTTTTTTCATGGCTTCTCCCTCGCCATTCATCATGGTTTCTCCCTCCCCTACACTAAAATGTAAATGTCGTGTGGCTAGGGCCTCCCGTCGGGTAGACTGTTCGCCGGGTGCAAGTCTTTCGATTTGACGCCACTTCGGCGACTTGCACGTCGATATGGATGAAATTATGATGATTAGGACAACACAACACCCACTCCCTGGGCGCAGAAAATATCCGACCCAGACAGGAATCGAACTCGGGGCCTTATGACTGACCTTCTGTCGCTCTGACCACTCAGCTACCGGGCGCGGACTCCCCTATATTAAAACAAAAAAGGGAAAAATGTCCTCCATCACTACTCCTTCCCTATTCTTACATAGTATTTAAATACACGGAAACGTAATTAAATAGAATTACACACATACAATAACAAATAAAAAGATAGGTTGTAAGTCAAGGACAAAGTAGTGGAAAGGTAATGTTGGCAAAACTAGAAAACAAAAACCACAACACATACTTGGGAGTACGAACAGAAACAGAATACAGTGGTGTGCATAAAAGTGTGTTGTGAAAAACATAAGAAATGTATAGTGCTGCAAGACAACTAAATATTAGACCAAAATTGCCAGTGTCTAACGCAGAAAAGCAACGATATGCTAGCAGAAAGCATTTCCTGATGTAAGCGAGAAATCAAGCGAAAATCACCCTAAGTGCAAATCAACATTTTCTTAACGAATTGTTTTTCGATCTAAAAAGAAATCAAAACGTAAATAATGTAATTACAGGCTACTGATGATGCTTTAACTCAATGAAGCCAAACGCGTCTAGTTGTAGTGATAGAACAAAAATACCTCAAGAACTGTAAAGTTACTACGGACACTATGGCCACACAAATCAAGCATCCAAAGGGCCCTGTCTTAATGAATAAATCCACCACAACGCACCATAACCTCTCGCTGTCTGTCACACCCCGTCTTTTCCCCTTCGTTCAGTTTCAGTGTGTTGGAGCGCTAGCTCCATTTGTCGCGACAATCAAGCTGACCTCATGCGATGTGACGTCCAACTTTCTGTGCAGGGCTGGAAGACCTCTGCCAAAATGATTCCGCACTTTCATTCATTTCCACATGGCTGTTAACACATTATGTTACTTTATCTATCTCGTTCTTGAGTTTTTCAGAGGAGTGTACATGCAAAAAATTAAAACAAGAAAGTCGTGAATTGTGATTTATTAAACTTTTAGTCTGTAACATAGCCTACATTTCTAGAGAAAAAAGTTCCAGTAGCGGAATTACAGTTTTTCGTCACTCTAAGTGTGGTGTTGCGGACATCTTTGCGATCTGCATTTCACGAATACTTGCTGAAGTCGTCAGTTCCTCTCTCAAACATTAAATTTTTAGCTTAAATCAAGTTTTATCTTGAAATGTCTATAGATATGTTAGCAAATGCAGCACTCTTGGTTACCATAACTCTTGTTGTAAAGTAAATGACAGAGGACTAGAGTATGTGAAATAATAAAACAGCTATAGAATATATGAAGATGGTATTTGCTCTTTCGGACATGCAGCGCACTAGAATGAAATGATAATTAGATCAAGACCCTACGCTGTCGAGAGGCGTCGATATACATAAACGCGGACAGTTGAAAATGTGTCCTCCGACCGCGACTCGAACTCTGGATCTCTTGCTTACGTGGCAGACGCTCTATCCACATGAGACACCGAGGACGCAAAGGATAGTGCGACTGCAGGGACTTATTCCTTGCACGCTCCCCGTGAGACCCACATTCCCTACTTAACACACTACATTCGTAGTGCCGGTCGTGGCACACATTTTCAACTGTCCCCGTTTATGTATATCGACGCCTGTCGACAGTGTAGGTTCTCGATTTAATTATCATTTCAGCTACAGAATAGGTATGCCCTAAATACTAAAATTAAAATTTGGTTGCTGTTGCTGCCTTTTATTTAGAAGTTAAAAATTTTAATGTTGCAACTGGTTGCATAAATAGCTCAGAATCACTAGAATGAGCCCTCTATATCGTGTCTATTCATATCAGCTTCCCGTGACTTACTACTTCTCCAGTGCAGTGTTCAAAATTCTAATCCTCCAAAGTGGTTCAAATGGCTCTGAGCACTAAGGGACTTAACTTCTGAGGTCATCAGTCCGCTAGGACTTAGAACTACTTAAACCTAACTAACCTAAGGACATCATATACATCCATGTCCGAGGCAGGATTCGAACCTGCGACCGTAGCGGTCGCGCGGTTCCAGACTGTAGCGCGTAGAGGCGCTTGGCCACCTCGGCCGGCGTCTAATCCTGCAAAATCTTAGGATGTCAGTGTTTTTTTTTTCTTATACAGATTCTTAACATAAGTGACAACTCCGCCTTCTGCTTCACTTTTCAGAGTGGTTTCTGCTACTGCTACCGCAATAACTGTTAAGTTCTAACGTAAGGTTCTCATTCTACGTGTGTACAGCGTAAAAAGTAAAATGGGAAACGAGCTACATCCACACACCCGCATTATCATATATTGCTTGAAAGTCATCGGACTGCATGGGAATTGCGTGTGAGCAGGTATCGGGCAATGCAAACTGCGAACGGCCCGCGAGCGTTCGGGTGTGTACGGATTGCACGACTTGACGACGGAATGCTAACACTGTGTCGCCGATCGAAGCGATATTGCCGACACTTAAGTCGACTGGCATCAGTAGTGTATCAGTGCAGACGATTAACCTGCGCCTGCTAATAATCGTTTCCTTGAAAATGTTCATAGCAAATAAATCGCATATCATGGGTTGCGCGCAAAGAGCGTATAGCTTCCGGCCACGAGTGACCTGGCAGAATCTCCGAGAAAAAAAAATGGCTCTGAGCACTATGCGACTTAACTTCCGAGGTCATCAGTCGCCTAGAACTTAGAACTAATTAAACCAAACTAACCTAAGGACATCACACACATCCATGCCCGAGGCAGGATTCGAACCTGCGACCGTAGCGGTCGCTCGGCTCCAGACTGTAGCGCCTAGAACCGCACGGCCACTCCGGCTGGCCAATCTCCGAGAAAGAGAAGTGTGAACATGTCATCATAACAGCTATGTACTCGCTTCGTTTCTAATGATCTTGACGTTGGAATGCTCTGTTTCTATGTTTTATATGGTTGGGATCAGAATTTTTGTTACTGGTTGCATGAAAAGGAAAACACTGGCTTCTGGTGCACAACAGTGGCGCGGTGGTTATCAAATGGCCGGCCGTGCAGGCAGATTTGTGGCGCCACTGAAAGCCCGGGGCGAGTAGTTTTGCAAACGGGACGGCCGGTGGCGTTTTGCGCCATCAGTTGTGCAGCGGTGCACCCATCGTTTGCCGCGCGCGTGTGCACGCCACAGGCGCGCGCGCAGAGCAAACACGGGTCGCGCCTCGCCATCCGGTCACACACATGCAGATTGGTCCGATCTGGCTGCAGCCGCCGTCGCCGCGTATTGGCGGAATGCGTGGGTGCAGCGGGGGTGGAATAGGGGTCCACGCAGGAGGGGAGGGACAGCGGAGGGGTGAGGGCGGGGGTGTGGGAGTTCAGCGAGCGTGATGACGGCTGGGCCGATAAACAAGCGGCGAAAACGGAGGCGCAGGAGAGGTCACGGATGAATCGTGACAGGGAGACAGGAGCGAGGAGACGAACGGCGGGGGATGGGGTCGGGGGGACAGCGCGTGCTGCCATTGGGCGATCGACCTGCGCGGCCCGCCGCCTCGCTCCGCTATGCTATTACCTGCGACGCACCGGGCCCTCCTGCTCTCCAACTGCAGCGACCACAACACTGTTTTGTTCTGTACCAAATTATCACTACAGGCAATCAGGGCAATAACGAGCTGTTCGTTTCTTGCCTACGCAAACCATAGAACAGGTCGATTCGAAGAAGGCAATGCGCTTGTATCGGCTGTAAAGTATGGTGTTCCTGAAGGTTCTGTACGTGGCCCACTTCTTCTGCCGATTTACAGACTGCAGTTACAAAATCCAAAAACAAACTTAACTGCAGTGCAACAAGAAATGTGAACTCTCATATCATATTCCTTGCAACTAGGTTCTGGTCTGACGTGCAACTGGTCTGCGCTTGTATCGGTTGTAAAGTATGGTGTTCCTCAAGGTTCTGTACGTGGCCCACTTCTTCTGCCGACGTACAGACCGCACTTACAAAATCCAAAAACAAACTTAACTGTAGCGCAACAGGAAATGTGAACCCTCGTGTCATATTCCTTGCAGCTAGGGTTTGCTCTAACATAAAATCAGTCTAAGGAACAAAAACGACTCGCGAAAGACACTTTAATCATTAAGGCAACAAACAGTAGAAGCCAAAAATCATTTTTCTGTCCTTTCAAATGGGTTACTGAAGAAGATCATAATGCAGTTGCTACTTTACAGTATCTCACAGATACGAAAAAGGCAGATATCGAAATATTGAGTGCACAATTAAAGCAGTTTCCCCTCTTCTTCTTGTTCTGATTCTTCTCTGCACTTTGGTTATTAAGCCTTTGGTTGCTACAGGCCCACCTCTTCCTAGACCTTACCAGTCTTCTTCGCCTAACCAGGCTATAATTTCTGACCCTACCACTATTAATGCTGTAGAAATGTCCACATCATTATTTGCTTTTGTCTTCAGTTTGGTTTCATTTATTAAATACCTTTGCCAGTGGCTTCACTGCAGTTCACCACCAGTTCCCATCAGATCACTAAAGTGCTGCTTGGCTTGTATGTGTTACCATTTGGGTATGTCGAGCGCTGTTGGCAAGTAGGATGGTTCAAAATGGCTCTGACAAGGGAACCTCCCCATCGTACCCCGCTCAGATTTAGTTATAAGTTGGCACAGTGGATAGGGTTTGAAAAACTGAACACGGATCAATCGAGGAAACAGGAAGAAGTTGTGTGGAACTATAAAAAAAAAGCAAAATATACAAACTCAGTAGTCCATGTGCAAGATAGGCAACATCAAGGAGACTATGAGCTCAGGAGCGCCATGGTCCCGTGGTTAGCGTGGGCAGCTGCGGAACGAAAGGTCCTTGGTTCGAGTCTTCCCTCGAGTGATAAAGGCTAATTTTTTATTTTCAGACAATTATTATCTGTCACCAGTGTCGTATAGAATATATCAGACGTGTTTTCCTGTGGAGGAATCGGTTGACCTATGACCTTGCGATCAAATGATTTCGGTTCCCATTAGAGAGGCACGTTCTTTCGTCTACTAATCGCACGGTTTTGCGGTGCGGCCGTAAAACACAGACACTAAACTTATTACAGGATGAACCAAGGACCTCTCGTTCCGCAGCTGCTCACGCTAACCACGGGACCACGGCGCTCCTGAAGTGAGACTAACCTTGATGTTGTCTATCTTACGCACGGACTACTCGTTTTGTATGTTTTGCTTATTTTTTTCATAGTTCCACACAACTTCTTCCTGTTTTCTCGATTGATCTGTGTTCAGTTTTTCAAGGCCCATCCACTGTGCCTACTTATAATTAAATCTGAGCGGGGTGCGGTGGGGAGGTTGCCTTGTGAGCACTATGGGACTTAACTTCTGAGGTCATCAGCCCCCTAGGACTTAGAACTACTTAAACCTAACTAACCTAGGGACATCACACACATCCATGCCCGAGGCAGCATTCGAACCTGCGACCGCGCTGGTCGCGCGGTTCCAGACTGTAGCGCCTAGAGCCGCTCGGCCACTTCGGCCGGCTCAAGTAGGATGCCCTCACACCTTGTGAAGCCAGGGCTTCATGATTAAGATTTAGTGGTTCAGGTCACAAAAGCTGACAACGGCCAGGAAAATGGTGTGCTGACAACATACCCCTCCATATACACACCCGGTGACACCTACCAGGTGAGGACGACAAGGCAGTCTGCTGTTCCCTTTAGCCTTTAGAGGTCTATTCAGATGGTATTTAGTCTAGTTATTCTTTAATTTATTTTTCAAAAAGGTATTTTTAATTTCAAGTGCTACGTTCAAAAATTTATCGAAAAACAATTTCATTTTCCACCCTGCTTGTCACTTACATCAAGTTCAACTGATTTCCGCTGTCTGTCATATTCGTGTTCGTACTATTATACTCGTTAATTACGTCATCACCCTCTGTGCGTATATATAAATTTATATCTATCATTTCGACATGTGATTTCTGTCATAGTAAACACGAGTGATCCAGAATGAGATTTTCACTCTGCAGCGGAGTGTGCGCTGATATGAAACTTCTAGGCAGATTAAAACTGTGTGCCCGACCGAGACTCGAACTCGGGACCTTTGCCTTTCGCGGGCAAGTGCTCTACCATCTAAGCTACCAAAGCACGACCCACGCCCGGTCCTCACGGCTTCACTTCTGCCAGTTTGGAAGGTAGGAGACGTGAAGCTGTGAGGACCGGGCGTGAGTCGTGCTTTGGTAGCTCAGATGGTAGAGCACTTGCCCACGAAAGGCAGAGGTCTCGAGTTCGAGTCTCGGTCGGGCACACAGTTTTAATCTGCCAGGAAGTTTCAAACACGAGTGAAAACAACGTTTCGTATTCGTCAACTACTGCTCTAGTAGCATATGTACATAAACATAAAACCTCATAATGTATCGCGCAAAATGTTGTTCTCCAACAAAAGATATATAAAACTTCCTGGCAGATTGAAACTGTGTGCCGGACCGAGACTCAAACTCGGGACCTTTGCCATTCGCGGGCAAGTGCTCTACCAACTGTGCTATCCAAGCACGACTCACGTCCTGTCCTCACAGCTTCAATTCCGCCAGTACCTCGTCTCCTACCTTCCAAACTTCACAGAAGGTCTCCTGTGAAGGCAAAGGTCCCGAGTTCGAGTCTCGGTCCGGCACACAATTTTAATCTGCCAGGAAGTTTCATATCAGCGCACACTCCGCTGTAGAGTGAAAATTTCATTCTAGAAAAAATATATAATAGGGATGCCCCATGTTTAGAGCACATGTCGGTAGTACGATCAGATGCGCTATGGTGACTGTCAGAAAGTCTTTAAACAGCTGTTTAATGTAAATGAACAGCACTGCATCAATCGAGGTAGATCGATGGTCTGTGAGATATATTATGGGGTTCTACGTTTACATCCGTATGTCACTACAGCAGTAACGTCATTTTAAAGTATTCAAGAATATGGAACATTGATATCACTCGTGTTTACTACAACAGTAGTCATTTATTAAAATGACAGATTTACATTTGTATACTTCGACAAAGGGTGACGGTGTAATTTAGAAGTGCAGGAGTACAAACTTGGAACTGACAGATGTCAGTAATTAGCTGATTGTCATGCAAATGACTAGGATTACATAACAGCCAGGGTGGAAGATGGAATTATATTTCAGTAAATGCGTTTACTCCCTTCCTCATGTCACTGTTTTTCAATCTGTCTGTCCTGGGACAGCCTTTCAAAGCCCTAAGGCATCTCATCTCAGGTATCTGGATCTTACTTCTTTGTAATTCATAAATGACCTACGTCTCACTTCCGTGGCGTAGTGCTGATAGGACCATTACTTTAAAAATTTTAATTTGTTCTACTTTTACTATCTTTATAGCAAATAAAATGTTCGTTATTCCAAATTTTGTCACTTGCTTGCCTATGTCATTGTCATATTCCTCTGTGACACGACATGCAGACAATTCAAATGACTGACCTGCTTTACTATTCTAGTGTTCACTACTAACTTTGTTCATATGAGGTACCATCTTGTAAAAGCCTTCGATTAGTGGATATAGTTACATCCCGTCTTTGGAAGGTAAATTCCGTTTTATAGATAACTCTGTTTCTCTGTTAAAGCTGTTATGTCGCCTACAACTAAAATACGGTGGAGAGATTTCTCTTTGGCTGTTGTTACACCTGAATTTGGCTTCTTTCCCTGCAATAAATTGTCTATATACACATACTATCTGATTAAATGTGTCTGGGCACATTTAGTGGTCATTAATATGGTTCTGTGCACCCTTCACCTTTACAGCAGCCTGAACTCTCCAGGGGACACTTTCAATGGGGTTTCTGAATGTCTATGGAGCAGTGACAGATAATTCTCTCTCAAGGGGAAAATCAGAAAAGGTGGCGATATTGGACGCTGGGATTGAAGTGGACATTCTAAACCATATCTAATGCATACCAATGGGCTCAGCTCAGGACCCTGGACAGGCCAGTTCACTTTGGGGATGTTATTACTCACAAACCATTGCCTCAAAAAAGTTACTTTGTGGCATGGTGCACTGACATGCTAATACAGTCACCATCTTCGAAGCATTATGCTGCTATATGCAGTACACAGTGCAGTAAAATTAGTTCTCATCTTTCTGTATTTAGAATTTCCTTAAGCCACGCTGAGCTAGCTCATTTTGTATGTTGGTATCTCTCATAAGCATATGTATGTATGTATGTATGTATGTATGATGATGATGATGTTTGGTGTGTGGGGCGCTCAACTGCTCGGTTATCAGCGCCAATACAAATTCCCAACCTTTTGTCGCCCCAATCCCACCACTTTCATGAACGATGATGAAATGCTGAGGACAACACAAACACCCAGTCGTCTCGAGACAGATGAAAATCCCTGACCCCACCGGGAATCGAACCCGGGACCCCGTGCTCGGGAAGCGAGAACACGACCTCGAGACCACGAGCTGCGGACGTATGTATGTATGTACACTACTGGCCATTGAAATTGCTACACTGAGAGGAAATGCAGATGATAAAAGGGGATTGAGTGGACAAACATATTGTATTAGAACTGACGTGTGATTACATTTTCACGCAATTTGGGTGCTTAGATCCTGAGAAATCGGTACCCAGAACAACCACC
Source organism: Schistocerca piceifrons (assembly GCF_021461385.2). Taxonomy (NCBI): domain Eukaryota; kingdom Metazoa; phylum Arthropoda; class Insecta; order Orthoptera; family Acrididae; genus Schistocerca; species Schistocerca piceifrons. Next base: position 1,245,249,918 of record NC_060138.1, read on the forward strand.
TCTCGCCGTAATAACGGCCTTGATACGCCTCGGCATTGAGTCAAACAGAGCTTGGATGGCGTGTACAGGTACAGCTGCCCATGCAGCTTCAACACGATAGCACAGTTCATCTAGTGACTGGCGTATTGTGACGAGCCAGTTGCTCGGCCACCATTGTCCAGACGTTTTCAATTGGTGAGAGATCTGGAGAATGTGCTGGCCAGGGCAGCAGTCGAACATTTTCTGTATCCAGAAAGGCCTGTGCAGGACGTACATTATCCTGCTGAAATGTAGGGTTTCGCAGGGATCGAATGAAGGGTAGAGTCAAGGGTCGTAACACATCTGAAATGTAACGTCCACTGTTCAAAGTGCCGTCAGTGCGAACAAGAGGTGACCGAGACGTGTAACAAATGGCACCCCATACCATCACGCGTTCACCGCGACGTCGCCAAACACCGATGCGACCATCACGATGCTGTAAACAGAACCTGGATTCATCCGAAAAAATGACGTTTTGCTATTCGTGCACCCAGGTTCGTCGCTGAGTATACCATCGCAGGCGCTCCTGCCTGTCAAATGGTTCAAATGGCTCTAAGCACTATGGGACTCAACTGTTGAGGTCATTAGTCCCCTAGAACTTAGAACTAGTTAAACCTAACTAACCTAAGGACATCACAAACATCCATGCCCGAGGCAGGATTCGAACCTGCGACCGTAGCGGTCTTGCGGTTCCAGACTGCAGCGCCTTTAACCGCACGGCCACTTCGGCCGGCTCCTGTCTGTCATGCAGCCATGCGGATAAGATGCCTGTCATCTCTACTGCTAGTGATACGAGGCCGTTGGGATCCAGCACGGCGTTCCGTATTACCCTCCTGAACCCACCGATTCTATATTCTGCTAACAGTCATTGGATCTCGACCAACGCGAGCAGCAATGTCGCGATACGACAAACCGCAATCGCGATAGGCTACAATCCGACCTTTATCAAAGTCGGAAACGTGATTTCTCCTCCTTACACGAGGCATCACAACAGCGTTTCACGAGGCAACGCCGGTTAGCTGCTGTTTGTGTATGAGAAATCGGTTGGAAACTTTCCTCATGTCAGCACTTTGTGGGTGTCGCCACCGGCGCCAACCCTTGTGTGAATGTTCTGAAAAGCTAATAATTTGCATATCACAGCATCTACTTCCTGTCGGTTAAATTTCGCGTCTGTAGCACGTCATCTTCGTGGTGTAGCAATTTTAATGGCCAGTTATGTATGTAGAGAATGCTTCAGTTGGTATACCACATAATTTGTGAGGTAATTCTACAAGTGGAAATAACCCAAAAAATGTAATGAACATGTATCCGATTTTCGATCGTTATGAAACTGTAGCAGGTTGAGGGCTACACTCATCTATGAATGGTTATGAAGACAAGTGTGAAAATTACTTACAGAAATACTGTGTAGGCGCTGTAGTGGACAGAATAGTGGTGGGACAGATGACTGATTCATCCTACAAAAAGTGTTGCACATTGAACATCATGTCGGCGGACTTAACGGCAGGCAACAACGTCGGTGAGTGGTGAGTTCCTGACGAGTACCCACCTTCATAGCGTGCACACCCACCGTTAACCAGCCCCATTAACGGAACTACAATGGGGTTAGATCGGGTGATTTGGCACGCCAGTTAATGGGTCCGCCACAGCCAATCCACCGTTGAGGAAATGTGTTATTCAGATTGTGGGATATTCGTCTGGTACAATGAATCGGTGATTCACCATGTCGCAGGTACATTTGCCGTCGTTGCTCTAATGTCATCTGTTCCAAAAGTGCGTGTAGATCTCCTATCAGGAAATGTGTGTACGCTGCGGCTATCAGGCGATTTGGCAGGAGCACGGCCCCATAACCACGTTATCAGTCACACCACACCAGAAGTTCATTGAGGACCTAACTAAGAATTTTGTTTCCTAGTCTCATGTGGGTTCTCCACCGTCCATGTGTGAGAATTACAGGTGTTCATTACACCATTGCCTCATCTGTAAATCAAGTGTGCCGCAGGAGAGTGTCGTAGGACCGTTGCTTTTATACATAAATGACCTTGTGGATGACATCGGAAGTTCACAGAGGCTTTTTGCGGATGATGCTGTGGTATATCGAGAGGTTGTAACAATGGAAAATTGTACTGAAATGCAGGAGGATCTGCAGCGAATTGACACATGGTGCAGGGAATGGTAATTGAATCTCAATGTATACAAGTGTAATGTGCTGCGAATACATAGAAAGAAAGATCCCTTATCATTTAGCTACAATATAGCAGGTCAGCAACTGGAAGCAGTTAATTCCATAAATTATCTGGGAGTACGCTTTAGGAATGATTTAAAATGGAATGATCATATAAAGTTGATCGTCGGTAAAGCAGATGCCAGACTGAGATTCATTGGAAGAACCCTAAGGAAATGCAATCCGAAAACAAAGGAAGTAGGTTACAGTACGCTCGTTCGCCCACTGCTTGAATACTGCTCAGCAGTGTGGGATCCGTACCAGATAGGGTTGATAGAAGAAATAGAGAAGATCCATCGGAGAGCAGCGCGCTTCGTTACAGGATCATTTAGTAATCGCGAAAGCGTTACGGAAATGATAGATAAACTCCAGTGGAAGACTCTGCAGGAGAGACACTCAGTAGCTCGGTACGGGCTTTTGGTAAAGTTTCGAGAATATACCTTCACCGAGGAGTCAGGCAGTATATTGCTCCCTCATACGTATATCTCGCGAAGAGACCATGAGGATAAAATCAGAGAGATTAGAGCCCACACAGAGTCATACCGACAATCCTTCTTTCCACGAACAATACGAGACTAGAATAGAAGGGAGAACCGTTAGAGGTACTCAAGGTACCCTCCACCACACACTGTCAGGTGGCTTGCGGAGTGTGGATGTAGATGTAGATGTACTGCACGATGCCTCTGTGCACAGCAAACAACTCAAGAAAAATGGCTCTGAGCACTATGGGACTTAACTTCTTAGGTCATCAGTCCCCTAGAACTTAGAACTACTTAAACCTAACTAACCTAAGGACATCACACAACACCCAGTCATCACGAGGCAGAGAAAATCCCTGACCCCGCCGGGAATCGAACCCGGGAACCCGGGAGTGGGAAGCGAGAACGCTACCACACGACCACGAGCTGCGGACCAAACAACTCACAAAAATTTTGTTTGATTACTGAATCAACTGGTTATGGATATTGCGTGGGTTGCACATAGAAATGGGTACAAGTCTTCTAAATGTGACGTATGCCACATTCAGGTTCGTTGAATATGGATCAGACGGTTAATGCGCCATGTGAGGTTCCTCGTACCATTGCAGTAATGTCGTCCCCTTCCTCAACTGACTAGATGGTCTCATGTTCTGATGTTGCAAGTAACTGGGTAGTGTTCCAGATTACAAAATTTTTGAAAAACCTTGGGAAATACCCTGGCACATGGGGTTCATCCATCAGGCAGACGTCTCTGGTATTTTGTCAAGTCGAATGGGCGCTACCATTACAGTGCCTGTACACAAACATGTTTGAATGTTCTGTATAGGCGAAAGAATGTAGCATGTCGGTATTCATGGACACCTGGAATTTGCTCAATTGGACAGCAGTCAAGCAACCCACGCAATATCTGTATCCAGTTGATTCAGTAAGCAGAGAACATTTTGGTTCAAATGGTTCAAATGGCTCTGAGCACTATGGGACTTTACATCTGTGGTCATCAGTCCCCTAGAACTTAGAACTACTTAAACCTAACTAACCTAAGGACATCACAAACATCCATGCCCCAGGCAGGATTCGAACCTGCGACCGTAGCAGTCGTGCGGTTCCGGAATGAGCGCCTAGAACCACTAGACTACCGCGGCCGGCAACATTTTGGTGAATGGTTGGCTACGGACAGAGGCAACGCGCAGTCAAGCAAGACTGCTCACTGACAACAACCCACGACTGCGCGCTGGGTACACACGCAACTGTCGCCTCAGAGTAATGTCACAGTGGTGCCATTTGTTGGGGAACCGCCACACCTCTTGTAGGATGGATCAGTCATCTGTCTCATCATTATTCTGCCCACCACAGCGCCTACACAGCATTTCAACAAGTAGTATTCACACTTGTCTTCATATCCATTTATGGGTGTGTGTAGTCTTCAACCCATTCCAGTTTCGCAAAGATCGAAACTTGGACATATGTTCAAAGGACATGTTCGGTTTTTGTTTTCTCATAGAGAATCACCTCATAAGTTATGTGACGTTCCCCTTTTATACCTGTGTATGTATTTTATTAACCACTGCACAGTCACATACTACACACCAAGCCACTAGAAAAATGAATTAGGGGTAAGGCATTATTTTTGGAGCTGAACGTGCTCAACATTAATTAACCTAGAAAATGGTTCTTTTGATTTTTTCACATGTCTGTCTGTGTATTGTGTTTGTATTTATTCATGCAAACAACTTTATTTCAAACAGTACCTTGTCTCCGACCATCAAAACTTCACAGAAGCTCTTCTGCGAACCTTGCAGAGTTGGCACTACTGGAAGAAAGGATGTTGCGGAGACATGACTTAGCCACAGCCTGAGGGAGGTTTCGAGAATGAGACTTTAACCCTGCAACGGAGTGTGCGCTGATATGAAACTTCCTGGCAGATTAAAACTGTGTGCCGGACCGAGACTCGAATCTGCCAAGAAGTTTCATATCAGCGCACACTCCGCTGCAGAGTGGAAATCTCATTCTGGAACTATATTTCATTTTTATAGTATTTACATATTCAAATAATGTGGAACACTGTGATGGTGGATATTGTTTACACGATTCAATTAACGTTTTAACATGCAAAATCCACGCAAAGAAATACTATTGTACCAATTTGTAACTGATGGTGCTATGAAGTTTCCCGTAACTTACGTTTGTCCATACTTTATTTTCATTGACGATTGCTATTAGTTTCGTGTCTTTTAGATTTCCGGCGATTAATTCGAAGTAAAATTGGTTTCTTTTTTTGAACCATTAACAGTGATGATCGAGTATTGCCGTCAAGGGAGTTTTATCCTTTCAAAAGCAGAGGCTAATGGTGTGATGGGACAGTACAGTCCCATATCGCCTTGCAATACTAATTAAATTTTGAAGCTGTTTTTTCTTCTTAATTTTGATAGAGGGCTAGTGGCACTTGGAGCAAGACTCTTGAACTTCCCTTCCCTGAGGCAGGCCAGCGTGAATGTGCTCCAAGGTGCCTAGGTGGTCTTGGTGGTTTGAGTAACGTATAATTTACAACCCCCTGGTGGCCTGTGGGTGCGCAGAACTGCTCGTCAGAACTGCTGCCCGGTTCTATCGTCCACGCATGAGCGTGGGCCTTTGATACTTGAGCATAGCGAATGCAGGTCCCCTGAGTACTGCTGCCGTGACGAATCTGCACAACCTGTAGGCTGATGCAAACAGGCGAAACCGCCGTTACGATATCTCCCACGTGGAAAAATTTATGAGTTTTACATTCTTAATGTTGTCAGCTTATCATACTGGTAAGAGGCATCGGCGCTGTGGCATGAACAATGAGTGGCGACACAGCAAACACATTGCACCAACCACTGGTCAATTGTCCTCTCGTTAGTTAATTTACTTTGGATGGAGGTGGTGTCTTTGACTATTAATCAAAACGTCCTGAGTTCCTAGTCTCAATTTCGACACTGCTTAAATTTTGCACAAAAATAATGAGCAATGGCGGCCGAAGACTTCCGGCATAAGGAGTCAGCAACTTTCTGGCAATGGCGTTGTCAAAGAGGCAGAAGAGTGAACAGAGATATACCGTGCTCTCCTGCTCTTAGTGTGGTGAACTGTCCCAAAAAGGTGGAAAAATGACCAATGTCAACGACATGAAGATGCACAAGGCAATGGAAACCACTGAAAAGGTATTTGATTTCTTTTCAGGGACTGATAGAGATTCCAAGGCTATTTTACTGTGTGAGTAAGTGTAGATGCTAGGATCCTTGTAACACATACACAACTTCTGATCTAAGCACACTCTGGTAACGGATGTTTCCGCCTGGCATACTGTGCCAAGCTTCTCTAGATCAAATGCTCTCTCTGTCTAGGCTGTATCCCATATGCTCCAGCCCCAACGCCTTTATTTGTTCTCGATCCGTCATTAAACAACAGTGTGTCTCCTGAACTGCGTCGTGGTACATTCTTCCACTGCTTCGTCTAGGAATTGTTACGTTGAAAGTTTTACTGAAGCATCTGGTGGGCCGGCCGGTCTGACCGAGCAGTTCTAGGCGCTTCAGTCAGGTTCGAATCCTGTCTCGGGCATGAATGTGTGTGCTGTCCTTAGGTCAGTTAGGTTTAGGCAGTTCTAAGTTCTAGGGGACTGATGACCTCAGATGTAAAGTCCCATAGTGCTCAGAGCCGTTTGAACCATTTGAAGCACCTGGTAGTTACTGCGTTTCCTCTACCATTTCTGTATTTACAATACTTTGTTGGAGTGAGTTTCTGGATATCTTAAATCATGGCCGGCCATGGCGTGCCAAACTTCATGCTTATGAGACAAGGCCCAGCCTGTCATTCGATTGCTCGGTCCTTCTCTGAAGTATCCAGATCTGTGCGACATTTCATTTAGTACTGCAGTGCGGCATTCTTCGGTCGGCACAATTCTCTTAGTTCGGCCGAATAGTGGGGTCAGCGCTGTTTACTCTTGGCTGTTTGTTCGTGTTACAAACGACGTTTGCAGGTCCTGTGGCTGTTTACAGAAAAAGAGGCAGTCTAGCGATCGATCGAACCCTTTAAAATATACGAGAAAGACAGAACAAAAGAGGGATGCGAATTGTCTTTAGCACAAGCGACTGGTATTTTATATTTGCTGTGAAACGACGTTGCTGTACCATACAGAGAGTGTGGTGTCACCGCCAGACACCACACTTGCTAGGTGGTAGCTTTAAATCGGCCGCGGTCCATTAGTACATGTCGGACCCGCGTGTCGCCACTGTGTGATCGCAGACCGAGCGCCACCACAAGGCAGGTCTCGAGATACGGACTAGCACTCGCCCCAGTTGTACGGACGACTTTGCTAGCGACTACATGGACGAAGCATTGCTCATTAGCCGAGCAGATAGTTAGAATAGCCTTCAGCTAAGTCAATGGCTACGACCTAGCAAGGCGCCATTAGTAACATTGCATGTATCTAAAGAGTCTCACTTGTATCACCACAATCTTCAGATGTACCAAAAGGATGGATTAAAGTTAAGTATTCCAGAAGCTACGTACTTTTCCTTATAGCTTTCATTACGTATCCTGTTTCAGATCTCACGCCCTCCTGCTTTAACTTAGCGCGTGCCTTTCGGCTTCCTCTCATTGTGTCTAGGCTGTCTTGTCTAGACACAACAGAGAGAATTTAAATATTTAAGTGGCAATGAAAGAGCAAAAAGTGTTAGCGATCGACTGAGGGGATTCATTGTTCTGTACATCGGGAAACTCTTTGTGCTAAATTTGAAGCCATAGAACACGTGAAGAAATTGGTGGTACGAATATAAAATTTCTGGAGTCGCACTCATTATTCCATTGTCAGTTGTAACAGTTTTAAGTGGAACTCAACGAAAAGTATTACTGCAAAGTACGTTGGTCAATTCAGGGGGATTGCCTGGAAAGTCGCAATTGTTGAGTTTATGAAGGAGAAAGGAGTGCAGGAACGAAAATTAGAACATCCGGAAGGCATTGCAGGCTTCTTATTTTAAGTGGACTTGACTGGCCTGTGGCCACAGTAAGACACTCCATGGCAAGTCCTTTCTGACTTGATGGGATGCATTTAAAAAGAAAGCTGCGTTGTAGAAGGAACACATTCTGACAAATACAGTCCAGTTCTCTAAGCTCACTTGCGTTAAAAGAAAACTCGAGGTTTGAAGAGTTCATTGTGGCCTTGAACAAATTATAAAGATAGTTTTATAAAGGTCTTAATGACACTGTCATTCTTACGTCTGTTTTCGAGACCTTTTGCTGTTTCAGTTAAAAGCGCCCCTGCTCAGGTTTAGATGGAACTGATAGACCTGCAACGTAACTCCAGTTACACTCACAAACCTTTATAAGTTAAAACTGGGGAGAACGTCTACATCACTTTCCTCAGGTATAACTGCTGAGCCACCATAACGACGTCGCAAAACTGCTACAATATTTCTATTGACATATTTAAGTTAAAGACCTTTTTTTCCATAATAAAACTAAATTAGTCACGATTACGTGACAACTTGAATGGAGAAACTCTGTGAAATTGTCTGCGTCTGTCGGTATGCCGTCAGGTAGTATCAGACGAATGTTGAAAATTAGGTGGACTGATAAGGTAAGGAATGAGGAGGTTCTACGCAGAATCGGAGAGGAAAGGAATATGTGGAAAACACTGATAAGGACAAGGGACAGGATGATAGGGCATCTGCTAAGACATGAGGGAATGACTTCCATGGTACTAGAGGGAGCTGTAGAGGGCAAAAACTGTAGAGGAAGACAGAGATTGGAATACGTCAAGCAAATAATTGAGGACGTAGGTTGCAAGTGCTACTCTGAGATGAAGAGGTTAGCACAGGAAAGGAATTCGTGGCGGGCCGCATCAAACCAGTCAGTAGACTGATGACAAAAAAAAAGTATCAGATGAAAATTATATTGCCCCTTTTGGGCGCCAAAAACAATAAAATAATACTGAAAATTTGTTTTTTCTGTGCTCTACATTGTAGACAGATATGAAATATAAAACCAAGTTGGCCGCGCGGGGTAGCCGCGCGGTCTTGGGCACCTTGCCACGGTTCGCGTCGCTACCTCCGTCGGAGGTTCGAGTCCTCCCTCGAGCATGGGTATGTGTGTTGTCCTTAGCGTAAGTTGGTGTAAGTCAGAGACGGTAGTGTGTAAGGCTAGGGATCGATGATCTCAGCAGTTTGGTCCCTTAGAACTTACCACAAGTTTCCAAATTTCCAAAACCAAGTTGTTTGCAATGCGACTGTACTGCTATTTAAATGCGGCGCGTTCGCAGTTTTCACCTCTGCCTCCCTCCTCTCGCTCAGATAGCGTGACGTGGCGGTGGAAGAAATGTGCGGCAAGACTGAACACTTCTGCGCCCAGGCCCAGCCATGGTTCGCGAGGCGAAACCTTGGTCGCCCCTGTCCTAAATAAATCTAGTTGATTTCTATTCTTAACCTGTATGCCCCTGCCGCTGTCTCCATTGCAACCCAGAGGTGTAATGGGGACATGTCCAGAACGATTCATGTCCCACCGGTGCGTATGATGCCAATTCCGACTGTTAATGTCTAAGTAGGCGAATCTCTGCATTTTGCCAAGCTGCTTAGCAGCCATATTGTAGCCCCATAAATTATCATAGGTCTTATGTCCAGTACATATTAGACCCTAGTTTTTGCCTTTGAACATATATTCTTCATATGAGGGGTTAATGTCAGCTGGAGGGTTACCCCTAGATTCTTCACTACCCCCTGGACTGATAGAGTTTCATCGCAGAGCTTGAGATTCCAGTATGTGTGATAGATTTGCTTCCTTGTAAATTGTGCACCACTTTTCGGGGGACTGACCCTTTGATCCTATTTTCTATACCAGCTATCCTCAAAGTGTAGTGCACATTATGCCAGTGTTCTCAAAGTACTAGCATATTTGCCAAGTGTTACTGTGACTAAACTGTCTGCGTAGCCTTGGCAAAAATAGCCTCTAGTATTTAACTCTTGAAGAGCTCATTCACCAATAGGTTCCACATTAGTGGGGGAAAAATCTGTCATTGTGGACACCCCTGGTGGTGTTGATACCATTTCCTCGTTCGGTGGCTTCTACCATTCTTATACTCCACACTGGTCTCAGTGCCACCATGGATTCGAAGGTAATATTGCTAAAAGCCTCCTCAATATACAGAAATATAAAGAGTGCTAATTCTCACCTTCCCAACACGGTAGCGAATCGCTGTTTAGTACAAATTACCTGGTCGATATGCTTATTGGCTGACATGTAGAGGAATGTCAGTTAACCTCTTCTCCACGTTAACCAGATTTTGTAAAGTCTTTAGATGAAAGGAGGACAGACATCGGTCTCGTGTCCTTAGCCCTGGTATGATCAGTTCTCCCTGGCTTCGGAATGAAAACTGTCCTCCAAGCGTTAGGAATGATTACTAGGCTGACCCTACACAGTCTACATAGGAATCTAATTAAATCCTCTCCTGATTGTTATAGTGGAACTGGAAAGCTTCCATGTAGACGCGGTGACTTGAATTACTCATATGTTCCACCACCTACTGGAACTTTTTTTATATCAATACATTCTCTGATGGGTTCGCAATATTCCCTTTGATTAAGAGTGAACCAGTGCCTCTCATGGACTGACTGCTGATCTTCCAGAGTGCACTGGAAATTGAGGGAAGTGAGTCTTGAAGAGCACATCCAGCGTCTCACATGCTGTCATTGTATACGCACCATCCTGCTTCAATAGAGTACTCCTGAATGATTTGGTATACTAGTGAGAACTATACGAAGTCTAGAGCAACTAACTGTACCTTCTACTTCTTCACAGAATGCCTTTAGGGGTGACACCTTCGCTTGCTTGATAGCAAAGTGTATTTGACAAGAATCTCCCGATATTTTTCCCATCATCATTTCTTTCCTGCAAGAATGAACAATTTTCTTACTCGCTTTCTTTGTTCTTCCAGATTCCGGTTCCTCCAAGGTGCATTTCTGTTTTTGCACTTCTTGGTAATATTTCTAAATATGAGGTCGTAATGGCAGATACCATTGCGTCTGCCGTTTCCTTCATATCTTCTAGGTCCCTTGCCGGAGTTCTGACTTCAGATGAGCATGAGTTTAGGTCTTACCTTCTCTGTTTAACACCCACATCAACCTCGAATTTAATGTGCATATGGTCAGACAAGGATGGGTCCATCGCAAAATGTCATTGTTTGACATAACTACCCTTAGGGTGGGCACCAAATTTACATCATTTCTTCCTTCCCCTTCTCTATTCATGAAAACAGATTCCTTAGCCCTATTTAGAATTTCCATATTATTCTGTATGAAAAATTCGAGCAGGTGCTCACCTCCACTGTTGGTGTTGCTGTTCCCCTACACCTGTTGGAGGGCACTGGCATCAAAACAAACCAGCAGGTGTTCATTTTGCTGTGAGCAGCCATCTGTCAGTCTCCTTACTTCCTGGAAAGGAGTAGTATCGTCCTTGTAAGGAAGAGAAGCTGAAGCCAGTGCAATTTCTCTGTTGCTTCCTCCCTCACGTTGTTTCATCATGATGGTCACTAAGTCTCTGGAACAGAAATCTACCACCAATGAAATTCCATTCTTAACGTGAATGCGTGTTCTGGAGCTAAAAAATCGCTTACCTTCAGTTCCTCTGAGGCCTGAAATGCTTCCTGTATACAGAGAGGGTTCCTGAATCAGGGCCACGCCCACCTGTCTTCCCAGAGGACGATTCAGGGCGGCAGTTGCGCGTTCACAGCGCGCCAGTCATACGGGTCGAACAAATGACGAGGTGGTATGAGGCGCCATTTGATACAGAACACGATCATCCAGTCATGGATTGCTGAGACACGGCCAAGCTGCTCCTCTCCAGCCCCTAAAATGGGTGAACTCTTGCATAAAGGCGAAGCAGCGTGGAATGACGTACCACTCAGTTCGAGACGATGTCCAACCGCTTTTGGCAGATGTTGCTGCCAAAAGCGCCAGATCCATGCAGTGTGCGATTATCAGGGGGGGGGGGGGGGGAGGATGGGGATTCCCCCCCTCTGCATCAGACCATCCCCTCCTCTGGTTTTAGTTTATGCATCCCAACCTGGGATGTTTATTTCCCACGCACTGGAGTAAAACTTAACATATAATTTAAATTTGTGGTGCGAAACACTGAAAATTCTCTAATACAGTCTTACTATTAATACTATTAATATGTTTGCTTATTAACTTAGAAAAAGTGTTATGTAGTAGTTAAGCATTTCAAAACATTTAGAACTAAATCATCATTCTCATGTTGACATTGTTGCTTTCGTCTAAGGTGCGTCATCCGTTTACTTGCGAGCTTGCGAGGGAAGTAGTGTGGCAGTCATACCGCAGCAGTCGTACCGCGGAGTTGGGTGAGCTGAGGGCTGAAATTCTCACCCCGGGCCCTGACACAGGATGGTGACCGGCCCGGTACCTGTGCGAACATTTACCGCTAGGCCACCTTTTGGCAACGGTATGGCGCAGACTAACGCGCCTGGGACGAAAGCACACATTGCTAAATAACGCACCATCGTCTGCTTCTGATGCCTAGGATACTATTTCGTGGACCTTAAATACTCTTCTCTACCACCATCGTTTTCTTTTCCTTTGGTTTTCATTTCCGTTGTTAGCTGCATGTGCAAGTACCAAGTAGGCCGCCGCTGCGACACTTTATCATCCTTTATACTGCAAGCCGACACAAGTGTGGAACAAATTCTGTTGCTTTGGTATAAATTAACCTGCCGCATGCAACATACGCCGCAAGATGTTGCCTGTTGTAGTATGCTGCAAGACGACGCGTGCCACGTTTCCGTAGCATGCCACAAAGTTGCAAGACGTCGCCCCAGCGTAAACGAGGCTTTTGAGCCGGGTCTGTATTGCATGGTGGATGTGATGTGTTGCGTACGAAACTAAAATCTGGAATCAGATCCAAACGTCGTGGGAAACTGTGAAGAGGTGTCATCCTGCAGCAAGATAACGCTCGCCCACATTCTGCCAAGCGGACAGCCGACGCAATAAAGGAGTTGAGATTCGAGGTGCTGGAACATCCACCATACAGTACAGACCTGGCTCCAAGTGATTTTCACATGTTTGGACCCTTAACGAAAGCACTACAGGGAAGAAGATTTGAAAGTGATGCAACTGAAAAACATATCTTCTGATGAAAAAAATAAAAACTCGTAAAACGTCGTGAAAACTGCATTGAAGACCAGGGAGGTTACGTAGAAAAATAACGCATGTTTCAGTTTCCTATCATCAGAATAAGTACAGCTTTTCACAAATGTGCCTTTACTTTTTGAATTCCCGTCGTATACCTGTATGTAGATGATTTTGTAAATAAGCTTTACCTATAATGTACTTAAAGGTATAACAAGAGATGGCTTTTCTGATAGTGCATACGCGTGAATAGTGAGTTTCGGCATTAACATGTATTTATAAATAACTGTTTAACCATGGGTAACGCCACTGTCCAAGCTAGTAACATATGTAATTATACTAACCCCCTAAGACATCCCCCCCCCCCCCTCGTAAAAGCACAAATCGCACACTGGATCCATGTAATAAACTTCTCACCGTACAGACCACCAAACCACCAAAAAATTTTATAACATATTCTGCCTACAATACTGTATACGCCCAATGAGTGAAATTTCTTTATTTTCTGTCCTTCCAGGCGTTGCAAATATCATACCGAGGAGCGTATATTGACTGCTTCCTGGTAATCAAGGAACACACCACTTACGTGAACTCAATCGGCTCTCCAAACAGAGTCCATCGGCTGCTGGTGCATAGGCCTGACCATTCGATTGCATTTTATTTACTCATATTTCTAAAGTAATGTAAGAACTTAGTTTATGGGGACGAAGGCGATCGAGTGCGCTGTTTGTGGCGGTTCATTTATTATATGAAGGGTTGAGTTTGATTCAAACTACTTTAACATTGAGTTGTCAGTCGTATCGTGAAATTAAGAGTGTATCTCGGATGAACCAGGGCTATTAGGAGCATAACATAAATATACCCTGACAGAAAAACGTCTCTACACCAAAAAATAATTAGTGGAGGGTAATGGAATTTCAGGACTAGATTTGTCTAGGTAAAGTATGTAAGTGATTAAAATTACAAGACCATAAAGTTAATGTAAATAAGAGACAAGCCACTACTTTAACATTGAGTTGTCAGTCGTATCGTGAAATTAAGAGTGTATCTCGGATGAACCAGGGCTATTAGGAGCATAACATAAATACACCCTGACAGAAAAACGTCTCTACACCAAAAAATAATTAGTGGAGGGTAATGGAATTTCAGGACTAGATTTGTCTAGGTAAAGTATGTAAGTGATTAAAATTACAAGACCATAAAGTTAATGTAAATAAGAAACAAGCCACTACTTTAACATTGAGTTGTCAGTCGTATCGTGAAATTAAGAGTGTATCTCGGATGAACCAGGGCTATTAGGAGCATAACATAAATATACCCTGACAGAAAAACGTCTCTACACCAAAAAATAATTAGTGGAGGGTAATGGAATTTCAGGACTAGATTTGTCTAGGTAAAGTATGTAAGTGATTAAAATTACAAGACCATAAAGTTAATGTAAATAAGAGACAAGCCATTGCAAACGTCATACACTCGTACATTAATAACCCGTGTAATCGCCAAAATGTGGAATGTAAGCATGAAAACGTACAGGAGTTGTGCTGTACAAGTGCCGGATGTGAGTTTGTGGGTTGGAGTTCCATGCTTGCTGCGTTGGTCGGGCCGGCCGGAGTGTCCGAGCGGTTCTAGGCACTTCGAATCTGGAACCGCGCGGCCGCTGCGGTCGCAGGTTCGAATCGTGCCTCGGGCATGGCTGTGTCGTCCTTAGGTTAGTTAGATCTAACTAGTTCTAAGTTCTAGGGGACTGATGACCTCAGATGTTACGTCCCATAGTGCTCAGAGCCATTTGAACCATTTTTGCATTGGTCGATCAGTACAGGGATGGTTAATGCTGGTTCTGCATGACTCTGGAGTTGTCGTCCAATCATGTCCCATATGTGCTCCATATGAGATAAATCAGGTAACGAAGCAGGCCATGGCAACACGTAGACACCCTGTAGAGGATGCTGCGTTACAACAGCGGTATGTGGGTGGGCGTTATCCTGTTGGAAAACGCACCTGGAATGCTGTTCATGAATGGCAGCACAACAGGTCCAATAACCAGACTGACGTACAAATTTGCAGTAAGAGTGCATGGTATAACCCCGAGAGTGCTCCTGCTGTGATATGAAATCACAGCTCAGACCATAACTGCGGGTGTAAGCCCAGTCTATCTAGCAAGTAGACAGATTGGTTGGAGGCCCACACGTCGCTTCGTTCGAACCAACACAAGACCATCACTGTCATCAGACAGACCCAGCTTTCATCAGAAAACACAAGAGACCTTCACCCCGCCCTCCAATGAGCTCTCACTTGATACCACTGAAGTCGGAAATGGCGGTGGTTTGGTGTCAGTGGAATGCACACTACAGGGCGTCAGACTCGGAGCTGTGCTTGAAGTAATCGACTTGTAACAGTTCCTTGCGTCACTGCTGATCAAATTGCTGCTGCAGATGCAGTACGATGCGCTACAGCTATACACCGAACACGATGGTCTTCCCTCTGGACAAGGCCACATGAACGTCCGGTGTCCGGTATTCTTGTGACCGTACATTCTCTGAACCACCGCTGACAGCAATCGTGTACAGTGGTTATATGCCTGCCAAGTCTTTCTCCAATATCGCTGAAGGAACATCCAGTTGTTGATAATGGCCTCTTTCTTGTCTTAAAGGCATTCTTGTCTAGCAGCAACTCACCACGTCCATTGTCAAAGGTAGCTAAGGCTCACGATCGTTACTGTCTGTGTCTAACGCAAAACATGATTTGTGTCCTCATAGTGGCGTTACTATCGCTATTCTAATGCGACTGGCACGACATTTTAATAGACATCTTTCAGATATAGAAACACGCCTGCCAACTCTGGTATATGTTGCACGACTCTTTCTTGGTGCTGCGATTCTTTTCCGTCGGTTAACTAACGTTGTAGTACGAAGACGATGTGTGGATTCCTAAAATACTTCTACATACCTGACTGCGCAATGAAATGTTCAATTCTCAATGCGACAATCATATTCCGATGCTCCTGGTGCGGTATGTTTCCAAATAACAATGTGAGTGAATGAATGTCATCGTCCCATACAGAAATTACTAATAAAAGGTGTATATTTTATAATTAATTGGAAATAAAGAAAATAATCTCACTTTAATTCAAGTTAGTTTTGTAAATAAAACGACTGCCTTCCCCATTAACAACAGCTTATATTCTTGGAAGAATATTATAGTCATTGCACCTTGTTGTTATAACTTCCGTCTTTTAAATATATTCACTCAATATTAGCTTCAGTAGACCTGACTCGGCTCAGAAATGTAAAGACGTCAGTCAAGAATGAGTACGGACCGAAAACTAACGGTTATTTTTCTTGTTTTTGGTCATTGCAACAGCCAGTTGTAGTCTCCATGCTGTTGAGTCGATTGTCCTGGACCTCCATCTTATGTTTGCCAGCCTTTCTGGCACTGCATTCCCCAGAACTCGAAGCTGGGTGACGGCCCCGGAGGTTTCATTCGACGATATGAAACAGACTTTTTTCCTCAAAGATTAATAAAGAGATATTCTTCGCACTAGCCGCCATTCTCTCATCACTCTGTTCAAAACACTGGGGATTTTAACTGCCCCATGCGAATACATTTACCAGTCAGTTATACACATCAAAAATAACATTGGTAATTACTACACAAACAGCTCTGTCCATGACCATGCAACAAGAGATAGACTCAGATTTACTAAGAAAAAATAGACATAAAACTCAAAACAACATTTTCTACCAAGGAATAAATCTATACAATAAATTACCAAAAGGCATTAAAGAAATTGCAAAAATATACTTATTTAAAAAGGCAGCTAAAAAGTTCCTCTTATGCAAAACATTTTATACATTGAATGATTACTTAGCTAAAACAGAGTAGGGGTTTCATAAAAAAATGTTGTACAAATAAATAATAATAATACTAATAATAATAATAATGATTATAAAACATTCAACATTCCATATAACACCTTTGCTTTACGTTTTTTCCTTCTTTTTTCCTTTCTAGAAATACTAAACCCCCAAACTACACATAGCACAATAATAACATCTCTTCCTCTTTCTGAGCTCAACATTTCACTCATTATGGAGGGATGCTGACTCAGTTTTTCAGGATAGCAATTGGGAAGTTGCGGTACAGAAAATAACCCAGTCATCACCAATGTGCGTGTATATGTGTGTGTGTGTAGTGAGTGCAGTGTAATGAAACAATGTGTGTGTAGTGTGTGGAGTGACTGATAGTGAGATATGAGCGAACGGTGTGGCATTACATTATTTTAATGAGTTATTTGTAAAAAAGTATTGTATACCAGGAGTAAATCTAATCATTATGTCTAACTAGAAGTCTGCAAATATATATGTATACGAATTAGCTTATTATAAATTGATCTAAACTTGTAAATACTTTGACATGTCCTATATCTTTGTAAAAAGGGATCTACGGATAAATAAAGCTACTACTACTACTTCTACTCATTAAACATTTGAAAAGCATTAACGGACCATCCTACTTTTACATACGAAATTACTACTTTAATGGGGAATAAAAAAATTGATGCAACTGAAGTGAGTCAGTTTGTTGACTAAGAACTTAAGGTATTCCAAAGCAGCCTTTGGATCTACTAAAATGATTATTTACTTCACCATACACGTTTCGTTTATTGATCTAAAACATCGTCAGTGTCCGGGAAATGAACTTATTTTCAATTTATGTTTGACGAATATAAGGTTCCGCACTGGCTGTTAAAATAGTTATATAAATGTCAGTAGCGATTCGCATTATAGAGATGAATCTTCAGGTCATCTGTAAAAGATATTAAAATGTTACAAAATTACAGCGGTTTGAAAATAGACGTGTACTATCGTAATGCGCCATATATCAACGAGAGCTGTGTACCCACAGGTTTTTTAAACAGTCATAGGTCGACGAAGTGGTTGCCTAGAGTCAAGTGCCATTGTTTACCGTTAAGATAAAAGTAGATAACACGCACAAAACGACACTCCGTTATTAAAATGATTGGGACAGCAGAGCACCAATAAGTGAAAGGTACCTGGATAAACCTATTTAAATTGCTAACTACCGTAGAATTATGTGAACCGATAAGAACACCACATTAACATATCTAACTTCGACAAAAGGTATAACGGAGCTGTATGTCTTACCTTGCTGTAATTAGAATAGAGGTGTATAGAGAAGACATGAATATTTGTCACTATTGCTGTGAAATCGATAGTTATTTTTTAATAAAAGTATTTTAACAGCCAGTGTAGAGGGTTTTATTCATGACGTGGAAATTTTCTGTGGTTACCCAACCTTTATAATAACAATTTACGTTTGTTTCATCTCAAGCGGTAGAAATTAAAAGAAAACCCAGTAAGTAAAAACCATACTTTAGGAGGTGATGAAGCATGTTTAAATCTAGAAGAAAAACCAATATTGTAGATATTTTTGAAAAGATATCGTAAAATAAACACACACAACTAGCTGTTTCAAAGACATGCTTCCAATACCTTTCTTGTCGTACGATTCTGATACTAATTGTTGATTCTGTATGGAACAGCGTACGGTATCTATCACTAATGGTATCACAATGTGTAATCGAACTATTTCACAATGCTTCAACGTTTGTGCTCTGATGCACGCTGCCTCCTTCCTCATTTCTGTCACGAATTTATTTGGTTTCTAATCTGACGTCTGATTATTCATTTCGTTAATTTTAATGATAAGAGAAAAGGAAATGTCACAGTTTCATTGTCGATTGATCATCTAACCCGTCTGTCAGTATTGTAACCGCTATATGTACGTCTTGTCATTGCTAATACTGTTTTACTCACCACCAGTCAGAGGCGTTAAGAGGCGTTTTTCCCCTTACCCTGTGTTTAAGAGCGACATGTGCGTTTCCTTTTCGTTTCTTGTTTCCCCTTACGTCCTCAGCGGGGCTGCTGCAGCAGCTGTCGGAATCGCTAGGGAACTGTAAGGCACATCTCTCCTTACACTGTGTAAACTTTGTGTCTCGTGTTTTTTCACCTTAACTGTTTGTCCAATGTGTCTCCGTGTCTACCCAAAGACATACACTTTGAGCAATGTTTGCTTGTGATTCTAATCTTCCCCGTCTCTTTGACGTCGGCAGTCCTCTCTGATGGACTGAATTCCTTGGAGCCAGCAATTTTCCTCGCACTTCGCGTAAGTTCATATTCTATATATTTTTTTATAATTTTTAATCTTTGTATTGACAAACTGCTACTACATAACATTCTATGCCCCCTACATATTCCCGACGTACTGTCTGCTGAACGAGCAAGCAAATCAGTCATAAAAAAAATGTGATTTGCTTAGTCCGCAGTAACAGTTTTATTTTGTCTGGTTACCGGTTTCGATACCAAATACTATCATCACCAGGCCACCTTAAGTTCAAGACCTGACAGTATGTAATTACTTTACTTCTTGTTTCTGTTTCTTCAGCACTATACTATTTTATGTCCATGTTTTTGTTCTTAATTCTGTCCATGTTGTTCGTGTTTGTTTTCCTGTCTTGGTACCTACCAAAATTGCCTCCATTATAAAACTGTTTCAGGTATTCTTTCTGATTCTTTCATAGCGTTTCTTTCCTCTTGTCTTATTTCTGTGATCAAAACTTTTTTCCAGAAGTACAGCAATCTTTTCTAACTTTCCTACAGCAATATTAAAGACAATGTTATATTATTCCTCCCTTCCAATCTCCGTTTTTTCCTGTCGGCCAGGCATAACTAGTAGATTCGTTTAGTCAACTATTAGTTTACGTGTTCCTTTAATAGAAAATTACGATATGGATAACAAAGTCTTTGTCTGACGTCAATTAACGACCACCTGCACTTTGTATTGTTTATTGTTGCAATTTATTCTTGTCCTCAGAAGTTTAGACTATTTTTTATTCTGAAAAATCCCGTGTGCTGCAAGACATATACATAATGAATTTCTTCGATTTAAAACTTCAGGTACACTAGTGTACACAGTAAACGTTGCACGAATGATTCAGGTGAACGTAATCTCAAGGTGGGTGCAATACCATCACGACTACAATGAAACATACACCTCAAGAGCAGTGCAGACGAACTTACAACACTAGCCTTGCGTTGGAAAAAGCGATGTCAGCCAATATTTGTCTCTATTAGCAACTGCACATGGCGAGGTCGTGGTTGGAGATAAGCAATTCGGTCATATCTTGCGGATGTTGAGCTGAAATCTACTAACCTGCTTCTTTGAGATGATTATGGCAGTAAAGAGCGTACAACGATTTAAAAAGGGGTGCCGTACAACCATACAATTTATTCTATGGTGTCGTTACATACACTGTACTTTGCACTTCTTTCGTAACATATTAATATCCTACTTCGAAATAGTAGGGACTCATTATTTGACATAAAACTTACATATTCTTCCACTTAACTGTTCTCAAAAATGGAAAAATCTCAAAGACAATGACAATTTTGAAAATCTGTGAAGAAGATACCAACTCTCTTGCTTATTTTTCTCTTTCAGTTGCAAATGCAGCGAGATCATTATCGTAAGATATTGTAAATGATTAATTAGTATATGCTTCATTCTATCGATTGAGTTTGTGGAATAAATTTTTGTATCTGAACAAATAATTGCAATACAGCATTTCAAATAGTCTTTGTTAAATTGTGGTATTAACTGCAGTGCGCCGCTCATCGTAATGTAACATTCAAAAGATTCATTGTTTTGTAAGAACTACAGTGCATTGCCCCCTCTGTTAACAAACTTGGTAACTATGTGCTTTGCCATTTATAAGCACATAAATATTTATTAGGCCTAGTCCTCCATTCGCATTATATACAGTTTCTAAGAGCTCTGCCATCTCTTTTACTGTACCGTATGGTTGACCAGATGCTGCTATTTCCTTGCTACCGGGGAATCTTGCTTTTTGCCACGTTGTCCTCCTCGAGCGTTGTGTAGCTACAGAAGGGCTGACTCTCATTGTCCATACCTTCCCCTCAGCACTGATTACGGCATAACATGAAACACTGAAATTTTTCAGAGATTAGCAACAAACAGTGGCACACTAAACCTATAAAGAAAAGTTAATAAAGGAAATAATATAAGTAAAATACATTTCATTACTATTACACGGGTATACAGTTCTATGATAGTGAATTATTTGTACATCACTGATCTTTCACCCCATCTCTCCTGTCTCAGATCCCAGTACTGACTCACATTGAGTCTTTTACAGGCTCCTTTGAGACTGGAACCGCGCTGCGACACTCGTAAGGGGCTGGTCCGGGAATACAAGGGGAAACCTTGAAAAAATTGTCAGTTTTCTAAACAGCGTAACTCAAAGAATAAGATTTCTAAGCCCATATAAATCTTACCATCTTTTAAGACATCTTTTAGGCACATTTTTATGTAGGAACCACAGCTTTAGCTATCACACTTTCTTTTCATTGTATTTTTTTGTTGCAAGTGAAATGCTAATTATTTATGTACATCGTAGGTACACATTACTCAAAATACGAAGTAGAAGGTTTATTTTTTTCCTGTAAGTTCTTCACAGTATCATCTATAAAGCAGACTGTTGAAAAGATGGTGCTGTGATACATTGTGGTACAAAGATTTTTAAGTATGATTATCAAAAATTTTGGAAATGAATTCAGGGTTTTTCTTCAAAAAAGCGTTTTATTTTCAAACTTAAGTAACAAGAGTAGTCTACTTAAGACACTGTTCAAAATTTCAGCTCTCTATCTTTAATAGTTTTTAGCCAAAGTGTATCAGAACATGAAGTAATTTTAACTTTCGGGAAATTCAAGTGAAAGTTAAAACTAGCTTTTTCTATTAAACTTGCATGGCACTAACGCATCCCAGGTCCATATTCAACTTGTTTCCTGAGTCTTTCTTCTTCCATTCTCTTTTTCACACTTCTTCTTATTCTTGCCTCTTTGGTGGCTTCCAACATTGAATTTTGTGCTTCGAAGACTCTCTTTTGATCAATCGCTGTTAGATATCTATGCATATTTCATCCAACAGGCACTCCCATCAGTTCCATGTCATTAAGCCTTGACGCTGAACCGTCACTGAAACATAGAACAGCATCTAGCACAGCTATTTCCAAAGTATTTTGTCCAACTAGGTTTTTGGTATCCATTCCCTTATACAATTGCTGAAACTTATATTTGGATTTTTGAGTCCTACCAGGTAAACATTTCTCTAATAATCTTGTGTCACTAAGATCCCTATGTACAGGTTTTATAACATGCGTTATAGCAAATGGCAAATAATGTCTATAGTCATAGGTCTCACCCTGGTAACAG
The DNA here is from genome assembly GCF_021461385.2 of Schistocerca piceifrons. NCBI lineage: Eukaryota > Metazoa > Arthropoda > Insecta > Orthoptera > Acrididae > Schistocerca > Schistocerca piceifrons. Next base: position 1,245,272,098 of record NC_060138.1, read on the forward strand.
CCCTCTGGTAGCCACACCGTGAATCACTGCCAGGTGGGCAGAATGCATGACATGGGTTGTCACGTGTGGAGGATTTATAAAAGAAGGTAGCCCAGACTGCCTTCTTCATTCCCTCAACGTCATTTTTATTTTCTCTTATGGCTTATCCATAATAGTACAGTCTAGTTTTTCGTCTATAAGCCAATCACGTCCATTAATGCACTTACCATCAGCTAATTTCTTTCATTTCAAATTCCCATTCGAATTCCTCAATCTTGTACCTACCCATTTCTGGACATGGCCAATATATTCAATTTTTTTCAGTTTTGTGTCAGCATAAGGTTTGGATTCACGAAAAAAGTACCCTTTTGAGTCTCCACCTCCTATGTAAGATGTATATATCACATCATATTTCTACACTGACCTATGAAATATCTTCGCAACACCTTCAGATTCCATCCCTCCACTGTAACCACGGAAATTAATCAAACATTTATAATTTTCAGTTCTACTAGTACAACCATGACAGTACTTGATAATACATTTCACATCAGTGGCTTTACCAAGGAGGTAGCTGTCACAACAACATGTAGGGAACTGGAGCCTCTTCGTTGCCAGGATGCATCAGGGGCTGCAGACATTGCTCTCATTTATGTCTAAACTTTCCTCAACAGCATTTTTCATACTATCATTTGCTTCTTCTTCTAAAGTCTTCAGAATAATTTTATAGTGCCTGTAGATGGAGGTAAGTCCATAAGAGCACAAAAAATTTGTGCACTTCTGTACCATTTGCCTATACACCTCATAGCATAAGCAATTTTAATGTTTGTGTTATACTCTCCATGTTTAGTTACACCACAAGTATAACCACATTCGCTTACATCACAAAAGTTACAAACAATTCTTAATTTCGATGCACGACCTCTTCTAGCATGTATCTCCTCAACTACCTTCACACCACTATTGCCACATTCCTTACATGCAAAGCCTTATTTATTAGTTCAGATAGGGCAGAGAGTTCAACAAGATCAAAATCTGAATCTATAGTTGACGTCTCTGTATTATCAGCGTTAATAATGTCAAGCCCATGTCCAAATATTTCAGTTTTAGCTTCGAAGCACTTGGATTGGTTGAAGCTGACTGAAGTGTTGTATCACGTTGTATTTAAGTATTAGCTGAGTTAATCCGTTTCGTGAACCGATTTCCATAAAATTTATGGTGTTTGACACCGAACTTCTTAATTCTTCCCATTGCTTTCAAGAAAAATAAGAAACTCACGCACACAATAAGAAACTCACAGACACGATGACTTCGGTACAAACAACAAATTAGCTCCAAAACAACAGAATACGACGTCTAAATTCTCTGTATAAACTAAAGATAAGCAACTGTAAAGCTTTTGCAGGTTTTCCGACTTGTTGTTGTTGTGATCTTCAGTCCGTAGACTGGTTTGATGCTGCTCTCCATGCTACTCTATCCTGTGCAAGCCTCTTCTTCTCCCAGTACCTACTGCAACCTACATCCCTCTGAATCTGCTTAGTTTATTCATCTCTTGGTCTCCCTCTACGATTTTTACCCTCCACGCTGCCCTCCAATACTAAATTGGTGATCCCTTGATGCCTCAGAACATGTCCTACCAACCGACCCCTTCTTCTGGTCAAGTTGTGCCACAAACTTCTCTTCTCCCCAATCCTATTCAATACTTCCTCATTAGTTATGCGATGTACCCATCTAATCTTCAGCATTCTTCTGTAGCACCACATTTCGAAAGCTTCTATTCTCTTCTTGTCTAAACTATTTATCGTCCATGTTTCACTTCCATACATGGCTACACTCCATACAAATACTTTGAGAAATGACTTCCTGACACTTAAATCTATACTCGATGTTAACAAATTTCTCTTCTTCAGAAAGGCTTTCCTTGCCACTGCCAGTCTACATTTTATATCCTCTCTACTTCGACCATCATCAGTTATTTTGCTCCCCAAATAGCAAAACTCCTTTGCTACTTTAAGTGTCTCATTTCCTAATCTAATTCCCTCAGCATCACCCGATTTAATTCGACTACATTCCATTATCCTCGTTTTGCTTTTGTTGATGTTCATCTTATATCCTCCTTTCAAGACACTGTCCATTCCATTCAATTGCTCTTCCAAGTCCTTTGCTGTCTCTGACAGAATTACAATGTCATCGGCGAACCTCAAAGTTTTTATTTCTTCTCCATCGATTTTAATACCTACTCCGAATTTTTGTTTTGTTTCCTTTACTGCTTGCTCAATATACAGATTGAATAACATCGGGGAGAGGCTACAACCCTGTCTTACTCCCTTCCCAACCACTGCTTCTCTTTCGTGTACCTCGACTCTTATAACTGCCATCTGGTTTCTGTACAAATTGTAAATAGCCTTTCGCTCCCTGTATTTTACCCCTGTCACCTTTAGAATTTGAAAGAGAGTATTCCAGTCAACATTGTCAAAAGCTTTCTCTAAGTCTACAAATGCTAGAAACGTAGGTTTGCCTTTCCTTAATCTTTCTTCTAAGATAAGTCGTAAGGTCAGTATTGCCTCACGTGTTCCAGTGTTTCTACAGAATCCAAACTGATCTTCCCCGAGGTCGGCTTCTACTAGTTTTTCCATGCGTCTGTAAAGAATTCGTGTTAGTATTTTGCAGCTGTGGCTTATTAAACTGATTGTTCGGTAATTTTTACATCTGTCATAAAAACGAAACAAATGAGAGCAATGGTGGCGTTGTGGTGCCACTTTTAAATTCCTCTAATTTTGGTACTCTCTGTGGTCCATTTTCCTGGAAGTAAACTTTTTCTCGATCAGAAAACTACTGAGAATATTTTAAGACAAAAATTAAAAAATTGTTTTTTTTTTTGACAATTATCACATACAAGTCCCCTTAATGCCGAACCGCCCACTACAAATCGTTAGTCCACTTGACTATGATCTGCTGAAGCTGAAATATGTCTTTCCTTGCCCATATTTAAACTTACATTTTTGTCTGTCTGTCTGTACTTGCTGCAACACCCTGTAGACGTTTTTTTCTGTTTTGTAAGTGTATTCGTGCGGATTGCACACATTTTGACTCAGTCTGGAAGAACTCGTGTTTTGCACCGCCGATAATGCTTATTGGTATACGGTGGCTAATATTTCATTGGTGCTATGTTGAGATATGCGTTGCAGCTTTGAACACATAGCTCAGTGCTCTCAGAACGTTTAATGTTAACAAATAATGAAATACTTGCTACCTAATTCAGTATTTGCTGACTGTTTAGATTTCAGTACTAGCTAAGTGTATTCGCCACGTTTCTTTCTGCAAAGATCATCACTCCCACATAATACTTGGTGGTTTCTTATGTACTTACCTTCACTTTCTATATGTATATCTACTTGTTATTAATTATTTCTCTGATGGCTTTATGTAATTTCGATGTTAATTTCCGAGATGTAGTGTTCATCTTGCACTTCTCTCGATTTTTCCTGGTGGAACTTCCTGTATTAAACAGTTTTATTATCAAGAGGTGGCACCTTACCTGTTTACCTGCCAAATAAATTCTTTTTAAACGAATGTGGCCCCACACTACAATTTTAATCTCCCATATCCTAACGATCTATGGCCCTCTGTTGGTTATTTACAGTGGTTACCTACAGTCTCTCACTGCCATCTCCGTTATGTACCATCTTCTCTCACTTTCCCTGCTTTAAAAATTCGAACTGTCTGATTCAGATCGTTTCCAGTAGAATGTATCATTATTTACTTCACAAGTATCAACTTATAGCTCTCGTAAGATGACCTACTTACCTGAGGACTCATGCTTTATAATTATCATTCCTATCATGTGTTGTTTTTATGCTTAGGCAACTTGTTGTGTGTGCATAGCGTCATAGTAACTTAATAATCGATGTTCATATATAATGTTTTATGTTTTTTTTCATTTTTTTCATCTGGTCGTGTGATTTTTTCACTATACTTTACTCTTATTAACTATTGTCTAGTTTTGTCCGTGTTCTTGTTCATGTTTGTTTTCCACACTTCTAAATGTGTTATCGTTTTGTTTCAAATATTTGAGGACATCGTCACTTGTTGAAGAGTGTCTTTACTGCGTCTTTGCCTGTAGCAGTAAGTTTCTCGCCATCCACTTTCACTTCGATAGTTAATAAGTACGTCTGTAACTGACAGAGCTATAGAAAGCAGAAGAGCACAGAAAAGTGTTGAAATCTAAAATGAGGAAACAGCACTGCTATAGCTCGAGACCCTACAATCGCCTAACACCTCTGAGCTTATTAATGTCAAGTATTGGACTCATGGTGTTGACAGTGGTTCATATCCTTTTGCCTTTCTCTACCACCTGCAGTAGTGCTTATTGCGTCATATTTGACCTTATCCCTAACATCGCTGTCTTCTTTCTCTAATCCTACTCTTACCTCATGAATTACTTTTCAAAATGCGTTTCTGCTCTAGTCAATAGGTGTTACGTTATTATAACTTGAATTAACCTACTGTTCCTTGTTTATATTTTGTTTTTTTCTAATCCTTAACTCATTTTTTAACTCTTTACTTTCTAAGTTACTCAAATTTAAAGATTCATCATTCCACGGATCTACCCTGGCATTGCCAGCCGATAAAATTTCTAGGGTTACTGTTGTTGCACCACTCTGGTGTGCAAGACGTCCCTCCTATCAGATTTTACTCTGTTTCTACGCCCTTTCCGATCAACTCACAGTGTCAAGTTACCCTTCTTACCTGTACTTACCGTTTCTCATCCTCAAATTCATTAATTACCTCATTTTGTGACAATAACTGCATTTCTCGTCTTTCAAGTAAATTCCCTCTTCATGTCCCTTATCGAAGTTTGTTTTTCGAAGTCTTTTGATCTAATTATTTGTGGTAAACTCAATAAACTAATCTGTAGTGGACCATTATTTATTGCCGCTCGCGGGTGACCCTCAACGGAACGTCCTGTAAGTTTCTCTGAGTGGATGAAGCCAATTTTCCATAAAGCTGATGTGCTGGATTCCGTGAGGAGATCCCTCTTGTTCATAGTATCCATTATCATTGGTATGGAAATGGCTCGATTCCCCATGATAGTTTCTCCTTCTTCTATTACATCCGCCCCTTCCTCTTTTGGGAGAATTATGATAGTAATTACTCCGACCCGCATTATTATAATCGTGACTCGGACTTAGTGCGTCATACTGTGCCCTCTGTTCGCACTGTAGTGGGTCTATTTTTGCCGGCATCGTCCTAAATTTTGGTGAGTGTGTTTCCTCACTTCTTATTACATCGATCTGCCTGTTGCTTCTCTATGTTCCTAAGCCTGCCCTCTAAATTTTGATTACTACCCACCAATGAATCTAATTGTTTCAGTGCCTGCACAATTGCAGAGTCATCAGATTTTCAGATTTCAGTTAACTTACCCTAAACCGTCACCTGTTACCAAATCATTATAAACGAAATTAGATCCGACTCCTTAAGTAGAATGTCCAAATACAGATTCTTCTCCAGCTACACTCGGCAAAACTCTTAGTAACTTTTACAGTCACTGATCCTGAAGTTTCGACTTCAAACTCTTCTCCCGCAATTCTGAGGGCTACGCGAAATTTATCATAAATTCCACATTGCGATCTATTTCGCATTCCCAAAGTAGTGGCTCACCTTCTTGCGTACTAATTACGCACACTGCCTTTTCCTTGTTATCCCGCTGTTGTGGAATCATTCCTTCAAATTGTTGTTTGAATGCTACTAGGTGGATACTACTCCTTGTAGTGAATTTGTGAAACATACGAGGGCAGTTCAATAAGTAATGCAACACATTTTTTTTCTCGGCCAATTTTGGTTGAAAAAACCGGAAATTTCTTGTGGAATATTTTCAAACATTCCCGCTTCGTCTCGTATAGTTTCATTGACTTCGGAGAGGTGGCAGCGCTGTACGGAGCTGTTAAAATGGCGTCTGTAACGGATGTGCGTTGCAAACAACGGGCAGTGATCGAGTTTCTTTTGGCGGAAAACCAGGGCATCTCAGATATTCATAGGCGCTTGCAGAATGTCTACGGTGATCTGGCAGTGGACAAAAGCACAGTGAGTCGTTGGGCAAAGCGTGTGTCATCATCGCCGCAAGGTCAAGCAAGACTGTCTGATCTCCCGCGTGCGGGCCGGCCGTGCACAGCTGTGACTCCTGCAATGGCGGAGCGTGCGAACACACTCGTTCGAGATGATCGACGGATCACCATCAAACAACTAAGTGCTCAACTTGACATCTCTGTTGGTAGTGCTGTCACAATTGTTCACCAGTTGGGATATTCAAAGGTTTGTTCCCACTGAGTCCCTCGTTGTCTAACCGAACACCATAAAGAGCAAAGGAATTGCGGAATTGCTTGCTCGTCATATGGCTGAGGGTGACAATTTCTTGTCAAAGATTGTTACAGGTGATGAAACATGGGTTCATCACTTCGAACCTGAAACAAAACGGCAATCAATGGAGTGGCGCCACACCCACTCCCCTACCAAGAAAAAGTTTAAAGCCATACCCTCAGCCGGGAAAGTCATGGTTACAGTCTTCTGGGACGCTGAAGGGGTTATTCTGTTCGATGTCCTTCCCCATGGTCAAACGATCAACTCTGAAGTGTATTGTGCACTCTTCAGAAATTGAAGAAACGACTTCAGCGTGTTCGTAGGCACAAAAATCTGAACGAACTTCTCCTTCTTCATGACAACACAAGACCTCACACAAGTCTTCGCACTCGAGAGGAGCTCACAAAACTTCAGTGGACTGTTCTTCCTCATGCACCCTACAGCCCCGATCTCGCACCGTCGGATTTCCATATGTTTGGCCCAATGAAGGACGCAATCCGTGGGAGGCACTACGCGGATGACGAAGAAGTTATTGGTGCAGTACGACGTTGGCTCCGACATCGACCAGTGGAATGGTACCGTGCAGGCATACAGGCCCTCATTTCAAGGTGGCGTAAGGCCGTAGCATTGAATGGAGATTACGTTGAAAAATAGTGTTGTGTAGCTAAAAGATTGGGGAATAACCTGGTGTATTTCAATGCTGAATAAAACAACCCCTGTTTCAGAAAAAAAATGTGTTGCATTACTTATTGAATTGCCCTCGTATAAATACCGAGGGTGTGACGTAACATGTTTCCCGGGCAGAGTGGGGTAACCACGTGGTCTAAGGTGCCTTGTCGCGGTCATTGCGGCTCCCCCCCGTAGGAGGTTCGAGTCCTCCCTTGGGAATGGGTGTGTGTGTGTTGTCCTTAGCATAAGTTAGTTAAAGTTAGATTCAGCAGTGTGTAAGCGTAGGTACCGATGACCTCAGCAGTTTGGTACCATACAAACTTACCACATATTTCCAGATATTTCCCGGTTTTATCGTTTGATCTCGCACCGTAATTCAAGTCTTTTGCTTTATTTCAAATTCCATCTGATTAGCGTATCGTGAAACAGTGTCTAATTCTCTGGCCTTTTTTCGACTCCTTTGCATATTTATTCTAGTTCTGAGTGAAGTGCCCCTGACTTATTGTCACATGAATCTGTTTGTAACATAAATCAACATTAATCTTCTGCTATCTCTGAACTTGCTTATGAACTAGTTCAAGTTAATCTTACATTCTTGTATTCCACTTACTAATTGTACAAAATCAGATTCTAAACGTATTATTCTAGATTTCTGAGCTTCCAATATTTTCTTATGTCTTGCTACTTTTTTGATAGGGCTTCTAATATTGTATTTTGACTCTCTTCAGTTTATTAAGTAAAAATAAGGTTTCTAGCGAATCTCTTCTTTCATTTCGTGAATTTTAGTTTTTGTTTCATCAATTTTTTTAATTTATTTTTCCCTTTACTCTCCATCTAGCTTTCCTAACTACCTGTTTATTCTCTTTACAAGAATTACTAATTTCTCTATGGATTGTTTTCCGAAATTCCCTGAGAAACCCTATCACATCTTCACAATCAGTTACATTGAAATACACTGTGCTTTCATTTGATAAATCGTTATCATTGTCAGTTGGTGCTGTATCTGCCGATGCAGTTCGATGAGTTCCAGTAGTTTCAACCGGTTCATATCCCTAAGCAGAACGTATTTGAGCAGTATGTACCTGATGAGTGACATCTGGTACCTCAGACCCTGCTTGGGCTTCTAAAACATTAGGTATTGATGAAATATTGATATTTACTCGTATTTCTAATTCATGTGGATTTAACACATCTGAAATATTTTGCATTAATGGAGTTTGTTGCTATTGTGGTCTTCAGTCCAGAGACTGGTTTGATGCTGCTCTCCATGCTACTCTATCCTGTGCAAGGTTCTTCATCTCCCAGTACCTACTGCAACCTACATCCCTCTGAATCTGTATTCATCTCCTGGTCTCCCTCTGCTATTTTTACCCTCCGCCCTGCCCTCCCATACTAAACCGGTGATCCCTTGATGCCTCAGAATATGCCCTACCAACCGATCCCTTCTTCTAGTCAAGTTGTGCCACAAATTTCTCTTCTCTCCAATTCTATTCAATTCCTCCTCATTAGTTATGTGATCTACCCATCTAAACTTCAGCATTCTAGTGTAGCACCACATTTCGAGAGCTTCTATTCTCTTCTTGTCTATTAGTCGTCCATGTTTCACTTCCATACATGGCTACACTCCACACAAATACTTTCAGAAACGACTTCCTGACACTTAAATCTGTACTCGATGTTAACAAATTTCTCTTCTTCAGAAATGCTTTCCTTGCCATTGCCGGTCTACATTTAATATCCTCTCTACTATTAAAGGAGTATCGTCAAGAATTTCTGTTGCATTTATTTCTGACAACGCTTGCAGTGGACCTAGCGAAATTTCGTCCTCATTATTTCTCGAAATTTCGTGCTCAGTATTTATTCCACTGGCCAAATAACATACCTACTCATTCCTCGGTACAACTATCTTTTCGTTGTCACTAATTTTAGTTACGAAATTAAAATTTAATCTCTAACTGCGGTCTGCGCGCGTTGCTTGACTGTTGCGATGCTGCTCGGTCACTGCGTTATGCTTTTTTAGCTAGAGCAGACTACCTTACCGTTTTTTGTTGCGGCGGAAGGCGGGTGGTCTGCCGTGCTGTCGGCTGCGCCGCGTTCGGAAGGGTGAATTTGTTTTCGCCTTGGCCCGCTGTGAGGGAGGGTTGCTTGCCCCTCCGCAATGCGTGTGCCTCTCTCTGCCGTCTGTGGCGGAGCTCGCCGCTGCTGCGCATACGCTGCGCTGCCAGCTGCCGTGTCGCCCGTTGCTACGCCGATCTGTGAACGAATCGTTGCACCCAAGTTTCGCCGTCTTCTGCTCTCGATTCCAGCCTATAATCCCACGTTACAGTTTTTTGCATTACACACCCTATTTAACGTCGCGAGTCGATGTGCGGTAAGATTCGTAGCTATACAGCCCGCAGTATTGGAGCCAGATGCTGTGACAGAAACCGCCACTTGTGTCTTAGTCAATGAGTCATGTACACCTGTTACTACGGCAGCTTGAGAACGGCTCCTGTGTCACTTCTTAGCGACTGTATATTGAGCACCTATAAGAACCTAAATAAATGATATTACATATTATTCAATCATTTTCTAAATTGCTACATCTACACCTACATTTCTACTCCGCAAGCCACCCCACCGGTGTGTGGCGGAGGGCACTTTACGTGCCACTGTCATTACCTTCCTCTCCTGTTCCAGTCGCGTACGGTACTACATCTACATCTACATCCATACTCCGCAAGCCACCTGACGGTGTGTGGCGGAGGGTACCTTGAGTACCTCTATCGGTTCTCCCTTCTATTCCAGTCTCGTATTGTTCGTGGAAAGAAGGATTGTCGGTATGCCTCTCTAATTTTATCCTCATGGTCTCTACGCGAGATATACGTAGGACGGAGCAATATACTGCTTGACTCCTCGGTGAAGTTATGTTCTCGTAACTTCAACAACAGCCCGTACCGAGCTACTGAGCGTTTCTCCTGCATAGTCTTCCACTGGTGTTTATCTACCATCTCCGTAACGCTTTCGCGATTACTAAATGATCCTGTAACGAAGCGCGCTGCTCTCCGTTGGATCTTCTCTATCTCTTCTATCACCCCTATCTGGTACGGATCCCACACTGCTGAGCAGTATTCAAGCAGTTGGCGAACAAGTGTAATGTAACCTACTTCCTTTGTTTTCGGATTGCATTTCATTGGGATACTTCCAATGACTCTCAGTCTGGCATCTGCTTTACCGACGATCAACTTTATATGATCATTCCATTTTAAATCACTCCTAATGCGTACTCCCAGATAATTTATGGAATTAACTGCTTCCAGTTGCTGACCTGCTGTATTGTAGCTAAATGATAAGGGATATTTCTTTCTATGTATTCGCAGCACATTACACTTGTCTACATTGAGATTCAGTTGCTATTCCCTGCACCATGCGTCAATTCGCTGCAGCTCCTCCTGCATTTCAGTACAATTTTCCATTGTTACAACCTCTCGATGTACCACAGCATCATCCGCAAAAAGCCTCAGTGAACTTCCGATGTCATCCACGAGTTCATTTAGGTACGAGGGTCAGTCAAAAAGTAATGCCTCCTATTTTTTTTTCTACGTTTAATTGTCAGGAAATTTAAATGCAATTACATAGGTTGAAAACCACAACATTGAGGATCATTTTGTCATTTTTCAATGTAATCTCCGCCCATCTCTACAGTTTTGGTCCATCTTTGAACAAGGGCATGTATCCCAGCACGGTAAAAATCACAGCTCTGCTTCCTAAGCCATTGACGCACGGATGTTTTGACGGCCTCCTCATCTTCAAAATGAATCCCACGATGAGCTTCTTTTAGTGGCCCGAACAGATGGAAGTCTGATGGTGCCAGGTCAGGGCTGTATGGGGGATGAGGCAAAACTTCCCATCCAATTTTGACAATCTCGTCAGAGGTGTGACGACTGGTGTGTGGTCTTGCATTGTCATGCAAAAGAAGAACATCTGCCATTGATTTTGTTGGGCGAACTCGCTGAAGACGTGCTTTAAGTTTGTTGAGGGTTGTGACGTATTGAACAGAATTTATTGTGCATCCCTGCTCCAAAAAATCAACCAGAATCACACCCTCTGTATCCCAGAAAACTGTTGCCATAACTTTCCCTGCCGATCGCACAGTTTTGAATTTTTTCTTCCTCGGCGAGCTTGTGTGACGCCACTCCATTGACTGCCTCTTTGATTCGGGTTCAAAAAAATGCACCCATGTTTCGTCCCCGGTCACAATTTTTTTCAGAAACTCATCTCCCTCCAAACGGAAGCGCTGCAAGTGTTGGGAGGCTATTGTTTTCCTTGCCTCTTTATTCTGATCGGTTAACATTCTTGGAACCCACCGTGCACAAACTTTTGAGTACCCCAATTGTTTAATAATCGTGATCACACTGCCTTTACTAAGAGAAATAATGCGACACACTTCATCTGCAGTCACCCGACGGTCACCACGAATGATGTCATCAACTTGCTGAATGTTGTGTGGAGTCACTGCACTCACCGGCCTGCCGCTCCGCTTTTCGTCAGTCAACGGTGTTTGCCCTTCAGCTTCCTTACAACGACGAACCCATCGTCTAACAGTGTTGACATCCACTGTCACAACACCATACACCTTCTTCAGTCTTTCATGAATGCGTATGGGCGTTTCACCTTCTGCATTCAAGAATTCAATCACACAACGCTGTCTCAAACGAACATCGATGTCGGCCATCTTACAAACTTCTGCTGTGCTGCCACCTGTTGACGCAGAAAGTTACTACTGCAGTGGATTGCAGAAGAAGGTTTGAGGAATGGCGCCAAATTCAAATTTTTCACTTAACTTAATTTCTTTAAGTAGAAAAAAAATGGGAGGCATTACTTTTTGACCGACCCTCGTATATTGTGGATAGCAACGTTCCTACGACACTCCCCTGCGGTACACCTGAAATCACTCTTACTCTGTTCTCTTTCGCCTGTTAACTACTGTTGTAACTAACCTGGTTCTACGCGTTATTACTTTATTACTGGGTCGGCACCGACTCCGTGTAACTCACTTGGTTACTTATTACTATTAATCTAAATCATAAGCAAATGGTTGCTGCTGGCAGTCGTCGTGCGGCACCTGTGAATAAATCTTGCAAGACAGCCGTGTAATTGTTGCCTTCTGTGTAAGTGGCATGAAGCGCCTTTGAGTCAACAAAGCGCAGCACTCGGAACTGTGTCCGAGTATTTAAATGAACCAGGTGCGAATGTAAATGCTTGTTGGCTGTGAAATTAAGGGGCTCCGGAAAGGCTCAAAATCATGAAAAGTTCAATTTTTACTTTCTTGCGTTTTCTGAATCTGCAGACTATTACCTTCTAATAGATATATAATTTATTCAATTCCGAAGACTACAAATATTTTTAATTTTTTTTTAAATGTGTTCCACATGGGCGTGACCCACTGTGGCGCTGTTAAACTGCTGTCAAATGGTGTTATTATTAACGTCCGTGTTCATCAGGTACATTTTAGTGATGTGAGATAAAGTATGTGTTGTGGCTAACCTGTGATGGTTCAATATATATCGCTGGTGTGATTGTCGATTGTTTCATGTTTATTTACTCTGTCGTTATCTCGAAAATATTCGTAATTAATTCTGTTTCTTGAGTCTCTGTTTTGTTGAAGTATAATAATGAGTAAAAGTAAAGTTATTAGAAATCCTCTGAAGGCTTTTAAGAAAATGAGAAATGTTGGAAAGCCAAAGTTATGTGTTATTACTGTAAACAATAAAGACGATAACCAAGTGAGTGAACCTAACCTCTCAAGTACACCTGCCCATAGCAGTCAAAGTGGGAAAGAAAATACTTCACAGAAGAAGCTTGGTTCAATGAGTGAAAACTATGAATGTTTTATGGGCGAATCGGATGTGAATGAAATATTTGATATGTCGGTTCTCAAAGGAATTTTTTCAAACTGTGTAAGATGTATTCATTGTAGTGAAGTTGGTCTGGAACTCTCCATAATAAAGCACGTAGGACTTGCTAGTGAAATACAACTGAAATGTGATAAGTGTTCATACATGACCACCTTTTGGAACAGTGTTGCAGTAACTGCAACTGAAGAAAATGGTAGCAAAATCTACGAACACAACAACGAGCGATGCTTGCTTTAGACAAGGAACGCCTTCGGGCTGCAGACAGGGCTGTAAAGAGTCTAGAAATACAAGCAAGAGTAAACAGGAGGAGGAACAAGAGGAAGCTGGAGGAGGAGTTTGCAGAGGATGAAGATAATCCATCCTATGGACCTGGAATGCGCTAAAAAGTTAATCCAATCTTTGTCGCTCGATTCCCAAAACTTTTATTTTCTCATACTAATTACATGTTTTCTAAGGATCTTCCAAACATATTTGTTTCAAACTTTCAGTAAATGTTACACAGTACCTTCTGCATAATTTAACACAGCCTTTTTCCAAAAAACTGTATATTTTTGAATATATAAATAAAAAATTGCAAAAAAATGTTGTGAATTTTCATTACAATTGAAAAAAATCATCTTTAATAACTGAACTAAAATTTTGTAAAATCCCTGTGTTAAGTTGTAGCCCATATTCCAATAAATAATCTGTAAAAGTTCAACTTCCTACCTCAAATACTTTGTGAGGAAAGATGTAATTTATAAGCGTTATTTTAACATTGCAAGTATAGAGCGTTCCGGAGCCCCATAACGTGAGAAGATTAGGGTCGCCATAGACTCTCACCATACAAGTAATCAAAGTTTTGGCCGAGTCGGAAAATAAATTAATTTGATCGCAGACCAAAAACTCATAATAGTGCATACGTTCTGATATCGCTCGCCGACCGTGGTGGCCGAGCGGTTCTAGGCGCTACAGTCTGGAACCGCGCGACCGCTACGGTCGCAGGTTCGAATCCTGCCTCGGGCATGGATGTGTGTGATGTCCTTAGGTTAGTTAGGTTTAAGTTGTTCTAAGTTCTAGGGGACTGATGAGCTCAGAAATTAAGTCCCATTGTGCTCAGAGCCATTTTGAACCATTTTTGACAACGCTCATAGGGGATCCGATGTAATAGTATTGCGCCTGCACTGTTCACGAGAATCATACATTTAAAATAAAATAGAAAGTGCATGAACACTGTGCATAAGATCAGCTCCCAGCAACACACCTGAAAATAAGACTTAATCTAAAGCTTTGAACATAGCTGCTAAGGTTCAGTGACCGTGTCAGAATTATATTAGAACAAATAAGCCCTCGGTCACAAATATTAAGTCAAAATTGACCAGGTTTCGACGCTACTATGAGCGAAAATTAAACTAACTGTTCTAAAACATAATAGGTATATAAGACATTAATAAACTAAAGTGTGTACTGACTGGAAAGAGATGCAGTACTTACAAGTCATATTCTAAAAAAAAGAAACTAAGCCGGAAAGGCGGCGTCATGAAAAGTTGTAAATAAGATGGCGAGCCGCTAAGGGCTGCTCGTACCTGAGTGAACACGGGTTGCAACATCTCGATCGGCGAAGGATTCCAGTCCAGCAACAGAGGCATTTTCACAACGAACAATGGCTAGGGTAAACCAACCACTAGCGGAATTTCCAGTAGCGACATCAAGGGTAAAATTAACCTTGCAACGTCGGAAGAATATAGGTCCATTCAATATAACTGCTTGGGCTGTTCTGTTTCCTCCAAGTTTATTCTCGAGGCTAATAATGTGTTTGTAGACCGGCATGCGATGGCGGCGTTGACGATACACACGTCGACGAGGCATAGTGCTTCAATGCTGTTGCAGATAGAGCTCACAGCAGGAGCTCGCTACTCGTACGTCTGTAGCGCGCGTCCGGGGTAACACTCCGGCTGGTGCGTGCAGAGTCCAAGTCCGTTATCAGCCTCTTACGTAATCAAGTTCACTCGTTCTCTATACAAGCGGGCAGTGCACGTCAGCGGAACCATTCCGCTGTGAGCTCTATCTGCAACAGCATTCAAGCAGGGAGAAATGATCATCATAATAAAACAAGAGAAATCAGAGCTCGAACGGAAAGATTTAGGTGTTCCTTTTTCACACGCGCCATTCGAAAGTGGAATGGTGGAGAAGTAGTATGAAAATGGTTCGATGAACGCCCTGCCAGGCATTTAAGTGTGAATTGCAGAGTAACCATCTAGATGAAGATGTAGATGTCATGAGCACGTCAGATGTGGATTTGGAGGTATAGCTTCAGTGGTGAACTGAATGGAATCCTCAACTACTTATTTTGGCAGTAAAGAGTGTGCAAAGAATTAACAAGGGATGCTGTATTCTTATCTAACTATCTTGTAGTGTCATCACATACGAGGCGTATGGGAAAAGTAATGTGACTGATTTTTATTCTACTAAACTTTTTTTTTTTTTTATAACCCTTCAAAATAATTCCCTTCGGTAGTTATATACCAACAGAGTCGCTGTTCCCTGTTCTGGTAGCAGCACTCCAAGGATTCATCTGTGAAGAGCTTCAATATGTCAGTCGTATTCTAGACCAGAGCCAAAAAATGACGTCCTTTTAAGTCATTTTTTCAGTTTCCGGAAAAGAAAAAGTCACAAGGACTCCGATCAGGTGAGTAGGAGGACTGTGGAGCAACAGGAATTCCTTTTGATATCAAAATTTCTGAGGTGGAAGTGTCTGTGTGGCATGGGACGTTGTTACGATGCAACATCCACTTTGTCTGCACTGTCTGGTCTCACTCAATTCACCTTTTTCCTGAGTCTTTGAAGGACACCTTTGTATAACACTTGGTTAACAATCTTGTGGAGGAGCAATCTCACAAAAGCACAAGCACGATCGACATTTTCGTCGGTTCGTGAAGTTTTACGTCTCCCTGAGCGAGATTCATGTTCAACGTGTTCTCGGCCTCCCAAAAATGATTTATGCCAGCGAAAGACTTGTGCTCTTGTTCAGGAATATTACCCGTAGGACAGTTTTAACTTTTCAGATGTCACACTCGTAGATTCCCCAAGCTTAACACCAAACTTGTTAGCTCTAGATTCCGCGGTTTCTTCCTCGTAACACACAACCAAAAACACAACGTCACTGATAGCGCTCTCAAAAATCATGTGATGGCTGTAGGGAGCTGAAATTCGCAGTGAGCATCTGGAAGGGATGAACACACCGTCTACACAACAGAACAACACAGCGTTGTCAGATCGCTCGCACAGAAACATTTATTACGAACATCCACGATCTCACAATACCGCACCGCAAATAAACACATATGAACACTAAGACTGACCGTAAATAATGAGAGTCAACTCAGATCTGTTAATCACTGAGGCCACCGATACCGATCCTACTTTTAATGCAATACATTCAACAATTAATGTAATGAGGAGGAGGTATAATGGATGCAAATTTGTTCCATGACTAACTCGCCACCTCTGACCTTCAGGCTGCAACACAAGGTAGGGATCTGCTGCCTTGTCTTCCAGCCAATCAGCGCTCCAGCAGTTTTGTTTGACTGTAATACTGCCGTCTAGCTCAGCCAATAGCGTCCTCTCACGTGGCCGACGACGAGACACGCCACCCAGTTGATTCGCTGCAAGAGCCACATCATCCAATGGCACCTCCCCTCTCTTTCTTACAGTAGGCTGGCACCGTATTGCACAACAGTACGAATTATTTGGTAGCCATTATCTGACGTAAATGTTACACCCTGTCTATTGTAAATCCAGTGCCCAGCATAGGGCTGCCAGTTGTCACCATAACTACCAGTTTTCGGTTACGCGGGCTTTGCTTCACATCCAGTTTAATCTGGTTGTAAAAACCGCTCAAAATAACCGGTTTCTGAAATATTCGATTTTTGGTTTACTACTGCTGTTATTTCCAGTAATAAATGTAAACTTCGAACAAAGACTGCTTCAAGAGTCCACAGAATAAATACATCGAAATAAAACAGAGAACTAAATGAAAATTTTGTTTTTCAACTGTTGACTCCCTTTTTTCCAAAGTAATGAGAGGGAAAACGTTACAAAAAATTCCAGCGTTCTTCTATTTATTCTAATTTTGTTGCAATTCCACTAAAACATAATGTTGCATTTAAGAATCATACTACTATTTCGGCTCTACGAATAGTCACTACTAACAGACGCATATTATGTTCACAGAGGCAGCAGATCAACTATCTTCTACTTTTATTACAAACTATAAATGGATTACTGTCTTCAACAATGTTATATCAAATGTGGGGAAGTCTTGCTCACTGCACGTGAATGGACACCTCGTAATTGGCCACACTACATATCAACAGCTACGTTATAGTCTCTGCAATGCCGTACTCATTCTTCAGTAGAATTACAAAAGCCCAAGAGAAAGAGATGGAAGTTGCAGAAATGAAAATGTTAAGGAGGATGAATTGGGTGACTCGAAAGGATAGACTAACGAATGAGTACATTAAGGGAACAGAGAAAGGGAGCCCATAGGGAAGAAGATCCATGAAGGTAGGCTAAGATGGTATGGACATGTGCAGAGAAGAGGGGAGTACTACGTGGGGAATAGAATTGAAGACCTAGAAATCGAAGGACCAAGGAGAAGCGGAAGACCAAAACTGAGATGGAAGAACGAGGTAGCAGGGATCCGACAGGAGAAAGGATGGCTCAGAGTAGAAGCAGCACTGAAGAGGCATTTACGGAAGAGAAGGATCCAGCTAAGCAACGCCGACGCCACATCCACATCTACATCTACATTTATACTCCGCAAGCCACCCAACGGTGTGTGGCGGAGGGCACTTTACGTGCCACTGTCATTACCTCCCTTTCCTGTTCCAGTCGCGTATGGTTCGCGGGAAGAACGACTGTCTCAAAGCCTCCGTGCGCGCTCTAATCTCTCTAATTTTACATTCGTGATCTCCTCGGGAGGTATAAGTAGGGGGAACCAATATACTCGATACCTCATCCACAAACGCACGCTCTTGAAACCTGGCGAGCAAGCTACACCGCGATACAGAGCGCCTCTCTTGCAGAGTCTGCCACTTGAGTTTATTAAACATCTCCGTAACGCTATCACGGTTACCAAATAACCCTGTCACGAAACGCGCCGCTCTTCTTTGGATCTTCTCTACCTCCTCCGTCAACCCGATCTGGTACGGATCCCACACTGATGAGCAATACTCAAGTATAGGACGAACGAGTGTTTTGTAAGCCACCTCCTTTGTTGATAGACTACATTTTCTAAGCACTCTCCCAATGAATCTCAACCTGGTACCCGCCCTATCAACAATTAATTTTATATGATCATTTCACTTTAAATCGTTCCGCACGCATACTCCCAGATATTTTACAGAAGTAACTGCTACCAGTGTTTGTTCCGCTATCATATAATAATACAATAAAGGATCCTTATTTCTATGTATTTGCAATACATTACATTTGTCTCTGTTAAGGGACAGTTGCCACTCCCTGCACCAAGTGCCTATCCGCTGCAGATCTTCCTGCATTTCGCTACAATTTTCTAATCCTGCAACTTCTCTGTATACTACAGTATCATCCGCGAAAAGCCGCATGGAACTTCCGACACTATCTACTAGGTCATTTATATATATTGTGAAAAGCAATGGTCCCATAACACTCCCCTGTGGCACGTCAGAGGTTACTTTAACGTCTGTGGACGTCTCTCCATTGATAACAACATGCTGTGTTCCGTTTGCTAAAAAATCTTCAATCCAGCCACACAACTGGTCTGATATTCCGTAGGCGTGGAAAAAGGCTGAGATTATGATGATGATGATGACGATGATGAATACCGTGCTGATTCGTATGTGAGGTGTCTGTTGCTCGTTTCTAGCTGCCAGCTAGACACTGATCGCTTTTCCCATTTCTGTTAAAAAACCGACATTTCAAATAGATGAAAATCTTATGAAGAAATATTACTCGCTTTTTTAAAAACATTTTATACGTTTGTTGTTGTCCAGAGACTGGTTTAATGTAGTTCTCCATGCTACTCTATCCAGTGCAAGCTTCTTCATCTCCCAGTATCTACTGCAGCCTACATCCTTCCGAATCTGCTTAGTGTATACGTCTCTTGGTCTCCCTCTACGATTTTTACCCTCCACGCTGCCCTACAATACTAAACTGGTGATCTCTTGATGCCTCAGAATATGTCCTACCAACCGATCCCTTCTTCTACTCAAGTTGTGCCACAAATTTCTCTTCTCCCCAATTCTATTCAGTACCTCCTCATTAGTTATGTGATCTACTCATCTAATCTCCAGCATTCTTCTGTAGCACCACATTTCGAAAGCTTGTATTCTCTTTTTGTCTAGGCTATTTATCGTCCACGTTTCACTTCCATTCATGGCTACACTCCATACAAATACTATCAGTGAAGGCTTCATGACACTTAAATCTACACTCGATGTTAACAAATTTCTCTCCTTCAGAAACATTTTCCTTGCCATTGTCAGTCTACATTTTATGTCCTCTGTACTCCGACCATCATCAGTTATTTTGCTCCCCAAACAGCAAAACTCATTTACTACTTTCAGCGTCTCATTTCCTAATGTAATACCCTCAGCATCGCCCTATTTAATTCGACTACATTCCTAGCTATTAGGAAAAAATAAAAAATACCTGTTATCGCAGAAAAATACCGATTATTCAGAACCAAAATGCCGGTATCGGTTGTAACTGTCCAGGTTTTACCATCGCTACTCCAGCACACACACATCATGAACAACAAGGTTAATTCATAAAACATTGTCATCAGACATACGGTATATTATTTTTGCTATGCTGTATCATATATACTGGTTGCTGCACCATGATTGCTATGAAGTGGAAAAGTTTTTATTATTTTTGCTGCTGGGTATACAGATCAACCACCTGTTTCTGCAGGACTATCGATGCTAAATATGCAGTCAAACTAATGAATAAGCTAGGCTTAAAACACGTCAAAAACAGTAATACGACGTGGGCGAATATAGGATACTCACAGCTTGCTTGTCCTCTTTCATTTGCTGGAGAAGTCGAAAAAAGTAATCTTCGCTTTGCCATTACTTTCAAGTTTCTTCGTTAATTTCTGTATTTATTTCATTTGGCAGTGTTGGAGCCGGGAGCTCCTCTCTTGTACCTAACCATGTGCCGTTAGATACTCGCTTTACAATTATTCACTCTTGTGTACGGGAAACAGTACCAAAACAAGGTAATCTGGAGTAGAAATGAGTTGTTTGGGGAGTAGCTAGAAATAAAATATAAGCAATGGATGAAAAAGAAAATAATAAGAGGCAGAGTCAAGCTAAGAGGTTTTTAATTTTGTAATTTACGTATCTACTCAGCCCACTCTAGCATTTGTTTTACTTACCAAATACTCAAAATTTACTTAATTCGACTACACTCTACACCTCTTGTTTTATGATGGACAGTCAAATGAAAACGAGACCGAAAAAAGTAAGCAGACTATTTATTATTTCAAAAATAATTGCCATAACTGTTAATTACATTTATCTCACTGTGAGGCAAGACGGTAATGCCTTCATGGGGCGGTTGCCTATAGAACCATGTCCCAACCCAGACATACAGCTCTTCATCCGAAGCAAATGGACGGCCACGAATGTCTTTCCTAGGTGCTCCAGAATTTTGGAAATCGAATAGGAGGGGCCGCGACTCTATGAAGAACGCGTGAGGACTTCCCCGCGAAAATCCTGCAGTGTGCTGGAGGCCTGAGGAAAGACATTCATGACCTTCGATTTCCTTCGGACGAAGAGGGGCACGTCCGGGTTGAATCGTGGTTCTGCTGGCATTTCTTCCATGAAGGCATTGCCGTCTTGTCTCATTGTGGGATAAACGTAACTAACCGTTATGGTGATTACTTTTGAAATAATAAACAGTTTACTTTATTTCGATCTTTCTTTTTTTATTTTGACTGCCCTTTATACTTGCATTGGTGACCATCTCATAAGCACTTTTCAAGACACCTTCCATTCTTGTGTATATCAATGACCTTTCATCAGTAACATTACCAGATGCCAAGTTCGTTTTGTTTGCCGATGATACAAACATTGCAATAAATAGCAAATCAAGTGTAGTCTTAGAAAGATCAGCCAATAAAATATTTGTGGACATTAATCACTGGTTCCTAGCCAATTCTTTGTCACTAAACTTTGAAAAAACACACTACATTCAGTTCAGAACTTGTAAGGGGTGTCCCAAGAGTATATGTCTAACATATGATGACAAGAAGATAGAAGAAGTGGACAGTGTTAAATTCTTGGGATTACAGCTTGATAATAAATTCAATTGGGAGGAGCACACCACAGAACTGCTGAAGCGTCTTAACAAATCTCTGTTTGCAATGCGAATTTTGTCAGACGTAGGGGATATAAAAATGAAAAAGCTGGCATACTATGCTTACTTTCATTCCATAATGTCATATGGGATTATTTTTTGGGGTAATTCATCAAGCCAAGCTAAAGTTTTCCGGGCACAAAAACGTGCAGTAAGAATTATATGTGGTGTGAACTCAAGAACATCCTGCAGAAGCCTGTTTAGGGAACTAGGGATACTAACTACTGCTTCCCAGTATATTTATTCCTTAATGAAATTTGTCATTAAAAATATATCACTTTTTCAAACCAACAGCTCAATTCATGGAATCAATACTAGAAATAAGAATAATCTTCACAAGAATTTAATGTCACTTAGTCTTGTACAAAAAGGTGTGCATTATTCAGGAACACACATTTTCAATAACTTGCCAGCAGCCATAAAAAGCTTAACAACCAATGAAATTCAGTTTAAGAGAAGCCTAAAGGATTTATTGGTGGCCAACTCCTTCTACTCCATTGATGAATTTCTTAGTAAAACCAACTGATTTGTATATAAGTACAACATAACTTCTGCACAATTTCAGTGCAGTAATGTGTTCACTGAAAATTTGTGTGTGTGTGTGTGTGTGTGTGTGTGTGTGTGTAAGTATAATCTAACTTCTGCACCATTTCAGTGCAGTAATGTGTTCATTGTAAATAAGTATTACAGTAGTTGTATTACATGTTTATTACCTTATAAATAAATAAAAAACGTTTTTTATTTTAAATTCAGTGCATTAGTATTTGTAAAATGACTCTTAGTGTTCATTAAAAATGACGATCATTCCACTTGGGACCTGTGGAATGGTACATTAGCTTATTTGTTTTAGTTGTAAATATTTGTCATGTATTGTTGTTTTTCTGACATGTTCCACATCCAGGAGGACCTCCTCACTACGGATCAATTGGAATGAAAGTAAATCTAATCTAATCTAATCTAATCTGGAAGTGTGCCGTGTGTATAAAACAATATTCAGTCAATTTTGCCTATAGCAAATGGTAACAGGAAAGTTCCGTATTGCGCGATTTTAGGTGACATAGTTGCAGTCTGCTGCAATACGTATTAGACCAGCCTATACATACACTCATTTTATAACTTCTGTGACATCTCTTAATTCATTAGTTGTGTTCAGCCCACAGACTCGACAGGTTCTCTTTGTAGCTGTTTGCTGATTTCACAAGCGGAACATAATTTACGGTTAATTCCTGTAGCAGAGAGAAGAGAATGTTATTGAAACATCAGCCGTGGGCCCTATTCATTTTAAACTCATAAACGCGACCCAGCCTAGAATAATTCAGGCGTTCTGGAGCGTACCAAGCAGTGCGTATACAAAGAAGAGCAGCTCAATTAGTCACAGTTTGCTTTGCTCGCGGGAGAGCGTCACGAATATGATGAAAAGCTGAACTGACAGAAGCTTGAAGATATGCTTCAACTATGTTGTGAAAAGCTACAGAGGGTCCGTAACCAGTGACTTGGGATCATAGTTATAAAGTAGTACTGAGTTGGACCTGAATAGGTCGCTTCAAAAAAGCCATACAGCCGTTGAAAAATGACTTTATTAGTCAAATTATTCAATGGACGCGTTTCGTATTTACTTCCATCGTCAGATATCCAAGTGCCCAGAGGTTCACAGGATATACTGTAACCCTCTGTTTGCTTTGGTATCTGGTGATGGAAATAAATCCGAAAGTTATTAAGTGAGCAATTTGAGTAATAAAGCCATTCTTCAAATGCTGTATGACTTTTTTGAAGTGATCTATTCAGTACCAGTATAGCACTACATCATAATACCACAAACGAAGATTAGAAAAATTACAGCTCGCACACAATATGCGAATGGAACTGAAAGAAACCCTAATAAGCGGTACAATATAAAGCACCCTGTGCCATGCACTTCGCAGTGGTTCTCAGAACATAGATGTATATACTGATATGAAAGAGAAATTTGGTGCTTTCGTAGTCGTAATTTCAGTAAAGCAACAACCAATTCCAACTGTTGCACTGCATACAAAGACGCTCCTCTCACTTTTTCTCTCTCACATAGGACCGTATTTAGGATCTAGGACTCCTAAACTGAATCCGTGGTGCATGACATACCACGGAGAATCATCGTTATCTAGCCCGCAAAAAACAGCATTTTAGGGCTATTTTCAAACTACAGAGCCATTAAGGATTGTTATTAAAACGAGAAAATTGGATACACGATTATGATTTACGAATTGAAACTACTAAGTATTCAGGTAACTTACGGGAATGCAGCCATGTGCCGTCTTCGACAATCACACACTCACACACACACACACACACACACACAGTAAACACTAGCGCCAACAAACAACAAAAATGACCGACGTCAGAAGTTACACCTCATATCACTTTCCCGCAAAATACAACCAATCCTGTTGGAAATACTGCCTGATTAAGGCAAAATGGCAGTAGACTTCGGTGCCACCTCCGTATTATCATCAATTACCCGAAGGACAGTTGGTCGAGAGCGGACACATGTCTGATGTGTCTTTCACTACAAACATATTAACGAAGAATGACCTCAAGATGGGCTAGCTGAGCTGACAAACCTTCAGGGTCCGAGATGATGGGTCTTTGAAATACATTTTTGAATAGCTGAATTGAGTCCACTTGAATATTTATTTAACGACGGTGGTGCAAAGGATGGCTGGTTTCCCTTCCTTAAAGTTTTCATCAAGAGGAAGGTTGATGGTACACTGGGACATACCTTTTAATAATAGAAAGCCTACTCACACCGATTTGTATCTACAAGCTGAGAGTTGTCACCACCCGGCTGCGTGTGAAGGGGAAAATCACACATTGTTTCACAGAGCCCACGTCCTGTCGGACCCCGAGAGTTTGTCAGCTGGGTTAGCCCTTCCAGAAGTCGCCGTTCTTCAGAAGGTTCGTAGTGAGAGGCAGATCAGATATGCGTTGCGCTGTCGACCAATCATGCGATAGGTGAGTGATGATGATACCTCAGTGGCACAAAGTCTTCGGTCATTTTGTCTTATGCATGGAACTTTCCAACAGGACTGGTCGTATTTAGCGGAAATGTGATGTGAGGTGTGCTTTTCGACCACCACCTAAGCTAAGATTTGTTTGGTTTCCTTGGGACGCGTGTGTACCGTATTTCTTGCCATCTGTGGCATGTCATATTTTGGTGGCCTATCAGGACTGTCGAGGACCTATGAACTGAGCATAAGCGTCACACACGCCGAAAACAGCCGAGAAAATCGGCTCTCGCTGAATATTGTCTTGGCACCTGTCTTCAATGGAATAAACAACACTAAGAATCAGGGATACAGTTCCATCTAATGAGGTAGTGTTAGAAAGGATGCAGTTGAAATTTTAAATTAGCAAGTAACCTTGTAAACAGAGATGTATGTTTTTTGCTTAAATTGTGTGTCGAATTCTGCTCTATCTCCCGTCAAAAACGGAGGGACAGAGTTAATGCCACATCACCCGTTACTTATTAATTTTCACTATCGTTAACTTCTGGCGGCGGCCATTTTCGGTTGTGTGTCGGCGCTAGTGTTTACAGCGGATGTGTTATCTTTTCAGAACTGCTCGTAAAACCGAGTTCTGAAATTGCTTTGCACAGCGCTTGTTCGCTGCAGTTTTACCTTGAAAACAATGGGGTCTGCACCTGTCGGATATCGTTGGTTGTCAACAAAATCACCCAGTTACATTCCCATAAATTATTTGAACGTGTATACTCCGGCAGAAATTCAAGTTGTCGAAGACAGTTTATTAACTTAGCTTTGAACAACCATATTGCTTAGAAGCTGATAATTCATTACCATAGCAAAAACAGTATTTCACTTTTACAAATAGGCTAACATGTTATAACTGTAAGTACAATGTTTATAAGGCAAATTCAATATAAGAAAATGGAAGTATGAACCAAGCAAATGTTACATGTAATTGATTGAAATACAAAACTTCCCCAGATAATAAAGTTTAAAACTAACAAATAGAACTTTATAATATGGGTAGCCAGGGCCGTTGAAATTCATGGTAAAATGAACTTGAATAAAACCTCAAAAAGTGATGATAAAATCACAAGAGGTTTCGCTGCGGCAACAAATTACAGTTTCCTACCTCCTGTACTATTCACTCCATTGCTCTGCCGGTTATTATTTGTTGACGACATTCCCTCTTTATTGGGTTGCATTCTGTGGCTACGAACATGGACGCATGACACTACTAACCATCCGAAGTTGGTGATATAACGCACCAAAACAGTCGCCATTAGACCATCGCTTAACATCTGTTTGCAGTTTTATTCAAGTTCGTTTTACAATCTTGAGAGTTAAAATTTCAAGAACCAATAGTAATTAAATGATTTGCGCCTACGCAACCAAAGATGCTACTTATAATATCTTCTAAAGTTAGTTATCTTAAAATACCACCTTCGAGTCACCGGCCGCAGTGGCCGAGCGGTTCTAAGCACTTCAGTCCGGAACCAAACAGCTGCTACGTTCGCAGGTTCGAATCCTGCCTCAGGCATGGATGTGTGTGATGTCCTTAGCTTAGTTCGGTTTACGTAGTTCTAAGTCTAGGGGTCTGAGGACCTCAAATGTTAAGTCCCACAGGACCATTTTAACCACCTTCGATATTGATACTGGCAATATTTTCGAAATTCGAAGGTTGCATTCGATAGAATACAGTTTTGAGAAAGATCTTTTTCCCCTCCAGTTCACGATACTAAGTCACATGAACAACCTTACAGCGGTCTCGATTTTAACAAAAGACCTTTGATGTCATATGAGACCTGCATTCCGTGAAACGAGATGGGGTCGAATAGTCTTTCCGCGGATTCTAGCTCATTTCAAGCTTCCACAGTTCCGTTATCCATTCCTTTAAGGGTCTTGCTGGTTCTGGCAGCTGAAGTACCACGCGTTTCAATGGGCACTACTGGAAACTTGAGGCGAGGTCGAGCGAGGTTTGAGCAGTGAATGCTGACTTAAGGAGTGGCTTACTATCTTTTGGTTCAAAAACAGATTTTTTTCAAATTGCATTTTTGGGTCCATAATAGTGTTTACAATCCACCCCTGAAACGGTTTTTCCGAATACGGAACGGAAATGTTTGTTATTCGCGGTTGAACAATACAGTGCACCTGCTTGAAGTCGATCTTTTTCAGGCACCAGTTTTTTTTTTTTTTTTTTTTTTTTCGGAAGACGAGTTATTGTACCGGTGCTTGGAAGGAAACACACAAAATTCAGATGAAAGTTTGAACGCGAGTGTTTGGAGGTTAGACCCCAAGCATTTGCATTCTGGTGCGAAGACTGTGGAGATTGCGACTTTCCTGGCAGTGAGCAGCTTCAACGAAGGGTATTGAGCAATTCTGAAGACCATAACAACGATGGACGTCATCCTGGGGCTCGATTCGACGCAGTTCGCCAAGCATTCGGACGACCACCGGATTCGAGGGGCCGAAAACCGTTTGTCACCGGCCGAACGAGCGGCTCTAGAGCAGCGCAGGATGGCCCTGATCGAGCAGAACGCCGTCTGTGAGGAAGAGGAAGGACTAGTTCATGGACCCGGAACAGCAGATTGAACGTAAGTTGCATAATATTGCATTTATATGAAGTCAAAACTTCAAACGCGTTTTTCTCGAAACGATTTTTTCTTTATCGCGCGGTATGGTAACTTCAAATCTACTGAACCCATTGGCATGATTCTTTGTTTCCGACGAAGGTAATTAAATTGTCTAGCTGTTGTACCACTTTTATTCCAATCCATCAAGTATAAACATTTATACTTGGCCGACGAAGTCAATAAATCGATGAAAAAACCCTATTTTTTGCAAATGGCCGCCATTTTGTTTCCTATGGTCCAAATATCTTAAGCGGGGTACAACTCCTAAAGAATCTTATATACTTCGCTAACGTCAACTCAATGTTGATATCAGTGAGCCAGCTGACCTGTGAAATACCGCGCGTGGAGGTCTACATCGAAATTTGGTTTCGTTCCGGCGGCGCTTCCGCCCTTGCTCTTCGACATTTCCGGTCGAAAAAATTTCAGTTTGTAGAGGAAATATCAATAAACATTTTGACCAAATTTGACATTGATATCTATAACACTTCCCGAGAAAACAATTCTCAAAGAACATGTTTTTTCCGGTCAAAGATAGTAAACTCCCCTTACTTCATATCAGCTGTCCACTGAAAAAGCCCATAAAAAATAAGTAAGTCCATGTGTTGTAATATTTCTGGCTTAGTCAGCCATGATACTAGGCACCAAGAAGCTGTTCCCAGAGCAGTGGAGATGCAAGAAGTATGTAGATTACGAAATGTGGTGTGAGGTACCTGTGACAGATGTTAGATTCGGTATCATTCTAGAGAGAAAGACCGCCTGCATATTGCTATTGCTCTGTGATTCGCTCCTGTGTTCGGAGCAAGGGCGCCAAAACGTTAAAGTATAGTTATTATTATTAGTTAAACTATTCATTGGAATGACATCACTTTTTAATATAAATATCTCAACAGGTGCCTATCAATCAGTCATTTTAGAATTACTAAAAAACAATTTAAATTAAAATCAAAAGACTGACGAAATTGCAAACGAAGCACTTCGGAAGCGTTCGGGTCACGCCTTTTCTTGTATGGTGCGCGAAGTGTTTCGGGCTGTTCGTCACTCTGGATTAGGCATTCGAGAACAACAGACATGTTGTCTGTCGTAGGATGTGTTTCCAATTTTTATTTAAGTTCCTGTTCGTCACTCTGGATTAGGTAGTCGAGATGTGCAGTCATGTTGTCTGTGGCAGGATGTGTTTGCCAGTATTCAGTATTAAAAGATTCGCTCCGGTAGTCACGAGGCATAGACAGGTGCCACGAATAGTGTAAAGATACATTTTCGTAAACATTGTGTGTGATCATGTACTTTGCTGTATCAGAAGGTGTTGTATTAAGATCATGTAGTCTTCTCGTGTGGCTATATTAAAATACGCGGGTGGCATCCCAAAGAAGTGATACATTATTTCAGAACAGAACCTCGCTAAAAGTCAGTTTCAACCTCAAGATACAGGACCTACGACCTGTGTGCTGTTTTCTGCGCTGGGGACATCGACTTTAAGACAGCAGGTTAGTGAAATATAACAGAACTTTCCTATTCCGCACAGTGCAGTGGAAACAACTAGGCGCCTCACGTGTACTGCATGCACAGAACAAATGTGCTCAGTGACACGTCACCTGCAGTAATGCAGAGGAGGTAAAAGAGGATGATCGTTATTAACAGCAACAATCTACATCTACATCTACATCCACACTCCGCAAGCAACCTGAGGGTGTGTGGCGGGGGGCACCTTGAGTATCACTATCGGTTCTCCCTTCTACTCCAGTCTCGTATGGTTCGTGGAAAGAAGGATTGTCCGTATGCCTCTGTGTGGGCTCTAATCTCTCTGATTTTATCCTCGTGGTCTCTTCGCGAGATATACGTAGGAGGGAGCAATATACTGCTTGACTCTTCGGTGAAGGTATGTTCTCGAAACTTCAACAAAAGCCCGTACCGAGCTACTGAGCGTCTCTCCTGCAGAGTCTTCCACTGGAGTTTATCTATCATCTCCGTAACGCTTTCGCGATTACTAAATGATCCTGTAACGAAGCGCACTGCTCTCCGTTGGATCTTCTCTATCTCTTCTATCACCCCTATCTGGTACGGATCCCACACTGCTGAGCAGTATTCAAGCAATGGGCGAACAAGCGTACTGTAACCTACTTCCTTTGTTTTCGGATTGCATTTCCTTAGGATTCTTCCAATGAATCTCAGTCTGGCATCTGCTTTACCGACGATCAACTTTATATGATCATTCAATTTTAAATCACTACTAATGCGTACTCCCAGATAATTTATGGAATTAACTGCTTCCAGTTGCTGACCTGCTATATTGTAGCTAAATGATAAGGGATCTTTCTTTCTATGTATTCGCAGCACATTACACTTGTCTACATTGAGATTCAATTGCCATTCCCTGCACCATGCGTCAATTCGCTGCAGATCCCCCTGCATTTCAGTACAATTTTCCATTGTTACAACTTCTCGATATACTACAGCATCATCCGCAAAAAGCCTCAGTGAACTTCCGGTGTCATCCACAAGGTCATTAATGTATATTGTGAATAGCAACGCTCCTACGACACTCCCCTGTGGCACACCTGAAATCACTCTTACTTCGGAAGACTTATCTCCATTGAGAATGACATGCCGCGTTCTGTTATCTAGGAACTCTTCAATCCAATCACACAATTGGTCTGATAGTCCGTATGCTCTTACTTTGTTCATTAAACGACTGTGGGGAACTGTATCGAACGCCTTGCGGAAGTCAAGAAACACGTGATCTACATGGGAACCCGTGTCTATGGCCCTCTGAGTCTCGTGGACGAATAGCGCGAGCTGGGTTTCACACGATCGTATTTTTCGAAATCCATGCTGATTCCTACAGAGTAGATTTATAGTCTCCAGAAAATCAATTCATTCTTCTTTTCTTGCCGTAGTATTTTAGGAATGTAACGGGGACCAGCACCAAAGTACTAAGTCATTTTTTTTATTTCAACTTCTGAAGGAGCTGCGCCTTGGTTGCATCCAGCCCTGCTCCATCACACTTCTTCTCTCTATTGCTTGTACAACCTTTGATGAGCGAAGACAGTTATAGATGAAAATTGTTGAGATGCGTAGAGTGTAGTGGAAAGCGAAAAAATGGCTGAATCGTATTGCAAAATTTTGCCAGCTTCCCCTTGTATCGCGGCAAGGGCCCGGCACGAAGCGCTTATTCTGAGTCACGTAGCAGCATCTCGTCCCGGTAGGGCCGAGGAGCAGCGGACAGACGGGGAGAGATAGGCCCTTCCTTGCGAGATTGCCGCGCGTCCGCAGAGACGGGGGAAGACGTGGCTGTAGCCGGAGGGCGGCCGAGGAAACCGGCCGGGCATTAGGAAAATTACACGGCTCAGCTCGCAGTCTGCCCTCTCAAGTAGCGTTGCAGGCTACGCTATACCAGGCATCCACGAATAACGTCCGGATCTGACGGGTGGAACTCGTCTCTCCGATCAAGCAATACCATAAAAGCCACCCACTAATAATATTCACTGGCTAGGTCTGTGTCGTCCGACTAAGACGTGGTTGCAAAATTCTGACTCCGATACACTAACTGGAAAAAAATCCGCGAAGCAAGAAGGAGATGCGTGACAGAAACGAAAGTTGGAGGCGGGTTTCTACATCTGAAAGCTGACGTCAGTTCAGATTTCGCGCGGTTTGTACAAGAGTGGCGCTAATAACGCTACTGTAAGGGTACAAATCACGTTTGCTTCGAATACACATTGTAACGATCGTGTGCGTTAGTTATCTTTGAGAGTTGCTGGTAGTGAACAGTGCTTTTATGGCTACAAAGACGTCATCGTAATCACCTCAATGGGTTTGAACGGGGTGGTGTAATAGGGCTACGAGATGTTGGGAGTTCTTCCTGCGACAGTGTAGAAAGACTTGGCACGATAGGAAGCCACTGTAGATGATAGCTGGCAGCGGTGGTCACCGGAACGTACGGTAGCAAGAACACCGGGCTACAAGATCAAAGACCATCGTGTGCGGTTTAAGGTTCTGGCACATCGTCCTGCACTGCAGCATTTACTGTTGATACTCATGATTTGTGTTTATGCAGTGGTTCCATTATCTTCTAGATACTCATACATTTGGTCATTGCTGGTTCTTCCACCTTTAGCAGCAGTTTCTCACCTCAAAGTCAAGAAAGTGCTCTGAGCTTCTGTTCACTCCTCCGCCCTCTTTGACAAGACCGCTGGCAGAATGAGGGTGACTTCTTATGCCGGAAGTGTTCGGCCGCCATTGCTGAGGCGAGGTTCGAACCCAGGACCAAAGATGTGTTGATCACTAATCAAAGACGCTACTCCTTGACTATCGATGTCCATTTCCGTAAAAAAAACATAAAGTAAAACGTGTAGAGAAGACCTATTCTTCAATGCTGCTCGAGTTTTAGGGATGACCAACTGGTCGGTCTGCCATCAACGTACATTTCTTAACGAAATGGAAGTGGTAAAAGTTACCCTCCCACTTGCACCAGAGAAGACTTGTACGACCTATTGTTGAATACTGCTCGAGTGTTAGGGATGCACAACTGGTCGGTCTGTCATCAACGTTCATTTCTTAACGAAATGGAAGTGGTAAAAGTTACCCTCCCACTTGCACCGGCTAATGGCTTTCGGAGTGCGTATGTGGTTAGAAGCTAACAGCTGTCTTGTTGCAAACAAGCCAGTTACCTAATTCAACATGCGTGAAGCGATGTACAATCCCATACGATCGAGAGAACAGTGACTATCTCCCTATGTGCTAGTCATGTGTGCCGTTGCGTGGCGATGAGTATGTCTCTCCAGAACCCATCGATTCTGTATCGCATGACAGTCACGGAATCGTGCAAGAAGGAGTGTGGGTAGTTCACGACCTACGTCTGCACTTACATCCACCCCCTGCAAACCACTGTGAAATGAGTGGTGGATGGTACGCCTCATTGTACCAGTTTTTAGAGAATGCTTCCGTTTCATTCACGTATGGAGCACAGGAAGAATGCCTGCGTGCATGCTGTAAATCTAATCTTGTCCTCACGATAGCTGTGAGAATGATACAAAGGCGTATACTCCAAGCGTATTCACTTAAGCCTGTTCTTGAAACTTTGTAAACAGGATTTGTCGGGATAGTTTACGTCAATTTGCGGGAGTCTGTCAGTTAAGCTTCTTCAGTATCTCTGTGAGGCTCTCCTACAGATCAGAGAAACCTGTGACCATTCGCACTGCCCTTCGGGTATGCGTTCAATATAGCCTGTTAGTCCTATTTGGTGCGAGTCCCACACATCTGAGTAATATTCTAGAGAGGGTCGCATGAGTGATTTGTAAGGAAACTCTTTTGTAGACTGATTGCATTTCTCCAGCATACTACCAACAAACCGAAGTCTTCCACATGTTTTGCCCCTGACTGAGCCTATGTAATGATTCCAGGTCCCTCACAAAGTGTTACAACTGCTGTGACGTACTGACACACACTGGTGGGCGCTTCTCCTTCTCACACAAAGCACATCTTGCAACTAACAAGGGAACCTCCCCATCGCACCCCCCTCGGATTTAGTAATAAGTTGGCACAGTGGATAGGCCTTGAAAAACTGAGCACAGATCAATCGAGAAAACAGGAAGAAGTTGTGTGGAACTATGATAAAAATAAGCAAAATATTGAAACTGAGTAGTCCATGTGGTACATAGGCAACATCTAGGAGAGAGTGAGCTCAGGAGCGCCGTGGTCACGTGGTTAGCGTGAGCAGCTGCGGAACGAGAGGTCGTTGGTTCAAGTCTTCCCTCGAGTGAAGATTTTAATTTTTTATTTTCAGATAATTATTTTCTTTTCGTCTTTTGGGAGTGATTATCACATCCACAAGAAAACCTAAATCGGGCAAGGTAGAAGAATCTTTTTACCCATTCGCCAAGTGTACAAGTTAGGTGGGTCGACAACATATTCCTGTCATGTGACGCACATGCCGTCACCAGTGTCGTATAGAATATATCAGACGTGTTTTCCTGTGGAGGAGTCGGTTGACCTATGACCTTGCGATCAAATGTTTTCGGTTCCAATTGGAGAGGCACGTCCTTTCGTCTAATAATCGCAAAGTTTTGCGGTGCGGTCGCAAAACACAGACACTAAACTTATTACAGTGAACAGAGACGTCAATGAACGGACGGACAGATCATTGTTGTTGTTGTTGTGGTCTTCAGTCCTGAGACTGGTTTGATGCAGCTCTCCATGCTACTCTATCCTGTGCAAGCTTCTTCGTCTCCCAGTACCTACTGCAGCCTACATCCTTCTGAATCTGCTTAGTGTATTCATCTCTTGGTCTCCCTCTACGATTTTTACCCTCCACGCTGCCCTCCAATACTAAATTGGTGATCCCTTGATGCCTCAGAACATGTCCTACCAACCGATCCCTTCTTCTGGTCAAGTTGTGCCACAAACTTCTTTTCTCCCCAATCCTATTCAATACTTCCTCATTAGTTATGTGATCTACCCATCTAATCTTCAGCAATCTTCTGAAGCACCACATTTCAAAAGCTTCTATTCTCTTCTTCTCCAAACTATTTACCGTCCATGTTTCACTTCCATACATGGCTACACTCCATACAAATACTTTCAGAAATAACTTCCTGACACTTAAATCTATACTCGATGTTAACAAATTTCTCTTCTTCAGAAACGCTTTCCTTGCCATTGCCAGTCTACATTTTATATCCTCTCTACTTCGTCCATCATCAGTTATTTTGCTCCCCAAATAGCAAAACTCCTTTACTACTTTAAGTGTCTCATTTCCTAATCTAATACCCTCAGCATCACCCGACTTAACTCGACTACATTCCATTATCCGCGTTTTGCTTTTGTTGATGTTCATCTTATATCCTCCCTTCAAGACACCATCCATTCCGTTCAACTGCTCTTCCAAGTCCTTTGCTGTCTCTGACAGAATTACAATGTCATCGGCGAACCTCAAAGTTTTTATTTCTTCTCTATGGATTTTAATACCTACTCCGAATTTTTCTTTTGTTTCCTTTTCTGCTTGCTCAATATAGAGATTGAATAACATCGGGGAGAGGCTACAACCCTGTCTTACTCCCTTCCCAACCACTGCTTCCCTTTCATGTCCCTCGACTCTTATAACTGCCATCTGGTTTCTGTACAAGTTGTAAATAGCCTTTCGCTCCCTGTATTTTACCCCTGCCACCTTTAGAATTTGAAAGAGAGTATTCCAGTCAACATTGTCAAAAGCTTTCTCTAAGTCTACAAATGCTAGAAACGTAGGTTTGCCTTTCCTTAATCTTTCTTCTAAGATACGTCGTAAGGTCAGTATGGCCTCACGTGTTCCAGTATTTCTACGGAATCCAAACTGATCTTCCCCGAGGTTGGCTTCTACTAGTTTTTCCATTCGTCTGTAAAGAATTCGTGTTAGTACTTTGCAGCTGTGGCTTATTAAACTGATTGTTCGGTAATTTTCACATCTGTCAACACCTGCTTTTTTGGGATTGGAATTATTATATTCTTCTTGAAGTCTGAGGGTATTTCGCCTGTTTCATACATCTTGCTCACCAGATGGTAGAGTTTTGTCAGGACTGGCTCTCCCAAGGCCGTCAGTAGTTCCAATGGAATGTTGTCTATTCCGGGGCCTTGTTTAGACTCAGGTCTTTCAGTGCTCTGTCAAACTCTTCACGCAGTATCATATCTCCCATTTCATTTTCATCTACATCCTCTTCCATTTCCATAATATTGTCCTCAAGTACATCGCCCTTGTATAGACCCTCTATATACTCCTTCCACCTTTCTGCTTTCCCTTCTTTGCTTAGAACTGGGTTTCCATCTGAGCTCTTGATGTTCATACATGTGGCTCTCTTATCTCCAAAGGTCTCTTTAATTTTCCTGTAGGCAGTATCTATCTTACCCCTAGTGAGATAAGCCTCTACATCCTTACATTTGTCCTCTAGCCATGCCTGCTTAGCCATTTTGCACTTCCTGTCGATCTCATTTTTGAGACGTTTGTATTCCTTTTTGCCTGCTTCATTTACCGCATTTTTATATTTTCTCCTTTCATCAATTAAATTCAATATTTCTTCTGTTACCCAAGGATTTCTACTAACCCTCTTCTTTTTACCTACTTGATCGTCTGCTGCCTTCACTACTTCATCCCTCAGAGCTACCCATTCTTCTTCTACTGTATTTATTTCCCCCATTCCTTTCAGTTGTTCCCTTATGCTCTCCCTGAAACTCTGTACAACCTCTTGTTCTTTCAGTTTATCCAGGTCTCATCTCCTTAAATTCCCACCTTTTTGCAGTTTCTTCAGTTTTAATCTACAGGTCATAACCAATAGATTGTGGTCAGTGTCCACATCTGCCGCTGGAAATGTCCTTCAATGTAAAACATGGTTCCTAAATCTGTCTTACCATTATATAATCTATCTGATACCTTTTGGTATCTCCAGGATTCTTCCATGTATACAACCTTCTATCATGATTCTTAAACCAAGTGTTAGCTATGATTAAGTTGTGCTCTGTGCAAAATTCTATCAGGCGGCTTCCTCCTTCATTTCTTAGCCCCAATCCATATTCACCTACTACGTTTCCTTCTCTCCCTTTTCCTACACTCGAATTCCAGTCACCCATGACTATTAAATTTTCGTCTCCCTTCACTATCTGAATAATTTCTTTTATTTCATCATACATTTCTTCAATTTCTTCATCATCTGCAGAGCTAGTTGGCATATAAACTTGTACTACTGTAGTAGGTGTGGGCTTCGTATCTATCTTGGCCACAATAATGCGTTCACTATGCTGTTTGTAGTAGCTTACCCGCATTCCTATTTTCCTATTCATTATTAAACCTACTCCTGCATTACCCCTATTTGACTTTGTGTTTATAACCCTGTAGTCACCTGACCAGAAGTCTTGATCCTCCTGCCACCGAACTTCACTAATTCCCACAATATCTAACTTTAACCTATCCATTTCCCTTTTTAAATTTTCTAATCTACCTGCCCGATTAAGGGATCTGACATTCCACGCTCCGATCCGTAGAACGCCAGTTTTCTTTCTCCTGATAACGACAGATCATAACTTTGCGAAAATAAAAAAAGTAAATTTTTACTCGAGGGAAGACTTGAAGCAAGGATCTCTCGTTCCGCAGCTGCTCACGCTAACCACGGGACCACGGCGCTCCTGAGCTCACACTGATAGTCATTAGGATCGGACTGCGGTTGTAAGGGAAAGAGTAGGAGAAATGGCTGTGGGACAATATGGGTTTGGTAGTAGAAATGATCGAGGAGAAACACTAATTGAGTTCTGTAATAAATTTCACCTAATAGTAATGAGTACTCTAATCAAGAACTACAAGAGGAGGAGGCATACTTGGAAAACGCCGGGAGATATGGCAAGGTTTCAGTTATATTATACCATGGTCAGGCAGAGATTCCCAAATCAGATACTGGAATGCAAAGTATATCAGGAGCGGATGTAAACTCAGATCACAATTTAGAAGTGCTGAAGAGTAGACTGAAGTTTGAGAGACTAGTCAGGAAGAATCAATGGGCAAGGAAGTGGGATCGTAAGTACTAAGGAGTGAGGTTGTAGATAATGTGATAAGGAATAGTTCAGCAGACAGTTCTGTTAAAGGTGATTGAGCAACTCTAAATGGGCAATGGCAGAAGCTGCAAATAAGAACGTAGGTACAAAGAAGATAACTTCGAAGAAACCATGGGTAACAGAAAAATTACATTAGTTGATCGATGAAACAAGGAAGTACAAAAATATTCAACGGCATTCAGGAACACAGAAATACAAATCACTTACAAATGAAACAAACAGAGAGTGCAGGGAAGCTAAGGTGAAATGGCTACATGAAAAGTGTGAAGAAATCAAGTAGGAAATGATAGTCGGAAGGTCTGACTCAGCATACAGAAAAGTCAAATCTACCTTCAGTCAAATTACAAGCAAAGGTGGTAACATTAAGATTGCAATGGGAATTCCACTATTAAATGCAGAGGAGAGAGCGACTAGTGGAAAGAGTAGATTGAAGGCCTCTGTTAGGGGGAAAGACTTGTCTGCCTACGTGAGAGAAGATGAAACAACAGTCGATATAAAAAAGATAGGGAATCCAGTATTAGAATCAGCGTTTAAAAGAGCTTTGGAAGGCTTAAGATAAAATAAGGCAGAAGGAATGGATAACATTCCATCAAAATTTCTAAAATCGTTGGGGGAAAGGGCAACTGCTTTTCTCCATCTGCCATATTACACTTTAAAAGAACCTGTCTTTCCGAATTTTGTGGTAATTTTCTTCAGATCCTTAGTGGGCATCGAAACAATGGCTTTTTTCATACTCCAGAATGTCCGGAACTTCTGCAGGGTCGCAGAGTAACAGATAGGGTGGTTCGGCAGAGGTCTCATGCCCCCTCAATAGTAAAGAACCATCTTCAGTTGATCAACGATGAATGTCACGTCTAAGAACGAAGGAATAGAATTAGGAATCATAACTGATCCTTGATTAAAGAACAGTGAAGCAGTGACTCAAATGGGAAATATATGGGGACCGTTCCCATGTTTTTGACAGTTGTTCCACATAACGTGGAAGAAAACCAATTGATCCGACGTCTATCCGAGATCTGACCACAGTATGGCAGGAAAGGTCGAGCGGTGGTGTGCAAAGATGCAGTGCAAGGTTGAACGTTGGACATTCCTGCGAGCACTGTGCGTAAAATCATACGAAATGCCCTGCATTGCTTGGCATACAAAACCACCCACGTTCAGCAGCTGTCTCCTGCTACCTGTAAACAAGACAAACATTTAAATCTTTTTTTCTGCTGAATCCAGTGAGCCAGTTATGAACGCTGCCAGTTATTCAAATGGTTCAAATGGCTCTGAGCACTGTGGGACTTAACATCTGTGGTCATCAGTCCCCTAGAACTTAGAACTACTTAAACCTAACTAACCTAAGGACATCACACACATCCATGCCCGAGGCAGGATACGAACCTGCGACCGTAACGGTCACGCGGTTCCAGACTGAAGCGCCTAGAACCGCACGGCCACACCGGCCGGCGCCAGTTATTCAATGGACCTTACTGTGGGTCCGCGGAATATAGCATCATCCGAAGCTCTGCTTTCAGGCAGCTTTGAAAACCCCCTCGCAGTTCGCTCGGTTGGGGTACTCAG
This sequence comes from Schistocerca piceifrons, assembly GCF_021461385.2. Lineage (NCBI taxonomy): Eukaryota > Metazoa > Arthropoda > Insecta > Orthoptera > Acrididae > Schistocerca > Schistocerca piceifrons. The sequence continues at coordinate 1,245,310,147 of NC_060138.1, forward strand.
CACTTTGCCAGATGTACACTCCTGGAAATGGAAAAAAGAACACATTGACACCGGTGTGTCAGACCCACCATACTTGCTCCGGACACTGCGAGAGGGCTATACAAGCAATGATCACACGCACGGCACAGCGGACACACCAGGAACCGCGGTGTTGGCCGTCGAATGGCGCTAGCTGCGCAGAATTTGTGCACCGCCGCCGTCAGTGTCAGCCAGTTTTCCGTGGCATACGGAGCTCCATCGCAGTCTTTAATACTGGTAGCATGCCGCGACAGCGTGGACGTGAACCGTATGTGCAGTTGACGGACTTTGAGCGAGGGTGTATAGTGGGCATGCGGGAGGCCGGGTGGACGTACCGCCGAATTGCTCAACACGTGGGGCGTGAGGTCTCCACAGTACATCGATGTTGTCGCCAGTGGTCGGCGGAAGGTGCACGTGCCCGTCGACCTGGGATTGGACCGCAGCGACGCACGGATGCACGCCAAGACCGTAGGATCCTACGCAGTGCCGTAGGGGACCGCACCGCCACTTCCCAGCAAATTAGGGACACTGTTGCTCCTGGGGTATCGGCGAGGACCATTCGCAACCATCTCCATGAGGCTGGGCTACGGTCCCGCACACCGTTAGGCCGTCTTCCGCTCACGCCCCAACATCGTGCAGCCCGCCTCCAGTGGTGTCGCGACAGGCGTGAATGGAGGGACGAATGGAGACGTGTCGTCTTCAGCGATGAGAGTCGCTTCTGCCTTGGTGCCAATGATGGTCGTATGCGTGTTTGGCGCCGTGCAGGTGAGCGCCACCATCAGGACTGCGTACGACCGAGGCACACAGGGCCAACACCCGGCATCATGGTGTGGGGAGCGATCTCCTACACTGGCCGTACACCACTGGTGAGCGTCGAGGGGACACTGAATAGTGCACGGTACATCCAAACCGTCATAGAACCCATCGTTCTACCATTCCTAGACCGGCAAGGGAACTTGCTGTTCCAACAGGACAATGCACGTCCGCATGTATCGCGTGCCACCCAACGTGCTCTAGAAGGTGTAAGTCAACTACCCTGGCCAGCAAGATCTCCGGATCTGTCCCCCATTGAGCATGTTTGGGACTGGATGAAGCGTCGTCTCACGCGGTCTGCACGTCCAGCACGAACGCTGGTCCAGCTGAGGCGCCAGGTGGAAATGGCATGGCAAGCCGTTCCACAGGACTACATCCAGCATCTCTACGATCGTCTCCATGGGAGAATAGCAGCCTGCATTGCTGCGAAAGGTGGATATACACTGTACTAGTGCCGACATTGTGCATGCTCTGTTGCCTGTGTCTATGTGCCTGTGGTTCTGTCAGTGTAATCATGTGATGTATCTGACCCCAGGAATGTGTCAATAAAGTTTCCCCTTCCTGGGACAATGAATTCACGGTGTTCTTATTTCAATTTCCAGGAGTGTAGTTCTAAACCTCAGATGATCTTTTGTCTTTTCATTAACATTTTATACAACCACTGAAGTAGAAGTAGCATACAAAGCTTGTGTACTTTGTTTCTGGAATAACGATCTTTCCAAATCGATAACTCTTGTTTTCAACATACACAAAAAACCGATTTACACCCTCATTACAGTAGGACACATACGTCAGATGAATTAAACAGGAAAAAATCGTTCTTTTGTGTATTTAGAATGTTGTTGTATGCAATACAAAGCTAACTTCTAAGATGAACTGGACAAAACGAAGAAAGAAGGAGGGTGAAAAGGTGTCAATTTTTTCAGATGAAAGAAAGCATTCATTAACAACGCACTCCGACAGGGAGATGTATTACAGGGCAATGGTATTGCAGTTGACAGATCAACAAATAGACTGTATCATGTTGATCTTGGTAAACATGACAGTAATACGGTACTTAAGAACATAAGTCCATTTTAACTAAACTCCTTGAAATGAAAAATTTCTTCAGCACTTTCTTTGCCCTTAGTTTAGTAATTTAGATGTACGATTTTATTTATGACAGGCTTTCCCTGCCCAAAAATATCTCTCCTTTGCTATTAGAGACACCAAAGATCCTAAAAAGTCAAACATTAACACGAAATTGTTACTGATTTTCTTTAATCATATGTGTGTCCATATGGTTTCTATTGCTAAAAATGATTCCAAAACAAGACGCTCTGAACTGCTATTTCACAGTTACAGTTTACATGTTGGTGTCGGCTGACAGTCACCTTTTCATGTCTAGTACTGCACACAACAATTTTTCCCCAGGTGCCATCTACTGCCTTCTTGTTACAAGATGTCAATTACAATTCATCCAGCTTAGACTACAGATTTTTGGGCCATATGCGATTATTTTCTCACTTTCCAAATCGTCAACACCCCAGATGCAGATTACCTATGTGGTACATGTACACACTGTCAGTGACCCCACAGCTGAGCTGCTCGGTAATGACTGAGATGTAAGTTGCCCTGCACGATCTGCATGCTGTACAGGTTATAAGCGAATATGTTTCAGAAGTATAGTTGTTCAAATGGTTCAATTGGCTCTGAGCACTATGGGACTTAACATCTGAGGTTATCAGTCCCCTAGTCTTAGAACTACTTAAACCTAACTAACCTAAGGACATCAAACACATCCATAATCGAGGCAAGATTCGAACTTGCGACCGTAACAGTAGCGCGGTTCCTTACTGAAGCGCCTAGAACCTCTCGGCCACAGCGGCTGACTTAAGTATAGTTGTGGACGGGCAAGGCTGAGCAGATACAGGGTGACGAGGAGATGGATAGTGACATGAGGAGAAAGATAGAGAGAGAGGGAGAAGCAGATAACCGGATAGGGGGAGGAGAAGATGAGGCGAGAGAGAGGTGAGGAGGAAGTCAACAGAGAGGAGGAGGCGGTATTGGACAGGGAGAGGATGAGGAGGGGATGTAGGACAGAAAAGGGAGGAAGGGAGGGGAGAAGGTTGGAGAAAGATGGAGATGATGGACATAGAGGAGGGGGAGAAAGCGTTGGACAAAGAGGTGTGTAGGAGGAGACAGAGGGGGCAGGGGAGATAGAGGGGGAGAAGGAGACATGTGTAATATATGCACATCAAAAAAAGTTTTTCGTCACTTTGGTTGCGAGAGTTCCGGAACCTGTACAGAAAATTGGAGTAGAGATCAACATAAAGATCACTTCCGCCCTTTTCATTGCTCAAGAAAACCACACATTGCATTTTGTACCACCACACAGCTAGGCCTCCAATCGCGGTGGTCCAGACTGCTGTACCCGCCGGTACCTCTAATAACCAGCAGCCCGTCCTCCTACATTGATGCATGCCTGTATTCGTCGTGGCATACTATAAGCAAGTTCATGAGGGCATGAGGGCACTGTTGGTCCAGATTGTCCCACTCCTCAACGGCGATTCGGTTTAGATGCCTCAGAGTGGTTGGTGGGTCTTTTTTTTTTTTTTTTTTTTTTTTTTTTTTTTTTTTTTTTTTTTTTTTGTCTACTGACTGGTTTGATGCGGCCCGCCACGAATTCCTTTCCTGTGCTAACCTCTTCATCTCAAAGTAGCACTTGCAACCTACGTCCTCGATCATTTGCTTGACGTATTCCAATCTCTGTCTTCCTCTACAGCTCCCTCTAGTACCATGGAAGTCATTCCCTCATGTCTTAGCAGATGTCCTATCATCCTGTCCCTTCTCCTTATCAGTGTTTTCCACATATTCCTTTCCTCTCCGATTCTGAATAGAACCTCCTCATTCCTTACCTTATCAGTCCACCTAATTTTCAACATTCGTCTATAGCACCACATCTCAAATGCTTCGATTCTCTTCTGTTCCGGTTTTCCCATAGTCCATGTTTCACTACCATACAATGCTGTGCTCCAGACGTACATCCTCAGAAATTTCTTCCTCAAATTAAGGCCAGTATTTGCTATTAGTAGACTTCTCTTGGCCAGAAATGCCTTTTTTGCCATAGCGAGTCTGCTTTTGATGTCCTCCTTGCTCCGTCCGTCATTGGTTATTTTACTGCCTAGTTAGCAGAATTCCTTAACTTCATTGACCTCGTGACCATGAATCCTGATGTTAAGTTTCTCGCTCTTCTCATTTCTACTACTTCTCATTACCTTCGTCTTTCTCCGATTTACTCTCAAACCATACTGTGTGCTCATTAGACTGTTCATTCCGTTCAGCAGATCATTTAATTCTTCTTCACTTTCACTCAGGATAGCAATGTCATCAGCGAATCGTATCATTGATATCCTTTCACCTTGTATTTTAATTCCACTCCTGAACCTTTCTTTTATTTCCGTCATTGCTTCCTCGATGTACAGATAGAAGAGTAGGGGCGAAAGGCTACAGCCTTGTCTTACCCCCTGGTGAGCCATGTCGTCCATAAACAGTCCTTTTCAGTGTAACCCAAGCATGTACGATAGGGTTCGTGTCTGGAGAACAAGCTGGACACTATAGTCGAGCGATATCGTTATCCTGAAGGAAGTCATTCACAAGATGTGCACGATGGGGGCGCGAACTGTCGTCCATGAAGACGAATGCCTTGCCAATATACTGTCGATATGGTTGCACTATCGGTAGTAGGATGGCATTCATGTATCGTACAGCCGTTACGGCGCCTTCTATGACCACCAGCGGCATACGTCGACCCCACATAATGCCGCCCCAACACAGTAGGGAACCTCCACCTTGCTGCACTCGCTGGACATGGTATCTAAGGCGTTCGGCCTGACCGGGTTGCCTCCGACTTGGTTGAGGGCACATGCAACACTCATCGGTGAAGACAAGGTGATGACAATCCTGAGCGGTCCATTCAGAATGCTCTTGGACCCATCTGTACCGCGCTGAATAGCGTCGTGTTTGCAAAGATGGACCTCGCTATGGACTTCGGGAGTGAAATTGCTCTTCATGCAGCCTATTGCGTACAGTTTGAGTCGTAACACGACGTCCTGTGGTGGCACGAAAAGCATTATTCAACGTGGTGGCGTTGCTCAAATGGTTCAAATGGCTCTGAGCACTATGAGACTTAACTTCTAAGGTCATCAGTCCCCTAGAACTTAGAACTACTTAAACCTAACTAACCTAAGGACATCACAAACATCCATGCCCGAGGCAGGATTCGAACCTGCGACCGTAGCAGTCGCGCGGTTCCGGACTGAGCGCCTAGAAGTGGCGTTGCTGTCAGGGTTCCTCCGAGCCATAAACCGTAGGTAGCAGTCATCAACTGCAGTGGCAGCCCTTGTACGGGCTGAGCGAGGCATGTCATCGACAGTTCCTGTCTATGTGTATCTCCTCCATGTCCGAACAGCATCGCTTTGGTTCATTCCGAGACGCCTGGACACTTCCCTTGTTGAGAGCCCTTCCTGGGACAAAGTAACAATGCGGACGTGATCGAACCTCGGTATTGACGGTCTAGGCATGGTTGAATTACATACAATACGAACCGCGTACCTTCTTCCTGGTGGAATGACTGTCGGACCCCCTCCGTCTAATAGGCGCTGCTCATACATGGTTGTTTACATCCTGGGGCGGGTTTACTGACATCTCTGAACAGTCAAAGAGACTGTGTCTGTGATACAACATCCACAGCCAACGTCTACCTTCAGGAGGTCTGGGATCCAGGATGATGCAAAACTTTTTTTTATGTGTGTTTATGTCGAAAGCTACATGTAGAAGTATGCAGCCACTGATATAAACGTTGTATTTAAATAAAAGGCTTATAAAAATCGTATAAAATTAATTTTCAGAACTCTCGGGTTTCTTGTCGAGTCAGTTCAAGGTGAAACTGCAAGCTTTCGACGATTACCTCCATCGTCTTCGTCAGGAGCAACTGTTAAAACAGTTGCGGTGGTGGCCTTGTATTGTCGAGGGACGGCTTCTGTTTGGTCGGTAATTAAATTACGTAATTGTGTGGCAGATGGTGTGAACGTCTGTGCTGGTGGCGACATCACCCCGCCGTAGCGTAAACATTGCGAAGTAGCGTAAACAATTGCGACGCATATCTCTGCCTCTTCTCTGCCTCGAGAGCTCGTTTCCATTCACAGCTAGGATTATATTCGCTGTCACGCTGCCACGGTGGAAATACCTGTCGTACATTCTTATTTCTAGTCTCTTTAATTGCGGTATCCCAGCACTTAGTAGCCTGGAACAATTTTTTTTTTCGGCAAACAGTATTTTGTTTTTGTTTGTGAGGCTGTGCTCAGCTACTGTAGATTTCTCCAGCCCTCAGTTTTCAGTATGCCTTTGAATGCCTTTGATGTTTTTTTACAACTGTGTGAAATGGTGTGAATGGACTGATATTATAAATTATAAATTTCAGTCATCTTGTAGCCGAGACTATCCTTAAAAGGGCGTAGTATCTGCTTTAACGTCTCGGGAGGTCGGAAAACAGGTCGTACACTTTGTCATCTTAGGACCCTCCCTATTTTGACCAATGTAGTGCCACTGGAGGGAAAGAATATAACCGGTAATTCCGTACCTGAATGTTGAATATTTTCACGTTTTCTCTTCTTGGAAAACGCTGACTTCATATTGTTGTTGTTGTTGTTGTTGTTGTTGTTGTGTTCAGCCCTGAGACTGGCTTGACGCAGCTCTGCATGCGACTTCCTATTACGTGAACCATAGCCGTTCTTTCGGAATACGTACATCAGATGATTGATTTCTGAAACCAAATGGTCCTCGTCAGTAACTGGTCTTGCTGTGTGTATCAAGGTATTTAAATTTTATTTAAAATTCTTGCTTCTGGACTAATGATGAAAAATCTGAGCGCTAAAATATAAATCAGTATGCGTCAGCTTCCAGTCCACAGAGTGGCCGAGATGTCCATCCGTCTTTCGTTGTTCCAAGACGTCTGAAAAAGGCAGCCTTCCTTCTCTCTCTGTCTCGACAGTGAACTGGATATTTGGGTGCCTACTGTTCATTTGTTTCAGGGATTGCTCAAGAGCTTCTATGCCGTGTGGCCAGACCATAAACGTGACGTTAAATTAATCCCAAAATGAAGATGGACGAATGGGAGCCAAATTTAATGCAAGTTCCTGAAAATGCTCCACAAAAATGTTGACCACTGCTGAGACAACGGAGAAATCGTAGCCATTCCGTCGGTCATTTCATAAAAATTAGCCACCGTGCAAGAAATAGGTGGTCGTCATAAAATGGCGGAACAGTTTTATCGTTTTAGGAGGAAAATACACTGGCAACAGTTTCAAAGTGACGTCCATAGAGGCTTTTGTAAATAGTGAGACCTCATCGAGGCCGACTAAAATATCGTTTGGGCGAACTCTAACTTTAATTTTCTCAATCAGTATCTGAGAGTTTTTGATTTGATGTTCGCAAGGGCCACCTGTCGGAGTCATCATCTTAGTTAAATATTTGGCCAGCCTGTAGGTAGAAGAAGCAACAGCGATAAAAGTTGGCCTTCCTTCTGGATTTTAGGTAATCCTTAGAGCCTTGGAGGTCTAGGAGCTCATGCTCCAAGACTTTTGTTGACGTCTTCTATTAGACGAGAATTCTTCAGGAATCCCGCCATTTTTCTACCGTATGAGACTTGGGTCCCGTTTTAGGCCCTAGTACGTGCAATTTTCCAACGACGATGCCACTTTTCTGTGGTATTCTGTGGTATATGCAGAGCCCTGGGAAGACGAGATATAAGACCTATTTTTCGACCGCCTAGGAAGATAAACAAGACGCAACGCCCTATTAAGAATAGTCTCGGCTACAGGATTCCTTGGATTTATAACATCGCTTGTGAGTGCGGTAACAGTTACATCGGTTAGTCCATTTGCACCGCTTCCGACCGTTTTGTCAGTCATTAACGGCATATTAAAAATCGAGAACTGGAGAAATCTGCAGGTGCTGAGCACAGCTTCACAAAAACCGCAAAATACTGATTGACGAAGAAAAATTTTCTCCCGGCTACTACATACTGAATTTCTGTAATTACAGGGACTGTAGAAATAAGATTGGGCGACACGAACTTGAACTGTGACAGCGGATGTACACTACTGCCCATTAAAATTGCTACACCACGAGAATGACGTGCTACAGACGCGAAATTTAACCGACAGGAAGAAGATGCTGTGATATTCGAATGATTAGCTTCTCAGAGCATTCACACGAGGGTGGCGCCGGTGGTGACACCTACAACGAGCTGACATGAGGAAAGTTTCCAACCGATTTCTCACACACAAACAGCAGTTGACCGGCGTTGCCTGGTGAAACGTTGTTGTGATGCCTCGTGTAAGGAAGAAAAATGTGTACCATCACGTTTCCGATTTTGATAAACGTCGGATTGTAGCCTATCGCGATTGCGGTTTATCGTATCGTGACATTGCTGCTCGCGTTGGTCGAGATCCAATGACTGTTAGCAGAATATGGAATCGGTGGGTTCAAGAGGGTAATACCGAACGCCGTGCTGGATCCCAACGGCCTCGTATCACTAGCAGTCGAGATGACAGGCATCTTATCCGCATGGTTGTAACGTATCGTGCAGCCACGTCTCGATCCCTGAGTCAACTGATGGGGACGTTTGCAAGACAACAACCATCTGCACGAACAGTTCGACGCCGTTTGCAGCAGCATGGACTATCAGCTCGAAGACCATGGCTGCGGTTACCCTTGACGCTGCATGACAGACAGGAGCGCCTGCGATGGTGTACTCAACGACGAACCTGGGTGCACGAATGGCAAAACGTCATTTTTTTAGATGAATCCAGGTTCTGTTTACAGCATCATGACGGTCGCATCCGTCTTTGGTTACATCGCGGTGAACGCGCATTGGAAGCGTGTATTCGTCATCTCCATTCTGGCGTATCGACCGGCGTGACGGTATGGGGTGCCATTGGTTACACGTCTCGGTCACCTCTTGTTCGCACTGACGGCACTTTGAACAGTGGTCGTTACATTTCACATGTGTTACGACCCGTGGCTCTACCCTTCATTCAGTCCCTGCGAAACCCTACATTTCAGCATGTTGCAGGTCCTGTACGGGCCTTCCTGGATAAAGAAAATGTTCGACTGTTGCCCTGGCCAGCACATTCTCCACATCTCTCACCGATTGAAAACGTCTGGTCAATGGTGGCCTAGCAAATGGCTCGCCACAATACGCCAGTCACTACTCTTGATGAATTGTGGTGTCGTGTTGAAGGTGCATGGCAGCTGTACCTGTACACGCCATCCAAGCTCTGTTTGACTCAATGCCCAGGTGCATCAAGGCCGTTATTACGGCCAGAGGTGGTTGTTCTGGGTACTGATTTCTCAATATCTATGCCCCTAAATTGCGTGAAAATGTAAGCACGTGTCAGTTCTAGTATAATATATTTGACCAATGAATACCCGTTTATCATCTGCATTTCTTCTTGGTGTAGCAATTTTAATGGCCAGTAGTGTAATCCTAGCGGTGAGTGGAAGGGAGTTGTCGATGCGGAGAAAAGGCAGAGAAATGTATCGCAATGTTTACGTTAGTTCGCAACGTTTACACTTGTACGGAAGCATAGTCGCCAACAACGCAGACTTTGACACTATCTGCGACAGTATAACGTAATTACCGGTGACTCCGAAGTGGTCTATCGACTTATAAGGCCAAACAACAACAGTTTTGACACTCAAATGTTCCTGACGAAACAGAGGGAGGTAATCGATGAAAGCTTGAGGTTCTACCATGAACTGACGAGGTGGTAATTCCTAGAATGGTTCCTATTAAATTAATTTTGCTTGTTTCTTTATATTATTTTTTTAATAAAATAACAGACAGGTTGATATGGCATTAATAGGTGGATCTAACACTATTACGTTTCAGAAACGAACTGGCGAAAGGACGCTGAAATAAAGCTGAAATTTAACAGACGAGTCTCTTATAATCTTCGGAAAACGTTTAAATCCGTTCCGAAATTTCACAGAGACAGGGCTAAAAAGCAGTAAACAGTAATATACACATAAAAAGTTTTAAAAATGGACTAAAAATACTTTCTCCCAGTCCCATACCGATACCTTACCCAATACACATAGGTCTGAAAGTTTTTGATGGTGAATTTTTAATATCTGTGAAAAAACTTATATGATAGATGACGGGAAACATGTTGCCCATGCAGTAATACTCGATGTATGAACAGTTCATTGTTATCTGTTACACTGGCTCCACAATTTTCGTTATAAATCTTATAAGATTTTCAAAAATGGTTCAATTGGCTCTAAGCACTACTTAACATCTGAGGTCATCAGTCCCCTAGACTTAGACCTACTTAAACCTCACTAACCTAGGCACATCACACACATCCATGCCCGGGGCAGGAATCGAACCTGCGACCGTAGCAGCAACGCGGTTCCGGACTGAAGCGCCTAGAACCGCTAGGCCACAGCGGCCAGCCACAAAATTTTCACAGCTGTTTAAAATTCACGCTCATAAATTTTCGTGACTGTTTGGATTTAGGGATATGTATGGAACAAGAAGAAATTGTTTTAGGCTTTTTAATCCTACTTAAAAAGGCGTTATATTAAAAATTTATTTTTATTTAACAAATTCTTTTGTGCTGTTATCCATCTATCTGTGCTGTGTATTATTGTCCTACTACACAATTTTTTTCGCATTCTTTCCGTTCCTGTAAAGCATAACTTTCTCAGAAATGCTTATTCAACCGGCCATTGCCTAGATGAGTGTGGGTAACAGCCTGAAAACCACACTGACAAGGGGAGGCCGCCAATTGTGAAATTCAGATTCAATTCATACTGAGCATAATAAAAGCTCGTGGCCAGAGGTGTAGTGTGGCAAAGCACCAAGATGCACTTCTCAGCCGTTGTCGAGAAAATCGACAGTTAAAAGAAACCGTTGCGGTGAAATACTCTCTACGATTAATAATTTTCTACAGCGTCGTGGCGCAGCGGTAAGCGCTCGGGGTCGAAATTCGAAGGTCGCCGGATCGAATCTCGCGCCATGCAACCTTTTTTTTTTTAGTATTTGTTTTTTGTAATTCAAATATATATATATATATATATATATATATATATATATATATATATATATTATATTATTATTATTCACGTTTGGGCCCTACTGGACCACGCGAAGTACAATCACGGGGCATTCAGTTATTTTCTTTTAGACTTTCTCTCTGCCCAAATTGTTTTCATTCTCTCGGAATGAGCTCTTTTCCTTTCATCAGACCATGTGGTTCCAGTTTTCTTTGGTTTTTCAGCTTGACCAACTACCCAGTCATGAATTTTTTGCCCAAATAATTTTCTGTCTTGAATTTCATCATGTTTTATATCTGCCTCTTTCATGTCCTCTTTTATAGCAGCAATCCATTTTATTGTCTCAAATTTAGCTTTACTTCGATTTTCGTAGAATTCCGCTACTTGTTTAGTTAGTCTGGTAGCATCCATTCTTTTAATATGCCCATAAAATTTTAATCTGCGTTTTTTCATATCCGAATATATGCTGGTGTATTGTTGAATTTCACTATTTGCTCTTAGCCTGTATGTTCCTTCTTCAGTATATTTTGGACCTAGAATTTTTCTGATTACTTTTCTTTCTCTTTTTTGGATTTCTTGAATGTCCTTTTTTCTGTATAAAATTAGCGTTTCAGCCCCATAAAGGCACTCTGGTTTTATGACCGTGTTGTAATGTCTCAATTTAGAGTACCTCGAGAGACATTTTTTGTTGTAGATGTCTTTTGTAAGTCTAAAAGCTGTCTCCATCTTTTGACAACGAATTTCATTTCCAATTTTTTCTAGACCAGTCTCTGAGATTGTTTCACCTAAATATTTGAATTGCGAAACTCTTTTGATTTTTCCATACTTAGTTTCCAAAAGTTTGGGTGCCAGTTTGTTGCTAGTCATATACTGTGTTTTTTCAAATGAGATTTGGAGACCTACTCTTTCTGCTGTTTCTTTAAGAATTTCTATTTGTTTCTGAGCAATTTGGATGTCCTGCGTTAGAATAACCAAGTCGTCTGCAAAGGCCAAACAGTCTATTCGAATATTTGTTCGTCCTAATTTCACTGGTTGGTCAATTTTGAACTCCAATTTTCGTTCGCGCCACTCTTGTATTACTTTTTCTAGAACGCAGTTAAATAGCAACGGAGAGAGTCCATCACCTTGCCTCACGCCTGTTTTTATTTCAAAGGATTCTGAAATTTCTCCTCTGAACTTTACTTCTGATTTTGTACCAGTTAGCGTGTCTCTGATAATTGCCGTGGTTTTAGGATCCAGGCCTTGTTCTTTCACAATTTGGAAAAGAGATTCACGATCCACTGAGTCATAAGCCTTTCTAAAATCTACAAAGGTACAAACTAGTTTTTTATTGTAAATTTTTTGATGTCTGAGAATTAGTTTGAGGACTAAAATCTGTTCTGGGCAAGATCTATTTGGCCTGAAACCTGCTTGATATTCGCCAATTTTCCATTCAAGTTGTTGCTGTGCTCGGTTCAGAAGACATTGAGAGAGGATTTTGTATGTGACTGGAAGAAGAGAAATTCCTCTGTAATTATTAACATCAGTTTTGTCTCCCTTCTTATGAAGTGGGTGAATCAAGGCGGTTTTCCATTCATCAGGAATTTTTTCAGTTTGCCAAATGTTTTGCATGATTGAAGTAATTTCTTTAACGGTTTTTGGACCAGCTGCCTTTAAAAGTTCTGCAACAATTCCATCGTCACCAGATGCTTTGTTGTTTTTCAACCTATGAATTTCTTTAATGATTTCCTCTTCATTTGGTGCAAGTGAAACTGGATTGCATTGTTGGGGAATTTTTGGTGGAAATCTTTCTGTGGGCTCGGGGCAATTTAGGAGATTCTTAAAATATTTAGAAAGTTCTTTGCAATTTTCTTGGTTGTTAAGAGCCAACTGTCCATTTTCCTTCTTGAAGCAAAGATTCTGGGGTTGGTACCCCTTTATTTTGGTTTTAAAAGTTTTATAAAAATTTCTGGTATTGTATTTCTGAAAATCTTCTTCAATTTCTAAGAGTTGACTATTCTCATATTGTCTTTTTGTTTGTCTAATTAGTTTTGAAGTGTCTTTTCTAGTTGTCAGGAATGTATCATATGTGTCTTCTGTCTTGTTGCTATTCCATGCTTTAAATGTCTCTTGTCTGGCTTTGATTGCATGATCACAGTTTTCATTCCACCAAGCATGTTTCTTGTGTTTTCGTAAAGGAATTTGATCTTGAGCTGTTTTGATAATCTTGTGTTTGAGTTGTTCCCAATTTTGTGCACTTGTTTTGTCAAATTCGTCTGCTAATAATGATGGTTGGATTTTACTGGTGTCAAATTTGGGGATTAATGGTGTCCTTTTGTTGAAATTTTGGGGTTTTAGCTTTAGTTTCACACGGGTTAAGTAATGGTCTGAGTCAATATTGGCGCCTTTACGAACTTGAACATTTAAAATTTCTTTGTGACATGGATACGAGATTGCAATATGGTCAATTTGGAATTCACCTATGTCCTTGTTAGGTGATCGCCATGTCTTTTGTTTTGAAGGTTTTTTCTTAAAATGACTTGACATAATTTTGAGATTGAAATTTCTGCAAAATTCTACCAGCCTCTTTCCATTTTGATTGGTCCATTTATGTGCATGGAATTCACCGACCGTTTTTCTAAATTTTCTCTCTTTCCCTAACTGTGCATTAAAATCACCCATTAAAATCTTTACATAATTTTGAGGAATTTTGGAGACTGTATTCTCTAACACTTCCCATGACTTATTTACTTTTTCTGGATTTGTTTTATTCTCCTGGTTGATAGGCATGTGTGCGTTAATTAAACAGTACATTTTATTTGCACATTTCATGGAAATTGTCATTAGTCTGTTGTTTACTGGATTTACTTCGATTACGGAGCCAAGAATGTCTTGCGAAATTGCGAATGCAACACCCAGATGCGGAGTGTTTTTAAGAATTCTTTTGTCTGTTTTACTTTTAAACAATCGGTAGTTTCCAAAATCCATGGTATTCTCATCAGGCAACCTTGTTTCTTGCAGGGCTAAAATTTTGATATTTTGTTCTTTTAGTGTGTCTCCTAATTTATAGAGTTTTCCTGGTGTCAAGAGAGAGTTAATATTGATAGTTCCAAAAAATGTTTCGACCTTGGGCATGAGTCGGTCAAAAGACTTCGATTTCCTCTGGTTTGGGATATAGCGTTTCAGCCTAGTCTCCCCAGAATCCGATAGACTAGTTGCGCCACTGATGGCGGAGGATTTGTTACCACCTGGGGTAATTTTGTAATTACTAAGACGCTCCATAATAGTACTTAGAATCAAAGGGTTGAGCTCAGAAAAGCTCAGTGGTTAAGACTGGAGTGGTTAGTTCCAGAATTTGTATTACGGCCGCACCTCTGGTGAACAGACGCCGACCACAATGCCGCTTGTTACAAGTCAGACGCAAGGTGGATTTATTGTATTATGTGCCTCTTCCGCTAGTTCCACCGTACCGAGATTCGTTCTCTCCGCCTTCACTACCGTTGAGGTCTTCGCTGTAACCCTAGCAAAGGGGCCCTGATAGAGTACTATCACCCGGGCCAGGTGAACTCTGGTTTTTTAAACGAGGTTGTTACTCCTCCCCCTCCTCCTTCCTCATCACTTGCATATATATATATATATATATATATATATATATATATATATATATATATATATATATAGCTTATGCATGTTCGTGAAGGCGGATCGCTCTCCAATTGTACCGCCTCTATTTTTCCGTTTGTTTAACAGGGTGTACCAAAGCTCTCACGTCCGTACTTATTTTCGACGATGTTATAAGCTGCGCTAGGGACCGCATCTACCTTCTTTCGAACTTAGCAGGCAACTACGCTGTTATGCGGCGGTTCGTTTCGGCCCATTCAACATTTGTCGTTCAAGTGTAACGAGCGAGTAACGGAGTTTATATTTCATACCCGCCACAGCAAATTTGCGTTCGTGGGGTTATATATATATATATATATATATATATATATATATATATATATATTAAAAAATTTGAATTACAAAAAACTAATAATAAAAAAAAAGTTGCATGGTGCGAGATTCGATCCGGCAACCTTTGGATTACGAACCCGAGCGCTTACCGCTGCGCCACGACGCTGGAGAAACTTGTTAGTCGTAGAGAGTATTTCACCGCAACGGTTTCTTTTAACTGTCGATTTTCTCGACAACGGCTGAGAAGTGCATCTTGGTGCTTTGCCACATTACACCTCTGGCCGTGAGCTTTTTTTATGCGCAGTATGAATCGAATCTGAATTTCACAATTCGCGGCCTCCCCTTGTGAGTCTAACCTCTCGGAACCAACTTGTAATGGCCTAGGACCGAATCGAGTTATAATTACTGAATGACGTACCACAATTGTAAGACAATGATGGTGATGAGGTCCCATACTCCGAGGAGCGTAGGGGACGATGCGGGAGACCCACACCGCTGTACTGGGCAACGTGCTAGTGGAGGTGGTTTGCCTTTACCCTCCTCCGACCCTAAATGGGGTGAAGGATGATGATGAAGACGACACAGCAACACGTAGTCATATCGCGGCAGGAAAAATCCGTGACCCCGCCGGCATTCGAACCCGAGATCCCGTGCGCGTGGAGCGAGAACGCTACTGCAAGACCAAGAGCAGCGGACTGTAAGGCAATGGACTGGCATTAACATAAGCGCGAGATAAGACACTGAAAATGTAAAATGCTTGTACATTAACAACCGGTGCAACCGACATTGTTGGCTGCTAGCAGGTAAACGTCCATGTATTGTGGCTTAGAGGTGATGAATGTCAGTTGCATTTGGTCAGATACGGGGCTGGTAAATGCTGTTTGTCGATGACGTTAGCGTTGTCATTCGATACTGCCACATACTCAGTCTATTGTATTGGATTGGATTGTTTGGGGGAAGAGACCAAACAGCGAGGTCATCGGTCTCATCGGATTAGGGAAGAGAAGGGAAGGAAGTCGGCCGTGCCCTTTCAAAGGAACCATCCAAGCATTTGCCTGAAGCGATTTAGGGATATCACGGAAAACCTAAATCAGGATGGCCGGACGCGGGATTGAACCGTCGTCCTCGCGAATGAGAGTCCAGTGTGCCACCACTGCGCCACCTCGCTCGGTAGTCTGTTGGAGATAGACCTGGTACAACACGCTCAGTGGCATTGTAGCGAGAAGGAAGTACTTCTCTGCGCAGAATCACTAACCTGGTGTCTTGCCGCTTCGGTTAAGTCCCTCGTAGCACAGTAGTAGTGCTCAGTCGCCAGGTTCCACGTAGGTGGTGATCCTGCTAAAGTGGAGTGTTTAGGGATGCCAGTTGTTAATTGTCAACAACGTTTGTACTACAATTGCTTTAATACATAAATTGCTTTGTGACACACGTCACCGAATCAGAATTTGCAATGTGGCGGCTCTGGACTACGCCGTTATATTCGACCCTTTACACACATTAACACAGTTTTCTGACTTTACATAATGACAGACACTGCCCACGACACTTGGAGTTCCAATAACTAATAACTTCACTTTATACCTTGTTTAACATCTGAAATATGCACTCGCGACCGTTCTTTTGGAGCCGCCCCGGTTACTCGACCGTGCGTTTTGAGTGGCTCCGCGCGACTAACTCGCCCTGTCTTCCCGAAGGACGAGAGAGACCACCCCCCTTTCCTCCCTCAGCCAATAAGCACACCTCTCGTTTCCTACACACACACACACATATACAGGGTGAGTCACCTAACGTTACCGCTGGATATATTTCGTAAACCGCATCAAATACGGACGAATCGATTCCACAGACCGAACGTGAGGAGAGGGGCTAGTGTAATTGGTTAATACAAACCATAAAAAAACGCACGGAAGTAAGTTTTTTAACACAAACCTACGTTTTTTTAAATGGAACCCCGTTAGTTTTGTTAGCACATCTGAACATATAAACAAATACCTACTCAGTGCCGTTTGTTGCATTGTAAAATGTTAATTACATCCGGAGATATTGTAACCTAAAGTTGACGCTTGAGTGCCACTCCTCCGCTGTTCGATCGTGTGTATCGGAGAGCACCGAATTACGTAGGGATCCAAAGGGAACGGTGATGGACTTTAGGTACAGAAGAGACTGGAACAGCACATTACGTCCACATGCTAACACCTTTTTATTGGTCTTTTTCACTGACGCACGTGTACATTACCATGAGGGGTGAGGTACACGTACACACGTGGTTTCCGTTTGCAATTACGGAGTGGAATAGAGTCTGTCCCGACATGTCAGGCCATTAGATGTTCAATGTGGTGGCCATCATTTGCTGCACATAATTGCAATCTCTGGCGTAATGAATGTCGTACACGCCGCAGTACATCTGGTGTAATGTCGCCGCAGGCTGCCACAATACTTTGTTTCATATCCTCTGGGGTTCCAGGCACATCACGGTACACATTCTCCTTTAACGTACCCCACAGAAAGAAGTCCATAGGTGTAAGATCAGGAGAACGGACTGGCCAATTTATGCGTCCTCCACGTCCTATGAAACGCCCGTCCTCCTTTAGCGAGGATACGTGCATCCACCCTCCGTCGCATGGAATCCCTGATGCGCTGATGCAGCCCTGGAGAATGGCGTATTGTATCACAATCGTCCACAATAACGAGCACGAAGAGTCTCTACATTTGGTACCGGGGTTGCGTAGACAAGAGCTTTCAAATGCCCCCATAAATGAAAGTCAAGAGGGTTGAGGTCAGGAGAGCGTGGAGGCGATGGAAATGGTCCGCCTCTACCAATCCATCGGTCACCGAATCTGTTGTTGAGAAGCGTACGAACACTTCGACTGAAATGTGCAGGAGCTCCATCGTGCATGAACCACATGTTGTGTCGTACCTGTATAGGCACATGTTCTAGCAGCACAGGTAGAGTATCCCGTATGAAATCATGATAACGTGCTCCATTGAGCTTAGATGGAAGAACACGGGGCCCAATCAAGACATCACCAACAATGCCTGCCCAAACGTTCACAGAAAATCTGTGTTGATGACGTGATTCCACAATTGAGTGCGGATTCTCGTCAGCCCACACATGTAGCGGTGGATCGAGGAAGTACAGTACATACTGACGAAACTAAAATGAGCTCTAACATGGAAATTAAACGTTTCCGGACACATAACATCTTTTCTTTACTTGTGTGTGACGAATGCTTCCTGAAAGTTTGGCCGTACCTTGTTGTAACACCCTGTATATATATATCCAACCTTTCAGCCAATGGGCGTTCAGATAGCTTTTGATAGGCGGATCTGACGTCACGTTTCCGGACATTGTGACGGAAGTTTGTCTCGGAACACAGTCTCTGATTGTGTATGCAATACACTGGAGGTCGAGCAGGCCAAGGTATCACGTCAACTCTCTGTAAGCATGTTGAGCTACGACAGCGGCATGTGGGCGTGCGTCATCGTGTTGGAAAACACCCCATTAGCGTTCTATTCATTAACGGCAGCACAAGAGGTCGGATCACCAGATTATCATGCGTGGGATAACAACGAGAGGCCTCCTGCTGTCATACGAGGTTGCACCTCAAACCAGAACTCTAGGCGTACAACCAATGTGTCTGGCACACAGACAGGTTGGGTGCAGGTCCTCACCTGGCCTCCTTATAATGAACACACGGCTATCACTGCCAGAACCAGTTTTCATCAGAAAACACAACAGGCCTCCACCCTCCTACGAACTCTCGTTTGTCACCACCGAAGTCACAAATGACGGTGGTTTGGCATCAGTGGAACGCACGCTCCAGGGCGACTTCCTCGCAGCTGTCCTTAAAGCAACCGATTTGAAACAGTCCGTTATGTCACCGTGGTGACAACTCCTGCTCAAATTGCTGCTGCAGATGCAGTACGATGCGCAAGAGACAAACGCTGAACACGATTGTCTTCCCATAACATGTAAGCTTTCACGGCCGGCGTCTTCATTAATTAAAACTTCCGGGCTGAATTGCCGTGGTCCATATATAAAACTGCTTCTCCTTCCTGACGTTTCGTTGCCTACTGCGGGCAACATCTTCCGAGGTGAGTCGGCGACTGGCTGCTAGGCGCTGGACGTCCCGCTTACATAGAGCGCTTAGATGGCGCCACCACCCATCACCTGCTTTCGACTTTAAAACTATCTCTGGCTAGTGCCATCTCTCTCGATTATAGGTAATCGATAGTCACTTCGTTGGTACAGAGTCGACCGGCATATCTTGTCTAGTTTTAATCCTTCTTCTTTTTTATTAAAATTATTTTCCTGCTTGTAGATCTCCATAGCTTCTCTATACATGCGGGTATAATAATGTGAGATCCCAGCTACCACGTTTGACTCACTAAATTTTATTTCGTGACGACCGTCTTTGAAAACCTGTTCCGCTACAGGTGATTTGTCAATTTGTCCCAATCTACAGTTCCTTTTGTGTTCCGTTAGGCGGGTATTAACACTCCTTTTATTTGTTCCAATATAAACCATGCCACAGCTACACGGAATTTTCTACATCTACATCTACATCTATACTCCGCGAGCCACCTTACGGTGTGTGGCGGAGGGTACTTATTGTACTACTATCTGATCCCCCCTTCCCTGTTCCATTCACGAATTGTGCGTGGGAAGAACGACTGCTTGTAAGTCTCCGTATTTGCTCTAATTTCTCGGATCTTTTCGTTGTGATCATTACGCGAGATATATGTGGGCGGTAGTAATATGTTGCCCATCTCTTCCCGGAATGCGCTCTCTCGTAATTTCGATAATAAACCTCTCCGTATTGCGTAACGGCTTTCTTGAAGTGTCCGCCACTGGAGCTTGTTCAGCATCTCCGTAACGCTCTCGCGCTGACTAAATGTCCCCATGACGAATCGCGCTGCTTTTCGCTGGATCATGTCTATCTCTTCTATTAATCCAACCTGGTAAGGGTCCCATACTGATGAGCAATACTCAAGAATCGGGCGAACCAGCGTTTTGTAAGCTACTTCTTTCGTCGATGAGTCACATTTTCTTAGAATTCTTCCTATGAATCTCAACCTGGCGCCTGCTTTTCCCACTATTTGTTTTATGTGGTCATTCCACTTCAGATCGCTCCGGATAGTAACTCCTAAGTATTTTACGGTCGTTACCGGTTCCAATGATTTACTACCTATGGCATAATCGTACTGGGATGGATTTCTGCCCCTATGTATGCGCATTATATTACATTTATCTACGTTTAGGGAAAGCTGCCAGCTGTCGCACCATGCATTAATCCTCTGCAGGTCCTCCTGGAGTACGTACGAGTCTTCTGATGTTGCTACTTTCTTGTAGACAACCGTGTCATCTGCAAATAGCCTCACGGAGCTACCGATGTTGTCAACTAAGTCATTTATGTTTATTGTAAACAATAAAGGTCCTATCACGCTTCCCTGCGGTACTCCCGAAATTACCTCTACATCTGCAGATTTTGAACCGTTAAGAATGACATGTTGTGTTCTTTCTTCTAGGAAATCCTGAATCCAATCACAAACCTGGTCCGATATTCCGTAAGCTCGTATTTTTTTCACTAAACGTAAGTGCGGAACCGTATCAAATGCCTCCCTGAAGTCCAGGAATACGGCATCAATCTGCTCGCCAGTGTCTACGGCACTGTGAATTTCTTGGGCAAATAGGAGATTTGTATTATCTAAGAACGTCATAATACGAGAACACAAAACATGTTCCATTATTCTACAACAGATTGACGTAAGCGAAATAGGCCTATAATTATTCGCATCTGATTTATGACCCTTCTTGAAAATGGGAACGACTTGCGCTTTCTTCCAGTCGCTAGGTACTTTACGTTCTTCCAGCGATCTACGATAAATTGCTGATAGAAAGGGGGCAAGTTCTTTAGCATAATCACTGTAGAATCTTAAGGGTATCTCGTCTGGTCCGGATGCTTTTCCGCTACTAAGTGATAGCAGTTGTTTTTCAATTCCGATATCGTTTATTTCAATATTTTCCATTTTGGCGTCCGTGCGACGGCTGAAGTCAGGGACCGTGTTACGATTTTCCGCAGTGAAACAGTTTCGGAACACTGAATTCAGTATTTCTGCCTTTCTTCGGTCGTCCTCTGTTTCGGTACCATCGTGGTCAACGAGTGACTGAATAGGGGATTTAGATCCGCTTACCGATTTTACATATGACCAAAACTTTTTAGGGTTCTTGTTTAGATTGTTTGCCAATGTTTTATGTTCGAATTCGTTGAATGCTTCTCTCATTGCTCTCTTTACGCTCTTTTTCGCTTCGTTCAGCTTTTCCTTATCAGCTATGATTCGACTACTCTTAAACCTATGATGAAGCTTTCTTTGTTTCCGTAGTACCTTTCGTACATGATTGTTATACCACAGTGGATCTTTCCCCTCGCTTTGGACCTTAGTCGGTACGAACTTATCTAAGGCGTTCTGGACGATGTTTCTGAATTTTTTCCATTTTTGTTCCACATCCTCTTCCTCAGAAATGAACGTTTGATGGTGGTCACTCAGATATTCTGCGATTTGTGTCCTATCACTCTTGTTAAGCAAATATATTTTCCTTCCTTTCTTGGCATTTCTTATTACACTTGTAGTCATTGATGCAACCACTGACTTATGATCATTGATACCCTCTTCTACATTCACGGAGTCGAAAAGTTCCGGTCTATTTGTTGCTATGAGGTCTAAAACGTTAGCTTCACGAGTTGGTTCTCTAACTATCTGCTCGAAGTAATTCTCGGACAAGGCAGTCAGGATAATGTCACAAGAGTCTCTGTCCCTGGCTCCAGTTCTGATTGTGTGACTATCCCATTCTATACCTGGTAGATTGAAGTCTCCCCCTATTACAATAGTATGATCACGAAACTTCTTCACGACGTTCTGCAGGTTCTCTCTGAGGCGCTCAACTACTACGGTTGCTGATGCAGGTGGTCTATAGAAGCATCCGACTATCATATCTGACCCACCTTTGATACTTAACTTAACCCAGATTATTTCACATTCGCATTCGCTAATAACTTCACTGGATAATATTGAATTCTTTACTGCTATAAATACTCCTCCACCATTGGCGTTTATCCTATCCTTGCGGTATATATTCCATTCTGTGCCTAGGATTTCGTTACTGTTCACTTCCGGTTTTAACCAACTTTCCGTTCCTAATACTATATGCGCACTATTTCCTTCAATAAGAGATACTAATTCAGGAACCTTGCCCTGGATACTCCTGCAATTTACCAATATTACGTTAACTTTTCCTGTTTTTGGTCTCTGAGGACGGACGTTCTTTATCAACGATGATAATGTCCTCTCTGGTAAGCCGTCAGGTATTTTATCGTTTCGCCCAACACCTGGGGTAGCTAAGGGGTGTCGTGGGTCTTTCACCGATCTTAAACTTTCACTTATTTTCTTGTTAGGTCAAAATATTGTCTCCACTTGAAATTTGGCCAAAACTTTCCCAATACGGTCCGTGATGTTATGAATAAATGGAAGATAAACTTTTCCAGCCGACGGTTATTGTTCTCGTGTATTTTCGGACACTTTTCTTCTAGGGTGGAGTGCTCGATCTATTTCGTTGTCAGTGTAACATTTCTCTTGAAAGCCGTTCGCAAACGGCTTAATTCATCTTTCGACCTACCAAGAAAATTAGTGAAAGTTTAAGATCGGTGAAAGACGCACGGCACCCCTTAGCTACCCCAGGTGTGTATAAAATTCCGTGTAGCTGTGGCATGGTTTATATTGGAACAACTAAAAGGAGTGTTAATACCCGCCGAACGGAATACAAAAGGAACTGTAGATTGGGACAAATTGACAAATCAGCTGTAGCGGAACAGGTTTTCAAAGACGGTGATCACGAAATAAAATTTAGTGAGTCAAACGTGATAGCTGGGACATCACATTATTATACCCGCATGTATAGAGAAGCTATAGAGATCTACAAGCACGAAAATAACTTTAATAAAAAAGAAGAAGGATTAAAACTAGACAAGATATGGCGGTCGACTCTGTACCAACGAAGTGACTATCGATTACCTATAATCGAGAGAGATGGCACTAGCCAGGGATAGTTTTAAAGTCGAAAGCACGTGATGAGTGGTGGCGCCATCTAAGCGCTCTATACAGGGTGTTAAAGAAAGGTACGGCCAAACTTTCAGGAAACATTCCTCACACACAAAGAAAGAAAATATGTTATGTGGACATGTGTCCGGAAATGCTTACTTTCCATGTTAGAGCTCATTTGATTACTTCTGTTCAAATCACATTAATCATAGAATGGAAACATACAGTAACAGAACGTACCAGCATGACTTCAAACACTTTGTTATAGGAAATGTTCAAAATGTCCTCCGTTAGCGAGGATACATGCATCCAGCCTCCGTCGCATGGAATCCCTGACGCGCTGATGCAGCCCTGGAGAATGGCGTATTGTATCACAGCCGTCCACAATGCGAGCACGAAGAGTCTCTACATTTGGTATCGGGGTTGCGTAGACAAGAGCTTTCAAATGCCCCCATAAATGAAAGTCAAGAGTGTTGAGGTCAGGAGAGCGTGGAGGCCGTCCACAATGCGAGCACGAAGAGTCTCTACATTTGGTATCGGGGTTGCGTAGACAAGAGCTTTCAAATGCCCCCATAAATGAAAGTCAAGAGTGTTGAGGTCAGGAGAGCGTGGAGGCCGTCCACAATGCGAGCACGAAGAGTCTCTACATTTGGTATCGGGGTTGCGTAGACAAGAGCTTTCAAATGCCCCCATAAATGAAAGTCAAGAGTGTTGAGGTCAGGAGAGCGTGGAGGCCATGGAATTGGTCCGCGTCTACCAATCCATCGGTCGCCGAATCTGTTGTTGAGAAACGTACGAACACTTCGACTGAAATGTGCAGGAGCTCCATCGTGCATGATCCACATGTTGTGTCGTACTTGTAAAGGCACATGTTCTACCAGCACAGGTAGAGTATCCCGTATGAAATCATGATAACGTGCTCCATTGAGCGTAGGTGGAAGAATATGGGGCCCAATCAAGACATCACCAACAATGCCTGCTAGTACTGTAGAGCAATGATTCGCATGTCAACACAAGCACCGAAGTCAACATTACCTTCCTTCAATTGGGCCAACTGGCGGTGAATCGAGGAAGTACAGTACATACTGACGAAACTAAAATGAGCTCTAACATGGAAATTGAGCGTTTCCGGACACATGTCCAAATAACATCTTTTCTTTATTTGTGTATGAGTACTGTTTCCTGAAAGTTTGGCCGTACCTTTTTGTAACACCCTGTATAAGAGGGACCTCCAGCGCCTAACAGCAAGTCGCCGACTCACCTCAGAAGATGTTGCCCACAGTAGGCAACGAAACGTCAGGAAGGAGAAGCAGTTTTATATATGGACCACGGAAATTCAGCCCGGAAGTTTTAATTAATGACGATTGTCTTCCCTCTCGGTGCCACGTGATCGTCTGGAGCCCGGTTTTGTTGCAACAGTAGATTCTCGTGGCCACCGTTGCCAGCAGTCATGTACGCTTTCTACATTGCTGCCAAGTCTTTCTGCAGTATCGAAAAACGAACGTCCAGCGTCTGGTAGCTCTATTGCAAGACCTCGTCCAAACTCTGTGAGCTGTTGATATTGGCGTCTTTGTCACCTTAAATGCGTTCTAACATCAACTCACCACGCCCAGTTTCGAAGGAAACTAACGCTCATGACCGTTAAAGCGTGTATTTAAAGCAAATCGGTTTTGCATCGTCATTGTGACAGCTACTAGCGCCACTCTTAGGTGACTGGCGCGCAATTTCAATAGATGTCATCCTTCAGAAGTAGAAACATGCCTACTAACTTTCGTTTATGTCACACAATTCCTCCTTGGTGTTCCGTTTATTTTCCCGTCAGTGTATTTACGAAGTATTATAACTGGCAAAAAAAAAAAAAAAAAAAAAAAACTGCGTCGAGACAGGAGAAGAATTTAAGCTTTAGCTGCCTATATTACAGAAGTTGTATGTAAAAACCAACTACAGGTTTCAGCTGCTGAGAATTCTTCCGGGTTGTACGGCCGTGGTCCATGGAACTCTTCAGTCCCTGACTTTTTTTCCAAAGCTACGTTGGATAGTTTTGGAGTTGCTCCTGGTTGTGCTGAGTCTTGCCGACTGACGAGTCGGACGTCGAAGAGCGACCTAAATACCGTGGAAAGTGGGCGTGATCTAGATTCCACGTGATAACAGAGATAAACGTTGTCAAAGATAAAAAATTTTTAAACTATCGATCATGGTACGTCAAAGATAAAAACTTCTCATCGCCACAGTCCATATATCACTGAGTTTCATGGCTTCTTCTTTTCTGTTAAAACTATCCCCATGTTTATATATTTCGACAGCTTCTCTATATAGCCGTGGATAATAGTTCGTCGCTGGCCTTTGGCGGCCGAGCGGTTCTAGGCGCTTCAGTCTGGAACCACGCGACTGCTACGGTCGCATGTTCCAATCCTGCCTCGGGCATGGATGTGTGTGATGTCCTTAGGTTAGTTAGGTTTAAGTAGTTCTAATTTCTAGGGGACTGATGACCTGAGATGTTAAGTCCCATAGTGCTCAAAACCAACCAATAGTTCGTCATAGTACATAAAACTACTTCATAGTACAAAAGAATTCCTCTAAAGATTTTTTGCCATGTGACCAAACAACAAATGTATCACCCACGTATCTATACCATCGACATGGTTTCTTATTCGCTTTCTCCAGAGCTAATTGTTCGAATTTTTGCATGTAAAAATTAGCAGTCGTGGGATGGTTGATTAGACTAGATTAGATTAGATTTACTTTCATTCCAATTGATCCGTAGTGAGGAGGTCCTCCAGGATGTGGAACATGTCAGTGTGTGGCCATGGGTAACCCAGTGAGTCTTTTGTTATTTAAATAGTATAAATCAAAAAATCCAGTTTACTAGGAAAATAGAGAAAGACAATGCAATATCCTTCTTGGATGTCTTCGTCATGAGACAGACTGACGGCAGCTTGAAACATAAAGTCTTTCGGAAGGTTGCACACAGCGACGGATACTTACATAAGGATTCCAATCATCATCCACAAAAGAAAAGAGTTGTAATTAAAAGTCTAGTGGACAGAGCTAAAAGAATTTGTATGCCGGAACACCTGGACGCCGAGTTAAAACATCTAAAGCAGGCTCTTGAGAAGAATGGGTACTCTAGTAAGGAGGCGCTACAGTTTGGAACCGCGAGGCCGATACGGTCGCAGGTTCGAATCCTGCCTCGGGCATGGATGTGTGTGATGTCCTTAGGGTAGTTAAGTTTAATTAGTTCTAAGTTCTAGGCGACTGATGACCTCAGAAGTTAAGTCGCATAGTGCTCAGAGCCATTTTGAACTCTAGTAAGGAAATAAATAGAGTTTTGCGACGGAATAACAGGAGGCCTAAGGACAACGATAGGACACATCAATGGAAGGACACGGTTTCTCTGTCCTTCATCAAAAAAGTAACGGATCAAATCGGCAAGATTCTAAGGAAACATGACGTTCGAC
Organism: Schistocerca piceifrons; assembly: GCF_021461385.2. NCBI lineage: Eukaryota > Metazoa > Arthropoda > Insecta > Orthoptera > Acrididae > Schistocerca > Schistocerca piceifrons. The sequence goes on from NC_060138.1 coordinate 1,245,336,570, forward strand.
CGATTTTCAGACCAAAATTAGAAAATAGGCCAAGCACTTCGTTCCGTTAAGGATGAACGCCCCCCTCTGTCTGCAAGTGCTGTATATAAGATTCCGTGTCCGTGTGGCAAGGTCTACATTGGAGCCACAAAGAGAAGTGTGAATAAACGCTTGAAGGAACATAAAAGTCTTTGTCGACTAGGGAAAACAGACAAATCAGCCGTGGCGGAACATGCTCTTCAATCAGGTGATCACGTAGTGAAATTTTCGAAAAATGAAGTTTTATGGACTATGACGGACTATTATCCACGGCTATATAGAGAAGCCATCGAAAGACTCAGCCCAACCAGTAGCACCTCCGAAGATGTCCAACGTAGCTTTGGACGAAACGTCAGGGCTTGAAGAGTTCCATGGACCACGTATATACAACCCAGAAGAATTCTCAGTAGCTGAAACATCCGGTCGTCAAAGCCTTCATTGTATGACAACTACAGGTTGCTTATTATAATGTATAATAACCTGTTTCCTGTGAAACACTCTTTGAATGGTTAGCTGCACTATACACTTTGGCTCTCAACAACATGAGTTAGCTCCTCTACCGCCCATAAACGAGCGAAAGAGAAATGATCGCTTCCACACTTCCGTTGATTGCTTTTTCCCTGCCGCAAGTAATTTGCTTAAAGCTTAGAAGGGTGAAAGTGACTTTTTCCCCGTCCGAAACTTATTTTAAAAATAGTTAATTGAATGTGCTGACAGTGCTGACTGACTGACAGTCACCGGTGGACAAAGTCTGTACTACAATAAACAGCGGCCCTATATTGCGAATTCGAAAGCACGTAGCTTCTTTGTTTTAACAAGTTTGTTTGTGTGGCCATCTTCCGCAGCAAGCATATGTACTTAAGTTCCTTATACTGCGAGCGAAAGCGAAACAATTACAGCTACAGCTACGTCTGTATGTATACATACTTTGCTGACGACTGTGAGATGTATAGCACAGGGTATTTCCCACTGTAGCAATTTGTAGGGTTTCCACCCTTTCTAGTCGTGTTTCGAGCGAGGGGAGATTGACTCCATAAATTCCTTTCTGCGCGCTGTAATTAATCTATCTGCACAGTCCCTAAGGGAATGTTACGTAAGAGGCTGAATAATATCTCTAGATTCTTCATGTAAAACTGATTTTTGAAACTTTATACGTAGGCTTTCGCGAGATAATTGGCGTCTGTCTTCAAGCGTTCGGTAGTTTAAGTTTTTCAGCATCTCTAGAACGCTCTCGGATGAGTCAAACAGACACACTTCTTTATACGCATTCAATACCCCCTGCTGGACCTACTTCATATGAGTCCCACAAACTTGAGCAGTGACTTGTAGGCAGTACCCTTTGTCGACTGACTGCATTTTCCCAGTATCATGTCAAAGTACCGAAGTCTAAATGGTTCAAATGGCTCTGAGCACAATGGGACTCAACATCTGAGGTCATCAGTCCCCTAGAACTTAGAACTACTTAAACCTAACTAACCTAACGACATCACACACATCCATGCCCGAGGCAGGATTCGAACCTGCGACTGTAGCAGTCACGCGGTTCCAGACTGAAATGCCTAGAACCGCACGGCCATCTTGGCCGGCTACCGAAGTCTACCACCTGCTTTAAATGTAGCTGTGCCTATGTGACCATTGCATTTCATTCCCCTAAAAAGAATTTTGCGTTCACATATCTGTGTGAGCAGCCATAGCGTACGGATCTCCGTGCCGGCACGTTCACAGGAGCTCAGTCCGTCAGTTCACCTGATGATGGCGACATGTATGATCGCCGAAATATTGTGCCCGTTGGCCACTATAGACCGGCAGCACACCCGTGGATATTTTGATTATCAAATACGCCGGGAGAAACTTAAGAATCACATCATACACCTTTACGGGGAGGAGATGTATCGCAGCATGAAGAAATTTGAAAAGTTGCGCCACCGTAGATGTCGTTTGCTAAGTACTCTTGCCTTTCTAAAGAGATGTCGTTCCGAGAATGTTGTTCCAAATTTTGCTAAGGTTATGCATCACATCGATTCTGCAGCAGCTAAGAGAATCAAGAAACGAGCCAGCCTCGCATTGGTACGTGAGAGAGTGCAATTCACCCGCCGGAGCCTTGAGTTTATCTCACAGGAATTACTCAAACTACATTTGCAACTGGCTAGTAAGTTCACTTCTTGTTCCTGGGATTGGATTGATGGTGTCACCTGGGTGTCAGCTGATTCCGCCCATAAGAAGGCTACGGGACGTCAAACAGCCAAGTTCTCACGTCTCTTTGACAAACCATCTCTGCAGGTTCCGTGTAAGACTGTCATCAATTTGAGTGGCATGGTGTTGAGTGATGATGCGGTCTCGGTTTTGCAGAAAGGTCTCAACTTCGCTCCCACACCCAAGTTCACTCCGGTCGCAGAAATTGTTACTGCTGTTGAACAGGTTGCAGCTCGACTTCCGCCAGAATCAGCCGAGGAAATACGTCGTGAAACTTGTCGTGTGTTGACGAAATCCAAGCCGATGAAGTCAAATATCAGCAGTAAAGAGAGGGCGGCCATTCGTGATCTGAGGGAGCGCTCTGAAATTGTTGTCTTACCGGCTGACAAAGGCAATGCTACAGTTGTTGTCTCCCATAAGGATTACACTGATAAGATGCAGAGCCTGCTAAATGACTATTCCTACCGGAAGATCAGCGTTGACCCTACAAAGAAGGTGGAGAACAAGACGAGGGCGCTTCTCAAGGACGCAGATTTACCGGAGGGTGACGCTAAGAAATTGTTACCCCAAGGTCCGGTACCGCCTAGACTATATGGACTCCCGAAGGTTCACAAAGAGGGGGTACCATTACGCCCCATTGTCAGCAACATCAGGACACCTACATATTTGTTGGCCAAATACCTGACGGGAATATTAAGTCCTTATGTGGGTGAATGCCCTCATCACATCCGTAATTCCGTGGATTTTGTTAAACGCCTTGATAGCTTCAGGTTGGATGAGTCAGATATCATGGTGAGTTTTGACGTCGTTTCCTTGTTTACGAGGGTACCCTGCGAGAGTCACTAGAATTGATTAGTCAGAAGTTTGACGGGAAGACCACTGAACTTTTTAGGCATGTCTTGACCTCCACGTATTTTCTTTTTCATGGAGAATACTACGAACAAACGGAGGGAGTCGCCATTGGTAGCCCACTCTCACCGGTGGTAGCGAATTTGTACATGGAGAACTTCGAGGAGGAAGCCCTCTCGTCATCCGTATGGAAACCTACTTGCTTTTTCCGTTACGTGGACGACACGTTCGTCATCTGGCCACATGGTATGGATAAACTCCTTGACTTCCTTACACATCTAAACTCCATACACCCCAACATCAAATTCACTATGGAGACTGAAACGGAGGGTAAATTACCTTTCCTTGACGTCTTGGTCAAGTGAAGGGCTAGCGGCACCTAGGTCATGGGGTGTATCGGAAGACAACGCACACTGATCTGTATTTGCATGCAGACAGCTGCCACCACCCTTCACAGAGGAATGGGGTACTTAAAACTCTAGTACATAGGCGCGCACTATCTCTGACGCAGAGAGTCTACCCCAGGAATTGGAACATCTGAGAACTGTATTTCGAAAAAATGGGTACTCAGAGTGGCAGATTCAACGTTCTCTCCGCCCAGCCACTGCAGCACAACCTGTTGAGATGGATGAAGTCACGAGGGAGGAGGTAGGCACTGCATTTATTCCATACACAGACGCACTCTCGGGGAAAATCGCCCGCATTCTGAAGAAACACCGGGTCGGAACTGTGTTTTGTCCTCCGAATAAAACTCGTGCACTGGTGGGGAGCGCCAAAGATGACCTCGGTTTGAGGAAGGCCGGCGTGTACCAGATTCCGTATCAATGTGGCAAGTCGTATATTGGTCAGACGATGCGTACCTTCGTGGATCGATGCCGTGAACACCAGAGGCACACTCGACTGATGTATCCGAGCAAGTCGGCGGTCGCTGAACATTGTTTGTCGGAAAATCACGCTATGGAGTATGACCGCACGAGGATTCTGGTACAGACGTCGAGATACTGGGACAGCGTTGTTAGGGAGGCCATCGAAATTCGCACCAGTGACGACCTCATAAACCGTGACTGTGGCTATAATCCTAGCAAGGCTTGGGAACCAGCGATTGGGTTAATCAAGAGTAAATCGAGCAAACGTATAGTTGTGACGACCACGGCGGACAGAGCCATCACACCGACGTCATCTCAGACGCCGTCGCAATCTGTTCCACCGCGCGACCGTGGCGCGGGGCGCGGACGGCGGAGGAAGCGCGCCGCGGGCGGAGGGTATTTAAATCGGCCGCCGCCGCGACCGAACCCAGTTCCCTCTGAGCAGCCATAGCGTACGGATCTCCGTGCCGGCACGTTCACAGGAGCTCAGTCCGTCAGTTCACCTGATGATGGCGACATGTATGATCGCCGAAATATTGTGCCCGTTGGCCACTATAGACCGGCAGCACACCCGTGGATATTTTGATTAGATAAAGTTGTTTTCTTGTTTCAATAACTGTAAAATTTTACCATGAGTGAGAAGTGTGGGCTTTGCCGTAGGTTCGTGAGTAGTGGATTGAGGTGTGAGACTTGTTCGAAGTATTTTCACTGGGGGGGGGGGGGGGGGGGGAAATGCTGTGGGGAAGCCAGTAGGCATTCTGGTGAGATCCCCTCCTGGAACTGCAGGTTATGTAGCAAGAGTAAGTTGATAGAAAAGCAGGAGCGTAAGATCTGTGCCCTTCAGGTGCAGTTGAAAAACGCACAGGAGGAGCTAGATAGGATGAGGAGGGAGAAGAGAGTTGGGGAATGGGAGCTGGCTGTTGGCAAGAGATCTGCTAGGAGAAGGAGATTTTCAGATAGTTTTACTATTGGTGTTTGTAATAGATATGACCAACTGTCAGAGTCTAGTGGAGAGGAATCTCTAGTAGCTGTAGATGTAGGAAGTATGCAGCAGACCTCAGCAGTTACGGTGGCTAGGACACTTGCAAAGTCTAAGAGAAAGAAGAAGGTTCTGCTGTTAGGTAGTTCTCATGGTAGAGGTGTAGGCCAGCAGTTGCAGGAAGTTTTCGGGAGTGAGTACCAGGTCACCAGCATTGTGAAGCCTAATGCAGGATTGGCTCAGGTGACTTTTAACATAGGGGGGTTATGTAGGGATTTTACTAGAGAGGATCAGGTAGTGATTGTGGGTGGGGCTGGTAATAGTATTGATAGGGATGGGGAGTATGACATAGATGGTGACCTGGAAAGGATAGCCACTCAGACTGGCAACACGAATGTGCATTTCGTGGAACTATTTCAGCGTCACGATCGGCCTGATCTTAAAACAGCCGTCAGGCGTAATAACATGAGACTTGGGGGTGCGCTGATGACAGAAGGCATGAGTCACATTTCAGTGGTGTCGGTGGAGTCTATCAGCAGGACGGGTTTCACTAGACATGGCCTGCACCTCAACAGATATGGAAAGGGGAGGTTGGCAAAGCTTATAGGTGACAGCATAGGTGGGGGTGGTGGGATCACTCATGGGAAAATTCCGGTAGTTGTGGGTGTTGGAGCTGCACCTTTTTTAGATTGAAGTCAGCTGACAGGTATTCGTGCTTAAGGGAAGTCTCTCTAACAAAGAAACCACTTTCGACAAAGCTTAGGTATCCGATTAATGAGGGAATTAGTACATTTCATCAAAATATACGAGGTATTAGAGATAAAGTTAGTGAACTGCTTATAGATGTTGACTCTGAAATTATTGCTATATCTGAACACTTCTTAAATAAGGAGGCTTCCTTTACCAGGATACAGGTTGGCTGGTAGCTTTTCTAGGAGCTCTTTGCGGTGTGGGGGAGTAGCTATGTATGTGAAAAACGGTATCCCATTTGAGTCAATTGATGTTTCAAAGTACTGCACTGAAAAGGTGTTTGAATGTTGTGCAGGTGTGGTAAAATTTAGTGGAGCTAAACTTCTTACTGTTGTTATTTATAGATCCCCAGACTCCGATTTCACAACATTTTTGCTAAAGCTAGAGGAGGTTCTTGGTTCACTTTATAGGAAATACAAAAAGTTAGTTATATGTGGTGACTTCAATATTAATTGTATAAGCGATTGTGCAAGGAAAAGGATGCTGGTAGACCTCCTTATATCATATAGTCTTATGCAAACCGTATTCTTTCCAACGAGAGTGCAAGGGAAGAGTAGAACAACCATAGACAATAATTTTGTTCATTCGTCATTACTAGAAGGGCATTCTGTTAGCAAAAAGGTGAATGGCCTTTCAGATCATGATGCACAAATTTTAAGTCTAAAAGATTTTTGTGCTGCAACACATGTTAAATATAGTTACCAACTTTTTAGTAAAGCTGATCCAGTTGCTGTAGAGACTTTTGTGAACCTTATCAAGGAACAAGAGTGGCAAGATGTTTATAGTGCTGATACAGTAGACGATAAATATAATGCTTTCCTCAAGACTTTTCAAGTGCTCTTTGAAAGTTGCTTTCCGTTAGAACGTTCAAAACAGGGTACTAGCACAAACAGGCAGCCTGGATGGCTGACTAAAGGGATAAGAATATCTTGTAGAACAAAGTGGCAATTATATCAAAACGTTAGAAACAGTCACAATCTAAATGCAGCAGCCCATTACAAACAGTATTGTAAGGTGCTTAAAAAAAGTTATTAGGAAGGCAAAAAGTATGTGGTATGCAGATAGAATAGCTAAGTCTCAGGATAAAATTAAAACCATATGGTCAGTCGTAAAGGAAGTGGCTGGTCTGCAGAGACAGGTCGAGGATATAGAATCAGTCCTTAGTGGGAATGTCCGTGTGACTGATAAGTCGCATATATGTACAGTATTTAATAATCACTTTCTGAATATAGCAAGAGAACTAAATAGAAACCTAGTCCCAACAGGGAATCATATAGCTCTCATAGAAAAAAGTGTTCCGAGACTGTTACCTGAAATGCTCCTCCATGATACTGACAAGGGGGAGATTGAGTTAATAATTAAATCACTAAAGACCAAAAACTCTCATGGATATGACGGGGTATCTAGCAGAATACTGAAGTATTGTTCTATGTATGTTAGCCCAGTACTTAGCCATATCTGGAACTTTTCCTTTGGGAGTGGTCGGTTTCCTGACCGATTAAAGAACTCGGTAGTGAAGCCACTTTATAAAAAGGGAGACAGGGATAATGTTGCCAATTGTAGACCTATTTCTATGCCATCGGTGTTTGCTAAAGTTATCGAGAGGGTTGTATATACAAGGTTACTGCAGCATTTAAATTCACATAATTTGCTGTCAAATGTACAGTTTGGTTTTAGAAATGGCTTAACGACTGAAAATGCTATAGTCTCTTTTCTCTGTGAGGTTTTGGACGGACTAAATAAAAGGTTGCGAACGTTAGATGTTTTCTTTGATTTAACGAAGGCTTTTGACTGAGTTGACCACAAAATATTACTGCAGAAGTTGGAATATTATGAAGTAAGGGGAGTAGCTTACAATTGGGTCGCCTCTTACTTTAAGAACAGAAAGCAGAAGGTAATTCTCCGCAATATTGAGAGTGGTAATGATGTTCAGTCCCAATGGGGCACTGTTAAATGGGGCGTTCCCCAAGGGTCGGTGCTGGGGCCACTGCTGTTTCTTATTTATTTAAATGATATACCTTCTAATATTCAGGTGATTCAAAAATATTTCTGTTTGCTGATGACACCAGCTTGGTAGTGAAGGATCTTATGTGTAATATTGAAACATTATCAAATAATGTAGCTCATGAAATAAGTTCGTGGCTTGTGGAAAATAATTTGATGCTAAATCACAGTAAGACTCAGTTTTTACAGTTTCTAACTCACAATTCAACAGAACTGATATTTTAATCAGACAGAATGGGCATGTTATAAGCGAGACAGAACAGTTCAAGTTCCTAGGCGTACGGATAGATAGTAAGCTGTTGTGGAAAGCCCATGTTCAGGATCTTGTTCAGAAACTAAATGCCGCTTTATTTACCAGTAGAACAGTATCTGAAATAAGTGACATTTCAACACGAAAAGTAGTCTACTTCGCATATTTTCATACCCTTATGTCATATGGTATTATTTTTTGGGATAATTCTTCTGATTCAAAAAGGGTATTTTTGGCTCAAAAACGGGGTGTTCGAGCTGTGTGCGGTGTAAGTTCGAAAACCTCTTGTCGACCCCTATTCAATAGTCTGGCAATTTTGACATTGCCCTCACAGTATATGTTTTCTGCAATGTCGTTTGTTGTTAGCAATATTAACTTATTCCCAAGAGTTAGCAGCTTTCACTCAGTTAATACTAGGCAGAAATCAAATCTGTATGTGGAATGCACTTCCTTGACTCTTGTGCAGAAAGGAGTGCAGTATTCTGCTGCATCCATTTTCAATAAGCTACCACAAGAACTCAAAAATCTTAGCAGTAGCCCAAACACTTTTAAGTCTAAACTGAAGAGTTTCCTCATGGCTCACTCCTTCTATTCTGTCGAGGAGCTCCTGGAAGAGCTAAAAAATTAAGCAAATTCCAGTGTTACATTCTTGATTTTCTTTATTTAAACTAACGACTTGTCGCCTGAATATGTTTCTTATATTTCATTTTATCTGTTTCTACAATCTACAACTGAATATGTTTCTTATATTTCATTTTATCTGTTGCTACAATCGTGTTATAAATTCATGTATTTACTCGTTCCATGACCATGGAGACTTCTCCTTAATGTGGTCCCACGGAACAATAAATAAATAAATAAATAAGGACGTTTGGTAGGATTTTAGCACCGTGCTCCGAAGCAGGTCCAACGTTCGGGAAATTCCTCGTGCACTACATATTTGCACATCACCGCTCGGCCCCTGTAAAGCTGTGTCCACATTTTCGACAGACATCGGATCGACTGATTTCCTTCCTCTGCCATATTGTATTTCAAAACAACGTGTCTCTTCGGATTTCGCAATCATTTTCTCCAGACTCTTAACTGACATCGGACATGCTTTTTCTCATGAGTGTCTGGAAAGTCTGCTTTCTTGTAAAAGAGCTTTAACAGCAGCGCGAGCCTTCTTGAGACAGTAATGTTGGGCATCTAGGACAGAAACTGAGAAACAGCCGTGTGCTGCTCATCTGTTGGTGTGCATATTCTGACTGTGACAGCACCATCTGTTGGTCAAATTTTCTTTAAATTCGTTTTTTTTGTGAAGTTTTCACTGCGTCAATTTGAAGTCTTTCTGAGCCGTGGCTCTCTTTCTAGAGCGCTGTGAAACTGGAAATTCACATACTGACACCCTATGTATCACCATCCAGTCCATTGTTCGGTACCCTCCCGGACCTTGGTGCTATCCTTGTGAGGTAAATTGTTCTGTGTACAGAATTTGTTTTTTGTTGTTTTTTTTTAAGTGTCGGGATGAACGAATTATTATGCACGAAAGAAATGGCATTGTTTCCAAAGAGACAAACTACATCAGATATTGTACGAAAATCTATCATCAGAATTACATCTACATCTACATCCATACTCCGCAAGCCACCTGATGGTGTCTGACGGAGGGCATCTTGAGTACCTCTATCGGTTCTTCCTTCTATTCCAGTCTCGTATTGTTCTTGGAGAAAAAGGTTGTCGGTATGCCTCTGTGTGGGCTCTAATCTCTGTGATTTTATCCTCATGTCTCTTCGCGAGATATATGTAAGAGGGAGCAACATACTGTTTGACTCCCCGGTGAAGGTATGTTTTCCAAACTTCAACAAAAGCCCGTACCGAGCTACTGAACGTCTCTCCTGCAGAGTCTTCCACTGGAGTTTATCTATCATCTCCGTAACGCTCTCGCGATTACTAAATGATCCTGTAACGAAGCGCGCTGCTCTCCGTTGGATCTTCTCTATCTCTTCTATCAACGCTATCTGGTACGGATCCCACACTGCTGAGCAGTATTCAAGCAGTGGGCGAACGAGCGTACTGTAACCTACTTCCTTTGTTTTCGGACTGCATTTCCTTAGGATTCTTCCAATGAATCTCAATCTGGCATCTGCTCTACCGACGATTAATTTTATATGGTCATTCCATTTTAAATCACTCCTAACGCCTACTTCCATATAATTTATGGAATTAACTCCTTCCAGTTACTGACCTGCTATATTGTAGCTAAATGATAAAGGATCTTTCTTCCTATGTATTCGCTGCACATTAAACTTGTCTACATTGAGATTGAATTGCCATTCCCTGCACCATGCGTCAATTCATTGCAGATCCTCCTGCATTTCAGTATAATTTTCCATTGTTACAACCTCTCGATATACCATAGCATCCACAAGGTCATTTATGTATATTGTGAATAGCAACGGTCCTATGACACTCCCCTGCGGCACACCTGAAATCAGTCTTACTTCGGAAGACTTATCTCCATTGAGAATGACATGCTGCTTTCTGTTATCTAGGAACTCTTCAATCCAATCACACAATTGGTCTGATAGTCCATATGCTCTTACTTTGTTCATTAAACGACTGCGGGGAACCGTATCAAACGCAATGCAGAAGCCTAGAATCACGGCATCTACCTGGGAACCGGTGTCTATGGCCCTCTGAGTCTCGTGGACGAATAGCGCGAGCTGGGTTTCACACGATCGTCTTTTTCGAAACCCATGCTGATTCCTATAGAGTAGATTTCTAGTCTCCAGAAAAGTCATTATACTCTGTCATAATACGTGTTCCAAAATTCTACTACTAATCGACGTTAGAGATATAGGTCTACAATTCTGGACATGTGTTCAATGTCCCTTGTTGAAAACGGGGATGACCTGTGCCCCTATCCAATCTTTTGGAACGCTTCGCTCTTCTAGAGACGTACGGTACTCCGCTGTAATTAATATTGCCAGTGCTTTATTTAGACAAGATATAGTTCGCCGGCAAACTAATAGTATCCCAGTATTGTGTGAGTGAAGTGACGGTTGAAGTGACGATCAATGTTTAAGCGGTGTGTTATGCTGTGCACTGAGGTACTGACGCGAAGCGTACGTCAGTGCTCCACTGTTCCTCGATCGTAAACACGACGATGCTGACACCCTGGCCATGTGTTCAGTTCGCTTTGCTGCTTAACCCAAGTTGTATCTCTGCGTGGAATATTACGCGCAAGTCGCTTAGAAACTTAGTAATGTGCTGTATGGATCTATTTTGGCGAGCATAACAACATACTGAACACCTAGAAAAATGCAGGCACTTCATCGATTGAGTATATCAGGATTTAGTAACAGAAATACTTCTGTTAACTGTAAATACTGACTATCAGAGTGAATATCGCGTGCGAGATTACGGCACGGCACAATTTTAATAGAAATTCTAGAACAGTACGATAGAGACCTGTAGTTCCCATCATAATATGACCTTGGGAACATTTTTGTATATAATTTTGCTATACAAGATGATCACAAGCAGTCTGGGTACTGCAGGGTTGATTGTGGTGAAAAATAATCGTTAAAAAAATTCCAAGCGTTGTGCTGTTTCCGAGTTAATTAGTACTGAAGTCAGCCAATCAGGTCGTTGAGCGCGCGGCCCGCAGGATAAATTAATGTCAGTTGTTTTCATAACGCAGATGATTGCGCACGTGATTGCTCAGCGTTTGGTACGGGCTCGATCCTTCATATAGTTCTGGGTCAACTTTTGCATCGCCCTCTTGTTCGTTTTTAGGAAACAAATGAAGAATAAGTGTGGCGACACCGCCGGGGCGAGCTCCTTGAATTTGCGCACGCAACGCCCTGATTGGCTAATTCCAACGCTCATTAACTCGGAGACGGCGCAACATGTCGATGTTTTGCTTAACAGTTGTGTCCCAGCACAATTTACCCTGCAGCATCCTTAAAAGCCTTTCGGACTGTTTCCAAACACTTTGTACGCCGGATGGTCCTCATCAGAATCGTAAGGTGCATTTTCTCTGATATTGCTGCAGATATTTGCAATTTCATTTTTTACATGTGTAACTGGAGTCACCTCAAACAAATACCGCTTACCACATCTTTCGCACGAGGAACTCAAAATGGACAACTTTCTATTACGCACCAAAGATGAATGGCGAATAGTTAAAAGTCTCAGACAGCAGCAGCCCCCCAAAAGGGCAATTCGAGGTCCCCATGGCCTCTTGTACGACTCATTGGCGCAGGCGGAGCTGTATGCGGATACATACCAACAACAGATGACTACGCCCCCCACGGAGGATGGAGATGATGCACTCCACCGTGCAGAGGAGGACACAGTGGCGGAATGGGAAGCTATTCGGGACGCCCCGACTGGCACTATCAAGTATAGCAAACACACCTCACCTGGAACAGATAGAATCAGCAATACGGAATTGAAACACCTACCGAGAAAGCCTGTTGTGCTTCTCACCCGGATAGTGAACGGCTGCCTCAGGACTGGATACTTCCCAGAGGCATGGAAGATTGCCAGAATAGGGTCAATACCAAAACCGGGCAAGGATCTCTCACACCCTGACAGCTACAGACCTATAAGTTTACTGCCGACGCTGGGAAAGGTACTGGAACGTGTCCTACTGAAACGCATGCTGGACATCCTTGTGGCACACAACATCATCCGACCGGAGCAGTTTGGCTTCCAGGCGAAGCTATCGGCTGAGTTACAACTACTGCACATCACGGAATCTATCCAAGACAATTTCAACAAGAAACGACATACTATTGGAGTTTTTCTCGATATAGAGAAGGCTTACGATAAAGTATGGCGACGCAACGTGATCGTCAAGCTCCGACGTACCACTCCCCTACCAGACTGCTACTTAAAACTTTTCTACAATTTTCTTCAGGATCGCTGATTATATGTTCGCATTGACGACAAGAATTCAACAACACGGCCTGTCCTTGAAGGACTTCCACAAGGATCGGTCATCTCTCCACTGCTGTTTAATCTATATATTAACGACCTTCCGACGGTGCCACATGTTACTGCCAGTTTCTATGCCGACGACACAGCGCTCCTGACTGCAGGCACCAAAATGGACCACCTCGTCACGCGGATGCAGCGCCAACTAGATTTAGTGGACCACTGGACCCACAGGAACAAAATAACGGTCAATGCAGAGAAAACCAAAGTTATTGTCTTCACGCGTCGGAGACCCATCGCCAATGAACGTCTACGGATATCAGACCAGCCACTCCCCTGGGCAACAACTGTAAAATACATGGGAGTGCATCTGGACGCCAAACTGCTGTATAGTCATCACATTATGGAGAAGAAGACGTCTGGCCTCAAAATGCTGGGAGCTCTCCCCCCATTTCTGAGGAGCTCATACCTCAGCCAACGCACGAAACTCCAGTTGTACCATGCCACAGTCGAACCATCTGTTTTGTATGGATCGATCTCTTGGGGTACTACGTGTGCCACTAACTACAAGAAGTTACAGGTTGTACAAAGCAGATGCCTACGATGGATCACAGGAGCCCAATGGTGGATCCGAAATCATGACATTCATCGAGCCTTAAGCGAATCTTACCTCTCACACAAGGTCAAGGAGAAGGCAAGAACCTTATTTCGGAAGTTGGACATGATACATGACAGTACACCACAACTCAGCACAGTAGGTACGGTAGAGCCCTTACGCAACCACAAATATAAAGTACCGAAGGCGATAGTATTTGAGCCTCCGTAAATGATATCCCTACGTAATTCTCCATAATTTAAGGACATATGGTCCTTTAGCACTTCTACACGCATGTTTTCAAACACACACCAAAAGCAGCGAGTTAAAGGACCCTTCTGTGTGCCCAAACTAAAGCTGAAAGAAGAATAAATAAATAAAGAGAAAATTTTTACCCTTTCCATTCCATACAGAAGTAAAAATCAACGAAGTTGATCAGACTTCAGCACAACCACCAAAAAAAAAAAAAAAAAAAAATCGCGGGGCTCCCAGTTTCGACAGAAAGCATCGGTTTGCTTCTAGTTGCAAACAAAATTATTTTTAAAGCGGAACTTTATGTGCCCATTCCGCAGAGCGGTCCAGTATTAGTCTAGCGAGATATTCGTTTTATCGACATGTATTAACATGGACAGTAAAACACGAAGAATAAGCAGTAATCCAGCAGTAAGACCAAACAGCACTGCTGTATAGCAGAAGCAGTCACTGAGTACCAGGACAGTACAGTCGTAAACTGGTTTTTCTTCTGGTTACCTCCCTCTTGGCAGTCTTCTTCTGACACCCGAATCCAGGATTAGTCTGGAATCTCTCGTCAGTGGCGAGATTTTTACGACACTTCTTTCAATTACAGACGACACGATCATATCCCCTTTTATCACTGGGGATCTAAAAACTCAGCTATGGCGCATGTGGCGATTTCTACATTGAACTTACGGATATATCATTTGACACGAGATTCAGTAAACACATTGTTATTATGGAGAACAATATTTTGTCTATTAACTCCCACTTCCATAAAGAGCGTCACATCACTGTAGATAATATTGACTTATTGATCGTATTATAAGACAATTCATGAATATTTTAGAAGAAACCAAGATTTGTAACTACTTCAGTAAATACCCTGTAAAAATTTTAACTCAATAGACAAATTTGAAAAATATACGTTTTCGGGACAACTTTCAAGCAACATTGAAACATCTGTTTCTTTTACGTTAGAGCTCTTCCCTGTGTGTGGAGTGTACTTCCCTGCCACAATAGGATTTGGTGCCATTATTTATTGTCTTTTATAAATTCAGATACATTTACAAACCATTTTAATTTCATGATATTATTTCAATATATGTATTTTTGCTTCAGTGTTTAGACAGGTACTATACACTACAGCTTTAAGAGATCTGCATCTTCAAGACAACAATACAGCTCTTATTTGAAACAGTCTCCCTGGCTGAGAGACAATTCCACGCAGACGCTCGTATAGCACGTAGAAGACTTGGAGGAAACAGAATTTCATTACATACATGTATTAAAATATCTTAATGGCCGATCCATGCTGTAGTATTTTATTATACAATCATCTGTATAAGTATTTAGCTGGCTGTCTTCTCACCACCCACGTAATAAAAACGTTGTTCATTTCCCTTACTCCCACATTTTTAAAGTTGCAAGGGCATAATTATGTTCCTCTTACAGCTTCCGTAAAACTGCTAGAATGAGCTTGTTGATGTAGTAATGTGTTTGACAGAGTGTGTTTGTTTTAGTAAGTATTTTTTTAGTATCTCCAACGATACAGCCATGCTCTGAAGTTCATGAACATGGATCCATTCGATTTTGAGACGCTGGCGACGCCATGTTTATTTTACTTCGAAATAGTTACTATAACGTATTTTAATGTGGTGTATGGAGGCACAGTAACAAAACTCGCATAAGGGTCGCGTTAATTTCTATTAGCGTACGGATTTCGCGTCTGGGACAGTAAGTTGGTACGTTATTTGAAGGTAAAATGACATGAAATTTTTATTTTTACTTTTTTAATGTTAATTACACACATCAGGATAACGTTTTGCATCATCCCGGTTCCCAGTACTGCTGAAGATGGACGTTGACTGTGGATGTTGTATCACTGGCACAGTCCGTTTGACTGTTCAGAGATGTCACTAAACCCGCCCAAAGATGTAGACAACCATGCATGAGCAGCGCCTAATAGACGGAGGGGAATGGGGCCGACAGCCGATCAGTTCCAGTCATTCCACCATGTAGGAGGTACACAGCTCGTGTTGTCTGTAGTTCAACCATGTCTAGACGGTCAGTACCGCGGTTCGATCGCGTCCGCAACGTTACTTTGTGCCAGGAAGGGCTCGCAACAAGGAAAGTGTCCAGTCATCCGGGAGTGAACCAAAGCGATGTTGTTGGGACAAGGAGGAGATGCGCAGATACAGGAACTGTCGATGCCATGCCTCGCTCATGACGACCTGGGGCTGCTACTGCAGTTGATGACCGCTACCTACGTATTACGGCTCGGAGGAACCCTGACAGCAACGCCACCATGTTGAATAATGCTTTTCGTGCACCCACGACTCAAACTGTGCGCAATAGGCTGCATGATGCACAACTTCACTTCCGACGTCCATGGCGAGGTCTATCTTTGCAACCACGACACCATACAGGGCGATATAGATGGGCCCAACAACTTGCCGAATGGAGCGCTCAGGATTCGCATCACATCCTCTTCACCGATGAGTGTCGCATATGCCTTCAATCAGACAATCATCGGAGACATGTTTGGAGGCAATCCGGTCAGGCTAAACGCCTTAGACTCACGGTCCAGCGAGTGCAGCAGGGTGGAGGTTCCCGGCTTTGTAGGGGTGGCATTATGTGGGCCCGACGTACTCCTCTGGTGGTCATGGAAGGTGCCGCAACGGCTGTACGATACGTGAATGCCATCTTCCGACCGATAGACAACCATATAGGCAGCATATTGGTGAGACATTCGTCTTCATGGACGACAATTCGCGCCTCAGTCATGCACATCTTGTGAATGTCTTCCTTCTGGACAACGACATCGCTCGACTAGAGTGGCCAGCAAGTTCTCCAGACATGTACCCTATCGAACAGTCCTGGGATAGATTGAAAAGAGGCTGTTTATGGATGACGTGACCCACCAATCGCCGGCCGGTGTGACCGAGCGGTTCGAGGCGCTTCAGTCTAGAACCGCGCGATTGCTACGGTCGCAGGTTCAAATCCTGCCTCGGGCGTGGATGTGTGTGATGTCCTTAGGTTAGTTAGGTTTAAGTAGTTCTAAGTTCTGGGGGACTGATGACCTCAGATGTTAAGTCCCATAGTGCTCGAGCCATTTGACCCACCAACCACTCTGAGGGATCTGTGCCGAATCGCCGTTGAGGAGTGGGACAATCTGGACCAACAGTGCCTTGATGAACTTGTGTGTAGCATGCCACGACAACACAGGCATGCGTCATTGCAAGAGGACGTGCTTCAAATGGTTCAAATGGCTCTGAGCACTATGGGACTTAACATCTCAGGTCATCAGTCCCCTAGAACTTAGAACTAGTTAAACCTAACTAACATAAGGACATCACACACATCCATGCCCAAGGCAGGATTCGAACCTGCGACCGTAGCGGTCGCGCGGTTCCAGACTGTAGCGCCTAGAACCGCTTGGCCACCAGCGGCCGGCAGAGGACGTGCTACTGGGTATTAGAGGTAAGGGTGTGTACAGCAGTGTGGAACACCACCTCTGAAGGTCTCGCTGTATGGTGGTACAACATGCAATGTGCGGTTCTCATGAGCAATAAAAATGGCGGAAATTATATTTATGTTGATCTCTATTCCAATTTTCTGTACAGGTTCCCAAACTCTCGGAACCGAGGTGATGTGTGCCTGTTCAATAATGATGTGAATTCTGGTTGCGACCACAACTACTATCGTTGTGTGAACTGTGTTAGAATGCTAAACACTTTTTGTTCCTTACACCTGAGGTTTCAGATCCGTGTTTCCCTCGGTTTAACAACTGCTTGGGCTGCTCTCTGATTCGGAAGGTTGATGGAGAAAAGTTTCCTTGACCCACTGACACTGTCTTCGTCGTCACCTTTACCATCCGTCATCGCCCCCAGTCATTGCCTTCACAGCCAATCGTCACCCTTGCTGCTGGTCGTCGCTTTCACTACCAGTCATCGCCAGTTTCCATCTTTATTGTCAATCATTCCCCTTAACACGCACCACCTTCGCCATTATTTCATCGGCCACTTTCGACCGCTATCACCGAGGTTCATTCATCTTGTGATTTAAGTCTCGCTGATATCCTTTGTGATGTACTAACTGTGAGGCGTCGGTTGAAATGTTTAGCACACTCCTAAGATGCTATAAGTCCGATGTCAGGTGACCTGCAGGAAAGGAAAGCTCCCTATAAGTTCATGCAAACTTAAGATAAATAAATGTCGCACAATATGTAACATCTCATTACATGCAAATTACTAGGATTGGCCAGGTGTAGCATAGAAGTATGGTTGCCACACCTCGCATAGATATACTGATGAACGAACTCATCAGATTACAATGGAACCTAATGGGCACTATAACAACTCGCTCTGTTGCTATATAACATCAAACAAAATTATTTACACACTGAATCAGACACATCAACATTTAATACGCGAACTAGATATTGCAGTTGTGAACCATAGTTTTGGCACAGATGGCTTGACAAATGGAAGTATAATATGAAACTGTGTCAAGATATGACATCTGACTGTCAAAATGATTAGTGACTTAAAGGAAAACCTCTGGAAACGCAAGAATGAACACCAGTACTTCCGCCAATGCACATGGTTGGTACAACTATCTTAAATCTGTGCAGTGAAACGCCGGCCGGTGTGGTCGAGCGGTTCTAGGCACTTCAGTCTGGAACTGCGTGATCGCTATGGTCGCAGGTTCGAATCCTGCCTCGGGCATGGATGTGTGTGATGTCCTTAGGTTAGTTAGGTTTAAGTAGTTCTACGTTCTAGGGGACTGATGACCACAGATGTTACGTCCCATAGTGCTCAGAGCCATTTGAACTATTTTCCAGTGAATCCCCCTTGCAAATCAACAAGCTTCACGTCCCTCGCCTTGGTGGTTGCGTTATGGCACATGCTTACCACTCTTAAATGGTGTGAGTGTGGAAGACAGCTGCAGTAACAGCAGGAAATTCTGAGTCCTACTCGGCTCAGTGCTCTGCTGTAAGTTGGAGACACCTCTCTCTGTGAATACCTTCATTGGCTGCCTAAGGTGAAGTGCATTCTCAATAGCGTACCTGAAGCAAGTGCGCTCTTCAACATATTTGCATCAAGTGTGTTTTCACTTTACTCTCCAAAACTTAGCTGGTTCCGCCAGTGTCAGAAATTTGGCACCCAACTGCTACAGACCTTGCAAGTTCTGACCAATAATAATTTTATAAACAAGTTTAACAAATTCTGACTCTCATGTGTTTTGTCTTGGTTAACCAGTAATCTTGTGGCACACGGAGGAAGGCAGAAAATCCCCCCCTTTCAATGACAGATTTCCAAACTTGGCCAGTCACAAGCCTTGCTCATAGTCACATGCCTGCTACCAAAAATATTACTGTGAGGCAATGACAGAACTCCTTACTCAGATTTAAACGAATATTCTTGCGTGGTACACCAGCATCCAACATGTAGTTTCATGGGCTGAAGCTCCGTATTTTAATCTGACCTTTAGATCTTATCTAGCCACAAGGAATCCTTTCAGTGTCTCACACAGTGCAACTTTTATAGAATGCAAGCTGCTCTCTCCTGCACTCTTGTTACACAGACATGGGAGGATGACATTTCCCTGAAGAGGTGGCTTTCAGCACCAAACAAGTTTGTGACGTTCCACTCCTTCTAACCATGAGACGGCTAAAAAAGTCCCCAAGACCGCAGGAAGTAATGGCTCTCCCTCACTGTAATAAAAAGGAAGGAGAAGAAGAGTAATTAGCAGTGCAGTTATTGGCAGTGGTGAAGACTGTGTGCACTTTCCATGAAAAGTTAAAGAATCGACTGTACTAGCTTTTGGCATGTGAATATTACATTACAAAGTTGGTTGAATGACAATTTGGGCATAAACTGCCCCCTAACACAACCCACAACCACAACATTCACAATCATCTACTTGCACCTCTACTTCACTCATCTTCTCCCCATGCACTATCCTCATCTGTTCTCCCTACTTTTCCCATCTTCTCCGCAACTCAACTGGCTCCATGCAACTTCCCAGCTACATGCACTGATCCCCGAACTTAGATGACTCCTTTGCTGACAATATCACTTCAGCGTGTGCTACAGCTCCATTGCGACTGCAGCCAACATCCTCACCACCAGTGTCACCCTTAGAACTGCACCTGGCACCAGTGTGACAAGCTTTCACCACTTCTCCATTGGCATCATTATCACAAGTACATCTCAACCCCAAAGCAAAAGAAACAACCACAGCTACTCCAGCCACAACCAAATCTGCATCAACTTTGTATGCAGAATTTGTGAGCACACCACAAACACATGCATCAGCTTCAACTCCACGAGCCTCAGACATGGAAAAAAGCCACGTAAAAACCAATCTCCCAGCCGATATTGTCACACCACCCATCCCAAAAAGATCTCTGCAAATGACCTAGCAGAGACACCCTAAGTCCCTATCCACAAAAACCCCACAGCAGTTCCACACACCAGAACTTATGGACACCACTCCCATCCACCTCATCTTTCTCCTTGAACACATTTCTTCGTCCTATCATCTCCACACCTTAAATTTCTTAGTGCTTAAAACCTATTCCTCAAAATAAAAAAAATACCTTCCCAACCTCAACATCACACAAATCATAGTCTGTAAGGGTTCCACAATTATAAAGTCTTGTAACATTGATTTCCACACCAATCTGATTCACAGACTCTCACTTCTCTGCTCAACGAAGTTGAATCTGAGATCGCAATGAGTGATGAGTGGGAGCTAGTTCCAATCCTGACTCTGTAATTTGAAAAGTCCTTTGTATTTACTACCACTCTAGTCCTGAAGACCCCTCAACCAGAGGTCACCTCCTTCAGAATGGGGCCTACATACACCACTCTAAACAGAAACCTTCTCAATCTGAAGTGCAAACCACAAATACCTTCTCTACAATGACCATTTAACTCCTGACTGCAAAAAACTAACCACGTGGCCCCACAGGAAAACCGACCACCTGTTACAATACTGTTCTAATCTTCAACCCCCACCACACTGTAACACCTGCGACCAATCTCATGCCACTTACAAGAGTACAGTTAAATACCCTCCAGCCAAACCAGAACTGACGGTACCAATGTAATGTAATGTATTGCGAATACATAGAAAGAAGGATCCTTTATTGTATGATTATATGATAGCGGAACAAACACTGGTAGCAGTTACTTCTGTAAAATATCTGGGAGTATGCGTACGTAATGATTTGAAGTGAAATGATCATATAAAATTAATTGTTGGTATAGTGAGTGCCAGGTTGAGATTCATTGGGAGAGTCCTTAGAGAATGTAGTCCATCAACAAAGGAGATGGCTTACAAAACACTAGTTCGACCTATACTTGAGTACTGTTCATCAGTGTGGGATCCGTACCAGGTCGGATTGATAAAGGAGATAGAAAAGATCCAAAGAAGATCGGCGCGTTTCGTCACAGGGTTATTTGGTAAGTGTGATAGCGTTACGGAGATGTTTAGCAAACTCAAGTGGCAGACTCTGCAAGAGAGGCGCTCTGCACCGCGGTGTAGCTTGCTGTCCAGTTTTCGAGAGGTTGCGTTTCTGGATGAGGTATCGAATATATTGCTTCCCCCTACTTATACCTCCCGAGGAGACCATGAATGTAAAATTGGAGAGATTCGAGCGCGCACGGAGGCTTACCGGCAGTCGTTCTTCCCACGAACCATACGCGACTGGAACAGGAAAGGGAGGTAATGACAGGCACGTAAAGTGCCCTCCGCCACATACCGTTGGGTGGCTTGCGGAATATAAATGTAGATGTGGAATCTGCTCTATCAGTATACCAGATCACCCAAGCATCTCACTACCACCTCCTCCCATCGCTCAAGACCTCATATGCATCATTACCACTGCCCTTCAAAATATTCCCATGTTTAAGCAGCCACAAATATTCCGTTAAGTCATCCTGGCTGCTGATACTGTGTTTCATTTGAATGCCACTGCCACATACTCCTAAAACCCATTCCCACTTCCCATTTTTTCTAGTATAAAATCCAGTCTCATACTCTCCCACTCAATTTTGTGCAGCACATCCAACCTAATAGCGCCCATTGCTACGCCATAGCATAACTAGATGCCTCCATCATCACATCCCTCACAAACCACTTGCAATAACTTTTTATCCTGTCTCTATAACTCTTTCAGCTCCTGTCATCATAGTCCGTCCGCTCTCCAACATGGTCTCTTCATGCCTACCTATTACATGGAGCTAGTCTTCAAGCAAGAATCATCAATATCGCCTTCAGTAGCTTACAGTCTCCAAGCACCTCGTCATGCAGTGTCAACAGTATCCACATCAGCAGCATCTTATTGTTAATGATCTCATCTTTTTCTCATATTTCTATATTTTAAAGTATCATTTTTATATTTTGTAAACTGTAGGTTACATCGCTGCTGTCATCCCACGCCGACATGGGGGATGAGAAACAGGTAAAGAAACGTAGCTTCCTTCACACACACGAGGCACTGGACATAATTATAAAAATACCAAAAAACACAACGCATTCCCAACGCCATGTGCCTAATACGATGTAGGAAACCCAGTGGCATTTAAAACAACTACAAGTCAACTCGTAATGGATAAATACAGGTTCTGTATGGTTTTCAAAGAAATCTTATGCCATCGTTCATGTAGAATTGCGGAAAGTTCAAGTAATGATGACGGAGGTGGATAGCGATTGCGCACCGTTCAATATAGTCTGCAGAAGTTCAATAACACTGCGATCAAGCGACTGTGGTGGTCTGGGAGGTTGGGGAGGGGGGGAGGGGGGGAGGAGGCATGTCACAATTCAGCCCCTTGCTCTCAAAACCAATTCTGGACGATGCGAGCTATGTGAACAGGGGCCCTGTCATCTTGGAACACAGCATCACCATTAAGGAACATATACTGCATCATGCGACAGACCTTATCAGCCAAAATGGCTCAAATGATTCAAATGGCTCTGAGCACTATGGGACTTAACTTCTGAGGTCATCAGTCCCCTAGAACTTAGAACTACTTGAACCTAACTAACCTAAGGACATCACACACATCCATGCCCGAAGCAGGATTCGAACCTGCGACAGTAGCGGTCGCTCGGTCCAGACTGAAGCGCCTAGAACCGCTCGTCCACACCGGCCGGCAGCCAAAATGGTCACATAATACTTGGCAATTATATGACTTTGCCGAGTAACCCTGGGACCCATGGAAAATCACAATATAGCTGCCATGTTTCGCTCTTGGGACGTAAACTCGGCCTGATATTGGAAACAGTGTGAACTGAAACGCATCTGACCAGATGACTTTCTTCCATTGTTTCGTAGTCAGGTTATTGCATTCGGCGTCACATTTTCCTGGCAAGGGCATTTGCATCACTGGAGAGTGATTTTGGAGGTCCAGCTCGTCCTGAAAATCCCTGTTTATGGAACTCTTTTTGTGAAGTTCTGGTACAGACATGGTCCACGGGTGTGACATTCAGTACTACAGTGACTTCTACAGTTGTCATTCTCCTTTTCTTCATCCCAATGGTCTTCAACGTCCGTCTGTTATGGACAGTCAACACACGCTTTCGACCACGTTCTGACGTAGAGGATGAAGTTTTTCTATTTTCCTCATCTGTGGCGTAACTCTTTGACACGTTCCCTCACAGAACATCACACCTCTACTCTATTGGTTACAAAAGCATCCACAGTACGAACACCAACACTTTCTCCAAGTTGGAATTCACTCAGCTCCGACGTAATGGACTCACAACTACACAGAACGCTGCTCTGACCACCACTGACACTCGCAAAGTGTCGAGGACACTCCCCAGGTGCCGTTCGTTGTCCGACACAACACCGCACACTGTTGGCTTTCCTAGCGTCCGTATTAAAGTTCAACCATGCATTTTGCTCGGTGTTTCCATATTTTTGTTCAATCCCTGTACGTGGAATATACAATGACAGAATGAATTCCAAATTCTTAACTTTGATGTAACAGAGGCGTGTAAATTTTTCATATACAGGGTGGTCCATAGATAGTGACCGGGCCAAATATCTCACGAAATAAGCATCAAACGAAAAAACTACAAAGAACGAAACTCGTCTAGCTTGAATGGGGAAACCAGATGGCGCTATGGTTGGCCCGCTAGATGGCGCTGCCGTAGGTCAAACGGATTTCAACTACGTTTTTTTAAAAAATAGGAACCTCCATTTTTATTACGTATTCGTGTGGTACGTAAAGAAATATGAATGTTTTAGTTGGACCACTTTTTTCGCTTTGTGATAGATGGCGCTGTAAGGCTAGGGGCAAATTGAGAAGCGTATAGCACGTGTGACGTGACACTAGACGACAGTGCGACACGCACGTGCCGCACGGGTCGCGCGGGTCCAGCGGATATTGCGACGCGTACACCATACTTCCCACGCGCCGACTGGCGACGCTCTGCGCTGACTGAACCGAAGCGCGCGAACCTATCTTTCTCAAACGATTTTACAGAAACTATTATCTGAAAACATATGATTTTTGCCTCACTTGTAGCGTTATATGTCAGCTTCGTGCCCATCACCTCGCTAATGACCATTCTTATTGTGATGTACACATTTTAGTAAGACACTATGCAAAACACAAAAAGTTTGCAACGAAAATTAGGGGTCGCTATGATTTTGCGTTTGGTGCGTATTACACCATATGTTGCTGCGTATGAAATTTAGCTAACATGCTGAATTTTTGTTTAGACTTGGGAGGAGATCTCTTTCTGCCTCCGATCTCGAGGAAATGGATCCCATGTAGTGCGCTCACTTCCGATCTCACGCCCGCGAGAATGAAATACTCGCAACATCTCTCGTATCTCCTAAACCGCTCGAGACATCGAAACGAAAGTTTGGCGAATGATCGCACACCAGGAGGAGAGTGTTTTGCCAATTATTAAACACACGGAACTTTCTTATCTATGGCGATATATCACTACTTATACTTCTTTTTTTATTTATTTCACTGCAGTGACTGTAATTTTTTAAGAGTTATCGAAAGCTAGCGAAACAAGATCTTCCTAGTATGAAAATAAACACGAAATTTCTTCTTTTATGTTACTGCAAACCGATACTATGAGGTTTTTCGTAAGCTATTGAGCTCTGTAATTGCCAATTGCTTGTTTAATGAGGCCCTACGTTTCGGAATTCTGTCTCAATAGCTGCTGTGAGATGAGTTTGGCAAATTACATTGTGACAAAGGAAGTACAATTAAACCAGTCACCAAGAGAAATGTGACCTTTACTCATAAATGATGATGCTTCTTCAAATGAGAAAAGGTTAACAACTCACACAAAAACAGATTGGAAAATCTGTTGGAATTTTGGTGGAATCCCCGTAACCCATTGTATTTTTAACACTGAGCGACGGGAATGTAAACTGAGCAGTATTAAAATAATGACGAGCGTTCCTTCAGGCGGAATGACAGGAACATGCCAGATACTGTTTACTCACCTAGGGCTTGCCAAACTGACAATGCGTGATCGCGAATAAAATAGTTGTTATTGAGAAAAACAAACAATTGATCTGTCGCACAACACAATGGTCAGTGTATTGTCAGCAGCGAAGGATAATGCGCGCGACAGGAATGGAAAAGTTAGCCATGTGTGCGTTGTGAGATGGAGTTCGAAAAACATTGTCATGAAAGTAGATCTGCCTTTGTCAGCAGCACGTTTCAACAAATTAAATATATCTAATCATAACACTCTTTTAGGATATTCCTACTTTCGTAATAATACCGACCATTTTCTTCATTTGTGTAGCCTGTTGTTGTATAATTAGTTTATTAATGCTGATAATGTCCATGCAACAATTGAAATGCTAGCTTGCAGTGGAAATACGTTGTTCACATGCATGTAGTACAGTGTGTCGTATTACATTATTACATACATATCAGAGTAATCACAGTGAAACTTCTATACTTCAGATCTTGGACGCTTTTTACCACAAGAACAAAGGGATCACACCTGTGGCGATTATCCCTTTCTAAATTTTTGTAACAGATCGTACAGATACGCTGGCTTACTAGGCAGCGAGAATATAACTTTCCTGCCTTGATTCTTGATCACATGATTTTATAATATTCCTTGCTTCCTTATTCACTAGCCTCTGTCCCTTCTTGCGATCTGAAAACATGACGGAGGCATATGGTGCAATTCCAGCGGCCAATGGCTCATCAGTGACTAAAGTATGCATTTTTCTTGACAGAAGAAAAACAAAACAAAACTATGCAGATATAAATAACAGAAAAGTATAACGTGCTAACGAAGAAAGCTGGAGCGTTTAAATGGCGAAAAACGAAACACTACCCAAAGGCTATAAAACTCAGTACACAGTAAGGCAAAATTTATCGTATTGGCAATACTACCACTGCTGAATGGTTCAAATGGCTCTGAGCACTATGGGACTCAACTGCTGAGGTCATTAGTCCCCTAGAACTTAGAACTAGTTAAACCTAACTAACCTAAGGACATCACAAACATCCATGCCCGAGGCAGGATTCGAACCTGCGACCGTAGCGGTCTTGCGGTTCCAGACTGCAGCGCCTTTAACCGCACGGCCACTTCGGCCGGCACCACTGCTGATATGCCCCATTCCGATGTGAGCATATGGCTGGGCTACTTTTCCGCTCCCCGCCTCAAATTTCCCACGGTGCTAGCGAGGCAAGCGCGACGCGCAGCGCGAGAAACTGTGCCTCAACCACAACGCCGCGCGACCTGGCGCAGGCGCGTGTCGCGTCCCAGTCGCGTCGCGTCGCAATTTGCGCGGTCCCATTTGAACCTGTGATGTTACAAAAACGCGCGCTGCGCTGCGTCGCGCCACCCGCGCTATACGCGTCTCAATTTGCGCCTAGCCTAATAGTCACAAACGTGTATGTACGTGGTATCACGTAACATTCCGCCAGTGCGGACGGTATTTGCTTCGTGATACATTACCCGTGTTAAAATGGGAGGTTTACCAATTGCGGAAAAGGACGATATCGTGTAGACGTATGGCTGTTGTGATCAAAATGCCCAACGGCCGTGTGCTATGTACGCTGCTCGGAATTCAGGACATCATCCAAGCGTCCGGACCGTTCGCCGGATAGTTACGTTATTTAAGGAAACAGGAAGAGTTCAGCCACATGTGAAACGTCAACCACGACCTGCAACAAATGGCGATGCCCAAGTAGCTGTTTTAGCTCCTGTCGCGGCTAATCCGCACATCAGTAGCAGACAAACTGCGCGAGAATCGGGAATCTCAAAAACGTCGGTGTTGAGAATGCTACATCAACATCGATTGCACCCGTGCCATACTTATATGCACCAGGAATTGCATGGCTACGACTTTGAACGTCGTGTACAGTTTTGCCACTGGGCACAACAGAAATTACGGGACGATGACAGATTTTTTGCACGCGTTCTATTTAGCGACGAAGCGTCATTCACCAACAGCGGTAACGTAAACTGGCATAATATGCACTATTGGGCAACGAAAATCTACGACGGCTGCGACAAGTGGAACATCAGCGACCTTGGTGGGTTAATGTATGGTGCGGCGTTATGGGAGGGAGGATAACTGGCCCCCATTTTATCGATGGAAATCTAAATGGTTTAATGTATGCTGATTTCCAACGTAATGTTCTACCGATGTTACTATAACATGTTTCACTGCATGACAGAATAGTGATGTACTTCCAACATGATGGTTGTGCGGCACATAGCTCGCATGCGGTTGAAACGGTATTGAATAGCATATTTCATGACAGGTGGATTGGTCGTCAAAGCACCATACCATGGCCCGCACGTTCATCGGATCTGACGTACCCGGATTTCTTTCTGTGGGGAAAGTTGAAGGATATTTGCTAACGTGATCCACCGACAACGCCTGACAACATGTGTCATCGCATTGTCAATGCATGTGCGAACATAACGGAAGGCGAACTACTCGCTGTTGAGAGGAATGTCGTTACACGTACTGCCAAATGCATTGAGGTTGACGGACATCATTTTCAGCATTTATTGCTTTAATTCTGTAACAGCATGCGCTCTCAGAAATGATAAGTTCACGAAGGTACATGTATCACTTTGGAACAACCGAAATAAAATGTTCAAACGTACCTACGTTCTGTATTTTAATTTTAAAAACCTACCTGTTACCAACTGTTCGTCTAAAATTGTGAGCCATATGTGTGCGACTATTACAGCGCCATCTATCTTAAAGTGAAAAAAGTGGTCCAACTAAAACATTCATACTTCTTTACGTACTACACGAATATGTAATAAAAAATGGGGGTTCCTATTTTAAAAAACGCAGTTGATATCCGTTTGACCTATGGCAGCGCCATCTAGCGGGCCAACCATAGATCCATCTGGTTTCCCCCTTCAAACTAGACAAGTTTCGTTCTTTGTAGTTTTTTCGTTTTATGCTTATTTCGTGAGATATTTGGCCCGGTCACGATCAATGGACCACCCCGTATGTGGTATGTTTTTCATTTTATTTCACGTTTCTTCTCGAATCGGTACAACTTCTGGTACTGCTTTTACCATCACATACTTTGATAATATCCAAAGTGAGGAAATTTGCTAATATGTAAATTATGAAATAAACTAGTTATTTTAAAATAAATGAGCCTACGCAGAGATCTGACCTCTCATAAGAAATTCACAGCAGCTACGGATCCAGACATATAAAATACTGCTCGTAGAACGTTCAAAAACTTGGTAATAGAGCTTCTAGGATATTTTGTGATTCTGAATTTTGTTATGTTGGGAGCTCAAACGTTGTTCGAATGTAGCTAACTATCTAGTGACAACAGTCCATAAATACAGCACACCATCCTCGCGCCTCACCCAGTAGTTCATTCGGCGACTTAGCAGCTTATCCTGGAAGGAAAGTTGTTTAGAATTACCCATGAAAATTTCAGACAGTATTGTCTATTAAGAGTTATTGTCAACTTCTTTCAGGTACTGAAGGAAAATGTCAAATCCTGTTTGTAACAAAAATCATCAAAATTACGTGGCTGGACTCATTTACGAATCAAAACTCTCCCCAGCGTCCTGGGTTGTCTTTGAGATCTCTTTGGAGTTCCATACGGAGTAAGGGTATATGGCACTGTTGATGGTAATCCGTCCTTGAGATGGGGACGTTAAGCTCGGAGGTCTCCTTCGAGACATTCCAGGTCAGCAACTGCCTTGAGGTACCACATTCCCCGTTCTCTTTGGCAGCTGCAAAACAAACGGAATTGTCGCACTTAAAATGCAAGACTCAAACTGTGGGAACGAAACGAGCCTTAAGCAAATGAATCTAACCCTCGACAAAGACTCACAACCAAAAACGTCATACGGTTTTATTTTATCACTGCACAATTACACGAATTTCGATGTTCGGGAGATTTACGGAGTGACGAATAAAATTCTTTGACAGACAGGTGTATTACCTTGGATGGCATAGCTCATTGATTCCTTTCCTGGATAAACATGTAAAAACATCTACAAGTCCACAGCAAATAGCTTGCTCCTGTGAAGAACTTCAGTAGTGAAATGATTTACCCAAACTGACTCCCCGAACTTTTCAAATAAACTGCCGACTGGCATTCTGTACGCATTGACATTTGCAACGCAGAACGCGGTTTAAGTCACAGCAGAGAGGCAAACACGCGCTTGGTTTGGTGAGCTTTATCTGTGCCACACTAGTTCTGCTCCTGCCCCATTATTGTACTCTCGGATGCTGAGACTCTGAACGGAGCGGCACGCTTCTCTGCGCGCATCCTCTGGCTGAAGTAGTTGCGGAGTCACTACAAACTTGTTAGTATAACTGCTCTTGTTCTTCCTCAAGAGGTCCGCACGCCTTAAGTTGTTGTTACGGTTGCGGGACAGAAGGAATTTTAACAGAGTTCGTTTCACGTTCTCTCTCTCTCTCTCTCTGTGAGGAGTTCTGTGGGAGAACGTGTGCAAGAACTGTGTAGAAGCAGCTACTCGGCTCTCTACGAACATTTTATCCGCTCCATTAGAGCTGAGAATTCTATTATGCATGTGCTCCACATCATAACTGTCTCTCAGCCGTTTATGTCCCCTCCCGCAGTCAGCGAAAACAAAATCGTTTGTGTGATCAGTACCATACCAACGTTTATCGCCACAAATGTTACGATTATCTCCCAAGCTGTTTACCTGCTAGAGGAGGATATTCTGGAGTAGAGGATTTAATGAAATTAAATGAAAAAAATATATAATGAAATGATTTTGTTTTCAAATGTTACCTTTTTTAATTTGTTTTTGTTATTTGCTCTTTCTTTCTTTCTGTACGAACGAACTTTGTTGTAGAACCTCTTTATTTACGTGTGGTAATAAAAATTCATTTAGGCAGAATTAAGTACATTTAGAATTACGTGAACTTAGTCAACCCTCTCATGCTGGTAAATTCGTATTAACTGATTAAGAAAATTTAGTTGAGAATTATATCTTTTACATAATTCGGCCTTGGCACACATTTTCTAAATGCAGTGGTTTTTTTTAATATTTATTTACTGAATTCTTTCCCGGCGTTAGCTATGGAACACAAGACTGTCTCTTTTAGCAGAAAATGGTTAAATATTGCCAAGCCGACCTGAACGTTTAATTATCATTGATAAAACACACTTCACTATACATTTAAGTTATTTGAAAGAACCAACAAATTGTTAAACTTCAACGTTAACTATCCGCCTATGAATGCACAAATGTGAAACTAGTAATAAATTCCGTCAGTCTCAGGATCGCTGTAAAAGAAAAACATTTTCTTAATTCACTACTAATTTTTATCTGCTCCCGATTTACGGGTTTGGTTAATTTTTCTTAGCGGAACATTTTTTTAAATGTGCCGCCGCTGCAAATCGTTCGGTCGCGGCACAGCCCAGCAACACCGCTAAAAATGCTGAAAATTCTTTAAAGAAATATTATAGATGACATGGGCAAGCTAATTTACATTAGTAATACACACTTTTGATAAATTATAATGTATTTAGACCACAACAATAATTCAACTTACATTAGTTTGTAATTCCTCCTCTAATGGCGGCTAAATCTAGATACAGA
The DNA here is from genome assembly GCF_021461385.2 of Schistocerca piceifrons. Taxonomy (NCBI): domain Eukaryota; kingdom Metazoa; phylum Arthropoda; class Insecta; order Orthoptera; family Acrididae; genus Schistocerca; species Schistocerca piceifrons. The sequence continues at coordinate 1,245,367,322 of NC_060138.1, forward strand.
CAAATGAAGTCTCCCCATTCATAAAATGCTACGTCACAGGTTCCTCTCTCTCTCGGCTCTCGAGGAATACGACAAAGAATGCACACTATGTGTTCCTATTTATATCACTATCAACCGTTAATGTCTCTTTGCAATCTGCGGCTGTATTTTACATTTTTGTTATCGCAGATATTGACACATTTCGTAATTACATTATGCGTATAGAAATATTACAGTCATAAATACATCGACAATATTACTACAGAAAATATTACAATAATAACGAATGTCTTTTATACAAAATTAAATAATATTTTTTGTTAAATAATTACAGTATATACAAATTGCTTCATAGCGGCGTGTATACTACAATTAAATTTTAGTTTATTAATAGTGTGTGTGCGGCCAGGGAACGTTACAAAGAACAAATCAATTGGCAACTCTGAGTTAAGAATCAGGTACAAGATTCCAAATACTCTAGTATGTTGCTTCGCCTTTGTAGATTACCTCTCTGCATCGAGCGTAAACTTGCAAAACACTAAACACCCTTCCTGATCAACGTCAGTGAGATACCACATTCGATTTGTTTATAGGCTTCAGTTATATGAAAGGCCAGTTACTTCCATCACCTTGAAGAATGAGTACACTGAAACATCATTGTCCATAACTACTGATACTTCACAACCAGGGTTAGGATACTTTTAAGGGAAACACATGGAAGGTGGACCCACATATTTCGTTATTTGTTGTTCCATGGAACACATTTTATTGCGTAACAACAATATTATGATTACAATTTTTAAAAGAACCTTGTTCGAAGAATCACAACGATAACAACCTTAAAAAAAATCGAACAGGCTCGATTCATTAAAAACAAACTTTAACAATTTATGCTATTAAGAGGCACGCGATGGTGAAGTTGTCACACTCCGCCGGCCGCTGTGGCCGAGCGGTTACAGGCGCTTCAATCTGGAACCACACGACCGCTACGGTCGCAGGTTCGAATCCTGCCTCCGGCATGGATGTATGTGATATCCTCAGGTTAGTTACGTTGAAAAGTTCTAGGGGATTGGTGATCTCAGATGTTAAGTCCTATAGTGCTCAGAGCCATTTGAACCATTTTGTAACACCCCTTCTGACCCACATTTCATCCCTTCTTCAGAGCCTCTGCAATGGAGGTCAGAACAGCGACGCCCAGCATTGAATTTACGCAGTTTTTCTATGAGAGACCGAGGAAAACATTTCAGACACACCGGCGCTCGGTATCGTCATAAACAGACCTCAGCGACTGGCGTAAAGGGCGTTAATAAAACCACCCCTTCCCTTTGACTGTTGATTCCCACACATCAGGAGGCTGCTTACAAGAATAATATACAGAAGAATGGAAAAGAAAATTGAGAATGCGCTAGGTGACGATCAGTTTGGCTTTAGGAAAAGTAAAGGGACGAGAGAGGCAAAAAAATGGTTCAAATGGCTCTGAGCACTATGGGACTTAACAGCTGTGGTCATCAGTCCCCTAGAACGTAGAACACCTTAAACCTAACTAACCTAAGGACATCACACACATCCATGGCCGAGGCAGGATTCGAACCTGCGACCGTAGCAGTCGCACGGTTCCGGACTGCGCGCCTAGAACCACGAGACCACCGCGGCCGGCGGACGAGAGAGGCAATTCTGACGTTACGGCTAATAATGGAAGCAAGGCTAAAGAAAAATCAGGACACTTCCATAGGATTTGTCGACCTCGAAAAAGCGTTCGACAATATAAAATGGTGCAAGCTGTTCGAGATTCTGAAAAAAGTAGGGGTAAGCTTTAGGGAGAGACGGGTCATATACAATATGTACAACAACCAAGAGGGAATCATAAGAGTGGGCGATCAAGAACGAAGTGCTCGTATTAAGAAGGGTGTAAGACAAGGCTGTAGCCTTTCGCCCCTACTCTTCAATCTGTACATCGAGGAAGCAATGATGGAAATAAAAGAAGGGTTCAGGAGTGGAATTAAAATACAAGGTGAAAGGATATCAGTGATACGATTCGCTGATGACATTGCTATCCTGAGTGAAAGTGAAGAAGAATTAAATGATCTGCTGAATGGAATGAACAGTCTAATGAGTACACAGTATGGTTTGAGAGTAAATCGGAGAAAGACGAAGGTAATGAGAAGTAGTAGAAATGAGAACAGCGAGAAACTTAACATCAGGATTGATGGTCACGAAGTTAAGGAATTCTGCTACCTGGGCAGTAAAATAACCAATGACGGACGGAGCAAGGAGGACATCAATAGCAGACTCGCTATGGCCAAAAAGGCGTTTCTGGCCAAGAGAAGTCTACTAATATCAAATACCGGCCTTAATTTGAGGAAGAAATTTCTGAGGATGTACGTCTGGAATACAGAACTGTATGGTAGTGAAACATGGACTGTGGGAAAACCGGAAGAGAAGAGAATCGAAGCATTTGAGATGTGGTGCTATAGACGAATGTTGAAAATTAGGTGGACTGATAAGGTAAGGAATGAGGAGGTTCTACGCAGAATCGGAGAGGAAAGGAATATGTGGAAAACACTGATAAGGAGAAGGGACAGGATGATAGGACATCTGCTAAGACATGAGGGAATGATTTCCATGGTACTAGAGGGAGCTGTAGAGGGCAAAAACTGTAGAGGAAGACAGAGATTGGAATACGTCAAGCAAATAATTGAGGACGTAGGTTGCAAGTGCTACTCTGAGATGAAGAGGTTAGCACACGAAAGGAATTCGTGGCGGGCGGCATCAAACCAGTCAGTAGACTGGTAGGAGGTCGAAAACGGCACTTCGCAGTGCGATGAGCAACATTACGACGTTTGCGACAACCTTCGACATTGTTGACACACATTCAGTCCTTCTCTAAGAACGTCGTGGGCCCGCAATCTATTTGAACGTTATCTCACTGCTTTGGAGAGTAATGGAACGGCAGTTTTTGCCTTGGTGTACTTAGTGGAACCATTAGGGACCGTTCAGAACAATTCTACGAAATTTGAAATGAGTAGGTATGGGTTTTACGATTTTTTGGCCCTCCTATTTCGCCCTCCCCCATCCTTTTTTTTCCTTTTTTTCTGAGGCATCAGTATTCTGACTGTTTTGAGCGTCTCGCCGCGAATTCCTCACCTGTGCCAACCTCTTCGTCTCAGAGTAGCACTTGCTCCCTACTGTGGAGTATTCGTGAGGTTGGGGTGGGGGATCCGCCATTGAAAGGTGCATGAATAAAACGGCAAAGGGTCGCACTAAGACCACACCTTCTGCCAAACACTTGATGACACTTGCACTTGAAAAAGTTCCCTTTATACTGACAGCCATTCACTAACTCGTAGGCACCAGTACTACAGGCCACCATTCCGACATACCTCAGCTGAATGACGTTACGTCGCTGAACTAGCACCTGCCACATGCGAAATCTAAGTTTGCCTGTCATACTGGCGTCTAGGAATCAGTGATTTGCCGTCTCTGTACAGGGACTTTGCAAAGTGCCAACAAATTTGCGCGTATGGCACCGAGGCTGTTACCGTCCTCGGAGGTCTTAGATGTAAGCTTCGACGTTTTATTCAAGCATGTGTCTGTGTCGCTCTCCCCTGTGATCACGTCACAGTAGGGCGCGAAGCAGGAGGGCTGAAAATACATGAACATCCCGTAGTAAGGTTCCGCTATAGAGAGTGGTAAGAATGGGTAGAGCTTTGAGAGATTTTTGCCCTTTCCTAAAATAATTTTTATTTTATCCAAACAAACTTTAAACATTTATTTACCAATACGTATTCTATAATTAAGTAATTTTTAAGGAAGTTACACTTACCAGAAAGAAAACTAGTTCACCATTAAAAACCAATTGGCTCTGAAGCAGATTAATAGAAGAACCACCGAAACTGCCAGATGCCGGAGAAATAGTTTAAAACATTTAGAATGGGCGATACATGAACTACCAATGGAGCTTCGGTATTAACATCAATTAAAATTAAACCCACAGTAACAAATAACTCAGTAATTCATTTCTAGCTTGACAAAATAAGTTCCTGTATGTAATAAAAGAGTCGCTACTGAATCTGTCTGCGCAAGGAATTTACAAAAGAGTACTACCACAACTGCACAAACTTAACCAAACACGAAACTTTTAAATATTCCGCAATAACTTGCTCATAAACGTACAGTAATTTATATCAGACAATTCTGAAAGGTGAAAATCCAACTTAAGATTTTAAAATGAAATACACTATAATCAGAAAAGGAAATATACAATAATGTAGGTAAATAACACCAGCCAATGCAGGAACATATCACATGGGATCCATCGAGAACTGAGAGAGTGGTCAGAACGTTTATTAAGACAGCCGCTGGGCTCGGAAACCTTGCACAAAATTCAGATGAAGACTGCCAGTTATTAAAGGGCTGGTCAGTTACAGAAAACGTGAGTACAAGCGCAAATGACATGAAGCTGAAAGTGGTCCAAACGAACCAGTAACTCACAAACTTGGATATCGCATCTGAACATTTCACACATGAAGGCACAAATCGGGCAACAAGTACTCTTAATACACTACTGACCATTAAAATTGCTACAACACGAGGATGACGTGATACAGTCGCGAAATCTAACGGACAGGAAGAAGATGCTGTGATATGCAGATGATTAGCTTTTCAGAGCATTCACACAAGGCTGACGCCGGTGGCGACACCTACAACGTGCTCACACGAGGAAAGTTTCCACCGATTTCTCATACACAAACAGCTGTTAACCGGCGTTGCCTGGTGAAACGTTGTTGTGATGCCTCGTATAAGGAGGAGAAATGCGTACCATCACGTTTCTGACTTTGATAAACGTCGTATTGCAGCCTATCGCGATTGTGGTTTCTCGTATCGCGATATTGCTGCTCGCGTTGGTCGAGATTCAATGACTGTTAGCAGAATATGGAATCGGTGGGTTCAGGAGGGTAATACGGAACGCCGTGATGTATCCCAACCGCCTCGTATCTCTAGCAGTCGAGATGACAGGCATCTTATCCGCATGGATGCAACGGATCGTGCATCCACGCCTCGATCCCTGAGTCAACAGATGGGAACGTTTGCAAGACAACAACCAACTGCACGAACAGTTCGACGACGTTGTTCGACGACGTTTGCAGCACCATGGACCATCGGCTCAGAGACCATGGCTGCGGTTACCCTTGACGCTGCATCAGAGACAGGAGCGCCTGCGATGGTGTACGCAGCGACGAACCTGGATGCACCAACGGCAAAACGTCATTTTTTCGGATGAATCCAGGTTCTGTTTACAGCATCATGATGGTCGCATCCGTGTTTGGCGACATCGCGGTGAACGCACATTGGAAGCGTGTATTCGTCATCGCCATACTGGCGTATCACCCGGCGTGATGGTATGGGGTGCCACTGGTTGCACGTCTCGGTCACCTCTTGTTCGCATTGACGGTACTTTGAAAGTGGACGTTACATTTCAGATGTGTTACGACCCGTGGCTCTACCCTTCATTCGATCCCTGCGAAACCCTACATTTCAGTAGGATAATGCATGAGCGCATGTTGCAGGTCCTGTACGGGCCTTTCTGTATACAGGAATTGTTCGGCTACTGCCCTGGCCAGCACATTCTCCAAACCTCCCACCAATTGAAAACGTCTGGTCAGTGGTGGCCGAGCAACTGGCTCGTCACAATACGCCAGTCACCACTCTTGATGGCCTGTGGTATCGTGTTGAAGCTGAATGGGCAGCTGTACCTGTACACGCCATCCAAGCTCTGTTTGACTCAATGCCCAGGCGTATCAAGGCCGTTATTACGGCCAGAGGTGGTTGTTCTGGGTACTGATTTCTCAGGATCTATGCACCCAAACTGCGTGAAAATGTAATCACATGTCAGTTCTAGCATAATATATTCGTCCAATGAATACCCGTTTATCATCTGCATTTCTTCTTGGTGTAGCAATTTTAATGGCCAGTAGTGTATAATAAGTGCTGATCTGGTTGAATTAACTCACAAGGAAAAGTCCCAATCACATAAGCCCTAGATTTGGTGGTAAGATGACCCAGTGGACAGACTGTCAAAAATTGAACACAGATGAAGAATGAAAACGGGACGAACTAACAGAGAACGTTCCAAGCTCAAGAAGTGTAACATCGAGCAGCTGCGAACAGCCACGGCGTCGTGATTAAGTCGTCACGTTGTTTGACTACGAAGGGGAAGACCAATGTTCAAGTCTCTGTCATTTCTCTTTATTTTTCCCACAACATTATGAACTGTCCGTCCAGTGATTGATGCGCCTGTTAGCTACATTCAGATTTGTGTTCGTGTCGTGGTGCAAACGTCCATTTTCGATAGCGAAGTGTAAGCAAGGGTGCTCCACACGTACATAGCTTCTATTTCTTCCGCACAAGTCCCAGAAGTTACGACTCTTGCAGTCCGTTTTGGAAGTTTTGACTCTTATTTTCCTTTGTTGTAATGTACTTCACACCCGTTCACTTTCTTTCATTTCTGTAAGACATGTACGTGGCGTCTCATCTGCTTTCACAACTCATCAGATTTTTTCGCCCTTTCAAGTACTTGGGTCCTTGGCTTCAGGGTGGTGGGCCGTCATCATTCCTGAATTATAGCGCTGAGCGAGTCCTTGGTGATTATATCTGTCCACATCTACGTGATTACTCTGCTGTTCACAATAAAGTGCCTAGCAGAGGGTTCAATGAACTACCTTCAAGCTGTCTCTCTACCGCTCAACTCTCGAACGGCACGCGGGAAAAACGAGCACTTAAATTTTTCTGTGCGTGCCCTGACTTCTCTTATTTTATCGTGATGATAATTTCTCCGTATGTAGGTGGGTGCCAGCAGAATGTTTTCGCAATCGGAGGAGGAAACTGGTGATGGAAATTTCATGAGAAGATCCCGTCGCAACGAAACATGCGTTTGTTTTAATAACTGCCACTCCAATTCACGTATCATGTCTGTGACACTATCTCCCGTATTTCGCGATAATACAAAACGAGCTGCCCTTCTTCGTGCTTTTTCGATGTCATCCGTTAGTCCCACCTGATCAGGATCCCACACCGCACAGCAGTACACAAGAAAAGGGCGGACAAGCGTGGTGTAAGCAGTCTCTTTAGTAGAACTGTTGCACCCTCTAAGTGTTCTGCAAATAGATCTCACTCTTCCGTCTGCTCTACCGACAATATTATCTATGTGATCGTTCCAATTAACGTTATTTGTAATTGTAATCCCTAAGTATTCAGTTGAATTTACAGTCTTCAGATGTGTGTTACTTATCGCGTAATCGAAATTTAGATGATTTATTTTAGTACTCATGTGAATAACTTTACACTTTCCCTATTCAGTGTCAATTGCCACTTTTCACACCATACAGATATCTTATCAAAGTCATTTTGATCATCTGATGACTTTACAAAACGGTAAATGACAGCATCATCTGCAAACAATCTAAGATGGCTACTCAGATTGTCTCCTATGTCGTTAATATATATCAGGAACAACAGAAGGCCTATAATACTTCCTTGGGGAATGCCGGCTATTACTTCTGTTTCATTCGATTACTTTCTGTCTATTACAACGAACTGTGACATTTCTGACAGGAAATCACGAATCCAGTCGCACAACCGAGGCGATACTCCGTAGGTACCCAGTTTGGTTAGAAAACGCTTGTGAGGAACGGAGTCGAAAGCCTTCTGGAAATCTAAAAATGTGAATCAATTTGACATCCCCTATCGATAGCGCTTATTACTTCATGAGTATAAAGAGCTAGTTGTGTTTCACAAGAATGATATTTTCTGAAACTGTGCTATGTGTCAATAAATCGTTTTCTTCGAGGTACTTCATAATGTTCGAATAGAGTATATGTTCCAAAACCCTACTGCAAATCGATGTTAGTGATACAGGCCTGTAATTCAGCGGATTACCCCTACTTCCCTTTTTGGATATCGGTGTAACTTGAGCAATTTTCCAGTCTTTAGGTATGGATCTTTCTGTGAGCGAGTGGTTGACTGTAATTGCTAAATATGGAGCTATTTTAAAAGCATGCTCTGAGAGGAACCTGACTGGTATACAATCTGGACCGGAGGCCTTACCTTTATTGTGTGATTTAAGCTGCTTCGTTACTCCAAGGATATTTACTTCCACGTTTCTCATCTTGGCAGCTGTTCTTCATTGGAATTCAGGAATATTTACTTCGTCTTCTTTGGTGAAGGATTTTCGAAAAACCGTGTATAGTAACTCTGCTTTAGTGGCACTGTCATCAGTGACTTCATCGTTGTTATCGCGCAGTGAAGGTATTGATTGTGTCTTGCCACTGGTGTGCTTTATGTATTACAATAATCTCTTTGGGTTTTCTGCCAGATTTCGAGACAGAATTTCGTTGTGGAAATTATTAAAAGCATCGCGCATTGAAGTACGCGACATATTTCGAATTTCTCTAAATCTTTGCCAATCTTGGGGATTTTGCGTTCTTTTAAATTTGGCATGCTTTCTTCGTTGCTTCTGCAACAACGATCTGCCCGTTTTGTTTACCATGGGGGATCAGTACCATGACTTACTAATTTATGCGGTATATATCTCTCTCAATTGCTGTCGATACTATCTCTTTGAAAACATTCCACACCTTTTCTACACTTACATGATCATAACGGAAGGAGTGAAGACTGCCTCTTAAAAAGGCGTTAAGAGCATTTTTATCAGATTTTTTTTAAATAGATATACTTTGTGTTTCTTTTTGGTAGTTGTAACTATTTTTCCAGGTTTATTTGTTGCTAAAAGGTCAAGTATGCTTTCGCAACCATTTACGCTTCGAGTGGGCTCATGAACTAATTGTTCAAATTTCTCTTAGTTCGTTTCCATGTCTGGCAAATTTGTGCAGCGTCAACTCTCTCCGGTAGTGAATCATTTCAAATCCATAGGTTATAGGGGGCCGACTTCGGTTTAAAGGAGAGCATGTGTTTGGCTGACGTTTCCTTATCAGCATCCTGTACCGTAGTGTCAAAGACGTAACTTAGCTGAGACATGATGTGGCCTACTTTGAGTGATCATCATAACGGAAGGCGGTTGTAAGTAGGCAGTTTATGTTTTCTTATTGGCAACGTTACAGAGCGCTCTGTATGAAAATCACTGGCCGTGCTGTGTGCAGTCTGTGGCCAGTTTGCATTGTTGTCTGCCTTTGTAGTGTTGGGCAGCTGGATGTGAACATCGCGTAGCGTTGCGCAGTTGGAGGTGAGCCGCCAGCAGTGGTGGATGTGGGGAGAGAGATGGCGGAGTTTTGAAATTTGTAATACTGGATATCATGAAGTGCTATATATATTATGTCTATTAAGGTAAATACATTGTTTGTTCTCTATCAAAATCTTTCATTTGATAACTATGCCTATCAGTAGTTAGTGCCTTCAGTAGTTTGAATCTTTTATTTAGCTGGCAGTAGTGGCGCTCGCTGTATTGCAGTAGTTCGAGTAACGAAGATTTTTGGTGAGGTAAGTGATTTGTGAAAGGTATAGGTTAATGTTAGTCAGGGCCATTCTTTTGTAGGGATTTTTGAAAGTCAGATTGCGTTGCGCTAAAAATATTGTGTGTCAGTTTAAGCACAGTCGTGTATAATTTTTCAAAAGGGGACGTTTCATATGTCGACCCTTAGCCGAGGATACCTCACTGGAATCTTCTGATTTTTTCTTGTAGTTTGTGTAATTAGTGTTGATTTGGTTTATTGCTAGCGCGTAACTGTAGAGAGAATCTCCTTTGTAGTTGCAGTCTTTCATTGTTGCTGTGGCATGCATGTAGATTTGCACCAAGTATTTCGCAGCTGCGCTTGCAATTAACTAGATATTATTTTCAGTGCTATGTTAATGTGTTCTCTTAGTTTTGCTCTTCAAATTGTGCTTTTCTGTGTTATCGTGTGAAATATTGTGACAATAATGGCGTGTGAAAAACGTAACACTAGGCTCCAAAGTAAACTGAGAAATAATAGTGACGACGAGCGTAGCTTATCAGCACCACTGTGTAATGAATTAACAGACATTCAAAGTGGTAATTTGGTAATTGTGCATAGGGAAATGGAGCGGGCGGCAAATAATGGTGTAGACAGTGAAATAAGGTAGTGAACAGGGAAGCATTATCGATCGATCGGTCGGCAACAGCTCGAATCAGGAATCCGAAATGACAGGACACAGTTTCGCAAATACTGTAGATTCAGGTTTTGGGTCCTCACCGTTTTCTCAAATAAGTCAAGACACATTTTCTGCTTGTCAAAATGTGAATGTTGCCGGTGCAAATTCACTGCCGAAAAGCACTGAGGAACATGTTTCAGACACCAGTGCACTGTTATTACAGTTAATGCAACAAATGGGACAAAGGCTTCAAAAGTTAGACTCAATGGATCAACACCAGAGACAAACACAGCAACAGTTAGACACAATGGAACAAAATCTTCAAAAGTTAGACACAGTGGAACAAAATCTTAAAAAGGTAGACACAGTGGAACAAAATCTTAAAAAGTTAGACACAGTGGAACAAAATCTTAAAAAGTTAGACACAGTGGAACAAAATCTTAAAAAGTTAGACACAATGGAACAAAAGCTTAAAAAGTTAGACACAATGGAGCAAAATCTTCAAAAGTTAGACACCACGCTTGAACAAACACGTGAAGATTTAACTACTGAGTTACATAACATAGAATCGAAATGTCAAAAAGTCTGTAATGACGTAAAAACACAAATTTGTGAGCGTTTCCAACCTATTTTTTCGCGTCATGAAAAATTATACACGACTGTGCTTAAACTGACACACAATATTTTTAGCGCAACGCAATCTGACTTTCAAAAATCCCTACAAAAGAATGGCCCTGACTAACATTAACCTATACCTTTCACAAATCACTTACCTCACCAAAAATCTTCGTTACTCGAACTACTGCAATACAGCGAGCGCCACTACTGCCAGCTAAATAAAAGATTCAAACTACTGAAGGCACTAACTACTGATAGGCATAGTTATCAAATGAAAGATTTTGATAGAGAACAAACAATGTATTTACCTTAATAGACATAATATATATAGCACTTCATGATATTCAGTATTACAAATTTCAAAACTCCGCCATCTCTCTCCCCACATCCACCACTGCTGGCGGCTCACCTCCAACTGCGCAACGCTACGCGCTGTTCACATCCAGCTGCCCAACACTACAAAGGCAGACAACAATACAAACTGGCCACAGACTGCACATAGCACAGCCAGTGATTTTCATACAGAGCGCTACGTAACGTTGCCAATAAGAAAACATAAACAGCCTACTTTTTGAGTGATCATCATAACGGAAGGCGGTGAACGCTGCTGTCAGATTCCTGTCAACTCTCTCAACGAACGGTGGGTTTGAACAATAAGGAGGAGCAGTGGTGTGGGCTATTCCCACTCTGAAACAAAAGTCCCTAAGTGCTCAGAGGTAAAGGCAGTGGCGCTATCAGATACAATAGCCTCCTGCATGGGGCAAAGGTCCCGAAAATACTCTTCAAATATTTTATTGCTGTTGGCACATTAACGTACCTCGTTACGAGTATCAAGAAAAAAGACGCACACAAGCGGGAACCGATTCTCCTCCTTGGATCTACGAAGAGAGTCAACACGATCTATATAAATTTAACTCAGAGGAGCCAGCTTCACGTTCGTGGACAGCAATCCTGGCAGCCGGTTTACTATTATCACACGTTTTCTATTAATTCCTGAAACTGCTTTTCTGTACCCTTCCAGACGAACACAACACGAATTTTCATCCTAGTTTTAAAATCACCCAGATGTCTTTCCAACAGCGTTTCGCGGAAATAATTAAATACGTACGCCACTAACAAAGATGGCAACGACTTGGTCGCGGTTGACTCCTCGAGCGGCGTAACATAAGTCATTACCTCTCATCTCATCCCCAAGCTTCCCTTAATCAGTGCCGACTGTCTATCTGTATCCTGCTGTTGGGCGATGTCCTTAAAAGGGAGAGAGCATCCGCTCGGGTAGAGCATACCACTTCATCGGCTTCAACCCCAGTCACCTGCACTAAACTCACCATCAGACGCGTCTCCCTAATCGTCACCGCATTTACGGCTTCTACATCTACATCTACATCTACATCCATACTCCGCAAGCCACCTGACGGTGTGTGGCAGGGGGTACCTTGAGTACCTCTATCAGTTCTCCCTTCTATTCCAGTCTCGTATTGTTCGTGGAAAGAAGGATTGTCGGTATGCCTCTGTGTGGGCTCTAATCTCTCTGATTTTATCCTCATGGTCTCTTCGCGAGATATACGTAGGAGGGAGCAATATACTTCTGGACTCGTCGGTGAAGGTATGTTCTCGAAACTTCAACGAAAGCCCGTACCGAGCTACTGAGCGTCTCTCCTGCAGAGTCTTCCACTAGAGTTTATCTATCATCTCCGTAACGCTTTCGCGATTACTAAATGATCCTGTAACGAAGCGCGCTGCTCTCCGTTGGATCTCCTCTATCTCTTCTATCAACCCTATCTGGTACGCATCCCACACCGCTGATTTGCAGATTCAAGCAGTGGGCGAACAAGTGTACTGTAACCTACTTCCTTTGTTTTCGGATTGCATTTCCTTAGGATTCTTCCAATGAATCTCAGTCTGGCATCTGCTTTACCGACGATCAACTTTATATGATCATTCAATTTTAAATCACTCCTAATGCGTACTCCCAGATAATTTATGGAATTAACTGCTTCAAGTTGCTGACCTGCTATTTTGTAGCTAAATGATAAGGGATCTATCTTTCTATGTATTCCCAGCACATTACACTTGTCTACATTGAGATTCAATTGCCATTCCCTGCACCATGCGTCAATTTGCTGCAGATCCTCATGCATTTCAGTACAATTTTCCATTGTTGCAACCTCTCGATACACCACAGCATCATCTGCAAAAAGCCTCAGTGAACTTCCGATGTCATCCACCAGGTCATTTGTGTATATTGTGAACAGCAACGGTCCCATGACACTCCCCTGTGGCACACCTGAAATCACTCTTACTTCGGAAGACTTCTCTCCATTGAGAATGACATGCTGCGTTCTGTTATCTAGGAACTCCTCAATCCAATCACACAATTGGTCTGATAGTCCATATGCTCTTACTTTGTTCATTAAACGACTGTGGGAACTGTATCGAACGCCTTGCGGAAGTCAAGAAACACGGCATGTACCTATGAACCCGTGTCTATGACCCTCTGAGTCTCGTGAACGAATAGCGCGAGCTGGGTTTCACACGACCGTCTTTTTCGAAACCCATGCTGATTCCTACAGACTAGATTTCTAGTCTCCAGGAAAGCCATTATACTCGAACATAATACGTGTTCCAAAATTCTACAACTGATCGACGTTAGAGACATAGGTCTATAGTTCTGCACATCTGTTCGACGTCCCTTCTTGAAAACGGGGATGACCTGTGCCCTTTTCCAATCCTTTGGAACGCTACGCTCTTCTAGAGACCTACGGTACACAGCTGCAAGAATGGGGGCAAGTTCCTTCGTGTACTCTGTGTAAAATCGAACTGGTATCCCATCAGGTCCAGCGGCCTTTCCTCTTTTGAGCGATTTTAATTGTTTCTCCATCCCTCTGTCGTCTATTTCGGTATCTACCATTTTGTCATCTGTGCGACAATCTAGAGAAGGAACTACAGTGCAGTCTTCCTCTGTGAAACAGCTTTGGAAAAAGACATTTAGTATTTCGGCCTTTAGTCTGTCATCCTCTGTTTCAGTACCATTTTGGTCACAGAGTTTCTAGACATTTTGTTTTGATCCACCTACCGCTTTGACATATGGCTGGAATTTCGTAGGATTTTCTGCCAAGTCAGTACATAGAACTTAGGCCGTCCGCAACTCTTTTTTTACTTCCTCTAATACGTTCAACTTGGAATTAAAAGTCGTATATCCTGTCTCGTGCAGCTCGGCAATGCAATGGCTCAGCTGTGATCCTTGTTGTCTGTCTCTAATTTCAGGATCTTTGTTCCATACAAAATTTATATAAAGTGAAAAAAAAACAGCTCGTACAGCGAGTACTTAACTTCCAGTGGTAAAAGACTACACCAAAATATTCTTGGAGCAAAAGGTTGGCGAAAACAGTGCGTCCGTCTGGACAATAAATTTCTTTTCGAAATCGGTTAGCGCCATTACTGGCACACTTGCCAGTGCAGTCTTGAGACTTTCGAAAGCTGCCTGTTGAGAGTGACCCCAAGCAAACCTTTTCTCCTTTCTGGGCAACTAGCTGAGAGGGGCCGCCAGTTGCAAGAAATTAGGGACGAATTTTCCAAAAAAACTGGTCATGCGTACAAAAGGGGCAAGTCGTTTGACTTTCATAGGTACCGACCTATCGAGTTTGTCAACACGTAGGATACGTATGAACGGTCTCCTTTCGCGTTTGATCAGTGCTAATAACCACCGGCGACACAATGTGTCCCAAAAAATAAATTTCAGGCTTGGCATATTTGACCTTGGACACGAAAACAGTTGTGGAAGGACCAAACTCTCCTTTAAATTTTGAAATGAAATGCGCTATAACCTTAAAAGAAAATACATAATAATCTAAATAAACAACGCCTGCCAAAGCAGGGACTTGTCAAGTGGACCTGAGGGAGAAATGTGCAAGCGCCCAAAACGTTTATTAATGCAGCTGCTGCTCTAGAAAACCTTCAACAAAATTCAGGTGAAGACCGGCAGTGACAAAGATTGCGCTGGTGAACAGAAAATATGACTGAGAGATCAAATGACATCAGACTGAAAGGGTGCCAAACGAACCGGTAAGTCACGAACTTGGATTGTTTCCGGACAGCTCAGATACACAGACACAAATGAAACAGCGAACGCTGTTAATTTATTGTGTGCTAAACACACTGATTACCCTGATTACTTACAACAGCCGACAGATGACATTACTACGTCAGTAGACACCCAAACATTAGAGAACAGTCCCGTGTTACAACACACACATACAGGCAAATTCGCTGTCTCCGGGTTCTGTTTGTGGATAAGATCAGCCGGCTAACGGTGAAGCAAACAGCGCCCAACCTCGCCGTACAGTGAGTATACGGCCAACTCGCTCCTCCTTGCTGCAACTGTCCCACCAAGGCAGCCACAGCATGCAGTCAGCTCCTGCGACAATTTCCTCTATTGGTGTCTGCCCGCTGCTTGCTGCCCGCTCGCTCTCCAACACCAGACCCCACGTCCGCTTCCCTTTGTCTCCGGTTGCTCTCACTGTGCTGCCTACGTCACAGCGCCCTGTCGTTTAGCCACCACTGCCCCGCCAGTTCCGCGGATTTGAAACGTCTTACGACAGCACTTAATTGTCGATGTAAGTCTTGTATGATGAGATTGTTCCAGAAATATTCCGAGGAAAGATTAGAGGCTAATTTTCTAAAGGAATGGGAATGTTGTGTCCCAGAACGATAATCCAAGCGGATGTGAAATATGCTTAAGGCTTTTCGGTATTCGAGTCGAAGACAAAGCAGGATACTATACCTAGATTGAAATACCAACAAGGAGAAACAAGCAATATCTGATATACTACACCACCCCTTCTTGCAGCGGTGTACCGTACGTTTCTAGAAGAGCGTAGCGTTCCAAACGATTGGAAAAGGGCACAGGTCATCCCCGTTTTCAAGAAGAGACGTCGAAAACATGTGCAGAACTGTAGACCTATATCTCTAACGTCGATCAGTTGTATAATTTTGGAACACGTATTATGTTCGAGTATAATGACTTTTCTGCGGACTAGAAATCCACTCTGTAGGAACCAGCATGGTTTCGGAAAAGACGAACGTGTGAAACCCAGCTCGCGCTATTCGTCCACCACGAGACTCAGAGGGCCATGGACAAGAGTTCCCAGGTAGACACCGTGTTTCTTGCCTTCCGCAAAGCGTTTGATGCAGTTCCACACAGTCGTTTAATGAACAGAGTAAGAGCATACGGACTATCAGACCAATTGTGTGATTGGATTGTAGAGTTCCTAGATAACAGAACGCAGCATGGCATTCTCAATGTAAAGAAGTCTTCCGAAGTAAGAGTGATTTCAGGTGTGCCGCAGGGGAGTGTCGTAGGACCGTTGCTATTCACAATATACATAAATGACCTTGTGGATGACATCGGAAGTTCACTGAGCCTTTCTGCGGATGATGCTGTGGCGAATCGAGAAGTTGTAACAATGGAAAATTGTACTGAAATGCAGGAGGATCTGCAACGAATTGACGCATGGTGCAGGGAATGGCAATTGGATCTCAATGTAGACAAGTGTAATGTGCTGCGAATACATAGAAAGAAAGATCCCCTATCATTTAGCTACAATATAGCAGGTCAGCTACTGGAAGCAGTTAATTCCATAAATTATCTGGGAGTAAGCATTGAGAGTAATTTAAAATGGAATGATCGTATAAAGTTGGTCGTCGGTAGAGCAGATGCCAGACTGAGATTCATTGGAAGAATCCTAAGGAAACGCAATCCGAGGACAAAGGAAGTAGGTTACAGTACACTTGTTCGCCCACTGCTTGAATACTGCTCAGCAGTGTGGGATCCGTACCAGATAGCGTTGATAGAAGAGATAGAGAAGATCCAACGGAGAGCAGCGCGCTTAGTTACAGGATCATTTAGTAGGAGAGACGCTCAGTAGCTCGGTACGGGCTTTTGTTAAAGTTTCGAGAATATATCTTCACCGAGAAGTCAAGCAGTATATTGCTTCTTCCTACGTATATCTCGCGAAGAGACCATGAGGATAAAATCAGAGAGATTAGAGCCCACGCAGAGGCATACCGACAATCTTTCTTTCCACGAACAATACGAGACTGGAATTGAAGGAAGAATTGATAGAGGTACTCAAAGTACCCTCCACCACACACCGTCAGGTGGCTTGCGGAGTATGGATGTAGATGTAGATGTAACTGCGAAACATCACCTGAGCTGGAAAGGAGCATAGCGTCATTGTGTTGACCATGTACTGTGAAGTAATAACACGTAAGTCGTACAGAAGAGTGGCTTTTCAGTACAAAGACGATGCAGAAATAACCAAACTGAAAACTAATGAGTGGAGTTGAGACACTAGAGCGTGGTGAAGAGTGCTGACGCAGCCAGAGAATTAGGCCATGTTCAGTGATTTTTGCCACGTGTTACTGTCTTTGGCATGCATCACTCTGTCTGTTTTCCAGAGACCAGTTGAAGGGCTTATTTCGATAGTGGTACAGGTCCATTTTTGTTCATTCTGAGATACAGAGTCCTGAAGTTAAATGAGCACTGAAAAATCTATAGTCGAGATACTATAAATATTCAAGCATATGACTTCTTGCTAGATATGAACCTTTCTTTCTGTTTGTTTCGACCATTAATCTCAAAAGCACTACAGACAGAAAAGTGGAGGTAATGGACTTGTACCACTATTGAAATAAGCCCTTGACTTATCGGTTTACATCTAACGAATCCCGAGATGGGATCTCGACGCTCCATCCACAGTCCACCTATGGGTAGGACCTGGGTTCAGTCTTCAGTACTGGTAGGGTTTTTTCCTTGAATGGTGCGCACTCAGCCTCGTGATGCCAATTGAGGAGCTCCATGACCGAATAATAGCGTCTTAAATTTCAATGCCTGGGAAACAGTGTACTGTCCCCACGCCTTACTAAATCCTACGATTCCATTGGCGGAGTATAACACGGCAGTCGATAGGTACCTATCGGCTCGCAACAGCCTGTGGACGGAGTTTACGATTACGTCTTACGTTTACGCCGTAGTGAAGGAAGAATTTAAAAATAATTTGATTGACCAGAAGAACGTGAACTGGCCAAGCGGGTGTTTGGTTCACCCAGAAGAATCTCTTCACAGAACACTACGAGATAGATCGTCTAGTGCGGTATTTGACATGGGGACATCAAGAGAGACAACTGTCAGCAAAATGCTATAGTAGAGATTTCACTTTGAGTGACTTGAATAGGAACAGTGATGAGGGCGTTGTGCATAACCTGGGAAATGCTATTGTGGCCACGGCCGAGAAGGCACGCGCCGGCCGCACCAATGAGCCGTCGCCATGAGATGCAGCCATCCTACTCCAGCGCGCTTTCAGCCACGCCGGACCTCCGGTAAATTAACGGCTTGTACTGCAGCACAGGTCTTCCTTCAGATTTCCAATCCCTTTCGTCTCTCGTAACGACCCGGAGAGCTTTTTGATGTTGTTAATGGCAGATTATTGTTTTTTTTTTCATTTGGTATGGTGGTAAGAGGTCAAATAATTTCTAACAGAAAATCATTAAGTAATTATAGCCATGGTCCAAAAGTACTTTTACTTGTCAGTATAAATATTTGCGACAGACTAACCACCTTGTATCAGCTTGTGCTCCTAGTCCCTTTATTTAGTACATAAACGCCGCATTCAGTTACAAATAAAATTAAATTATAATTAATAAATGTAAACCCAAAATCCACTCGCCATTACAAGGTCTTCTTATATTTTGCCAGAACGCGTATACTAAAGACCTCGGCTGTGACAGCTAATATCAAAATACCAGAATCAGATTTTTACTCTGCAGCGGAGTGTGCGATGATATGAATCTTCCTGGCAGATTAAAACTGTGTGCCGGACCGAAACTCTAACTCGGGACCTTTGCCTTTCCCGGGCAAGTGCTCTACCATCTGAACTACCCAAGCCCGACTCAGGCCCCATCCTCAGAGCTTTACTTCCCCCAGTACCTTATTTCCTACTTTCCAAACTTCACAGAAGCTCTCCTGTGAACCAGTTCTGCAAGGTTCGCCGGAGAGCTTCTGTAAAGTTTGGAAGGTAGGAGACGAGATACTGGCAGAAGTAAAGCTGTGAGGACGGGGCGTGAGTCGTGCTTGGGTAGCTCAGTGATAGAGCACTTGCCCGCGAAAGGCAAAGGTCCCGAGTTCGAGTCTCGGTCCAGCACACAGTTTTAATCTGCCAGGAGAATTAATAACAAAATTGTCTGTGGCACATAAGCTGGCAAATTCAGATGGCTCTAAGCACTATGGGACTTAACATCTGAGGTCATCAGTCCCCTAGACTTAGAACTATTAAAACCTAACTAACGTAAGGACATCACACACATCCGTGCCTGTGGCAGGATTCGAACCTGCGACAGTAGCAGCAGCAGCGGTTCCGGACTGAAGCACCTAGAACAGCTCGGCCACAGCGGACGGCTTAGGCTGGTATGTGTGAAAGGTCTCCTAGGTGTGCAGCTACACTTAATAACGCACCTGATGGTGTTGTGAACGGTACGTTGCATATACGACTGTCACTTCCCACCTTTTTGCGAAGAGGGTGTGTCAACCCGAATCTCCCTAATTTTGCTATTACAATCTTTTCTTGAGATATAAATAGGAGAGAGCAACAAATTAGTTGACATTTCTTGGAATGTACCGTCTTTAAACTCTAACCAAAACGTACAACGCCTCTCAAGTAGCGTTCTACCACTTGAGCTGGATGAGAATCTCCACGTGTTCGCACTTCCTCAGCGAACTTGTGAAAAAGACGCACTGCTCTTCTTTGGATCTTCAGCTACCAATTTTGTCTGGTGAGGGGTGCAAACTGACCGACAATACTCTCTGTCGCAAGTGAGTTTTGTAAGCTACCTCCTTCGTGGTTGGACTTTACTACCAAAGGATTCTTCCAATAAATATTTCTGGCAACTACATTTTCAATGAAATTCTTCCAATTCACATGTGTCCTACAGCAAACCAGTGCTTAACACTATTGGTTAAAAACAGTCTTGGTTGCAATTTTTGTTTTTTATTTTTCAACTACGCATTTCACCTTATTTAGGCATCTTCAGGTTATCTTAATTTGGTATTTCTTAGAAGGATCTTTTAGTCAGAGTAGCCAAAGGGCACCGTCGAATATATATTCTGTTACTCGCTCATGTGAATGGGAACGCGTTATGCAGTCGATTAACCATATGTGGGGCGGCAGGTGGAATAATAGAATAAATGTTTTGTATTTATTGCTGTTGTTTGCCGTTCTCAACACTGGCTCTCTAACTACAATATTGGCAACCAGAAAGTGATTAGCAAAACGTGAAGCCTGTAATTAGAATTCCTAGTGCCCACTTCATCTGAGAAATACATTTATAACTACAGCTTACAGCTCTGAGGAATTACGAGATTGTCTGGGATTCATAATCAAAAACCATTCTCTCTAAAATGTTCACTATATTCTGAAAGTCACAGACCAAAAAGAATCCACTCAATCCATCTACCAGAGCAGAATCTAATCCGCTGATGCAACTATAGCTGTTCAAATTAAATGTTTAAGTGAATGCTCGTCATAATTCGATGATAATGTTCATCAAACGCCACGCTAATAATGGTAGAATGTCTGTCCTGCAGCGGCACGTGAAAATACGACATGCGCAAACTAAAGATAGATCATTAACCTCATCCCAAAATTAACACTTCACTCGAAAACGATTTCATGGTTTCGCGTATCCCGAGTAACTTATTACTGCATCTGAGGCTGTTTATATCAACGATACCGACGTGACGCGACTCCAGGCACAGGTGGTGCGTTAATCAGCTTCTGGAGAGAACTGGGGCCTTCTTTGCTCGCGCAGCGTTCTTACATATAAAGCCGCGGTGCGGACGACTAAGAGAACGCCTGATAAAATCTGCTCTCCCGACTAGCCGCTGGACTAGTAATGCACCACTTTAAGCTATCGAATAAATCATTGCTTCCTTTGCTTATGGCCGATGAAGCTTTCAATTTAATTGTGCAATCAGCACACAAGTAAGTAATCATAATAAAAGTCTGATGTGGCTAAGTCAAATATTTTGGGCGTGAGAATTAATTTATTTACACTACATGCAGTAGACGAGCTCTGAACTTGCCCTTTGGAGATACGCTATCGCTATAGTTTTATAGTTATTCAGTTGAAACTTCTCACATCTTTATGATTATAGCGGATCTCCCTTCTATTTAAATTTAAACATCCTAGCTGTATTTATTCGCCTACTTAATCTATCTTGCTTACTTAATTATTAAGATAAAAACCAGAAAATCATGAATTTCAACTAAAATTTTAATTTGTGAGATCCAGAATACTGTTTCTACTAAATCAATATGCAAAGGGAATCTAAATATAAACTTTTAAGTTTCTAGCTCTTTTCTGTTGCGCCAATGATTTTTACAGAAAAGCGTCCAAAATTTCGAAAATGGTTAAAGTTGTTGAACTGATATTCAACACATATTGATTTAGTATTACAAATGACATGCTAGAAACGTTTCAGGTTATTTACTTGATTTTTGAAGTATTGCGCAACATTTATGACGTCAGAGCTAGTTACAGCGGACTGGCTGGCACACAATGGAAAGACAGATGTGAATTTTATAAGGTGTGAGTAGGCTGCTTCCCTACAAGGTCTCGGTGTCACTCGCGTCTACCTAGAAAAGTTTTTACTGAGTTTAACGAAGGCGATGTTGGCCTGATATATTCGACGTCGCCCTTTGGCTACACGGACAAAAGGATCCTTCTAAGAAATATCAAATTAAGATAACCTGAAGATGCTTAAATAAGGCGAAATGCGTAGTTGAAAAATAAAAGACTACAATTGCAACCAAGACTGTTATTAACCAATACATTTTCAATGATTATTTGTGTATTTTGGTTCCACTTTTTGTTGCTCAGTGCACATAAACCCAGACATTTATTAGATTTGATGCATTTAGTTACTTTTCTGTGATCGTGTAATCATACATTAAGGGTGTTTCCACGTATTTACACGCAATACTTTAAGATTGAGGGTCCATTGCCCAACCGCGCACCAAGTGACGATCCACTGCAAGTATCCTTGGATTTCGCTCGAATTCTTTATCTATAACGGCATCATCCGCGAACAGCGTCTTGGAGCTTCTGACGTCATATACTAGGTCATTTAGATAATACTATGATCAGGAATGGTGTAATAAACACTCCCCTGGACCAAGCCCAAAGCTTGTTTTAAATATGAAGCTTTCTCTCTGTTAGAAATGGTGCGCTACGTACTATCTGGTATAAAATCCTAAATCGATGCACAAATTCGGTCTGACGTTCCGTGGGCTCGTATTTTGTAATATGTTATTACCACCAACTTTCAAATCGCGTAATGATCATCATTGAAAGATAAGGGAAATAAGAGCTCGTACTGAGGCTTTCAGACAGTCGTTTTTCCATCGCGCGATCCGCGAGTTGAACAGAGGGGGGGGGGGGGGAAATATGACTTTGGCACCAATTGTGCCCTCCGCCACACACCGCTTGGTGGCTACCGGAGTATATATGTAGATGTAGATGTTCATCCGGCCGCAAAGCGTAACTGCATCGAATGCCCTTAAGGAAAACGAAATCTACTGCCTTCCTGGTCTCTTAGACATAGTGATCTAGTTTTCTCAAGTTCGTTGTTGACAGAATCCATGTTGACTCCTAACAAGATTTTGGGCCTCCATGAAGGTGATTAAAACGGGTTCCATAGTTCTACGAAGTACTGAAGGAGACGCCTGTGTTAGGAGAGGCAGAAAAGTCGTCAGCGCAGATGTGTCCCTGACAGATCCGCCTCGCGTCGTGACGTAGCAGCGGGCACCGCTGCGCGAGCGGAGCGGGGCAGAAGTACGGTATTTGCCGGTTAGTGCTGCGCGCGCGCCCAGCTCGTGTTTAATATTTGAGGAGATGCGCCGCTGCGGCCGCGGGCTTCGGCCACTTTCGGGCGGTTCCGCCGGCATTCGGCTGTGGCTGCCCATCGACCGGTGGCAGAACTCTGGCAGGCGAGACGGGCCACGCACTGCGCGCTGAGCCGCCAGCTCCGCTACCTGTTAACCGCTGAATACCAGCGGCGTCATTAGCACGAATCTGCCTGCTGCCTTGTTCACTTGGCGCACTCTCACCCGTAGTTAATTACTTGTTTACTGCGTGGGGAATGACGCAATTTTGAAGGCAACATACATCACTCAACAGGGAGTAGAACAAACAAAAACAGCTACATGTGTTCACAAGCACAACTACACTCACCTTTTTAATACTCACCTTTATAATACGTAACTCATCTTAACGATTTGTCGTGGAAGTTTCATCGTCTAGTTTTGATAATAAACCCTACGATTTGTTTGACGCTCTTCTCCCTTCCTATCATTACCAGCTAGCCTGTTTGTTTCTCCCCGTCTTTTAATCGTCAACAGTTTGCTTCGTAGTCGAAGGGGCTTTGAAAAGTAAGCTTACAGTTATAAGGCCAAGTAACATTTATTGCACGCTGCACTTAACTTCAAAGTGACACACATACATGACAGTATTTTTCCAACATGGTCACGAAACGTCTGTAAACAACAGCCGGAATGTTCCACCAGCCATTCAGTTCTTTGACGACACAAACCTGGTCCTTGGTCTCGGAGCAATTTGAGAACCGATGTGTCGACGTCCTTATCATTTTCCCGTGTAAGTTCTTCTAGATTGCCAAAGAGACGGAAATCGTGTCTCGCACCTCTTTACGGCCTTGGTTAAACTGTTGGCATCACTTCACTACGGCTGGACAATGAATCTGTGTAAAATTTAGACTTTTGCCCAGAAGAATTGTACTTCAGCTGAGGAGTGCGTTTTCAGCTGTCGCTCCATTTCACTCCAACACGGTCATACTCCTGAAATTCGTAGTGAAAACCGTCAGATGCCTTTCATCTTGCACAGTGCTGCTAGTTTCGGTCATAGACCATTTTCAAGCTTAGCAAGGATAAATGACCAAAAAAAATGGCTTTGAGCACTATGGGTCTTAACTTCTAAGGTCATCAGTCCCCTAGAACTTAGAACTACTTAAACCTAACTAACCTAAGGACATCACACACATCCATGCCCGAGGCAGGATCGAACCTGCGACCGTAGCGGTCGTGCGGTTCCAGGCTGTAGCGCCTAGAACCGCTCGGCCTACCCGGCGGGAAGCACGTAAGTGCTGGAGCACAATAGAGTCACGCCCGGCCAGTTTAGCAGCCAAACAGTAAGGATTATATTTCGGAAACTACGAAACTCTTGGACGCAGGTGAGAGGAACGAAGAAGCGGCACCTCGGAAACCATGCACGCTGGGTTATTTCCAAGGATTTTTACTCGGAAGCGTACAATTATACGAGTACAGGTTTTTCCTCGCAAACTTTCCGCGCTGGATGTCAAAGGACTAAAACATGGTTGATCAGCGTTCGGAAGAAACTGCAGAGAGGGAGAATATTCCGTGGTTTCGGGAATATGATTCGTTTCCGGAATTACGATGGTGGGGAACCGAGCCTTGCTGGGAGGCCAGCGGTGGAGAGATGAGGTCTTCCGTTGTGAGCACTCCTGTGTGACGGACGCTCGATATCAGACGGACTTGCTGTCTTTGCTTTCAGGAGATTTTATAGCTAGAACAGTTAGGCATTGTACTGTTGAAAACCTATACGATTCTGGATTTCACCTCCGGGTTGGAAGTCGTCGGGGAGTATGCAGCGTGCAGTGATTGAGAGCACTTCTTCTACCTATACTTACGTTGACATGTTATTAGAACTCCGTCCTTGTGGCTGGGAGTTCGCGTTTCTCGTCTGTAGAACACAGAGAGGAGAAGACAGTATAAGAGTGTATTAGTCAGAGGACCGCCTTCTGCCGTCCTAGTGCCTGAAAGAGTTTTATTTTGTGGTTGGAGTTCTTCCATCGATGCAGACGTGTACGAGAAGCAGCATGCCAACACACCAGACGCAGTACGTACGGTGATACCGCAAACTGCATCGGCTTATTAGGGCTATAAAGCTAAACAGCTGCGAACACGTTAGTTTATTTCCGCTGAAGTTCCACACCACTGTAGATCATCTTTGAAAGTAGTGTCTTCCAGTGTTTGGTACGTAGATGATGTCAGTCATTTCGCCTCATTGATATTCGGACCGCTCAGTCATAATAAGGGGCAGAGTTGGGCAACTGATCAGTAATTTTACTCAGAAAATGTAAACTTAGTAATGTAAAGGTATTTTTTAATCTACAATAAATATATATGCAGGAACTACGTTTATCATTTAGTAAGATTAGTTGCCTTCATTATTCATTTATGTTTAGACTGTAATTTATAGAATTAAGAGATCCTAAGATCTGCTTCAGGGGGTAGTCACACGGGGCCAGATCTTCATTTAGCGTTTATTATTTTGCGTTGCGCACATTCGTTTTACACCCGCCTAGAGTAGCATCTTGGATACGTAAACACAGCCGACACCATTATGGGGCGTCTCCAGAGATGTCTTAACTGGTCATCGGTGCTCATTTACAAGTAGGATACGTCACTGGCCACAATTCCACTCCAGTCAATGAGATTCCAGCAGGAAGACGTGTCTGGAGGTGCCCCGGACGGCGTAGGGACACCAACCTGAGTGTCGGCCGCCCTACGACCTGACAACCAGGTGTGATGGTCTGGAGTGCCTGTTCTTTTCATAGAAGGATCCCTTTGGTTGTCATCCGTGACACACTTACAGGACAGTGGTACTTCGACGATATTCTACGCCTCGTTTTGTTGTCCTTCGTGGCAAGCCATCCTGCTCTTACATTTCAGCAAGATAATACCAGCGAGACTTTCTACCACATGTCTTCGTGCTTGCCGAACCATACTTGGTCAGCAGAGTTGCTGGATCTCTCCTCAATTGAGAACGTTTGGAACATAATTGGAAGGTCCCTCTAACCAGTCGGAATTTTGACGATCTAAAGCACCAGTTGGACAGAATTCGTCACGATATCCCCAGGAAGACCTCCATCAACTATCTCAATCAATTCCAACGGAAAAACTGCTTGGATAACAGGCAAAGGTGGGCCAACCCATTATCGACTTGCTCAATTTGTGAAGCTTTTCCTCTGAAATAAATCCTCCAACGTTTCTGAAATTGTAATCATTTGTTTGTCTGTACATGTACTTGACATCTACTGGATTAATCCTTTATAGTGCGTTTTTCTTTTCTTATTTTTTTCTTTACAGTTTATTTAGATATAACGCTACTAAATGGAACTACATGAAAAGGAACACGCACGTAAGTTCGGCAGTAGGGAAGGCGAATGGTCGAATCGGTGTATTGGGGAAGTTCTGGGAAAGTGTAACTCATCTGCAAAGGAAACCAGTGTACAAAACAAGTGCAATCCATTCTTGAGTACTACTCGATTGTTTGGGATCCCCATCAGGTGCGATTAAAGGAAGACAGCGAAGCATTTCGGACCCGTTATGCTAGATTTGTACCTGTAGGTTCGATCAACAGGTGAATGTTACGGAAACGCTCCGTTTACTCAAATGGGAACCCCGCTTCGGATGATTGCAAAACAATTCTTCTACCGTACATCTCTTCTAACAAGGGAACCTCCCCATCGCACCCCCCTCAGATTTAGTTATAAGTTGGCACAGTGGATAGGCCTTGAAAAACTGAACACACATCAATTGAGAAAACAGGAAGAAGTTGTGTGGGACTATGAAAAAATAAGCACAATATACAGACTGAGTAGTTCATGGGAAGATAAGCAACTTTAAGGGTAATGGAAACGCAGGAGCGCCGTGGTCTCGTGGTAACGTGATCGGCTGCGGAACGAAACGTCCTGGGTTCAAAACTTCCATCGAGTGAAAAGTTTAATTTTTTATTTTCAATTTATGTGACAAACTCTTATGTTTTCATCACTTTTTCGGGAGTGATTATCATATCCACAAGTAAACCTAAATCGGGCAAAGTAGAAGAATCTTTTTACCCATTCGCCAAGTGTACAAGTTAGGTGGGTCGACAACATATTCATGTCATGTGACCCACATGTCGTCACCAGTGTCGTATAGAATATATCAGATGTGTTTTCCTGTGGAGGAATCGGTTGACCTATGACCTTGCGATCAAATGTTTTCGGTTCCCATTGGAGAGGCATGTCCTTTCGTCTGCTAATCGCACTGTTTTGCGATGCGGTCGCAAAACACAGACACTAAACTTATTACAGTGAACAGAGACGTCAATGAACGAACGGACAGATAATAACTATGCAAAAATAAAGAAAGTAAAATTTTCACTCGAGAGAAGACTTGAGCCAAGGACCTCTCGTTCTGCAGCTGCTCAGGCTACCACGGGATGTTGCCTATGTGGCCCATGGACTACTTAGTTTGTATATTTTGCTTATTTTTTCACAGTTCCACACAACTTCTTCCTGTTTTCTCAATTGATCTGTGTTCAGTTTATCAAGGCCTATCCACTGTGCTAACTTATAACTAAATCTGAGGGGGTTGCGATGGGGAGGTTGCCTTGTAAGGAAAAGGAAGATAAAGTAGGACTCGTACGCAGATATATAGAGAGTCTTCTCTCTATTTGCGAGTGGAATAGGAAATGGAATGACTAGTAGTGGTACATGGTACCCTCCGCCAAGCAGCGAATGATGAGTTGCGGAATATGTATGTAGATGCAGATACAGATAAACAAGTCCGTCAATTTACAATTTCCCTGAAAATAAAATGCTTTGTAAAGAAAGAGTTGTACGGTGTTGATCGGTGGGAAGACGTGTCGGACTCCTTTATCCGCCTAATCACAAACTTTTTTTTTTGTGCACGACCGCCCTCTTCAGGCAGTGAGCGAGAGTTGCATCTTGTGTCTGTCGAGTGTAGATGAATGCAACCAGCCCGGATAGCAGTACGTGTCGAAGCACTGCTTCCGGAACGGGGAGGTACACCGACCCCAAATCAAGTCCACCTAGCGCAATACCGACAACGGCCGGTATGCCGACCAGCTTGGATGCGGTTCCCCACATAACACTAGGTGAGCAATGAGCAGGTACCCCAGTCCCGCCTCAGTTACAGGAGTCACAAACGTGTAGAAAACTCTCGTTCACTTTCACAGGAATAATACCCCATGCACACAGTCCCTGGGAGGAACTAGGGTGGCGAGAGGAAGGACATCGAGCCACCCCATAAATGAACCAAGAAAAACCCGTTAATAACCATCCCGAACCTGCGCCGAGGCGAGACAAAGACGCAATAAAATCAAGAGGAAGAAGAGTGTAGGTGAATGTAATGGGAGAGTGTGTAAGGTGAGGTGTCATGTTTGTTTTGTTTGATGGAAGGGAATGAAGTTGGTGAAACTGATGCCGGACATAGCTTATACATCACGAATAGAAGCCAGTCCCCATAAGACGAAAGGATCACTATCAAGAATGTGTCATGCTCTCACTCCATGGGACATTGCGGAGAAGTCTAAGACTTAAGCTAACGCAAAGGTACAAAGACCTGTGACAAGAACCATACGCTACCACCTCTTCCCCTCTAACCGAGCAAAAGCTAAAGTGAAAACTTCATCCATCACCAGGATTCGAACTGGCTGTAACAATTCGAGCTTCACAACATGGGCGTGCTTTAGCAAGCTCGCCTAAGCAGGCTGGTTAATATATTTGTATTGTAAATGTATGTCTATTTCAAATGAGAATTTCACAGGGATTTGTTTCGTAAAACCGAATAGCAAGCTAGAGGACGAAGACTTGTAAATCGTGTTACGGTAAACAGAGTTCACAAAAATTAATTAAAAACCGGAGTACAATCAACGTAAAGAGCATACAGTTTTCTGTATCAGATCGAGCAATGCCAATCTAGGCTACATTATTGCAAGCATGTTTGCCTCAATAGCACGTCTGACTGCCATGCAGGGGGTTGGATTCGATTCCCGGCCACATCTTGGATTTAATCAGCTTTTGGACTATGTGTTGTGTTGTCCTCATCATCATTTCATCATCATTGACGTGCAAATTGCTGAAGCGCCGTCAATTAAAAAGACTTGCAGCAGGTGATCGAATACCGCAGATGGGGTATCCGGGTCAAAAATGCCATACGATCATTTTATTTCGTTGCAGGTGAAGGCCAGGATGCTTCACACTAATATCCTATGTTGGAGAAGGACCATGTGTACATAGGAGGTGTAGTAGTAAAATTTTTAATTATAAACTCGCAAAAACAAAGGCGCCAACGGCCTTGCCGCAGTGGTAACACCGGTTCCCGTCAGATGACGCGCTCTTTCGGGTTTGGCTAGCGCTTGGATGGGTCACCGTCCGGGTTTGCCAAGCGCTGTTGCCAGTCGGCGTGGACCCAGCCCTGGTGAGGCCATCTGTGGACATACTTCATTGAGAGGTAGCGGCTGCTGTCAAGAAAGTTGGCAGCAGCTGGGATAGTGGTGTGCTAACCTCATGCCCCTCCATAGCTGCATACAGCGACGCCTTTCGGCTAAGGATGACACGGCGTTCGGGCAGAAGCACTGGACCTTCCGAGGCCTATTCGGAAGGAGAGAGAGAGAGAGAGAGATAGAGAGAGAGAGAGAGAGAGAGAGAGAGAGAGAGAGAGAGAGAGAGAGCGAGAGAGAGAGAGAAGTTTAGGTACATGACTAATCTCTTGCGTTTTTTGAAAGATATAACCGCTATGTGTAGTAACCTTTTATCGTACCAGTAATCAAGAATAAAGGTTGTTTTAAGGCTATCTCGGCTAAGAAGTTCACCTTCTCTCAAGTAATTATTGAAAAATCAAGACACTTTCATAGGATTTGTCGACCTGGAAAAAGCGTTCGACAGTATAAAATGGTGCAAGCTGTTCGAGATTCTGAAAAAAGTAGGGGTAAGCTATAGGGAGAGACGGGTCACATACAATATGTACAACAACCAAGAGGGAATAATAAGAGTGGACGATCATGAACGAAGTGCTCGTATTAAGAAGGGTGTAAGACAAGGCTGTAGCCTTTCGCCCCTACTCTTCAATTTGTGCATCGCGGAAGCAATGATGGAAATAAAAGAAAGGTTCAGGAGTGGAATTAAAATACAAGGTGAAAGGATATCAATGATACGATTCGCTGATGACATTGCTATCCTGAGTGAAAGTGAAGAAGAATTAAATGATCTGCTGAACGGAATGAACAGTCTAATGAGTACACAGTATGGTTTGAGAGTAAATCGGAGAAAGACGAAGGTAATGAGAAGTAGTAGAAATGAGAACAGCGAGAAACTTAACATCAGGATTGATGGTCACGAAGTCAATGAAGTTAAGGAATTCTGCTACCTAGGCAGTAAAATAACCAATGACGGACGGAGCAAGGAGGACATCAAAAGCAGACTCGCTATGGCAAAAAAGGCATTTCTGGCCAAGAGAAGTCTACTAATATCAAATACTGGCCTTAATTTGAGGAAGAAATTTCTGAGGATGTACGTCTGGAGTACAGCATTGTATGGTAGTGAAACATGGACTGTGGGAAAACCGGAATGGGAAAACCGGAACAGAAGAGAATCGAAGCATTTGAGATGTGGTGCTATAGACGAATGTTGAAAATTAGGTGGACTGGTAAGGTAAGGAATGAGGAGGTTCTACGCAGAATCGGAGGGGAAAGGAATATGTGGAAAACACTGATATGGAGAAGGGACAGGATGATAGGGCATCTGCTAAGACATGAGGGAATGACTTCCATGGTGCTAGAGGGAGCTGTAGAGGGCAAAAACTGTAGAGGAAGACAGAGATTGGAATACGTCAAGCAAATAATTGAGGACGTAGGTTGCAAGTGCTACTCTGAGATGAAGAGGTTAGCACAGGAAAGGAATTCGTGGCGGGCCGCATCAAACCAGTCAGTAGACTGATGACCAAAAAAAAAAAATTGACTGTAAAGCAGGTTTTATTCCACAGTCTAGATCTCGGACTAAGACCATTTTCTGGTGTTACAAGTATCCAAAATAATTAGACTTGAGTAGGAAACAAGTCATGGCAATGTATCTTCAGTAAAAATCATTAACCTCTTGTATGTTTGGAGGTACATGTTTGGTTCAAATGGCTCTAAGCACTATGAGACTTAACATCTGAGGTCATAAGTCCCCTAGACTTAGAACTAATTAAACCTAACTAACCTAAGGACATCACACACAACCATCCGCGTGGCAGGATTCGAACCTGCGACTGTAACAGCAGCGAGGTTCCGGACTGAAGCGCCTAGACCCGCTCGGCCACAGCGGCCGGCCGCACATGTTTCCAATCCTGATAAAAACTTAAAACTTCCCGCCGGGGTATTGTAGCTTGACGCTATATGAGCCAGAACACAGTGGCATAGCCATTGGTGGAGTATTTCGAGGTAAATTGATGTCTGTATTTGAATGGAAACAACGCTGAAAATACTTGTAGATGGTAGATCTGCACCTTCTGAGGGAGGTAGATATTTCAAAGCAAATTTTTAATCACTAATTGAAGTAACTGGTTGTTTCTTGTGCTGTGGCTGGACCTGTGCTGGCCTGGATCAGATCCAACAACAGCCCTCGCCCTGTTCACGCGTTCCTTGGTAAACACGATTCTCGCGACCGGTACCACTGACGAGACGATCCGTTAGAAATAGCTTCGGTGGTTCTGACCCACGAATCAGAAGGTTGGCCATGGTCACGTGAGGGCGAAAGAACAGACTAAGGAGAGCGGTCGAGCTCTCCACCCCAGCACACACACCTCTCCTAGTCTACATGATTACTCTGCAATTCACATTTAAGTGCTTGGCAGAGGGTTCGTCGAACCACAATCATACTATCTCTCTACCATTCCACTCCCGAACAGTGCGCGGGAAAAACGAACACCTAAACCTTTCTGTTCGAGCTCTGATTTCTCTTATTTTATTTTGATGATCATTCCTACCTATGTAGGTTGGGCTCAACAAGATATTTTCGCATTCGGAAGAGAAAGTTGGTGACTGAAATTTCGTAAATAGATCTCGCCGCCACGAAAAACGTCTTTGCTTTAATGACTTCCATCCCAAGTCACGTATCATATCTGCCACACTCTCTCCCCTACTACGTGATAGTACAAAACGAGCTGCCCTTTTTTGCACCCTTTCGATGTCCTCCGTCAATCCCACCTGGTAAGGATCCCACACCGCGCAGCAATATTCTAACAGAGGACGAACGAGTGTAGTGTAAGCTGTCTCTTTAGTGGACTTGTTGCATCTTCTAAGTGTCCTACCAATGAAACGCAACCTCTGGCTCGCCTTCCCCACAATATTATCTATGTGGTCTTTCCAACTGAAGTTGTTCATAATTTTAACACTCAGGTACTTAGTTGAATTGACAGCCTTGAGAATTGTACTATTTATTGAGTAATCGAATTCCAACGGATTTCTTTTGGAACTAATGTGGATCACCTCACACTTTTCGTTATTTAGCGTCAACTGCCACCTGCCACGCCATCTTTTCTAAATCGCTTTGCAACTGATACTGGTCTTCGGGTACCCTTACTGGACGGTAAATTACAGCATCATCTGCGAACAACCTAAGAGAACTGCTCAGATTGTCATCCAGGTCATTTATATAGATCAGGAACAGCTGAGGTCCCAGGACGCTTCCCTGGTGAACACCTGATATCACTTCAGTTTTACTCGGTGATTTGCCGTCTATTACTACGAACTGCGACCTTCCTGACAGGAAATCATGAATCCAGTCGCACAACTGAGATGATACCCCATAGGCCCGCAGCTTGATTAGAAGTCGCATCTGAGGAACTCTGTCAAAAGCTTTCCGGAAATCTAGAAATACGGAATCAACTTGAGATCCTCTGTCAATAGCGGCCATTACTTCGTGCGAATAAAGAGCTAGCTGCGTTGCATAAGAACGATGTTTTCTGAAACCATGCTGATTACGTATCAATAGATCGTTCCCTTCGAGGTGATTCATAATGTTTGAATACAGTATATGCTCCAAACCCCTTCTGCAAACCGACGTCAATGATATAGGTCTGTAGTTAGATGGATTACTCCTACTACCCTTCTTAAACACTAGTGCGACCTGCGCAATTTTCCAATCTGTAG
Source organism: Schistocerca piceifrons (assembly GCF_021461385.2). Taxonomy (NCBI): domain Eukaryota; kingdom Metazoa; phylum Arthropoda; class Insecta; order Orthoptera; family Acrididae; genus Schistocerca; species Schistocerca piceifrons. Next base: position 1,245,400,112 of record NC_060138.1, read on the forward strand.
GTACAGATCTATCGGTGAGCGAGCGGTTGTATATGAGTGCTAAGTAGGGAGCTATTGTATCAGCGTAATCTGAAAGGAACCTAATCGGTATACAATCTGGACCTGAATACTTGCCTGTATCAAGCGATTTGAGTTGCTTCGCAACCCCTAAAGTATCTTCTTCTAAGAAACTTATGCTAGCAGCTGTTCGTGTTTCAAATTCTGGAATATTCCATTTATCTTCGCTGGTGAAGGAATTTCGGAAAACTGCGTTCAATAACTCTGCTTTAGCGGCACAGTCGTCGGCAACAGTACCATCGGCACTGCGCAGCGAAGGTATTGACTGCGTCTTGCCGCTTGTGTACTCTCCTAGTCTAGCGGGTTCGATTCCCGGTGGGGTCAGGGATTTTCACCTGCCTCGAGATGAATGTGGGGAGTTTGGACTGAGCAAAAGTTGGGAATTTGTACGGGCGCTGATAACCGCGCAGTTGAACGTCCCACAAACCAAACATCATCATCATCTGCTATTCTATTGAACATCGTGCCCACTCAGTACGTCGGTGCAGCCGCCCCCCCCCCCCCCCACCACCCCTCCTCCCACTCCACCGCGCTCTCCTCCTCTCGCCAGGTACTGATGTATCCCTTAGTTTTCAGCAATAAAGCTGGTGAATTAGTTTCACTGCATAATTAAATTCCGACCGCCTTCCACCTTCCAACAGCTATGCTGAAGGCATCTACGCTGACAAGCTACCGTACGAAATTACCCCACCAATTTAATTCATAATGATATGGTGTGCAGGGCGCGACTAGGACTGCAACGTTTGTAAACAACAAGACGAAGCTCTCAACCGTTTTCGAGAAAATCAAGCGCTTAGTCTCACATGTGAGAAGTCTGGGGATCCAATGTTATTGCCGGTACTGGTGTTTTTTTTTCTCCTTCATTACCACGTAATTGTAACGATGTATTTATTATGAATATGACGCACAGTATAAACCCATTTTCCAGGCGTTCCTGCACTTAGCTTTCAGCCGCCAGACACAGCCTAATGTCCACAAATAACTTTCAGTTGGCGGAGGGAGAAAAAGAAGGGCGTTCACAAACCCAGATAATACTTCATTCCAGAGATGGTTGCTTCACAACCCTCCAAGATGTATGGTTTTACGAGTGTAGTGATGTGACGTATTTCTTTAGCAAGAGAGATTGAACCTGAGTGTGAAGCCGAATGGCTTTACAATGAAGTTTCAAACGTGCGATTAAGAACGGCGGTAGTATATGGCTAACAGCTCTTCCTCGCAAACAATCTCATCGCTTCGTACTGTTCTGCAGTAACAAGTACACATGGATACTGGAGAAAAAATACTTTCAGTGCTTTTGAATTGAGAAATTGAGGAAGGACGTCTGTCTGAAGAAACCAAAGAAGTCGCTTCGTCTTCATCAGACGATTACGAACCCGAAGGAAAGCTCGCGAAAGTGAATGGCAATTATGCTCCACAGGTTTATAAGATTAGTCTAGCGACAGAGGATCCAAGAGGAATTTGTAAATTTGGACAGTCATAATAAATCTGCTGTTAGTGCTGTGTGGGAATTAAAAAAATTGCCACGAAAGAGAATCGATCCAGTGGCCTCGGGCTTAAGCAACAAAGCGATTGATCGCACCAGCAGACGCGCGCTGCTAAAACAACTACAGCGCGCGTACGGGATAACGCCCGCCTGCTGGTGCCTGTTGAGTCTAAGTCCCTTATCATCTGCGTTGCGCGACCAAGGTCTTGTGAGCGATGACATCTCGGTCGGCGAATGATTCCCATCCAGGTAGAGAGGCATTCTCACATCAGACAATAGCTAGAGTAAAACATCCACTACCAGTACTCCCTGTACCAGCATCAAGACTGAAATTCACTCGACACCCACGGAAAAACATGGGTCCATTTAATATGACACTTTGTGCAGTGCCATTAGTGCCAAGTTTATTCTCCAAGCTTAATATGTGTTTGTAAACTGCATCCATTCCCTATTTAGACAAATCAGTTATACCAATGCATTGGTGTCTGTTGGTGTCCGAAAGAACAGACACCATGCATTCATATAATGTGAATCAAATAGTTGATGGGATGTTCGTATGGTCTTCTTCTGAGTATGGAAGTCTACGGAAACAATGTACCCTCATATGACACAGTGATTAGTTGGGCAGACTCTTACAGTGTAGCAAAAGAAGACTCAGTGATGGAGAAGGAAGTGGCAGAACATCTCTCTTTGAGGAAGCATGAGTTGCAAGAGAAGTGGAGGCTCTGGTGCTCGAAGACCGGCATCTTACAGTCCACACGACAGTGGAAGAGACGAAACTCTGCCGTGAATCAGCTCCAATTTGCATGACATTTTGAACGTGACAAATGTCGCAGCCCGACGTATGCCGCAACTGCTCACATCCATTTGTGTGTACTGTGTTTTAAACCAAGGACCTAGAAACGACGGAGTGGCTTCGTCTCGCCTTAGCCCTCAGTCATTCACAGCCCCACAACAACTACAGCAGTCCAATCACCACACCGCCACCCCACACCGAACCCAGGGTTATTGTGCGGACCTCGACACTAAACCGTCGGGTGGATTCATGCTGGGGGCCGGCACGCCTCCCCGCTCGGGAAGCAGCGCGTTAGACCGCGCGGCTAACCAGGCGGGCTCACATTTGTTTAGAAAAAAACGAGCCCAACCGAAGCACCCAGAGGGGATCCTGCAACTTGTAACCTCCCCCTCACTTATCGACCTTAATGACAGTGAAAAATTCAACAGCGTGTACCTAATGGAAATTTGGGAAAAGCAATCGTCACCGAAGTTAATCTGTCGGTAAAGAGGGAGGAAAGGGTTACATCTAAATGAAAGGAAAAATGCAAATGAAACTGGTGGAAATTAATTTTGAAAAAGGGTAAAGTTAATAAAGAAAGTAAATGTGCGGTCGTTACGTTAACAATTAACGAGCGGTAATTAGATATTTGAGATTTTGGGAAAATTACGGTCGCCAGTCCTATGGACAATTACTACAGTAACTGAAAAAGAAAGGTTATTGCACATACAATTAGCACTAAAAGCGTGACAACTGAAGGTTGACACGTGTAGTGTGAAAACTGAATGTTTGTCAGAAGTAATAAATTTCGCTACACTCTGACTTAATTTAGCAAAAGAATTAATAAAACCGGAAAATTGAAAGTTAATTTAGTGACTGGAATTAATAGTGAGCTTTGTTTATGAAGCACATCGAAATTCAGTCAAATACGGTTAGTCTTGGGCTACCTCAACAATCATTTCAAAAGCTACTTGAATCTACGCAATTTAGAAATAAGAGATTTAACTTTGAACTTGAATTGAATGATTCTGAACTATTAACAGTAGTAAAATTTAGTATGTACCAAGCTGAGCTGCAGTCACAGGTAAGCTAAAATACGGTAACAAAACTCGCACTCTTAATTTGTGCTTGTGTAATCTAAATATTGTAGCCAGCTATGAATACCTTAACTGAACTTTGAAATTAAAGCAGTGAAATCGAATGATATTACTTTAATGCTGGCCTTTGAATTTCAACGACACTCGGGTTCATTCCGGAAAAGGAAGGGACCCTGCTTGGTAATGCAATTGGGACAATGAACAACAAAGGTTCATGCTACGTTGCTGTAATTTAGTGAGAAAAATTTAACAGTTTGAAAAGTGGTTGATTGAAGGTTTGAAGCCGTCGATCGATGAGGTGGCGACAGTCACACATTGTCGGCCGTCGCTGTTGCAGAAGCTGGATGTTGGCGCGCCTTCTTCTTGACACGGTCTCCATCCGAAACGGGCTCTTGATGTGTGCCAGCTAATGCTTCCCGTCCGCGACACCGTGTCAGAAACTATCATAGCAAGTCGAGCGCAATTACATGCTGCCAAACGACGAAAGCGCGGCAACTCGCGGGAGCGTCACACAACACACCTGCTCCACTGCCCTCCTCCAGCCAGCCCCGCGACAGAGTTAACACCACCAAAGATCCTAAACACTTTGGTTCTCCACACGACCTATCGATGTATTCGTTCGATAGCATAGTTTCCCTAGGCCAGACCCAGCGTATAAATACAAATAATATTCACAAAACAAACCAATTATACATCGACATAAATGCATATATATACAAATAGTAAAACAATTACAATATACAAAGACACAGAAATGTTATATCTTCAGGTAACAAAATAAGGAAAAAAATTTATAGTACAATAGATGGAAATAGGAGGATATGCATTTCCGGCGTTACAAACTGTCTTAGGCCAGTCAAGATTTCTGCAGCCATCTAATCACAATGTGTTAATGGTGAGTGTACTACTATGAGCTCGTGACAAAGGAGCGAAGCAAGCAGTTGAAACATGTCGATTCAACATCGCCGAAACAGGCTAAGACTGAATAGTCATAGAGCAAGGTGACACCGAGTGTTTATGGGGCTCCAAAATGTAGGGCCAACAAACTGGCTCATAAGGGGCACACAGTCACAATAGCAACTCACAAAAATCTCATGACAAGTTTAGATAGGCTGTCCAGACGAAATGTTGGAGGAATATGTCCAAGGTGGTGTTTCTTTTGCACGACCAAGCCGCAGCTCACTCTGCGCAGACAGAGTCACACATGCTGAATCTTTGGACTATTACATTTTTTCCCAACCCCACACTCTCCTGATGTGGCATTTAGTGACTTCTTTCTCTTTCTGGAACGAACTTATCTAGCCAGGACACTTCCCACCTAAAACACATAACTGAACAACAAGAAAAGCAATTCTTTTTATTTATTTATTTATTTATTTATTGTTCCGTGGGACCAAATTAAGGAGAAGTCTCCATGGTCGTGGAACGAGTCAATACATGTAATTATAACACTATATTAGAAACAGATAAAATGAAATATAAAGAAACATATTCAGGTGACAAATCGTAAATTTAAATAAAGAAAATCAACACTGTAACACTGGAATTTGCTTAATTTTTTAGCTCTTCCAGGAGCTCCTCGACAGAATAGAAGGAGTGAGCCATGAGGAAACTCTTCAGTTTAGACTTAAAAGAGTTTGGGCTACTGCTAAAATTTTTGAGTTCTTGTGGTAGCTTATCGAAAATGGATGCAGCAGAATACTGCACTCCTTTCTGCACAAGAGTCAAGGAAGTGCATTCCACATGCAGATTGGATTTCTGCCTAGTATTAACCGAGTGAAAGCTGCTAAGACATTAAAGAAAATATATACTGTGAGGGCAATGTCAGAATTCCCAGACTATTGAATAGGGGTCGACAAGAGGTTCTCGAACTTACACCACATATAGCTCGAACAGCCCGTTTTTGAGCCATAAATACCCTTTTTGAATCAGAAGAATTATCCCAAAAAATAATACCATACGACATAAGCGTATGAAAATATGCGAAGTAGACTACTTTTCGTGTTGAAATGTCACTTATTTCAGATACTGTTCTAATGGTAAATAAAGCAGCATTTAGAATGAGATTTTCACTCTGCAGCGGAGTGTGCGCTGATATGAGTCGTGCTCCGGAAGCTCAGATGGTAGAGCACTTGCCCGCGAAAGGCAAAGCTCCCGAGTTCGAGTCCCGGTCGGGCACACAGTTTTAATCTGCCAGCAAGTTTCAAAGCAGCATTTAGTTTCTGAACAAGATCCTGAACATGGGCTTTCCACAACAGCTTACTATCTATCCGAACGCATAGGAACTTGAACTGTTCCGTCTCGCTTATAATATGCCCATTCTGTCTGATCAAAATATCGGTTCTTGTTGAATTGTGAGTTATAAACTGTAAAAACTGAGAACATCTAGCGAAGTGGTAGGCAATGACGCTATTAGCATAACCGTGATCCAGAACGTTGCCGATAGCTTAATGCATGAATGACTTTTTCACTCTACAGCGGGGTATACGTTTATATGAAACATCCTGGCAGATTAGAATTGTGTGCCGGACCGGGCCAAATGAACTACCGAAGCACAACTCACGACGCATCCTGGCATCTCACAGGAGATGAGGTATTGGCGGAAGTACAGCTGCGAAGACAGGTTATGTGTCGTTCTGGGGTAGCTCAGTTGAAACAGCTCTTGGTCCCGAAATACAAAGGACCCAGATTCGAGTGCCGGTCGTGCACACACTTTTAATCTGCCAGGGTGTTTCAGCGTAATATCTGTCTTAACATATATATTCAGTTTTTCTCTCGTGTCTGGGGTTTGTCCTATTACATGCAAAAGAAACGTAGTCCGAATGGAGTGTGTCCCATTCCATGGAAAAGAACCATAGTCGGACCTAACATTAATATCTAAAATCGCATGTGACTGCCAACCAATCAGTATATTAACTGTTGTTTCCAAAGCCCTGGAGTATATTGTTCACGAGAAAATTGCTAAATATTTGTGCTAATTCAACTTATTTGACCAACATCAGTCCGGCTTTCGTTAACACCACAGCGCAAAAGCAGTACCGGTTAAGATAATCAGTGATTTGAAATATGGAATCGTCAACCGCGAGGTCAGAATACTGATACTACTTCTTCTGATGAAGTGTTGAGAGAGTGTCATTTTGTCTATCTTTCCTATCGGGTAAGAATCTCAGATTGCAGAGGAAAATTCAGGATCTGGTCAGACGAGGAATTTTGTAAATTACCTCCATCTTTGGAGGGCTACACGTCCTGAATACTCTTCCAATTAATCTTTCCGGGATATCAAGACTATGTCTCCGCACTTCGCCAGAAGAAGATGGGAACGACACTCATAAAAAACGTCGCTCCATTTTGACGTTCTCACTCGAATGGGCACACGAGAAATTTGTATTACTTTTCTTGCTATCGGCAGTCCATATTTTATATCCTCCTAACTTCTTAGATAGTTACGTTGCTGGTAAAAATAGCTTTACTTTTGTCGATATTCATCTTATAACCTATCTATTGGTTAATGGAACTCAACGACAAGTAAAGCAAGCTTAGTTTCCTCAATCACTGTCTGAGGAACCTAAGGTGATTACTGTCGCATTTCGTTTAATTTTCTGATTTTGAGAGTACTGAAGGGTGATCAGTTTTAATTCTTAAAAACCATTCAACTGCCAAGATCGCATTTATTTAAGGGAGCGAAAGGCTATTTACAATTTGCACAGAAACCAGATGGCAGTTATAAGAGTCGAGGGACACGAAAGGGAAGCAGTTGTTGGGGAGGGAGTAAGACAGGGTTGTAGCCTCTCCCCGATGTTATTCAATCTGTATATTGAGCAAGCAGTAGAGGAAACAAAAGAAAAATTCGGAGTAGGTATTAAAATCCATGGAGAAGAAATAAAAACTTTGAGGTTCGCCGATGACATTGTAGTTCTGTCAGAGACAGCAAAGGACTTGGAAGAGCAGTTGAATGGAATGGATAGCGTCATGAAACGAGGATATAAGATGAAATCAACAAAAGTAAAACGAGGATAATGGAATGTAGTCGAATTAAATCGGGTGATGCTGAGGGAATTAGATTAGGAAATGAGACACTTAAAGTAGTAAAGGAGTTTTGCTATTTGGGGAGCAAAGTAACTGATGATGGTAGAAGTAGAGAGGATATAAAATGTAGACTGGCAATGGCAAGGAAAGCGTTTCTGAAGAAGAGAAATTTGTTAACATCGAGTATAGATTTAAGTGTCAGGAAGTCATTTCTGAAAGTATCTGCATGGAGTGTAGCCATGTATGGAAGTGAAACATGGACGATAAATAGTTTGGAGAAGAAGAGAATAGAAGCTTTCGAAATGTGGTGCTACAGAAGAATGCTGAAGATTAGATGGGTAGATCACATAAGTAATGAGGAAATATTGAATAGGATTGGGGAGAAGAGAAGTTTGTGGCACATCTTGACCAGAAGAAGGGATCGGTTGGTAGGACATGTTCTGAGGCATCAAGGGATCACCAATTTAGTATTGGAGGGCAGCGTGGAGGGTAAAAATCGTAGAGGGAGACCAAGAGATGAATACACTAAGCAGATTCAGAAGGATGTAGGTTGCAGTAGGTACTGGGAGATGAAGATGCTTGCACAGGATAGAATAGCATGGAGAGCTGCATCAAACCAGTCTCAGGACTGAAGACCACAACAACAACAACAACCGGTTTCAACAGACTTTACCGTCGTCTTTATATCTTAATATTTTTATTGTAAAATGTGTTCATTTTACGCTGAACCCAACGCACAAGAGGACAGCAAAGTCTGTTGAAAGCGCTTGTCTCAAATTAAGAAATATCTGATGTGATTTTGGCTGTTGAATGGTTTTTATGAAGAGGTATTTCGGGTCTCCAAGAAGGTCGTAGGATAGGAAGTCTTTCTTAGGTGTATAATAAGGTATAAAAGTCGAATCTGTAGCAGACACTGCAAATTTGTGGAGCACAGGAACAATATTAACATCAGCATTCAACTCGAGTTGCTGTTCTTTTGTTATAGAATAGATGAATATTGTTTCCAGACTCAACATACCTAAATCCTAAGGCTGAGATGCACTCATTATGTAGTACCGGCAGTGTGGCCAAGGACACACCGCATTTGCTTTTAAGCGATAATACAGTGACTGCATGGAAATGGATGACAGGCAATGCGTTGCGGGGATGATAATACAGGCTACACGATTGTTACAGCTGTAAATAACTGTTGCACAAGAATATGGGTGAAAGCTATTTTGATATGTGTGCCGTCAACACGAGCGTTTCGTTGCGGTCTTAGATATAGCTCACAATAACCCGAGAAACGCCACTGGGACGTAGAGCACATTGATCGGCGTGCGAGGCACGAAAGGCACCACCGCTGAAATTGATGGGCTCATAAATGTTCATCGGCTACTGTGTCCGTATTATGCTGTTACCAATCTACACAGAGGGTCCCGTATGATGGGATACGCGATGGGATCCCATCGGTGATATAAATTACTTGACATGATATCAAACAACGTAATTGGACCAGGATCGTTACAGGATAAAATGTCACGCAATCTCCGTCACGAAAGTCTGCATTTCACTGAACACACTGGCGGTTAAATCTCGGACTGCAGAGACAGGATTGGAACTTGAGAACATGGAAAAAGCAAGGGAAGTTTACAATGACTTAGAGCACATCGTAACTTGTTAATTAGTAGCTCACTAGTACTTTCAATGTCACATTGTTAACAGTGATTCAAGAAATACCTTCGTCGTTTGGTGTTTTCCTCGGACTGTTATCAAACACGTACAAAATTTCTTAAATGACACTATTTTACCTTCACCTGTAATCATACTTATTTTGCACTTTTGGTAAGGTTCCATTATTAGGCCATTTTCAAGCGGTAGTACATAAGCACCACCAAAATTCACCAAACTATCAAATCATCAGCAAGCTGCGGGCAGTCATAAAAGTTACAAATATTCATTCTTACATCTGATGTAAAAACACTCGTTTTAGCTATAACTTTTGAAGAGTTTCATTATTTGGGTGTAAGCGTATGGAATGAATTCGATTTTTTTATGATGCCTTCGCATTCGCGTCTGGAAGACGCTGCGAGACGCTGTAAGTAATGGGAACAGAGAAATTTATCTTAGAAAAAAATGCAAGAGCAACCTCGGTGCATATAGCTGAACACTGCAATCCTTCCAGAAGTCTAGAGGGAACCATAATCCAGGATTTGATGTCTAATGGCTGATGGTAATGATAACTAATGAATATAAACTCTACAAACTTGCAGATCTTGCACATGGATGATAGCTGAGTGGTGCGATGAAAGACCAACCTGGTCCTAAATGGATTTTACCAAGTAATTAGTGTCAAGTCCGCGTGCTTCGGATCAGTAAAGAGCGCCTTTTGGACTCCCTTGTGTTGCCGATAGGACAGAAACAAACCATTTTTTTCCGAAGATAGTTCATCACGTCAGAACTCCAGCCGCAAACCAAGTGACCAGAAGCGCCAGCTTGGCTCGACACAGACTCGACGAGACCTCAAGATAACTCTTCTCGCTCCGCTACGGTTGGCGTCTACACTCTCCCCTGACTCTTTGGAATGGATAGGCGCCCACAAGACGTGGCAATCGGCCACCTGCAGACAACTGCCAAATACGAAAGCTTTGTGACTAAACCACCGCAAAAAGAACCTCGAACAACTGTCATCAATCATACATCACCAACAACACGGATAAAGTAACTGACGATGTTGTCTTCTATATAATACGAAAGGCGCCAAATTTCGCAGCGACTCCGACGACTATACGACCAGCAGGATTTACCAATGCTGTGGGAACAGGTCGCTCTTCCACTTCCACGGGACGCTGCAGGGGAAATACGATGTGAAACATGCCGTACACTTACCAGGGCAGTTCCACCGAAGCCGACCATCTCAAGGGAAGTGAGAGAAGCATTTAAGCAGCTCCGAGGAGATTCTGAGACAGTCAGCGTCCCAGCAGACAAAGGGAACTGTACGGTTCTCCTACCACGTCATGTCAACAAGCAAAAATTATAGGACATGTTGAGAACAACTCATACAAGAGAAATGAAGACGATCGTATTAACCGAGTAAAGCGAAAGACCATCGAGCTTCATCAACACACTTTCCAAGACAAGAATGTCCACGTGCAGCTGCACCATGTAGACTTCACGGACTGCCTAAAGTCCACATGGAAGAAATCGTTAGTAACAGTGGCCCACCAACATATGAATTAGCGAAACCCCTGACATCGATACTCAGCTACTTTGTGGGCAAATGCCAGTACTACATACGAAATTCGGAGCATTTCATCCAGCAGGTGCAGAATTTCCGTCTGGGCCAAGAAGACCTCATGGTGAACTTCGACTTGGTACAAGGATACCACTATGAGACTTCCTAAGCCTCATAGGAGAAAAGTGAGCCAGCGCTAACAAAACTGTTCGAGTTCACGCTTGCGTCAATCTATTTTCCGTTAGACTAAAATTATTACGAACAAACGGGTGGAGTAGTTATGGGCGCAGACTATCAGCAGCGGTGGCCAATAAGTTTATGGAGACATTTGAAGAAGAAGCCGTGGAATAGGCAGTCTACGAGCCCTCGCGCTTTTTTCGTTATGTAGGCGATACATTCGTAATCTGGCCTCACGGACTATCTCGGCTACAAGTCTTCCGGTACACCTGAACTCGCTACACCAGGTCAAATTCACGGTGGAACTACGAGAAAACCATCAGTTCCCATTTCTGGATGTGCTCGTCAGGTGAATACCAGAAGACATTCTAAGGCACAGTGTCTACTGTAAACCGACACGCAGAGATTTGTACTTGGATGGCTCCAGAGGTTATGCCTCTTCTCAACGAGAAAGCTTGAAACGTCTCTGTGAAGTCGTTTCATAAGAGGCTTGTCTCACTGGATTCTGTGCATCCTATTCTGTCCACCGCCTGATTGCGGTTTAATTTATTAACTCTCCCAGAAAGATTGAGCAATCAAACTAAAGCTTATTAAATGATATTATGTTTGAGTTTTTCATGTTCCATAGGAAATCATGATCTTCATTTATTACGTTTACCCTTCACCTTACATTATGTGCGCGTGAATGTGACTGAATGAGTGTTTTTACGTGTGGTTTCGGGTTTCTTTTGTGGGGGACGCTGAGTTGGTTGTCGTCTGCTAGGAGCAGGTGATGTTTGCTTCTCGTTTGGAGGGTAGCACAGGATTACTTACTTAGGATCCCAGTACTTGGACAGAGAGGTTTACCCCATTTAGTCTGAAGTTGGTTTGTCTGTCAGGTTGGTGGCGGTGTAGAGCCTTGGCTAGGATCCGTTTAAAGTTCTACATACATACTTTACAAGTTTCGTAATCACACAAGGGTACCGAGCGCGGGAAATATTGGACTGTGACTGTCTAGCGGATGAATTGCAGTAATTACAGGCCCTGTTGCGTGCGAACGGTTTCAGCAACCACCAGGTACAACGTGCCTTTAAGGCCGAAGAATCCAAGACGACAACTTGATGAAGACGAAGAGAAAGCGGTTGCGACGGCGATTATTCCTTACGTCGGGAACACCTCAGCAAAAATCTGGATGAAACGTTGTCAATGATAAAATTGGTGGCGGTGTAGAGCCTTGGCTAGGATCCGTTTAAAGTTCTACACCCATACTTTACAAGTTTCGTAATTACACAAGGGTACAGAGCGCGGGAAATATTGGACTGTGACTGTCTAGCGGATGAATTGCAGTAATTACAGGCCCTGTTGCGTGCGAACGGTTTCAGCAACCACCAGATACAACGTGCCTTTAAGGCCGAAGAATCCAAGACGACAACTTGATGAAGACGAAGAGAAAGCGGTTGCGACGGCCATTATTCCTTACGTCGGGAACACCTCAGCAAAAATCTGGATGAAACGTTGTCAATGATAAAATTCGCTGATGAGATTCCTATTCTTAGTGAAGGTGTGGCATTATTACAAGCTCTATTACACGGAATGTTGTGGTGAGCCCACACAGTTGACTGAGAACAAGCCATAGAAAACTGAAAGTAACGAGGAATTGCAGGAGCGAGAATGCTTGGAAACTTAACCCTCCAACAGGAGACCGTGTAGTATTACCCTTTCCATAATGATTGACCCCTGACCTTAAACTCATATTCTTGTTACATCGCATAACGAACATAAACTTCTTGTACTTTTCAGGAATCTTAAAAATGCCTATTTTCATTCAGCGTATGAATATTACATTTTCGTTGATATGGGGATGACGTACGCGGAATATTTAAGAAAAAGCGTGTTTTTTTGAACCCTTTTTTTTTTTGGCTGTGTCAACTTTGAATGGTCATCGAAGTCGGATCGTAATTAGGAGATAAATTTTCTTTGGACAATTTAAAGATACAGCTATTGTCTACTTAAAGCCTGATTATTATTGCTCTCCGATAAATCATTTTGTACTGATAACAGTGGATGTAGACTGCCGAATTTCGCCTAATAGTTGTACATTATAACAAGACAAAAAGTGTACACGCAAGCTCTGTTGTTGGCTTCCACAGCTGTTATGTTTGTATGAACATAAATCTTCACATAGTGCTAATATCATATCTTTAATTTATATGCTTTTGCGTCTTCATGCGTCGTGTGTTTACGTATATTACTGAAGAGTGTTTCCATCTCATTCCTCATTGTTGCAGTATTTACATCGGGGCTTCCCGTAAGATAGGAAACAAGAGTGCTCCGGTTTGATGTGTGAGACAGTCCTAGTAACGTAATTAGTTACCTTGTACTTGTGTAAAAGCGTGCGTCATTTACGGAGTTGTGAAAAGTTTGTGGTGATCAGTGCACATGCTTACTCAGAGGCTGAAAAGAAACAGCGGTCGAGCATTTCCCTATCGCAGCCAAGAATGTCTCGGTCTTAGCGAAACTGCAGTGAAGCGTATTTCGAGAGAATATATAGAAACATCATGTCTTGTATCACCAATAAAGAGTTCTGGCAAGCGACAGAAGTTTGCATTCAACGAGCCTACACAGGGAATGACAAGAACGAACATTCACGACTTCAGTGTGGGAAAGCAGTTTCCAACAGTGGCTGCCGTATTGGAAAAGGTAAGACAGAAGTGGCAGATTTTTCTCATCTGACTGAAACAACCCTTTGGCGTCCTGTCCGTAAATTGGGATTCAGATACAAAAAGTTCAACAAAAAACCTGTGCTGGAGGAAAATAACTGAGTAACAGGAAAAAGAGACGAGTTCTTGCGGGAAATAAGATATCTCCTAAATACTGGATGAACTATTGACCACACTAATAACAGTTGGTGTGGTGCAAATCATTCCAGAAAGTCTGGACGACTGGAACAAAAAATGCCGTATGGATCGTAAAATTGTATACGTTTATCACAGATTAAGTGCACAAACGTGGAATGACTCTCCGCCTCTGGAAAAAGGATTTAATGTGACTCACTAGGAACGGTGATCGACTCGTGCAAAAAGCCGGCTTATGTTTTATTGGGCAAAATGGAGGTGCAGATAATCATTCAGAAATGAATGCCAGACACTACGAAGAGTGGCTTACGAACATTCTCGAAAAATTACCAAACAGATCTGCGATTGTTGTAGATCACGATGATAAATCAAGTATCACGAAAATCATCTACGAAATTGAAGAAGGATTCTGTTATTGAATGGATGAAAAGTGATAATTCAGAGCATACATCTACTGCCACATCGTCTGAGGAATTCATTAAAGATGCCAACTGGGCCACGCACACCGCATTTCAGATCACAAAAATACCTTTTGGAAAGTGTACTGTGCTCAATGTGCAACGAAATTAAACTTTTATAATTGCCTGTGGCTCACTGCAGAGTCAACATCATTCAACTCATTTTATCGTTTTTCAAAAACGAGTGAGCAAAGGAGAACAAGAATTTTCGGATAAATGATACTTTACAGTTGTGTTGCTCCACTCTGGAAAATGTTCCCCGAAGGGTCTGTAGTAATTCAGCGAGTAACGTACACCAACTTTAAAACAGGCATGCACAAAGAGCCCACTGTTTAGACATGGCAATAGACCCATTGCCGATCCAAGTAGGCGACTGCAATAGCAGCACCGAGACCTCAGCCAAGATCGGAAGCTTTAAATGTAGGTCAGTTAGTTTCGTGTTCTGTGGATCATTCTGCACGATAAATAGTAATGATGTGGGACGAGGCATTTTACGTTCACATGGCAAATTGATTTGTAAATATTGCTACATGCTGAACATTTATAAGCTTTTTTGTTTTAAAGGGTTAACAATTCGTACCCACCATGTTTTACAAATTGAAACAACAGAAATTCTTCTACGGAATAGGAGTTGTCAAGGACAAACATTTTCAGTATCTAATCAAATTTTACTTTGCTGTCTGTCATGCTTCTGGTATCACTGGATAAGTGATCAAAATCTTTTGTTGCAGCAGTGCGCATCCATTTTTGTGCTAAGACAACCATAACATGGGGCGAAGGATGTCATTTTTCCTTCTGGTATTGTAATTATGTACATAATTGTTCCTTTTGAACTGTAGTGGTTTATTTACGGTAAGCTTCATGAAGGAATAAACAAAACTGTAAAGCATTAGTCAGGATGTTCAACTCCTTAAACAGACTTCAACAAGACGAAGAAGGTGAGCACGATTTATTATCCTTACAGCACGTTGTTGAGTAATGAAGACATTCTTTCTTAAAAATCAGTTTCTCCAGAACATTATTCCATATAGCATTACTCAATGAAAATACAGCAGCGTGCAAAACCGAGGATAGAACTCCTGATATTTGCCTTTCGCAGACTAGTGGTCCGACTGAGCTACACCGGCACGACTCGCGACCACCCCTCCACAGCTTTACTTGCGTCAGTACCTCCTCTTCTACCTTACTTCACGAATGCTCTCCTATGAAACTTGCAGAAGTAGCGCTCCTGGAAAAAAGGATATTGCTGAGACATGGCTTAGCCACATTCTGCGAGATATTTCCAGAGTGAAATTGTCACTCTGCAGCAGCGGAGTGTGCGCTGATATGAAACTCCCTGGCATATCGTAACAATGTGCCAGACCGAGATTCGATCTCGGAACCTTTGCCTACCGCGCAAGTGCTCTACCGGCTTTTTTTACTTTATTTTTTAAAAGAGTTTGACTTATTTATTGGATAAATGTGTTTGGCTTCAACTTCTTTTTTTAAAAAAAAAAAAAAAATAAGGTGTAAATCAAGGCGCAGAGAGGGCAGGGGTCGTGCTTAGCGGCGTGGCCACCGTGTCCGCGTCTCTTGACAGGATAAGGGAGAGGCAAGATTTTTCATTTTATTTAAATGTCCATGAAAAAAATCACATATGAAAAAGAAAGGAAAGAAATATAGGGCCTAAATGACACTCTCGTCACTTCACTGGGAGCAATATCCTAGTCCGCGAAACTACGTAAACCTGGGACTCCCCACCGCTTCGGGCGTTCATCAGACATGCCGCCTTGAAAGTTCGCAAAGTGCCTTTTGTATTTAGAGAGACGTCGGATGATTTCTTGTTGTTCTAGTAGATAATGCCAGTAGTCTATGCCCGATATCACGGTCCGCGAGAACTCGTAATGCGACGCGTCTCCTCCAAACCAAAGGATTGCCAACGTTTCCTGTGAGGACAAAAAGACAGCGTCCCGGGAAAATAAAGCGTCCGTCATGATCATGATGGTGGAGTCGTCGGTGTGTCGGAGAAGTGCTGTGATGCATTGTGTCAGCCGCCAAACATCCTCTGCCAAACCGCAGTGCAGAGGATGTTCGTCGATGTCCTGCATGCCACATATAAGGCAGGGCGGGGAAGCTACCATGTGAATGTCGTGCAATCGTCGGCGGGTGACTGTCTTCTGCTTGATTAATGTATACCAAGACGACCTCGCTGCCGTGGCGAGGCGAGGCGTATGGACAGCTACCATGTGAATGTCGTGCAATCGTTGGCGGGTGACTGTCCTTTGCTTGATTGATGTATACCAAGACGGTCTCGCTACCGTGGCGAGGCGAGGCGTATGGACAGCTACCATGTGATGTCGTGCAATCGTCGGCGGATGACTCTCTTTTGCTTGATTGATGTATACCAAGACGATCTCGCTGCCGTGGCGAGGCAAGGCGTATGGACAGCTACCATGTGAATGTCGTGCAATCGTCGGCGGATGACTGTCCTTTCCTTGATTGATGTATACCAAGACGGTCTCGATACCGTGGCGAGGCGAGGCGAATGGACAGCTACCATGTGAATGTCGTGCAATCGTCGGCGGGTGACTGTCCTTTGCTTGATTGATGTATACCAAGACGGTCTCGCTACCGTGGCGAGGCGAGGCATATGGACAGCTACCATGTGATGTCGTGCAATCGTCGGCGGATGACTCTCTTTTGCTTGATTGATGTATACCAAGACGATCTCGCTGCCGTGGCGAGGCAAGGCGTATGGACAGCTACCATGTGAATGTCGTGCAATCGTCGGCGGATGACTGTCCTTTGCTTGATTGATGTATACCAAGACGGTCTCGATACCGTGGCGAGGCGAGGCGTATGGACAGCTACCATGTGAATGTCGTGCAATCGTCGGCGGATGACTGTCCTTTGCTTGATTGATGTATACCAAGACGGTCTCGCTACCGTGGCGAGGCGAGGCGTATGGACAGCTACCATGTGATGTCGTGCAATCGTCGGCGGGTGACTGTCCTTTGCTTGATTGATGTATACCAAGACGGTCTCGCTACCGTGGCGAGGCGAGGCGTATGGACAGCTACCATGTGATGTCGTGCAATCGTCGGCGGATGACTGTCCTTTGCTTGATTGATGTATACCAAGACGGTCTCGATACCGTGGCGAGGCGAGGCGTATGGACAGCTACCATGTGATGTCGTGCAATCGTCGGCGGATGACTGTCCTTTGCTTGATTGATGTATACCAAGACGGTCTCGATACCGTGGCGAGGCGAGGCGTATGGACAGCTACCATGTGATGTCGTGCAATCGTCGGCGGATGACTGTCCTTTGCTTGATTGATGTATACCAAGACGGTCTCGATACCGTGGCGAGGCGAGGCGTATGGACAGCTACCATGTGATGTCGTGCAATCGTCGGCGGATGACTGTCCTTTGCTTGATTGATGTATACCAAGACGGTCTCGATACCGTGGCGAGGCGAGGCGTATGGACAGCTACCATGTGATGTCGTGCAATCGTCGGCGGGTGACTGTCCTTTGCTTGATTGGTGTATACCAAGACGGTCTCGCTACCGTGGCGAGGCGAGGCGTATGGACAGCTACCATGTGATGTCGTGCAATCGTCGGCGGATGACTGTCCTTTGCTTGATTGATGTATACCAAGACGGTCTCGATACCGTGGCGAGGCGAGGCGTATGGACAGCTACCATGTGATGTCGTGCAATCGTCGGCGGATGACTGTCCTTTGCTTGATTGATGTATACCAAGACGGTCTCGATACCGTGGCGAGGCGAGGCGTATGGACAGCTACCATGTGATGTCGTGCAATCGTCGGCGGGTGACTGTCCTTTGCTTGATTGATGTATACCAAGACGGTCTCGATACCGTGGCGAGGCGAGGCGTATGGACAGCTACCATGTGATGTCGTGCAATCGTCGGCGGATGACTGTCCTTTGCTTGATTGATGTATACCAAGACGGTCTCGATACCGTGGCGAGGCGAGGCGTATGGACAGCTACCATGTGATGTCGTGCAATCGTCGGCGGGTGACTGTCCTTTGCTTGATTGATGTATACCAAGACGGTCTCGCTACCGTGGCGAGGCGAGGCGTATGGACAGCTACCATGTGATGTCGTGCAATCGTCGGCGGATGACTGTCCTTTGCTTGATTGATGTATACCAAGACGGTCTCGCTACCGTGGCGAGGCGAGGCGTATGGACAGCTACCATGTGAATGTCGTGCAATCGTCGGCGGGTGACTGTCCTTTGCTTGATTGATGTATACCAAGACGGTCTCGCTACCGTGGCGAGGCAAGGCGTATGGACAGCTACCATGTGATGTCGTGCAATCGTCGGCGGATGACTCTCTTTTGCTTGATTGATGTATACCAAGACGATCTCGCTGCCGTGGCGAGGCAAGGCGTATGGACAGCTACCATGTGAATGTCGTGCAATCGTCGGCGGATGACTGTCCTTTGCTTGATTGATGTATACCAAGACGGTCTCGATACCGTGGCGAGGCGAGGCGTATGGACAGCTACCATGTGATGTCGTGCAATCGTCGGCGGATGACTGTCCTTTGCTTGATTGATGTATACCAAGACGGTCTCGATACCGTGGCGAGGCGAGGCGTATGGACAGCTACCATGTGATGTCGTGCAATCGTCGGCGGGTGACTGTCCTTTGCTTGATTGATGTATACCAAGACGGTCTCGATACCGTGGCGAGGCGAGGCGTATGGACAGCTACCATGTGATGTCGTGCAATCGTCGGCGGATGACTGTCCTTTGCTTGATTGATGTATACCAAGACGGTCTCGATACCGTGGCGAGGCGAGGCGTATGGACAGCTACCATGTGATGTCGTGCAATCGTCGGCGGGTGACTGTCCTTTGCTTGATTGATGTATACCAAGACGGTCTCGCTACCGTGGCGAGGCGAGGCGTATGGACAGCTACCATGTGATGTCGTGCAATCGTCGGCGGATGACTGTCCTTTGCTTGATTGATGTATACCAAGACGGTCTCGATACCGTGGCGAGGCGAGGCGTATGGACAGCTACCATGTGATGTCGTGCAATCGTCGGCGGGTGACTGTCCTTTGCTTGATTGATGTATACCAAGACGGTCTCGCTACCGTGGCGAGGTGAGGCGTATGGACAGCTACCATGTGATGTCGTGCAATCGTCGGCGGATGACTGTCCTTTGCTTGATTGATGTATACCAAGACGGTCTCGATACCGTGGCGAGGCGAGGCGAATGGACAGCTACCATGTGATGTCGTGCAATCGTCGGCGGATGACTGTCCTTTGCTTGATTGATGTATACCAAGACGGTCTCGATACCGTGGCGAGGCGAGGCGTATGGACAGCTACCATGTGATGTCGTGCAATCGTCGGCGGATGACTGTCCTTTGCTTGATTGATGTATACCAAGACGGTCTCGATACCGTGGCGAGGCGAGGCGTATGGACAGCTACCATGTGATGTCGTGCAATCGTCGGCGGGTGACTGTCCTTTGCTTGATTGATGTATACCAAGACGGTCTCGATACCGTGGCGAGGCGAGGCGTATGGACAGCTACCATGTGATGTCGTGCAATCGTCGGCGGATGACTGTCCTTTGCTTGATTGATGTATACCAAGACGGTCTCGATACCGTGGCGAGGCGAGGCGTATGGACAGCTACCATGTGATGTCGTGCAATCGTCGGCGGGTGACTGTCCTTTGCTTGATTGATGTATACCAAGACGGTCTCGCTACCGTGGCGAGGCGAGGCGTATGGACAGCTACCATGTGATGTCGTGCAATCGTCGGCGGATGACTGTCCTTTGCTTGATTGATGTATACCAAGACGGTCTCGCTACCGTGGCGAGGCGAGGCGTATGGACAGCTACCATGTGAATGTCGTGCAATCGTTGGTGGATGACTCTCTTTTGCTTGATTGATGCATACCAAGACGATCTCGCTACCGTGGCGAGGCGAGGCGTATGGACAGCTACCATGTGAATGTCGTGCAATCGTCGGCGGATGACTGTCTTTTGCTTGATTGATGTATACCAAGACGGTCTCGCTACCGTGGCGAGGCGAGGCGTATGGACAGCTACCATGTGAATGTCGTGCAATCGTCGGCGGATGACTGTCTTTTGCTTGATTGATGTATACCAAGACGGTCTCGCTGCCGTGGCGAGGCGAGGCTTATGGACAGCTACCATGTGAATGTCGTGCAATCGTTGGTGGATGACTCTCTTTTGCTTGATTGATGTATACCAAGACGATCTCGCTACCGTGGCGAGGCGAGGCGTATGGACAGCTACCATGTGAATGTCGTGCAATCGTCGGCGGATGACTGTCTTTTGCTTGATTGATGTATACCAAGACGGTCTCGCTGCCGTGGCGAGGCGAGGCTTATGGACAGCTACCATGTGAATGTCGTGCAATCGTTGGTGGATGACTCTCTTTTGCTTGATTGATGTATACCAAGACGATCTCGCTACCGTGGCGATGCGAGGCGTATGGACAGCTACCATGTGAATGTCGTGCAATCGTCGGCGGGTGACTGTCCTTTGCTTGATTGATGTATACCAAGACGGTCTCGCTACCGTGGCGAGGCGAGGCGTATGGACAGCTACCATGTGATGTCGTGCAATCGTCGGCGGATGACTCTCTTTTGCTTGATTGATGTATACCAAGACGATCTCGCTGCCGTGGCGAGGCAAGGCGTATGGACAGCTACCATGTGAATGTCGTGCAATCGTCGGCGGATGACTGTCCTTTGCTTGATTGATGTATACCAAGACGGTCTCGATACCGTGGCGAGGCGAGGCGTATGGACAGCTACCATGTGAATGTCGTGCAATCGTCGGCGGGTGACTGTCCTTTGCTTGATTGATGTATACCAAGACGGTCTCGCTACCGTGGCGAGGCGAGGCGTATGGACAGCTACCATGTGATGTCGTGCAATCGTCGGCGGATGACTCTCTTTTGCTTGATTGATGTATACCAAGACGATCTCGCTGCCGTGGCGAGGCAAGGCGTATGGACAGCTACCATGTGAATGTCGTGCAATCGTCGGCGGATGACTGTCCTTTGCTTGATTGATGTATACCAAGACGGTCTCGATACCGTGGCGAGGCGAGGCGTATGGACAGCTACCATGTGAATGTCGTGCAATCGTCGGCGGATGACTGTCCTTTGCTTGATTGATGTATACCAAGACGGTCTCGCTACCGTGGCGAGGCGAGGCGTATGGACAGCTACCATGTGATGTCGTGCAATCGTCGGCGGGTGACTGTCCTTTGCTTGATTGATGTATACCAAGACGGTCTCGCTACCGTGGCGAGGCGAGGCGTATGGACAGCTACCATGTGATGTCGTGCAATCGTCGGCGGATGACTGTCCTTTGCTTGATTGATGTATACCAAGACGGTCTCGATACCGTGGCGAGGCGAGGCGTATGGACAGCTACCATGTGATGTCGTGCAATCGTCGGCGGATGACTGTCCTTTGCTTGATTGATGTATACCAAGACGGTCTCGATACCGTGGCGAGGCGAGGCGTATGGACAGCTACCATGTGATGTCGTGCAATCGTCGGCGGATGACTGTCCTTTGCTTGATTGATGTATACCAAGACGGTCTCGATACCGTGGCGAGGCGAGGCGTATGGACAGCTACCATGTGATGTCGTGCAATCGTCGGCGGATGACTGTCCTTTGCTTGATTGATGTATACCAAGACGGTCTCGATACCGTGGCGAGGCGAGGCGTATGGACAGCTACCATGTGATGTCGTGCAATCGTCGGCGGGTGACTGTCCTTTGCTTGATTGATGTATACCAAGACGGTCTCGCTACCGTGGCGAGGCGAGGCGTATGGACAGCTACCATGTGATGTCGTGCAATCGTCGGCGGATGACTGTCCTTTGCTTGATTGATGTATACCAAGACGGTCTCGATACCGTGGCGAGGCGAGGCGTATGGACAGCTACCATGTGATGTCGTGCAATCGTCGGCGGATGACTGTCCTTTGCTTGATTGATGTATACCAAGACGGTCTCGATACCGTGGCGAGGCGAGGCGTATGGACAGCTACCATGTGATGTCGTGCAATCGTCGGCGGGTGACTGTCCTTTGCTTGATTGATGTATACCAAGACGGTCTCGATACCGTGGCGAGGCGAGGCGTATGGACAGCTACCATGTGATGTCGTGCAATCGTCGGCGGATGACTGTCCTTTGCTTGATTGATGTATACCAAGACGGTCTCGATACCGTGGCGAGGCGAGGCGTATGGACAGCTACCATGTGATGTCGTGCAATCGTCGGCGGGTGACTGTCCTTTGCTTGATTGATGTATACCAAGACGGTCTCGCTACCGTGGCGAGGCGAGGCGTATGGACAGCTACCATGTGATGTCGTGCAATCGTCGGCGGGTGACTGTCCTTTGCTTGATTGATGTATACCAAGACGGTCTCGCTACCGTGGCGAGGCGAGGCGTATGGACAGCTACCATGTGATGTCGTGCAATCGTCGGCGGATGACTGTCCTTTGCTTGATTGATGTATACCAAGACGGTCTCGCTACCGTGGCGAGGCGAGGCGTATGGACAGCTACCATGTGAATGTCGTGCAATCGTCGGCGGGTGACTGTCCTTTGCTTGATTGATGTATACCAAGACGGTCTCGCTACCGTGGCGAGGCGAGGCGTATGGACAGCTACCATGTGATGTCGTGCAATCGTCGGCGGATGACTCTCTTTTGCTTGATTGATGTATACCAAGACGATCTCGCTGCCGTGGCGAGGCAAGGCGTATGGACAGCTACCATGTGAATGTCGTGCAATCGTCGGCGGATGACTGTCTTTTGCTTGATTGATGTATACCAAGACGGTCTCGCTGCCGTGGCGAGGCGAGGCTTATGGACAGCTACCATGTGAATGTCGTGCAATCGTTGGTGGATGACTCTCTTTTGCTTGATTGATGTATACCAAGACGATCTCGCTACCGTGGCGAGGCGAGGCGTATGGACAGCTACCATGTGAATGTCGTGCAATCGTCGGCGGATGACTGTCTTTTGCTTGATTGATGTATACCAAGACGGTCTCGCTACCGTGGCGAGGCGAGGCGTATGGACAGCTACCATGTGAATGTCGTGCAATCGTCGGCGGATGACTGTCTTTTGCTTGATTGATGTATACCAAGACGGTCTCGCTGCCGTGGCGAGGCGAGGCTTATGGACAGCTACCATGTGAATGTCGTGCAATCGTTGGTGGATGACTCTCTTTTGCTTGATTGATGTATACCAAGACGATCTCGCTACCGTGGCGAGGCGAGGCGTATGGACAGCTACCATGTGAATGTCGTGCAATCGTCGGCGGATGACTGTCTTTTGCTTGATTGATGTATACCAAGACGGTCTCGCTGCCGTGGCGAGGCGAGGCTTATGGACAGCTACCATGTGAATGTCGTGCAATCGTTGGTGGATGACTCTCTTTTGCTTGATTGATGTATACCAAGACGATCTCGCTACCGTGGCGAGGCGAGGCGTATGGACAGCTACCATGTGAATGTCGTGCAATCGTCGGCGGATGACTCTCTTTTGCTTGATTGATGTATACCAAGACGGTCTCGCTACCGTGGCGAGGCGAGGCGTATGGACAGCTACCATGTGAATGTCGTGCAATCGTCGGCGGGTGACTGTCCATTGCTTGATTGATGTATACCAAGACGGTCTCGCTACCGTGGCGAGGCGAGGCGTATGGACAGCTACCATGTGATGTCGTGCAATCGTCGGCGGATGACTCTCTTTTGCTTGATTGATGTATACCAAGACGGTCTCGCTGCCGTGGCGAGACGAGGCGTATGGACAGCTTCCATGGGAATGTTGTGCAATCGTCGGCGGGTGACTGTCTTTTGCTTGATTGATGTATACCAAGACGGTCTTGCTGCCGTGGCGAGGCGAGGCGTATGGACAGCTACCATGTGAATGTCGTGCAATCGTCAGCAGGTGACTGTCTTTTGCTTGATTGATGTATACCAAGATGGTCTCGCTGCCGTGGCGAGGCGAGGCATATGGACAGCTACCATGTGAATGTCCTGCAATCGTCGGCGGGTGACTGTCTTTTGCTTGATTGATGTATAAAAAGACGGTCTTGCGGCCGTGGCGAAGCGAGGCGTATGCACAGCTACCATGTGAATGTTGTGCAATTGTCGGCGGGTGACTGTCTTTTGCTTGATTGATGTATACCAAGACGGTCTCGCTGCCGTGGCGAGGCGAGGCGTATGGACAGCTACCATGTGAATGTCGTGCAATCGTCGGCGGGTGACGGTCTTTTGCTTGATTGATGTATACCAAGACGGTCTCGCTGCCGTGGCGAGGCGAGGCGTATGGACAGCTACCATGTGAATGTCGTGCAATCGTCGGCGGGTGACTCTCTTTTGCTTGATTGATGTATATCAAGACAGTCTCGCTGCCGTGGCGAGGCGAGGCGTATGGACAGCTACCATGTGAATGTCGTGCAATCGTCGGCGGGTGACTGTCTATTGCTTGATTGATGTATACCAAGACGGTCTCGCTGCCGTGGCGAGGCGAGGCGTATGGACAGCTACCATGTGAATGTCGTGCAATCGTCGGCAGGTGACTGTCTTTTGCTTGATTGATGTATATCAAGACAGTCTCGCTGCCGTGGCGAGGCGAGGCGTATGGACAGCTACCATGTGAATGTTGTGCAATCGTCGGTGGGTGACTGTCTTTTGCTTGATTGATGTATACCAAGACGGTCACGCTGCCGTGGCGAGGCGAGGCGTATCGACAGCTACCATGTGAATGTCGTGCAATCGTCGGCGGGTGACTGTTTTCTCCATGATTGATGTATACCAAGACGGTCTCGCTACCGTGGCGAGGCGAGGCATATGGACAGCTACCATGTGATGTCGTGCAATCGTCGGCGGATGACTCTCTTTTGCTTGATTGATTGATGTATACCAAGACGATCTCGCTGCCGTGGCGAGGCGAGGTGTATGGACAGCTACCATGTGAATGTCACGCAATCGTCGGCAGATGACTGTCTTTTGCTTGATTTTTTTATACCAAAACCGTCTCGCTGCCGCGGCGAGGCGAGGCGTATGGACAGCTACCATGTGAATGTTGTGCAATCGTCGGCGGGTGACTGTCTTTTGCTTGATTGATGTATACAAAGACGGTCTCGCTGCCGTGGCGAGGCGAGGCGTATAGGCAGCTACCATGTGAATGTTGTGCAATCGTCGGCAGGTGACCGTCTTTTGCTTGATTGATGTATACCATGACGGTCTCGCTGCCGTGGCGAGGCGAGGCGTATGGACAGCTACCATGCGAATGTCGTGCAATCGTCGGCGGGTGACTGTCTTTTGCTTGATTGATGTATACCAAGACGGTCTCGCTGCCGTGGCGAGGCGAGTCGTATGGACAGCTACCATGTGAATGTCGTGCAGTCGTCGGCGGGTGACTGTCTTTTGCTTGATTGAGGTATACCAAGATGGTCTCGCTGCCGTGGCGAGGCGAGGTGTATGGACAGCTACCATGTGAATGTCACGCAATCGTCGGCAGATGACTGTCTTTTGCTTGATTTTTTTATACCAAAACCGTCTCGCTGCCGCGGCGAGGCGAGGCGTATGGACAGCTACCATGTGAATGTTGTGCAATCGTCGGCGGGTGACTGTCTTTTGCTTGATTGATGTATACAAAGACGGTCTCGCTGCCGTGGCGAGGCGAGGCGTATAGGCAGCTACCATGTGAATGTTGTGCAATCGTCGGCAGGTGACCGTCTTTTGCTTGATTGATGTATACCATGACGGTCTCGCTGCCGTGGCGAGGCGAGGCGTATGAACAGCTACCATGTGATGTCGTGCAATCGTCGGCGGATGACTGTCCTTTGCTTGATTGATGTATACCAAGACGGTCTCGATACCGTGGCGAGGCGAGGCGTATGGACAGCTACCATGTGATGTCGTGCAATCGTCGGCGGATGACTGTCCTTTGCTTGATTGATGTATACCAAGACGGTCTCGATACCGTGGCGAGGCGAGGCGTATGGACAGCTACCATGTGATGTCGTGCAATCGTCGGCGGATGACTGTCCTTTGCTTGATTGATGTATACCAAGACGGTCTCGATACCGTGGCGAGGCGAGGCGTATGGACAGCTACCATGTGATGTCGTGCAATCGTCGGCGGGTGACTGTCCTTTGCTTGATTGATGTATACCAAGACGGTCTCGCTACCGTGGAGAGGCGAGGCGTATGGACAGCTACCATGTGATGTCGTGCAATCGTCGGCGGATGACTGTCCTTTGCTTGATTGATGTATACCAAGACGGTCTCGATACCGTGGCGAGGCGAGGCGTATGGACAGCTACCATGTGATGTCGTGCAATCGTCGGCGGATGACTGTCCTTTGCTTGATTGATGTATACCAAGACGGTCTCGATACCGTGGCGAGGCGAGGCGTATGGACAGCTACCATGTGATGTCGTGCAATCGTCGGCGGGTGATTGTCCTTTGCTTGATTGATGTATACCAAGACGGTCTCGATACCGTGGCGAGGCGAGGCGTATGGACAGCTACCATGTGATGTCGTGCAATCGTCGGCGGATGACTGTCCTTTGCTTGATTGATGTATACCAAGACGGTCTCGATACCGTGGCGAGGCGAGGCGTATGGACAGCTACCATGTGATGTCGTGCAATCGTCGGCGGGTGACTGTCCTTTGCTTGATTGATGTATACCAAGACGGTCTCGCTACCGTGGCGAGGCGAGGCGTATGGACAGCTACCATGTGATGTCGTGCAATCGTCGGCGGGTGACTGTCCTTTGCTTGATTGATGTATACCAAGACGGTCTCGCTACCGTGGCGAGGCGAGGCGTATGGACAGCTACCATGTGATGTCGTGCAATCGTCGGCGGATGACTGTCCTTTGCTTGATTGATGTATACCAAGACGGTCTCGCTACCGTGGCGAGGCGAGGCGTATGGACAGCTACCATGTGAATGTCGTGCAATCGTCGGCGGGTGACTGTCCTTTGCTTGATTGATGTATACCAAGACGGTCTCGCTACCGTGGCGAGGCGAGGCGTATGGACAGCTACCATGTGATGTCGTGCAATCGTCGGCGGATGACTCTCTTTTGCTTGATTGATGTATACCAAGACGATCTCGCTGCCGTGGCGAGGCAAGGCGTATGGACAGCTACCATGTGAATGTCGTGCAATCGTCGGCGGATGACTGTCTTTTGCTTGATTGATGTATACCAAGACGGTCTCGCTGCCGTGGCGAGGCGAGGCTTATGGACAGCTACCATGTGAATGTCGTGCAATCGTTGGTGGATGACTCTCTTTTGCTTGATTGATGTATACCAAGACGATCTCGCTACCGTGGCGAGGCGAGGCGTATGGACAGCTACCATGTGAATGTCGTGCAATCGTCGGCGGATGACTGTCTTTTGCTTGATTGATGTATACCAAGACGGTCTCGCTACCGTGGCGAGGCGAGGCGTATGGACAGCTACCATGTGAATGTCGTGCAATCGTCGGCGGATGACTGTCTTTTGCTTGATTGATGTATACCAAGACGGTCTCGCTGCCGTGGCGAGGCGAGGCTTATGGACAGCTACCATGTGAATGTCGTGCAATCGTTGGTGGATGACTCTCTTTTGCTTGATTGATGTATACCAAGACGATCTCGCTACCGTGGCGCGGCGAGGCGTATGGACAGCTACCATGTGAATGTCGTGCAATCGTCGGCGGATGATTGTCTTTTGCTTGATTGATGTATACCAAGACGGTCTCGCTGCCGTGGCGAGGCGAGGCTTATGGACAGCTACCATGTGAATGTCGTGCAATCGTTGGTGGATGACTCTCTTTTGCTTGATTGATGTATACCAAGACGATCTCGCTACCGTGGCGAGGCGAGGCGTATGGACAGCTACCATGTGAATGTCGTGCAATCGTCGGCGGATGACTCTCTTTTGCTTGATTGATGTATACCAAGACGGTCTCGCTACCGTGGCGAGGCGAGGCGTATGGACAGCTACCATGTGAATGTCGTGCAATCGTCGGCGGGTGACTGTCCTTTGCTTGATTGATGTATACCAAGACGGTCTCGCTACCGTGGCGAGGCGAGGCGTATGGACAGCTACCATGTGATGTCGTGCAATCGTCGGCGGATGACTCTCTTTTGCTTGATTGATGTATACCAAGACGGTCTCGCTGCCGTGGCGAGACGAGGCGTATGGACAGCTTCCATGGGAATGTTGTGCAATCGTCGGCGGGTGACTGTCTTTTGCTTGATTGATGTATACCAAGACGGTCTTGCTGCCGTGGCGAGGCGAGGCGTATGGACAGCTACCATGTGAATGTCGTGCAATCGTCAGCAGGTGACTGTCTTTTGCTTGATTGATGTATACCAAGATGGTCTCGCTGCCGTGGCGAGGCGAGGCATATGGACAGCTACCATGTGAATGTCCTGCAATCGTCGGCGGGTGACTGTCTTTTGCTTGATTGATGTATAAAAAGACGGTCTTGCTGCCGTGGCGAAGCGAGGCGTATGCACAGCTACCATGTGAATGTTGTGCAATTGTCGGCGGGTGACTGTCTTTTGCTTGATTGATGTATACCAAGACGGTCTCGCTGCCGTGGCGAGGCGAGGCGTATGGACAGCTACCATGTGAATGTCGTGCAATCGTCGGCGGGTGACTGTCTTTTGCTTGATTGATGTATACCAAGACGGTCTCGCTGCCGTGGCGAGGCGAGGCGTATGGACAGCTTCCATGGGAATGTTGTGCAATCGTCGGCGGGTGACTGTCTTTTGCTTGATTGATGTATACCAAGACGGTCTTGCTGCCGTGGCGAGGCGAGGCGTATGGACAGCTACCATGTGAATGTCGTGCAATCGTCAGCAGGTGACTGTCTTTTGCTTGATTGATGTATACCAAGATGGTCTCGCTGCCGTGGCGAGGCGAGGCATATGGACAGCTACCATGTGAATGTCCTGCAATCGTCGGCGGGTGACTGTCTTTTGCTTGATTGATGTATAAAAAGACGGTCTTGCTGCCGTGGCGAAGCGAGGCGTATGCACAGCTACCATGTGAATGTTGTGCAATTGTCGGCGGGTGACTGTCTTTTGCTTGATTGATGTATACCAAGACGGTCTCGCTGCCGTGGCGAGGCGAGGCGTATGGACAGCTACCATGTGAATGTCGTGCAATCGTCGGCGGGTGACTGTCTTTTGCTTGATTGATGTATACCAAGACGGTCTCGCTGCCGTGGCGAGGCGAGGCGTATGGACAGCTACCATGTGAATGTCGTGCAATCGTCGGCGGGTGACTCTCTTTTGCTTGATTGATGTATATCAAGACAGTCTCGCTGCCGTGGCGAGGCGAGGCGTATGGACAGCTACCATGTGAATGTCGTGCAATCGTCGGCGGGTGACTGTCTATTGCTTGATTGATGTATACCAAGACGGTCTCGCTGCCGTGGCGAGGCGAGGCGTATGGACAGCTACCATGTGAATGTCGTGCAATCGTCGGCAGGTGACTGTCTTTTGCTTGATTGATGTATATCAAGACAGTCTCGCTGCCGTGGCGAGGCGAGGCGTATGGACAGCTACCATGTGAATGTTGTGCAATCGTCGGTGGGTGACTGTCTTTTGCTTGATTGATGTATACCAAGACGGTCTCGCTGCCGTGGCGAGGCGAGGCGTATCGACAGCTACCATGTGAATGTCGTGCAATCGTCGGCGGGTGACTGTTTTTTCCATGATTGATGTATACCAAGACGGTCTCGCTACCGTGGCGAGGCGAGGCATATGGACAGCTACCATGTGATGTCGTGCAATCGTCGGCGGATGACTCTCTTTTGCTTGATTGATTGATGTATACCAAGACGATCTCGCTGCCGTGGCGAGGCGAGGTGTATGGACAGCTACCATGTGAATGTCACGCAATCGTCGGCAGATGACTGTCTTTTGCTTGATTTTTTTATACCAAAACCGTCTCGCTGCCGCGGCGAGGCGAGGCGTATGGACAGCTACCATGTGAATGTTGTGCAATCGTCGGCGGGTGACTGTCTT
This sequence comes from Schistocerca piceifrons, assembly GCF_021461385.2. Taxonomy (NCBI): domain Eukaryota; kingdom Metazoa; phylum Arthropoda; class Insecta; order Orthoptera; family Acrididae; genus Schistocerca; species Schistocerca piceifrons. Next base: position 1,245,430,302 of record NC_060138.1, read on the forward strand.
TTGCTTGATTGATGTATACAAAGACGGTCTCGCTGCCGTGGCGAGGCGAGGCGTATAGGCAGCTACCATGTGAATGTTGTGCAATCGTCGGCAGGTGACCGTCTTTTGCTTGATTGATGTATACCATGACGGTCTCGCTGCCGTGGCGAGGCGAGGCGTATGGACAGCTACCATGCGAATGTCGTGCAATCGTCGGCAGGTGACTGTCTTTTGCTTGATTGATGTATACCAAGACGGTCTCGCTGCCGTGGCGAGGCGAGTCGTATGGACAGCTACCATGTGAATGTCGTGCAGTCGTCGGCGGGTGACTGTCTTTTGCTTGATTGAGGTATACCAAGATGGTCTCGCTGCCGTGGCGAGGCGAGGTGTATGGACAGCTACCATGTGAATGTCACGCAATCGTCGGCAGATGACTGTCTTTTGCTTGATTTTTTTATACCAAAACCGTCTCGCTGCCACGGCGAGGCGAGGCGTATGGACAGCTACCATGTGAATGTTGTGCAATCGTCGGCGGGTGACTGTCTTTTGCTTGATTGATGTATACAAAGACGGTCTCGCTGCCGTGGCGAGGCGAGGCGTATAGGCAGCTACCATGTGAATGTTGTGCAATCGTCGGCAGGTGACCGTCTTTTGCTTGATTGATGTATACCATGACGGTCTCGCTGCCGTGGCGAGGCGAGGCGTATGGACAGCTACCATGCGAATGTCGTGCAATCGTCGGCGGGTGACTGTCTTTTGCTTGATTGATGTATACCAAGACGGTCTCGCTGCCGTGGCGAGGCGAGTCGTATGGACAGCTACCATGTGAATGTCGTGCAGTCGTCGGCGGGTGACTGTCTTTTGCTTGATTGAGGTATACCAAGACAGTCTCGCTGCCGTGGCGAGGCGAGGCGTATGGACAGCTACCATGTGAATGTTGTGCAATCGTTGGCGGGTGACTGTGTTTTGCTTGATTGATGTATACCAAGACGGTCTCGCTGCCGTGGCGAGGCGAGGCGTATGGACAGCCACCATGTGAATGTCGTGCAATCGTCGGCGGGTGACTGTCTTTTGCTTGATTGATGTATACCAAGACGGTCCGCTGCCGTGGCGAGGCGAGGCATATGGACAGCTACCATGTGAATATCATGCAATCGTCGGCGGGTGACTGTCTTTTGCTTGATTGATGTATACCAAGACGGTCTCGCTGCCGTGGCGAGGCGAGGCGTATGGACAGTTACCATGTGAATGTCGTGCAATCGTCGGCGGGTGACTGTCTTTTCCTTGATTGATGTATACCAAGACGGTCTCTCTGCCGTGGCGAGGCGAGGCCTATGGACAGCTACCATGTGAATGTCGTGCAATCGTCGTCAGGTGACTGTCTTTTGCTTGATTGATGTATACCAAGACGGTCTCGCTGCCGTGGCGAGGCGAGGCGTATGGACAGCTACCATGTGAATGTTGTGCAATCGTCGGCGGGTGACTGTCTTTTGGTTGATTGATGTATACCAAGAATGTCTCGCTGCCGTGGCGAGGCGAGGCATATGGACAGCTACCATGTGAATGTCGTGCAATCGTCGTCGGGTGACTGTCTTTTGCTTGATTGATGTATACCAAGACGATCTCGCTGCGATGGCGAGGCGAGGCGTATGGACAGCTACCATGTGAATGTCGTGCAATCGTCGGCGGGTGACTGTCTTTTGCTTGATTGATGTATACCAAGACGGTCTCGCTGCCGTGGCGAGGCGAGGCGAGGCGTATGGACAGCTACCATGTGAGTGTCGCGCAATCGTCGGCGGGTGACTGTCTTTTGCTTGATTGATGTATACCAAGACGGTCTCGCTACCGTGGCGAGGCGAGGCATATGGACAGCTACCATGTGAATGTCGTGCAATCATCGGCGGGTGACTGTCTTTTGCTTGATTGATGTATACCAAGACGGTCTCGCTGCCGTGGCGAGGCGAGGCGTATGGACAGCTACCATGTGAATGTCGTGCAATCGTCGGCGGGTGACTGTCTTTTGCTTGATTGATGTATACCAAGACGGTATCGCTGCCGTGGTGAGGCGAGGCATATGGACAGCTACCATGTGAATGTCGTGCAATCATCGGCGGGTGACTGTCTTTTGCTTGATTGATGTATACCAAGACGGTCTCGCTGCCGTGGCGAGGTGAGGCGTATGGACAGCTACCATGTGAATGTCGTGCAATCGTCGGCGGGTGACTGTCTTTTGCTTGATTGATGTATACCAAGACGATCTCGCTGCCGTGGCGAGGCGAGGCATATGGACAGCTACCATGTGAATGTCGTGCAATCATCGGCGGGTGACTGTCTTTTGCTTGATTGATGTATACCAAGACGATCTCGCTGCCGTGGCGAGGTGAGGCGTATGGACAGCTACCATGTGAATGTCGTGCAATCGTCGGCGGGTGACTGTCTTTTGCTTGATTGATGTATACCAAGACGATCTCGCTGCCGTGGCGAGGCGAGGGGTATGGACAGCTACCATGTGAATGTCGTGCAATCGTCGGCGGGTGACTGTCTTTTGCTTGATTGATGTATACCAAGACGATCTCGCTGCCGTGGCGAGGCGAGGCGTATGGACAGCTACCATGTGAATGTCGTGCAATCATCGGCGGGTGACTGTCTTTTGCTTGATTGATGTATACCAAGACGGTCTCGCTGCCGTGGCGAGGCGAGGCGTATGGACAGCTACCATGTGAATGTCGTGCAATCGTCGGCGGGTGACTGTCTTTTGCTTGATTGATGTATACCAAGACGGTATCGCTGCCGTGGTGAGGCGAGGCATATGGACAGCTACCATGTGAATGTCGTGCAATCGTCGGCGGGTGACTGTCTTTTGCTTGATTGATGTATACCAAGACGGTCTCGCTGCCGTGGCGAGGCGAGGCCTATGGACAGCTACCATGTGAATGTCGTGCAATCGTCGGCGGATGACTGTCTTTTGCTTGATTGATGTATACCAAGACGGTCTCGCTGCCGTGGCGAGGCGAGGCGTATGGACAGCTACCATGTGAATGTCGTGCAATCGTCGGCGGGTGACTGTCTTTTGCTTGATTGATGTATACCAAGACGGTATCGCTGCCGTGGTGAGGCGAGGCATATGGACAGCTACCATGTGAATGTCGTGCAATCGTCGGCGGGTGACTGTCTTTTGCTTGATTGATGTATACCAAGACGGTCTCGCTGCCGTGGCGAGGCGAGGCCTATGGACAGCTACCATGTGAATGTCGTGCAATCGTCGGCGGATGACTGTCTTTTGCTTGATTGATGTATACCAAGACGGTCTCGCTGCCGTGGCGAGGCGAGGCGAGGCGTATGGACAGCTACCATGTGAGTGTCGCGCAATCGTCGGCGGGTGACTGTCTTTTGCTTGATTGATGTATACCAAGACGGTCTCGCTACCGTGGCGAGGCGAGGCGTATGGACAGCTACCATGTGAATGTCGTGCAATCGTCGGCGGGTGACTGTCTTTTACTTGATTGATGTATACCAAGACGATCTCGCTGCCGTGGCGAGGCGAGGCGTATGGACAGCTACCATGTGAATGTCGTGCAATCGTCGGCGGGTGACTGTCTTTTGCTTGATTGATGTATACCAAGACGATCTCGCTGCCGTGGCGAGGCGAGGCGTATGGACAACTACCATGTGAATGTCGTGCAATCGTCGGCGGGTGACTGTCTTTTGCTTGATTGATGTATACCAAGACGATCTCGCTGCCGTGGCGAGGCGAGGCGTATGGACAGCTACCATGTGAATGTCGTGCAATCATCGGCGGGTGACTCTCTTTTGCTTGATTGATGTATACCAAGACGATCTCGCTGCCGTGGCGAGGCGAGGCGTATGGACAGCTACCATGTGAATGTCGTGCAATCATCGGCGGGTGACTGTCTTTTGCTTGATTGATGTATACCAAGACAGTCTCGCTGCCGTGGCGAGGCGAGGCGTATGGACAGCTACCATGTGAATGTCGTGCAATCGTCAGCGGGTGACTGTCTTTTGCTTGATTGATGTATACCAAGACGGTATCGCTGCCGTGGTGAGGCGAGGCATATGGACAGCTACCATGTGAATGTCGTGCAATCGTCGGCGGGTGACTGTCTTTTGCTTGATTGATGTATACCAAGACGATCTCGCTGCCGTGGCGAGGCGAGGCATATGGACAGCTACCATGTGAATGTCGTGCAATCGTCGGCGGGTGACTGTCTTTTGCTTGATTGATGTATACCAAGACGATCTCGCTGCCGTGGCGAGGCGAGGCGTATGGACAGCTACCATGTGAATGTCGTGCAATCGTCGGCGGGTAACTGTCTTTTGCTTGATTGATGTATACCAAGACGGTCCGCTGCCGTGGCGAGGCGAGGCATATGGACAGCTACCATGTGAATGTCGTGCAATCGTCGGCGGGTGACTGTCTTTTGCTTGATTGATGTATACCAAGACGATCTCGCTGCCGTGGCGAGGCGAGGCGTATGGACAGCTACCATGTGAATGTCGTGCAATCGTCGGCTTGATTGATGTATACCAAGACGGTCTCGCTACCGTGGCGAGGCGAGGCGTATGGACAGCTACCATGTGAATGTCGTGCAATCGTCGGCGGGTGACTGTCTTTTGCTTGATTGATGTATACCAAGACGATCTCGCTGCCGTGGCGAGGCGAGGCGTATGGACAGCTACCATGTGAATGTCGTGCAATCGTCGGCGGGTGACTGTCTTTTGCTTGATTGATGTATACCAAGACGATCTCGCTGCCGTGGCGAGGCGAGGCGTATGGACAGCTACCATGTGAATGTCGTGCAATCGTCGGCTTGATTGATGTATACCAAGACGGTCTCGCTACCGTGGCGAGGCGAGGCGTATGGACAGCTACCATGTGAATGTCGTGCAATCGTCGGCTTGATTGATGTATACCAAGACGGTCTCGCTACCGTGGCGAGGCGAGGCGTATGGACAGCTTCCATGTGAATGTCGTGCAATCGTCGGCGGGTGACTGTCTTTTGCTTGATTGATGTATACCAAGACGGTCCGCTGCCGTGGCGAGGCGAGGCATATGGACAGCTACCATGTGAATGTCGTGCAATCGTCGGCGGGTGACTGTCTTTTGCTTGATTGATGTATACCAAGACGATCTCGCTGCCGTGGCGAGGCGAGGCGTATGGACAGCTACCATGTGAATGTCGTGCAATCGTCGGCGGGTAACTGTCTTTTGCTTTATTGATGTATACCAAGACGATCTCGCTGCCGTGGCGAGGCGAGGCGTATGGACAGCTACCATGTGAATGTCGTGCAATCGTCGGCTTGATTGATGTATACCAAGACGGTCTCGCTACCGTGGCGAGGCGAGGCGTATGGACAGCTTCCATGTGAATGTCGTGCAATCGTCGGCGGGTGACTGTCTTTTGCTTGATTGATGTATACCAAGACGGTCCGCTGCCGTGGCGAGGCGAGGCATATGGACAGCTACCATGTGAATGTCGTGCAATCGTCGGCGGGTGACTGTCTTTTGCTTGATTGATGTATACCAAGACGATCTCGCTGCCGTGGCGAGGCGAGGCGTATGGACAGCTACCATGTGAATGTCGTGCAATCGTCGGCGGGTGACTGTCTTTTGCTTGATTGATGTATACCAAGACGATCTCGCTGCCGTGGCGAGGCGAGGCGTATGGACAGCTACCATGTGAATGTCGTGCAATCGTCGGCTTGATTGATGTATACCAAGACGGTCTCGCTACCGTGGCGAGGCGAGGCGTATGGACAGCTACCATGTGAATGTCGTGCAATCGTCGGCTTGATTGATGTATACCAAGATGGTCTCGCTACCGTGGCGAGGCGAGGCGTATGGACAGCTACCATGTGAATGTCGTGCAATCGTCGGCGGGTGACTGTCTTTTGCTTGATTGATGTATACCAAGACGGTCCGCTGCCGTGGCGAGGCGAGGCATATGGACAGCTACCATGTGAATGTCGTGCAATCGTCGGCGGGTGACTGTCTTTTGCTTGATTGATGTATACCAAGACGATCTCGCTGCCGTGGCGAGGCGAGGCGTATGGACAGCTACCATGTGAATGTCGTGCAATCGTCGGCTTGATTGATGTATACCAAGACGGTCTCGCTACCGTGGCGAGGCGAGGCGTATGGACAGCTACCATGTGAATGTCGTGCAATCGTCGGCGGGTGACTGTCTTTTGCTTGTTTGATGTATACCAAGACGATCTCGCTGCCGTGGCGAGGCGAGGCGTATGGACAGCTACCATGTGAATGTCGTGCAATCGTCGGCGGGTGACTGTCTTTTGCTTGATTGATGTATACCAAGACGATCTCGCTGCCGTGGCGAGGCGAGGCATATGGACAGCTACCATGTGAATGTCGTGCAATCGTCGGCGGGTGACTGTCTTTTGCTTGATTGATGTATACCAAGACGATCTCGCTGCCGTGGCGAGGCGAGGCGTATGGACAGCTACCATGTGAATGTCGTGCAATCGTCGGCTTGATTGATGTATACCAAGACGGTCTCGCTACCGTGGCGAGGCGAGGCGTATGGACAGCTACCATGTGAATGTCGTGCAATCGTCGGCTTGATTGATGTATACCAAGACGGTCTCGCTACCGTGGCGAGGCGAGGCGTATGGACAGCTTCCATGTGAATGTCGTGCAATCGTCGGCGGGTGACTGTCTTTTGCTTGATTGATGTATACCAAGACGGTCCGCTGCCGTGGCGAGGCGAGGCATATGGACAGCTACCATGTGAATGTCGTGCAATCGTTGGCGGGTGACTGTCTTTTGCTTGATTGATGTATACCAAGACGATCTCGCTGCCGTGGCGAGGCGAGGCGTATGGACAGCTACCATGTGAATGTCGTGCAATCGTCGGCGGGTGACTGTCTTTTGCTTGATTGATGTATACCAAGACGATCTCGCTGCCGTGGCGAGGCGAGGCGTATGGACAGCTACCATGTGAATGTCGTGCAATCGTCGGCTTGATTGATGTATACCAAGACGGTCTCGCTACCGTGGCGAGGCGAGGCGTATGGACAGCTACCATGTGAATGTCGTGCAATCGTCGGCTTGATTGATGTATACCAAGACGATCTCGCTGCCGTGGCGAGGCGAGGCATATGGACAGCTACCATGTGAATGTCGTGCAATCGTCGGCGGGTGACTGTCTTTTGCTTGATTGATGTATACCAAGACGATCTCGCTGCCGTGGCGAGGCGAGGCGTATGGACAGCTACCATGTGAATGTCGTGCAATCGTCGGCGGGTGACTGTCTTTTGCTTGATTGATGTATACCAAGACGATCTCGCTGCCGTGGCGAGGCGAGGCATATGGACAGCTACCATGTGAATGTCGTGCAATCGTCGGCGGGTGACTGTCTTTTGCTTGATTGATGTATACCAAGACGATCTCGCTGCCGTGGCGAGGCGAGGCGTGTGGACAGCTACCATGTGAATGTCGTGCAATCGTCGGCTTGATTGATGTATACCAAGACGGTCTCGCTACCGTGGCGAGGCGAGGCGTATGGACAGCTACCATGTGAATGTCGTGCAATCGTCGGCTTGATTGATGTATACCAAGACGGTCTCGCTACCGTGGCGAGGCGAGGCGTATGGACAGCTTCCATGTGAATGTCGTGCAATCGTCGGCGGGTGACTGTCTTTTGCTTGATTGATGTATACCAAGACGGTCCGCTGCCGTGGCGAGGCGAGTCATATGGACAGCTACCATGTGAATGTCGTGCAATCGTCGGCGGGTGACTGTCTTTTGCTTGATTGATGTATACCAAGACGATCTCGCTGCCGTGGCGAGGCGAGGCGTATGGACAGCTACCATGTGAATGTCGTGCAATCGTCGGCGGGTAACTGTTTTTTGCTTGATTGATGTATACCAAGACGGTCCGCTGCCGTGGCGAGGCGAGGCATATGGACAGCTACCATGTGAATGTCGTGCAATCGTCGGCGGGTGACTGTCTTTTGCTTGATTGATGTATACCAAGACGATCTCGCTGCCGTGGCGAGGCGAGGCGTATGGACAGCTACCATGTGAATGTCGTGCAATCGTCGGCGGGTGACTGTCTTTTGCTTGATTGATGTATACCAAGACGATCTCGCTGCCGTTGCGAGGCGAGGCGTATGGACAGCTACCATGTGAATGTCGTGCAATCGTCGGCGGGTGACTGTCTTTTGCTTGATTGATGTATACCAAGACGATCTCGCTGCCGTTGCGAGGCGAGGCATATGGACAGCTACCATGTGAATGTCGTGCAATCGTCGGCGGGTGACTGTCTTTTGCTTGATTGATGTATACCAAGACGATCTCGCTGCCGTGGCGAGGCGAGGCGTATGGACAGCTACCATGTGAATGTCGTGCAATCGTCGGCGGGTGACTGTCTTTTCCTTGATTGATGTATACCAAGACGGTCTCTCTGCCGTGGCGAGGCGAGGCCTATGGACAGCTACCATGTGAATGTCGTGCAATCGTCGTCAGGTGACTGTCTTTTGCTTGATTGATGTATACCAAGACGGTCTCGCTGCCGTGGCGAGGCGAGGCGTATGGACAGCTACCATGTGAATGTTGTGCAATCGTCGGCGGGTGACTGTCTTTTGGTTGATTGATGTATACCAAGAATGTCTCGCTGCCGTGGCGAGGCGAGGCATATGGACAGCTACCATGTGAATGTCGTGCAATCGTCGTCGGGTGACTGTCTTTTGCTTGATTGATGTATACCAAGACGATCTCGCTGCGATGGCGAGGCGAGGCGTATGGACAGCTACCATGTGAATGTCGTGCAATCGTCGGCGGGTGACTGTCTTTTGCTTGATTGATGTATACCAAGACGGTCTCGCTGCCGTGGCGAGGCGAGGCGAGGCGTATGGACAGCTACCATGTGAGTGTCGCGCAATCGTCGGCGGGTGACTGTCTTTTGCTTGATTGATGTATACCAAGACGGTCTCGCTACCGTGGCGAGGCGAGGCATATGGACAGCTACCATGTGAATGTCGTGCAATCATCGGCGGGTGACTGTCTTTTGCTTGATTGATGTATACCAAGACGGTCTCGCTGCCGTGGCGAGGCGAGGCGTATGGACAGCTACCATGTGAATGTCGTGCAATCGTCGGCGGGTGACTGTCTTTTGCTTGATTGATGTATACCAAGACGGTATCGCTGCCGTGGTGAGGCGAGGCATATGGACAGCTACCATGTGAATGTCGTGCAATCATCGGCGGGTGACTGTCTTTTGCTTGATTGATGTATACCAAGACGGTCTCGCTGCCGTGGCGAGGTGAGGCGTATGGACAGCTACCATGTGAATGTCGTGCAATCGTCGGCGGGTGACTGTCTTTTGCTTGATTGATGTATACCAAGACGATCTCGCTGCCGTGGCGAGGCGAGGCATATGGACAGCTACCATGTGAATGTCGTGCAATCATCGGCGGGTGACTGTCTTTTGCTTGATTGATGTATACCAAGACGATCTCGCTGCCGTGGCGAGGTGAGGCGTATGGACAGCTACCATGTGAATGTCGTGCAATCGTCGGCGGGTGACTGTCTTTTGCTTGATTGATGTATACCAAGACGATCTCGCTGCCGTGGCGAGGCGAGGGGTATGGACAGCTACCATGTGAATGTCGTGCAATCGTCGGCGGGTGACTGTCTTTTGCTTGATTGATGTATACCAAGACGATCTCGCTGCCGTGGCGAGGCGAGGCGTATGGACAGCTACCATGTGAATGTCGTGCAATCATCGGCGGGTGACTGTCTTTTGCTTGATTGATGTATACCAAGACGGTCTCGCTGCCGTGGCGAGGCGAGGCGTATGGACAGCTACCATGTGAATGTCGTGCAATCGTCGGCGGGTGACTGTCTTTTGCTTGATTGATGTATACCAAGACGGTATCGCTGCCGTGGTGAGGCGAGGCATATGGACAGCTACCATGTGAATGTCGTGCAATCGTCGGCGGGTGACTGTCTTTTGCTTGATTGATGTATACCAAGACGGTCTCGCTGCCGTGGCGAGGCGAGGCCTATGGACAGCTACCATGTGAATGTCGTGCAATCGTCGGCGGATGACTGTCTTTTGCTTGATTGATGTATACCAAGACGGTCTCGCTGCCGTGGCGAGGCGAGGCGTATGGACAGCTACCATGTGAATGTCGTGCAATCGTCGGCGGGTGACTGTCTTTTGCTTGATTGATGTATACCAAGACGGTATCGCTGCCGTGGTGAGGCGAGGCATATGGACAGCTACCATGTGAATGTCGTGCAATCGTCGGCGGGTGACTGTCTTTTGCTTGATTGATGTATACCAAGACGGTCTCGCTGCCGTGGCGAGGCGAGGCCTATGGACAGCTACCATGTGAATGTCGTGCAATCGTCGGCGGATGACTGTCTTTTGCTTGATTGATGTATACCAAGACGGTCTCGCTGCCGTGGCGAGGCGAGGCGAGGCGTATGGACAGCTACCATGTGAGTGTCGCGCAATCGTCGGCGGGTGACTGTCTTTTGCTTGATTGATGTATACCAAGACGGTCTCGCTACCGTGGCGAGGCGAGGCGTATGGACAGCTACCATGTGAATGTCGTGCAATCGTCGGCGGGTGACTGTCTTTTACTTGATTGATGTATACCAAGACGATCTCGCTGCCGTGGCGAGGCGAGGCGTATGGACAGCTACCATGTGAATGTCGTGCAATCGTCGGCGGGTGACTGTCTTTTGCTTGATTGATGTATACCAAGACGATCTCGCTGCCGTGGCGAGGCGAGGCGTATGGACAACTACCATGTGAATGTCGTGCAATCGTCGGCGGGTGACTGTCTTTTGCTTGATTGATGTATACCAAGACGATCTCGCTGCCGTGGCGAGGCGAGGCGTATGGACAGCTACCATGTGAATGTCGTGCAATCATCGGCGGGTGACTCTCTTTTGCTTGATTGATGTATACCAAGACGATCTCGCTGCCGTGGCGAGGCGAGGCGTATGGACAGCTACCATGTGAATGTCGTGCAATCATCGGCGGGTGACTGTCTTTTGCTTGATTGATGTATACCAAGACAGTCTCGCTGCCGTGGCGAGGCGAGGCGTATGGACAGCTACCATGTGAATGTCGTGCAATCGTCAGCGGGTGACTGTCTTTTGCTTGATTGATGTATACCAAGACGGTATCGCTGCCGTGGTGAGGCGAGGCATATGGACAGCTACCATGTGAATGTCGTGCAATCGTCGGCGGGTGACTGTCTTTTGCTTGATTGATGTATACCAAGACGATCTCGCTGCCGTGGCGAGGCGAGGCATATGGACAGCTACCATGTGAATGTCGTGCAATCGTCGGCGGGTGACTGTCTTTTGCTTGATTGATGTATACCAAGACGATCTCGCTGCCGTGGCGAGGCGAGGCGTATGGACAGCTACCATGTGAATGTCGTGCAATCGTCGGCGGGTAACTGTCTTTTGCTTGATTGATGTATACCAAGACGGTCCGCTGCCGTGGCGAGGCGAGGCATATGGACAGCTACCATGTGAATGTCGTGCAATCGTCGGCGGGTGACTGTCTTTTGCTTGATTGATGTATACCAAGACGATCTCGCTGCCGTGGCGAGGCGAGGCGTATGGACAGCTACCATGTGAATGTCGTGCAATCGTCGGCTTGATTGATGTATACCAAGACGGTCTCGCTACCGTGGCGAGGCGAGGCGTATGGACAGCTACCATGTGAATGTCGTGCAATCGTCGGCGGGTGACTGTCTTTTGCTTGATTGATGTATACCAAGACGATCTCGCTGCCGTGGCGAGGCGAGGCGTATGGACAGCTACCATGTGAATGTCGTGCAATCGTCGGCGGGTGACTGTCTTTTGCTTGATTGATGTATACCAAGACGATCTCGCTGCCGTGGCGAGGCGAGGCGTATGGACAGCTACCATGTGAATGTCGTGCAATCGTCGGCTTGATTGATGTATACCAAGACGGTCTCGCTACCGTGGCGAGGCGAGGCGTATGGACAGCTACCATGTGAATGTCGTGCAATCGTCGGCTTGATTGATGTATACCAAGACGGTCTCGCTACCGTGGCGAGGCGAGGCGTATGGACAGCTTCCATGTGAATGTCGTGCAATCGTCGGCGGGTGACTGTCTTTTGCTTGATTGATGTATACCAAGACGGTCCGCTGCCGTGGCGAGGCGAGGCATATGGACAGCTACCATGTGAATGTCGTGCAATCGTCGGCGGGTGACTGTCTTTTGCTTGATTGATGTATACCAAGACGATCTCGCTGCCGTGGCGAGGCGAGGCGTATGGACAGCTACCATGTGAATGTCGTGCAATCGTCGGCGGGTAACTGTCTTTTGCTTTATTGATGTATACCAAGACGATCTCGCTGCCGTGGCGAGGCGAGGCGTATGGACAGCTACCATGTGAATGTCGTGCAATCGTCGGCTTGATTGATGTATACCAAGACGGTCTCGCTACCGTGGCGAGGCGAGGCGTATGGACAGCTTCCATGTGAATGTCGTGCAATCGTCGGCGGGTGACTGTCTTTTGCTTGATTGATGTATACCAAGACGGTCCGCTGCCGTGGCGAGGCGAGGCATATGGACAGCTACCATGTGAATGTCGTGCAATCGTCGGCGGGTGACTGTCTTTTGCTTGATTGATGTATACCAAGACGATCTCGCTGCCGTGGCGAGGCGAGGCGTATGGACAGCTACCATGTGAATGTCGTGCAATCGTCGGCGGGTGACTGTCTTTTGCTTGATTGATGTATACCAAGACGATCTCGCTGCCGTGGCGAGGCGAGGCGTATGGACAGCTACCATGTGAATGTCGTGCAATCGTCGGCTTGATTGATGTATACCAAGACGGTCTCGCTACCGTGGCGAGGCGAGGCGTATGGACAGCTACCATGTGAATGTCGTGCAATCGTCGGCTTGATTGATGTATACCAAGATGGTCTCGCTACCGTGGCGAGGCGAGGCGTATGGACAGCTACCATGTGAATGTCGTGCAATCGTCGGCGGGTGACTGTCTTTTGCTTGATTGATGTATACCAAGACGGTCCGCTGCCGTGGCGAGGCGAGGCATATGGACAGCTACCATGTGAATGTCGTGCAATCGTCGGCGGGTGACTGTCTTTTGCTTGATTGATGTATACCAAGACGATCTCGCTGCCGTGGCGAGGCGAGGCGTATGGACAGCTACCATGTGAATGTCGTGCAATCGTCGGCTTGATTGATGTATACCAAGACGGTCTCGCTACCGTGGCGAGGCGAGGCGTATGGACAGCTACCATGTGAATGTCGTGCAATCGTCGGCGGGTGACTGTCTTTTGCTTGTTTGATGTATACCAAGACGATCTCGCTGCCGTGGCGAGGCGAGGCGTATGGACAGCTACCATGTGAATGTCGTGCAATCGTCGGCGGGTGACTGTCTTTTGCTTGATTGATGTATACCAAGACGATCTCGCTGCCGTGGCGAGGCGAGGCATATGGACAGCTACCATGTGAATGTCGTGCAATCGTCGGCGGGTGACTGTCTTTTGCTTGATTGATGTATACCAAGACGATCTCGCTGCCGTGGCGAGGCGAGGCGTATGGACAGCTACCATGTGAATGTCGTGCAATCGTCGGCTTGATTGATGTATACCAAGACGGTCTCGCTACCGTGGCGAGGCGAGGCGTATGGACAGCTACCATGTGAATGTCGTGCAATCGTCGGCTTGATTGATGTATACCAAGACGGTCTCGCTACCGTGGCGAGGCGAGGCGTATGGACAGCTTCCATGTGAATGTCGTGCAATCGTCGGCGGGTGACTGTCTTTTGCTTGATTGATGTATACCAAGACGGTCCGCTGCCGTGGCGAGGCGAGGCATATGGACAGCTACCATGTGAATGTCGTGCAATCGTTGGCGGGTGACTGTCTTTTGCTTGATTGATGTATACCAAGACGATCTCGCTGCCGTGGCGAGGCGAGGCGTATGGACAGCTACCATGTGAATGTCGTGCAATCGTCGGCGGGTGACTGTCTTTTGCTTGATTGATGTATACCAAGACGATCTCGCTGCCGTGGCGAGGCGAGGCGTATGGACAGCTACCATGTGAATGTCGTGCAATCGTCGGCTTGATTGATGTATACCAAGACGGTCTCGCTACCGTGGCGAGGCGAGGCGTATGGACAGCTACCATGTGAATGTCGTGCAATCGTCGGCTTGATTGATGTATACCAAGACGATCTCGCTGCCGTGGCGAGGCGAGGCATATGGACAGCTACCATGTGAATGTCGTGCAATCGTCGGCGGGTGACTGTCTTTTGCTTGATTGATGTATACCAAGACGATCTCGCTGCCGTGGCGAGGCGAGGCGTATGGACAGCTACCATGTGAATGTCGTGCAATCGTCGGCGGGTGACTGTCTTTTGCTTGATTGATGTATACCAAGACGATCTCGCTGCCGTGGCGAGGCGAGGCATATGGACAGCTACCATGTGAATGTCGTGCAATCGTCGGCGGGTGACTGTCTTTTGCTTGATTGATGTATACCAAGACGATCTCGCTGCCGTGGCGAGGCGAGGCGTGTGGACAGCTACCATGTGAATGTCGTGCAATCGTCGGCTTGATTGATGTATACCAAGACGGTCTCGCTACCGTGGCGAGGCGAGGCGTATGGACAGCTACCATGTGAATGTCGTGCAATCGTCGGCTTGATTGATGTATACCAAGACGGTCTCGCTACCGTGGCGAGGCGAGGCGTATGGACAGCTTCCATGTGAATGTCGTGCAATCGTCGGCGGGTGACTGTCTTTTGCTTGATTGATGTATACCAAGACGGTCCGCTGCCGTGGCGAGGCGAGTCATATGGACAGCTACCATGTGAATGTCGTGCAATCGTCGGCGGGTGACTGTCTTTTGCTTGATTGATGTATACCAAGACGATCTCGCTGCCGTGGCGAGGCGAGGCGTATGGACAGCTACCATGTGAATGTCGTGCAATCGTCGGCGGGTAACTGTCTTTTGCTTGATTGATGTATACCAAGACGGTCCGCTGCCGTGGCGAGGCGAGGCATATGGACAGCTACCATGTGAATGTCGTGCAATCGTCGGCGGGTGACTGTCTTTTGCTTGATTGATGTATACCAAGACGATCTCGCTGCCGTGGCGAGGCGAGGCGTATGGACAGCTACCATGTGAATGTCGTGCAATCGTCGGCGGGTGACTGTCTTTTGCTTGATTGATGTATACCAAGACGATCTCGCTGCCGTTGCGAGGCGAGGCGTATGGACAGCTACCATGTGAATGTCGTGCAATCGTCGGCGGGTGACTGTCTTTTGCTTGATTGATGTATACCAAGACGGTCCGCTGCCGTGGTGAGGCGAGGCGTATGGACAGCTACCATGTGAATGTCGTGCAATCGTCGGCGGGTAACTGTCTTTTGCTTGATTGATGTATACCAAGACGGTCCGCTGCCGTGGCGAGGCGAGGCATATGGACAGCTACCATGTGAATGTCGTGCAATCGTCGGCGGGTGACTGTCTTTTGCTTGATTGATGTATACCAAGACGGTCTCGCTGCCGTGGCGAGGCGAGGCATATGGACAGCTACCATGTGAATGTCGTGCAATCGTCGGCGGGTGACTGTCTTTTGCTTGATTGATGTATACCAAGACGGTCTCGCTGCCGTGGCGAGGCGAGGCGTATGGACAGCTACCATGTGAATGTCGTGCAATCGTCGGCGGGTAACTGTCTTTTGCTTGATTGATGTATACCAAGACGATCTCGCTGCCGTGGCGAGGCGAGGCATATGGACAGCTACCATGTGAATGTCGTGCAATCGTCGGCGGGTGACTGTCTTTTGCTTGATTGATGTATACCAAGACGATCTCGCTGCCGTGGCGAGGCGAGGCGTATGGACAGCTACCATGTGAATGTCGTGCAATCGTCGGCGGGTGACTGTCTTTTGCTTGATTGATGTATACCAAGACGGTCCGCTGCCGTGGCGAGGCGAGGCGTATGGACAGCTACCATGTGAATGTCGTGCAATCGTCGGCGGGTAACTGTCTTTTGCTTGATTGATGTATACCAAGACGGTCCGCTGCCGTGGCGAGGCGAGGCATATGGACAGCTACCATGTGAATGTCGTGCAATCGTCGGCGGGTGACTGTCTTTTGCTTGATTGATGTATACCAAGACGATCTCGCTGCCGTGGCGAGGCGAGGCGTATGGACAGCTTGCCATATCTATCTCCGAACCCTCGTTGGGCTTCTAAGCTCGACAACATTGCTGCCACGATGGCACCTCAAGTATCGACATACCTCACAGGTAGTGCTGAACCTTGAAGGAGACACCTGTAATTGAACATGACTAAAATCAACAAAGAATCGCTCGACGTGAGAAAAAGAAGGCGATATTGTGCCTACCGCCACTGGGGGTTCAAAGGACGAGGGAAGGAGCACGTTCAGGATCGCCGAGGTGATGGCGTGCTGTCGTTGGTTCCAGGTCCGTAGCGTCATTTGCAGGTATACAGCTAGAGACTTGTTCCACACATTCGTGAGATTAAGTACACCAGAATTGCGTGAGAGGGTTAAAGTCTCGTATTTGACCTTAAACAACATTCCTTGGTGTGGTGTCATAGCCAGACACCACACTTGCTAGGTGGTAGCCTTTAAATCGGCCGCGGTCCGGTAGTATACGTCGGTCCCGCGTGTCGCCACTATCAGTGATTACAGACCGAGCGCCGCCACACGGCAGGTCTAGAGAGACTTCCTAGCACTCGCCCCAGTTGTACAGCCGACTTTGCTAGCGATGGTTCACTGACAAATTACGCTCTCATTTGCCGAGACGATAGTTAGCATAGCCTTCAGCTACGTCATTTGCTACGACCTAGCAAGGCGCCATTATCAATTGCTATTTATCTTGTGATGCATGTACCGTCAGACCGATGTTCACCAATTATGGATTAAAGTTAAATATTCCAGAAGCTACGTACTTTTTTTACGAGACTCAACTCCTTTAACTGTTCCAGACCTCACGCCAGCACGCGTGAGCTTAAACGCGTGCCTTTCCGCTACCTCATAGTGGCTTGGCTGTCTTGCCAAGTCACAACACTTGGATGACATAATATCCAAAGGCCACCATTAACTTTTCAGCAAAACCATGTGGCGTTGGCAGTACCTGTGCCAGGTGTGGCAGTCGTCAGGCAAGATTAACGTTAGTGTATTCCACCCTTTGAAGCAAGTCGTGGGTTCCGAGTGAACTGTTGCGTATGTGCAGTCGGACGTGCTGGAGCAGACGTCGATAGCTCGCCGCCGCTGATTGCCCTAGCGATTGCGTGAACAATAAACCTAAGCATCGCAAGATGTCCACCGTCGTAAACGGACTGTGAAGAGCGTCCATTCCTCGTCCGATGTACATAATCGTGATTTTATGCATGTTGACCCTGCTACCCGCCGCTACTCCGGACGTATTTCGCTCTCCGACTGGACAGGTATCATTAAGTCGTCGGCATATGCACGACACGTGAAGGAACTCGCACGGAGTAGAATGCCTGTAAGAGTCCGTCTAAGAGTCTGCATCAGTGGTTCCAGTGCTATTGCAAACAGCATCATCGCTTTATTTGTTCATGACACCCAGAAAATATTAGATACAGGCTCCCAGGTAGATGCTATTTTTCTTGACTTCCGGAAAGCGTTCGATACAGTTCCGCACTGTCACCTGATAAACAAAGTAAGAGCCTACGGAATATCAGACCAGCTGTGTGGCTGGATTGAAGAGTTTTTAGCAAACAGAACACAGCATGTTGTTATGAATGGTGAGACGTCTACAGACGTTAAAGTAACCTCTGGCGTGCCACAGGGGAGTGTTATGGGACCATTGCTTTTCACAATATATATAAATAACCTAGTAGATAGTGTCGGAAGTTCCATGCGGCTTTTCGCGGAAGATGCTGTAGTATACAGAGAAGTTGCAGCATTATAAAATTGTAGCGAAATGCAGGAAGATCTGCAGCAGATAGGCACTTGGTGCAGGGAGTGGCAACTGTCCCTTAACATAGACAAATGTAATGTATTGCGAATACATAGAAAGAAGGATCCTTTATTGTATGATTATATGATAGCGGAACAAACACTGGTAGCAGTTACTTCTGTAAAATATCTGGGAGTATGCATGCGGAACGATTTGAAGTGGAACGATCATATAAAATTAATTGTTGGTAATGCGGGTACCAGGTTGAGATTCATTGGGAGAGTGCTTAGAAAATGTAGTCCATCAACAAAGGAGGTGGCTTACAAAACACTCGTTCGACCTATACTTGAGTATTGCTCATCAGTGTGGGATCCGTACCAGATCGGGTTGACGGAGGAGATAGAGAAGATCCGAAGAAGAGCGACGCATTTCATCACAGGGTTATTTGGTAACCATGATACCGTTACGGAGATGTTTAGCAAACTCAAGTGGCAGACTCTGCCAGAGAGGCGCTCTGCATCGCGGGTTTGCTTGCTCGCCAGGTTTCGACAGGGTGCGTTTCTGGATGAGGTATCGAATATATTGCTTCCCCCTACTTATACCTCCCGAGGAGATCACGAATGTAAAATTAGAGAGATTAGAGCGCGCACGGAGGCTTTCAGACAGTCGTTCTTCCCGCGAACCATACGCGACTGGAACAGGAAAGAAAGGTAATGACAGTGGCACGTAAAGTGCCCTCCGCCACACACCGTTGGGTGGCTTGCGGAGTATAAATGTAGATGTAGATGTAGATCGACAAGGGAGATCCTTGACTAACTGAGCTGTAAACAGGAATCGTTCCTACCTCCCTGCCATTGACTCTCACCGTTGAAAGAGCTCCGCGAAGGAGGCGCATGGGGACGGTAATAAACTTCTGAGGTATCGCCATGCGTCACATGGTCGAGTCAAGGAAAACATGGTTAATCGTGCCGAAGGCACGATCAAAATTCACTGGCACGAACGCCGCTCGCATGCAACATGATGTCACGCCTAGGATAGAATGGATGTTGCTCCGAACCCCTAGACAAGCCTGGTCTGGTGGTAATGTCTTGGATATTGCAGTCTTCAGTCTTACCGCCAGCAATCGCACAAAGATCTTACAGTCGGTACTGAGCATCGTGAGCGGTCGAAATTGATGGGCGCTGACACTCCCTGCCGATTTCGGTATCGGTATGAGCATTCCCGCCACCAATTACGACGGGACGTCCTTGTTAGGGCTCAATAACTCATTACATCAACACCCATTTTGACGTCATTAGATCTGGGATAGGGCCCAAAACTCGGCCAACGTCAGGCGTATGACCGAATACCGTTCCATATAGTCGCAACGATTCAGAAACCATCGATTCTGGTACCTCAAACGGCAATTCTAAGAGCCGAACGACCCTCACTCCCAAGCCCTAAGGAAGTACTGTTACATCGCTGATATGGTCATCAGAGCGTCGAAAAATTAATTGTCTTTGAATAGCGGCAATAGTTCTTTCACACGCAGGTGCATCGGTCATCTTGACGTACTTTGTACTGCTTAAAATGGATAGGTGTATCCCAGTTAGGTCTGTAGCAGGTAAATTAACTTCTTCCCTCCAGCCTTGGTTCTGGCATAGTCGTTGTAAAACGTAAATTGAAGTGTGGTCTTTCTAAAATGGTGTACCATGGCGATCTACTCGGATAACAACACGTACGAGTATCAGCGGTGTAAACACTGCCTCTTCCACGAGCGCCCGCGACTGGGGCAACAGGTCCGAAACGCGGTACTGCCTAATGCAGACTGCGCCGACTGAGCTACCAAAAAAATGTTCAGATGTGTGTGTATTCCTAAGAACAACACACACAGCTATGCCCGAGGGAGGACCGCACAGTCCGTGCATGACGCCCTAAACCCCGCGACCACTCCGCGCGGCACTGAGCTATCCAAGCACGACTCCCGTACTCAAAGCTTCACTTCCACCAGTACCTCGTCTCCTACCTTCAAAAGTTCACAGAAGCTCTCCTGGAAGATAGGAGATGAGGTACTGGTGGAAGTGAAGCTCTAAGGACAGTTCACTGGGTAGCCCAGTTGATAGAAGACGTGCCTGCTGAATGCAAAGGTCCCGAGTTCAAGTCTCGGTCCAGCACACCAACTGAATTTGGGAGGACGTTTCTTATCAGCGCACTCTCCGCTGCAGAGTGAAGATTTCATTCTGGAAAATAAAACAACAGGCTGATTTTTCTCTGTTTAAAATTTGTGCTTGGTTCGAAAATATACTTTTTCGAGTTAAAATTCTCATCAGAATGGATATCTATGAATTTGGAAGTTTCGATCCTATCTATTATTTCCTCACCATGTGTTACACATACCATTAATGTGGTACACCTTGACATGCAGAAGTCAATATGCTGCGCCCTTTAAAAATTGAAACCTGCCACCACTTAGACTTTGATTAACAATCAGCATTCCGGCCTAAGAAGTCACCCTCATTCTGCCAACGGTCTTGCAAAGAGGACGGAGGAGCGGACAGAGGTTCAGGTCATTCTCTTGACTTTGGGACGGCAAACTGCCCCTAAAGACGCAGAAGGCAACGGAAACCACCGCATTAAAGACACGTAACGTGTATCCACAGCACTAGTCGGGGCGTGCAATGTCAGAAGTTTGAATGTGGTACGAAAACTAGAAAATCTAAAAAGAGAAATGCAAAGGCTCAGTTTAGATACAATTGGGATCAGTGAAGTGAAATGGAAAGAAGACAAGGACCTCTGGTCATGTGAGTATAGGGTAATATCAATGGCTGCAGAATATAGTATAACTGGAGTAGGATTCTTTATGAATAGAAACATAGGGCAAATAGTGTATTACAGTGAACAGTTCAGTGATAGGATTGTTCTTGTCAGAAGCGGTAGCAAACCAACACCGACAGCGATAGTTCAGGTATACACGCAGACGTCGCAAACTGAAGATCAAGAGATAGAGAAGGTATAGGGGAGAATACTGAAAGGGTAATACAGTACATAAAGAGAGATGAAAATATAATAGTCTTGGGGTACTTGATTGCAGTTGCAGGGGAAGGAGTAGAAGGAAAGGTTAAAGGAGACTATGGACTTGGGACAAGGAATGGGAGAGGAAAAAGACTAATTGAGTTATGTAATAAATATAAGCTAGTAATTTCGAATACGATATTCAAGAATCTCAAGAGGGGCAGGTATACTTGGAAATGACGCGGTGATACGGGAAGATTTCAGTTAGATTTCATCATATACAGACAGAGATTTCTAAATCAGGTACTGGATTGTAAGGCGTACCCAGGAGCAGATACAGATTCAGATCACAATGTAGTAGTCATGAAGGGTAGGCTGAAGTTCAAGAGATTAGTCAGTAAGAATCAATACGCAAAGAAATGGGATACAGAAGCTCTACGGGGGTGACGAAACACACTTGTAAGTTCTCTAAGGCTACAGTTACAGCTATAATGAATAGCCCAAGAGGCAGTACAGTTGAACAGGAATGGACATCTCTAAAAAGGGCAATCACACAAGTCGGAAAGAGAAACGTAAGTACAAAGAATGTAACTGCGAAGAAACCATGGGTAACAAAAGATATACTTCAGCTGATCGATGAAAGAAGGAAGTACAAAAATGTTCAGAGAATTTAGGAATACAGAAATACAAGTCGCTGAGGAATAAAATGAACGAGAAATGCAGGGAAGCTAAGGCAAAATGGCTGCACGAAAAATGTGAAGAAATCGAACCAGAAATGATTGTCGGAAGGACTGACTCAGCATACAGGAAAGTCAAAATAATATTAGATGACATTAAAAGCAAGGGTGATAACATGAGGAGGGCAACGGGAATTCCACAGTTAAATACACAGGAGAGAGCGGGTTGGTGGAAAGAGTACATTGAATGCGTCCATGAGAGCGAAGATTTGTCTGAGTGATAGAAGAAGAAACGATTGTCGATTTAGAAGAGATGGAGGATCCAGTATTAGAATCAGAATTTAAGAGAGCTTTGGACGAATGGCGACATGTCATCTGACTTTCGGGAAATATCATCCACGCAATTCCGAAGACTGCAAGAGCTGACAAGTGCAGTTAGGTTGGATGTTCACTAAATGCTTTTCACATCGTTGGCTACCTGAAGAAAGTCATTCGAGGACGTCGATTTCAGTCCGAAGACAAAATGAAGGTGGGTGCGGTTGTGAATCCGTCAGCGGCCGACAACGTTCTACAAAACAGGACTTAGTCATCACGTCTCCCACTGGGATAAATGTCTTATCGCGTGTCGCGATTACTTTTCAATGGAACGATTCCGTGGTCCCGTTGTGGCGGGCGTTCAGTTTCAAATATTTGACTGTCAAAATTCGTGCTTTGTTTTTTATGCCTACCCAGACGATCTAAAGTGATCATCAAACTCATCCTAATCTAAAATGTAAAGTTATACCAATCGAAAGAATACCAAACGACTGTGTTTAGCTAACAAGGGGAGGCCGCCAATTGTGAAATTCATATTCGATTCATACTGCGCATAATAAAAGCTCATGGCCAGAGGTGTAATGTGGCAAAGCACCAAGATGCACTTCTCAGCCGTTGTCGAGAAAATCGAGTTAAAAGAAACCGTTGCGGTGAAATATTCTCTACGATTAATAATTTTCTACAGCGTCGTGGCGCAGCGGTAAGCGCTCGGGTTCGTAACCCGAAGGTCGCCAGACCGAATCCCGCGCCACGCAACTTCTTTTCATTATTAGTTTTTTTGTAGTTCAAATATATACCGCTCTCCAATTGTACCGCCTCCATTTTTCCGTTTGTTTAACAGGGTGTACCAAAACTCTCACGTCCGCACTGATTTTCGACGATGTTATAAGTTGCGCTAGGGACCGCATCTACCTTCTTTCGAAGTTAGCAGGCAACTACGCTGTTATGCGGCGGCTCGTTTCGGCCCATTCAACATCTGTCCATCAAGTGTGACGAGCGAGTAACGGAGTTTATATTTCATACCTGCCACAGCAAATTTGTGTTCGTGGGGTCTCTATTCTAATTCGAACGTTTTACTTACGCTATACCTATTCGTTTCGGAATATCGTTTCTACGTCTTCCGTTAATTATACGTGGTAAACATTATGCAGACAATTAATAACATTTGTGAAATACATCTTTATTTGCGGAAAACATAATGATGTTCGAAGTCGCCAGTTTTTCCACGACAAACGACTTTCAACAACTTATTATATGCATAATTGTTGCAGCTGATTGCCGGGAATTATATATATATATATATATATATATATATATATATACATATATATATATATATATATATTTGAATTACAAAAAACAAATACTAAAAAAAAAAAAAGGTTGCATGGCGCGAGATTCGATCCGGCGACCTTCGGATTACAAGCCCGAGCGCTTACCGCTGCGCCACGACGCTATAGAAAATTGGTTATCGTAGAGAGTATTTCACCGCAACGGTTTCTTTTAACTGTCGGTTTTCTCGACAACGGCTGAGAAGTGCATCTTGGTGCTATGCCACATTACACCTCTGGCCATGAGCTTTTATTATGCGCAGTACGAATCGAATCTGAATTTCACAATTGGCGGCCTCCCCTTGTAAGTATAAGGTAATAATGACGTATATGAATAGTAGCAGGTTCAGTTCAACAGAGCTGTCCACACCAAGAGAAACACTCAGGTAATCAACGTCTTGTCTCGCTTGAGCCTGCGCCACGAGAGTGTGTAGGCGTTTGTCTCAGTGACCTCTGCACGTTCTATTCGGCTGCAGTATGGCACCAGGAGGTAGTAGTAATGAAGTGGGAAAGCACACACTAAAAGATACATTATTGAGATGCAAGCTTGGAAATTATTATACACTGACGGAAAACAACAGCAACACCAAGAAGGAGTTGTGTGATATAAACGAAAGTTGATAGGCATTTTGTACATCTGAAAGATGATGTCTATTCAAGTTATGTCTATTCAAATTTCGCGCCAGTCGCGTGAGAATGGTGCTAGTAGCGCTAGGGATTTGCTTTCAATAAACGCTATAATGGTTATGAGCGTTATTTACCTATGATATTGAACGTGTTGAGTTGATGTTAGTCAAGAATGCCTTTAAAGCGGCATAGACGTCATCGTCAACATCTCACAGAGTTTGAACGGGCTTCCACAAGGAGCCGGATGTTCCTTCTCCAATGCTGCAGAAAGACTTCACAATAGTGTACAGTTGGAAGAAAACCGGGATCTACGGCCACGTGGCACTACCGAGGGGAAGACCATTGTGTTCGGTCTATGGATCTGGCGGCAGCAATTTGAGCAGCACAGTAACACACTTCAAGGACAGCGTTTGCCAGACGCCCTGTAACGTGCATTCCACTGACTCCAAACGACCGCCATTTGCGACTTCAGTAGTGTAAAGCGAGAACTGATTGGTGGGCAGGGTGGAAGTCTGATGTGCTTTGTGATCAAAGCTGGTTCTCACTGGGAGCCAGTGATAGCCGTGTGTTGTTAGAAGAAAGCAGCTGAGGGCCTGCAAACAGTCTGTCTGAATGCTAGACAAACTGGACCGACAACTGGAGTTTTGGTCTGCAGTGCGATGGATGACGGTGGGAGCACTTTCGTGCTTATCGCACGCACCGTGACTGTGTACGTCAATTTAGTGATTCGACCTGTTGTGCTGCCATTCGTGAACATTCCAGTGGGTGTTTTCCAAATGGACGACTCTCTCCCACGTTCCGCCGTTGTAGGCCAACATGCTCTACAGAGTAATGGCATGTTACCTTGAGCTGTGCGATCACCGTATCTGTCTCCAATCACGCACGTATTTCACATCGTCGGACGACAACTCCAGCGCCATCCTCAAATAGTATTACCGTCCCTGTATTGATTGTCCAAGTGCGACAGGCATGGAACTCCATCCCACGAACTGACAACCTACATCTGTAGAACACAATGAATGCACGTTTGCATGCTTGCATTCAGCATTCTGTCAATTAAACCAGTCAAGTGCAGCATTTCACATTTGCCGTGGCTTATCTCGCTCTTATATTAACATGTGATCTGGGAATGGTAATCACTTAAATATGTTACTAGACAATTGTATTCTAGAAATGTCATTACTCTAGATATATTATTTTTTGCTGTCGCGATTTTTTCCGTGGGCGAATAAGTGGATACTTGGTGACGTGATACTGAATAAATCCATAGAAATTTATGGCAAAATTTAACTAAAAGAATGGATTGTTTAATAGGGTGGAGGTGGGTTGTTTGGGGGAAGAGACCAAACAGCGAGGTCATCGGTCTCATCGGATTAGGGAAGGACGGGGAAGGAAGTCGGCCGTTCCCTTTCAATGGAACCATACCGGCATTTGCCTGGAGCGATTTAGGGAAATCACGGGAAACTTAAGTCAGGATGGCCGGACGCGGGACTGAACCACCGTCCTCCCGAATGCGAGTCCGGTGTGCTATAACCACTGCGCCACCACGCTCGGTGGTCGTTTAATAGGAAACGTACTGAAGCAACAGATATTAGTGAATTTACTAGTGGATGAAGACGTGTGGGTGGTAAACTGTGTAGGAGGAGGCCAATGTTTGACTACAATGAGCAGGTCCAGGAGGTTGTCGATTGCAGTAATTTTGCCTGCATTGGATTGTCTAGCGTGGAGAGCTGGATAAGACTCACATCGGACTGGCGATTACAACAGTAGCAAAACATGCCCAAGTGTCGGCCTCCGTAGAGTAGCGGTAGCGTTACCGCCTACAACGTAGGGGGCCCGGGTTCGATTCCCGGCAGGGGAGTGGGTGTTGTTCATCATCATTTTCATCACCATTGACTCGCAAGTCGCCGATGTGGCGTCACCTAAAATGGACTTGCAATACGGCGTCCGAACTCACCCGAAAGGGGCCTCCCGGCCAAGAAGGACCAACAATGCCATACGATCATTTCCATTTTCGATGCGGAAGTGTTACTTTGTTCATTTAGTACAACAGTTCCATGTAGTCATTTGTATGTAAATTACAGTAATTTGCTTAGGATTTATCCTCAGTGGGCATGTCGAAGAATAAGTAAAATACCGTGAAGAGACAAAGTAGCAAATGTACTGAAGTGTATTAACAAAGAAATTTTCAATACAATCAAGAGAAGAAAACTTCAATAGTTTGCCCGTAGTAACAAATACTTAACTTTGTGTTCTTCCTTACGGCACGCCTTGTCATGGGGGAAGCCTCGTTAGAGAGGTTCACCGCATGAGCGTCGAGGGAAGTGGTTCCAGTGGTGGTTTCCCGTTGCCTTCCACTGATTGTAACAAAATGATAATGAGGACAACACAGCACCCTTTCCCTGAGCGGAGAAAAACTCCGACCCAGCCGGGAATCGAACCTGGGACTCTTGGCGTGACAGACCGCAGCGCTGACCACTCAACTTTCGAGGCGGACAGTAACGAACACAACCAGATGCAAATAATACTTGTAGGAAGACATGGTCCGGACGTGGGAGATTATCCTGGCTAAAGACATTAAGCCAATGGTTTCGTCTGAACACAGAATCGCGTTCAGAAAAGCCACGGACAAACAAAAGACGGTGCCACTGATCGCCAGTGATATTGGAGGACGAGGCACTTAAAGAAGAAAAATAAGTTCTGTGTTGCAAATATAGCAACATGAATGAGTTCAGCACCATTTCCACTAATCATTTTTCCTCCATCGGATGCTCATATATGGTTTACAGTTTGCAGAGTCTATAATTTCCACATTTATCAATCCGTTATTGAATGGGTGTGTCTATGAACCTGTAGTAAAATTACTTTCTTTTTAAATACTACATTTTACAACTGATTCAGGCTTGCCAATTTTATTTTATTGTGAACTATACTGATCCGCGAAATCATTACAAACTTACTTTCGCGTTTGGATAACGTTCTGAGTTCTTGATTGTGCAATAATACTGTCGGTACCCATCTCCGATACCAATAAAAAAAGTTTTGATTCTAAGCATCCACGCTTAGCGATGAACCACTCTTTTTATTTCAGAATGAACCTTTGGTTCAGTAGAACAGAGTGCACTTAGTCTAAGCAGATTGAAAACATTTGTACATCCGGGTCCGAGCTTCGTAGCTAGCCTTTCGTGGTCAATGTTCTTACCGACTATGCGACTTACGCACAACCGGAATCTCACCCGCCAGTGCTTCACTCTGCTCACAACTTGCACAACTCTTTCCTTCCGCATCACACTTGTTGTTCTCGCTTCCTTTGCTTACAGAGGCCGACTTGCCGGGACCCACTTAATATCCGACAAATGAAACGTGAAACTAACGGGAAGCCTCCAGAAAATCAGTCAGGTAATTTAAGGAATACACTTTCTGTTCATAAGTATCCCGACACTCCTACGTACCGAGCGAGATGGCGCAGTGGTTAGAGCATTCGAGAAGACGAAGGTTCAAAGACGTGTCCGCCCATCTTGATTTAGGTCTTCCGTGAATTCCCTAAATAACTTCAGGCAAATGCTGAAGTGGTTCCTTTGAAAGGACATGACCGACTTCTTTCCCCAACTCTGTCTAATCCGATGGGACCGATGACCTGGCTGTTTGGTTCCTACCCCCAAACCAACCAATCAAACCAACACTGCTATGTAATGTGGAATTGACCACAAGATCTCACGAGAAGTGGAACTGCCACTATAAAAGTAGGCGGGGAGTGTAGTGTTGTCAACAGAGAAACTGGAAAAGCAGAATGGGTCGGTCGGGAGAACCCAGTGATTTCGAACGTGGACCAGTCGTTGGTTGTCACCTGAGTAACACATCCACCGGGACATTTCACCCCCAATGAAGCTCAACCGAGCGAGGTGGAGCAGTGGTTAGCACACTGCACTCGCATTCGGGAGGACGACGGTTCATTCCCGTCTCCGGCCATCTTGATTTAGGTTTTCCGTGATTTCCCTAAAATCACTTCAGGCAAATGCCGGGATGGTTCCTTTGAAAGGGCACGGCCGATTTCCTACCCCATCCTTCCCTCACCCGAGCTTGCGCTCCGTCTCTAATGACCTCGTTGTCGACGGGACGTTAAACACTAATCTCCTCCTCCTCCTTCCCAATGAAGCTGTCCAAGCCGATACCTGGCGATGTGAGTGTCCAAGTGCAAACGCTGAGGAACAGCAGCAGTTAAACCATGACCACGTAGATTCCGCGTACAGGCAGATAGGGACCATCAAACATTGCGGAGAGTGGTTGTAAAGCAGTCACCTGAAATCAGCCGAAAGAGTCACTTGTGGGTTGCGAGATGGTAGCAGTAGTAGACTTAGGACAATTACTGTGCGTAGGGAGTTAAAATGAACGGGGTGTAATGGTCTAATAGCTCCTCAGAAGCCAAACATTTCTGTAGTCACTGCTAAGCGACGCTTGAGGTTGTGTAAACAGTGCCGCCACTGGATGACTGGAAACGGGTGATTTAGTGTGGTGAATCACACTATAGTTTGTGACACGCGAGAAGGCGTTATCGGGGACTGGGTGACGGGGTTCGCTAGGAGTGAATTAGCCGGTTGGCCTACGTGAGAGGGAGTCTCGACCTAGCTATTCCGTCTTGAAAATGCAGGGTAAGAACTAGAAGACAGCTTGAAACGGCTTCAACAAAAAGTGCCTTACAATTCCTAGTATATTTTCTAAAATTTATTTTCTTCTTCTACTTTTACTGGTCAGGCTTCATACCCGCAAAAACAGGCCAAGTCCTTTTACAGAGAAGATGGTTTGAGATATCCTTCCTTCCATACATAATATTGGTACCGTTCCCACTCTACGACTAATACGAGTCCCTTTTAGAGCTTCTGGCGAGCTCTAACTCTTTGACTAATTCTCTGTTTCTTTCAAACTCTCGAGGAGGGCCTTGTTTCCTAGTGTTGTTCTGTCTTTCCCCTTCATTCCAGTCTGTCTCTGACATGTGGTGCTGAAGGCATGTTGCTTTCTTATTGGCTTTAATTTGCACTCGTCCTCAGTACTTTCTATAGGCTGGGTAGAGGAGGAGAAGAGTCTGTCCACAGACAGCGTTTCTAGCCTATTTTTGGCTTTATGTGACGTACAGGTTCCTTTTCCACAACACCTCTCTCTGTGGTCTTCTATACCCGTGCTCGCAGTTACTTCAGAAAAATTTCCCCTCCCTTGTTTCTTTCTAGATTTGTACTGAGTATACTAGCAACAATACAATGTAATGCTGCTATGTCCACATCTCATCCGGACGTGGCCGCCATCCTGGTGCCGACAGTGTACTAGCTGGCACACTACCGATTCCCGATACTGCATTGAATCCGACTTCTTTTTCTTTACAGAACATGGCCCTTTCTTCTCTGGATACGACGGAGTTTTCATATGACGTATACCCGGAGAAACTTTCCTGTCATTATCTGTAGCACAAATGTGAAGTGCAGACGAGGTACTCTATCGTATGGGGGTGTATTTCCTGGTCAGGGCGTGGTCCCCTTATTACAGTTAGAAGACGCTAGATGGGTAAGGACGTGAACATATTTTACTGCATCGTGTACTACGTACAGTGGTGGAACAGTACGGAGACAATGACTGTCTGTATCAGCATGGTACCCTGTCATAATGCAGCATCTCTAAAGAAATGGTTTATGAACAATAACATTCTGAAATAGACTGGTCTGCCCAGAATCGTTACTTGAACGCAGTGGAACACCTTGAGATGAGTCAGAACGTCGCCTTCGCTCCGGTCCTCAGGGCCCAGCATCACAACCTCTCGTTTAGGCTCTTGAGGAAGAATGGGCGGCCATTCCTTCACAGACACTCAGATACCTCACTGAAAGTGTCCCCAGCAGATTCAAGAAATCGTAATGGCGAAGGGTATCTTATATAAACGTCCTGTAGCATGTGTCCGGATATTTTTGATCACATAAAGACCTAAGTCGTAACAAGGCCTCGGGAGTAGACAATATTCCATTAGAACTACTGACAGCTTTGGGAGAGCCAGTCCTGACAAAACTCTACCATCTGGTGAGCAAAATGTATGAGACAGGCGAAATACCCGCAGACTTCAAGAAGAATATAATAATTACAATCCCAAAGAAAGCAGAGGTTGACAGATATGAAAATTACCGATCTATCAGTTTAATAAGTCACGGCTGCAAAATACTAACGCGAATTCTTTACAGACGAATGTAAAAACTGGTAGAAGCCGACCTCGGGGAAGATCAGTTTGGATTCCGTAGAAATGGAACACGTGAGACAATACTGACCCTACGACTTATCTTAGAAGCTAGATTAAGTAAAGACAAACCTACGTTTCTAGGATTTGTAGACTTAGAGAAAGCTTTTGACAATGTTAACTGGAATACTCTTTCAAATTCTGAAGGTGGCAGGGGGAAAATACAGTGAACGAAAGGCTATTTACAATTTTTACAGAAACCACATGGCAGTTATAAGAGTCGAGGGGCATGAAAGGGAATCAGTGGTTGGGAAGGGAGTGAGACAGGGTTGTAGCCTATCCCCGATGTTATTCAATCTGTATATTGAGCAAGCAATAAAGGAAACAAAAGAAAAATTCGGAGTAGGAATTAAAATCCATGGAGAAGAAATAAAAATTTTGAGGTTCGCTGATGACATTGTAATTCTGTCAGAGACAGCAAAGGACTCTGAAGAGCAGTTGAACAGAATGGACAGTGTCTTGAAAGGATGATATAAGATGAACATCAACAAAACGAGGATAATGGAATGTAGTCGAATTAAGTCGGGTGATGCTGAGGGGATTAGATTAGGAAATGAGACACTTAAAGTAGTAAAGGAGTTTTGCTATTTGGGGGGCAAAATAACTGATGATGGTCGAAGTAGAGAGGATATAAAATGTAGACTGGCAATGTCAGGGGAAGCGTTTCTGAAGAAGAGAAATTTGTTAACATCGAGTATAGATTTAAGTGTCAGGAAGTCGTTTCAGAAAGTATTTCTATGGAGTCTAGCCATGTATGGAAGTGAAACATAGACGATAAATAGTTTGGACAAGAAGATAATAGAAGCTTTCAAAATGTGATGCTACAGAAGAATGCTGAAGATTAGATGGGTAGATCACGTAACTAATGAGGAGGTATTGAATAGAATTGGGGGGAAGAGGAGTTTGTGGCACAACTTAACTAGAAGAAGGGATCGGTTGGTAGGACATGTTCTGAGGCTTCAAGGGATCACCAGTTTAGTATTGGAGGGCAGCGTGGAGGGTAAAAATCGTAGAGGGAGACCTGGAGATGAATACACTAAGCACATTCAGAAGGATTTAGGCTGCAGTAGGTACTGGGAGATGAAGAAGCTTGCACAGGATAGAGTAGCACGGAGAGCTGCATCAAACCAGTCTCAGGACTGAAGACCACAACAACAACAACAACAATGTATATTTTACAGATCCATAGTTCTGTTCGTCTGTGCTGCGACCCTTCATTAAAACCAGATCGAAAGTTGCGTAATAAACGTGAGTAGCCGGCTGACAATGAACACGCTGAGCTGTTCCATTGTTAACGTTAAAGCCGGTCTCCCACGGCCCACGCGCCGGGTCCAACGCGCGCGCGCGCCACTGAATGCTCGGCCCATCTGCACGCACCCTCGCCGCCCACACACCACCCTGCCCTCATCCGCAATGGCGCTAAACGCTGCCGCCCACGCCGGGCAGCGTAAAGCCGTCACGCCCACGCAGTCAGCCCGAAATGCCTACAAACCGGCACGTGTTCCCAAAGGACAATAAGGTGGGCGGCACTCGACAATCAATTTACGTGGATGGCGCGGAGACCATCTGCTGCCCCTTTAACCCCTTATTTAATCTCGAGCTCATAATGTCAAATGTAAGCCTCTCCAGGACATTGACACGTTACAAATGTTACGACTCAAACGTCGCCGCCCACCACGTTATAAGCTGATTCCCTACGCAGTATTCGCTGTTTTTCTGCGTAGATTACTTTCACAACTGTGGATAGCCGTTCACTTCTTATTACAATTCAAATGTGTGTGAGTTCCTAAGGGACCAAAGTGCTGAGGTCATCGGTCCCTAGACTTACACACTACTTAAACTAACTTAACGCTAAGGACAACACTCACACCCGTGCCCGAGGGAGTATTCGAACCTCCGGCGGGAGGGGCCGCGTGCAATCCGTGACATGGCGCCTCTAACCGAGCGGCCACTCCGCGCGGTCATATTACAATGAAGTGAGCATCACTGGCATTATGTACGAGGCGTGTTTTTTAAGTAAGTAACGTTTTGAAATTAAAAAAAGACATGCTAAGATATCTCAATAAATTTATTTTTACATGAAAGCCTGTACCTTAATCTACGCACTGACGCCATTGCAGTCTGATTCTTCGTTGTTTACGTTGTGTACTGAGTGTTTAAGATACCTCCGATAATCGTGAGTCCCGCCGACTGTGAAGTAGAGGATGTTATAAGATTTCTTAGTGCTAAAGGCCTAAAAGCGATCGATATCCATCATGAGATCCGTGCAGTTTACCGAGAAAACATTATGAGTGGTGGAATGTTAAGAAAGTGGGTAAGAGCTTTTAAAGATGGCTGCACAAATGTGCATGATGAACAACGGTGTGGGCGTCCTTCGGTCGTTAATGAAAGTTTGGTGCAGGAAGTATATAATAAGGTGAGAGAACACATACGCTTTACGAGTTCCTCCTTGCGGGATGAGTTTCCTAATGTTTCTCGTAGTGTTTCGTATGGCATTGTGACCGAGCACTTGAATTGCCGAAAATTGTGCGCACGTTGGGTACCGAAAATGTTGACGGATGTACACAAAACCAAATTTTTTGACAGTGCATTGACTTTCCTTGACCGGTACCACAGCGACGGTGATGATTTCTTAAGCAAAATTGTTACGGGCGATGAAACATGGGTGGCCTACGTCACACCAGAATCAAAGCAACAGTCCATGGAAGTTGAGGAAGGGCATCGTTTTGCTGCAAGACAATGCCCGTCCGCATGTGGCGAATCAGACCAAAGATCTCATCACATCTTTTCGGTGGGAAACTCTAGATCATCCTCCGTACAGCACCGATCTTGCGCCCAGTGACTACCATCTGTCCCTGCATTTGAAGAAACACCTGGTCGGTCAGTGTCCTCAAGTCGATGACGAAGTCAAAACAGTGATGATGAAGTCAGGCGGCAGATTTCTATGAGGAGGGTATTCAAAAACGGGTACAACGGCATGACAAGTGCTTCAATATTGATGGAAATTATGTATAAAAGTAGATTAAGGTACAGGCTATCATGTAAAAATCAAATTATTGAGATATCTTAGCACGTATTTTTCTAATTTCAAAACGGTACTTACTTCAAAAAACACACCTCGTATTTCGATTTATTACATTACTGTTTGGCAGAAGTGAAACACTAAGATCGAGATATATGAGAGCAATGAAATTTATTCCACCCATTAGTGACATGACGTACACAAATGATTTTGGAAATTCAGTACAGAGTAGCGCCTCCACATGCTGCAGTCAGAGCTGCTAGATGTGATGATATGGAATCGAAGAACGCCTGAATACGGTGCTGGAGAATACGCTGCCACGCAGTTTGTCGGCCGTATCCTCAAAGCATGAGCGGTGGCTGCAGGAAGACCTGAACGAACAAGTTGCTGACCAACCATATCCCAGCTATGTTTGGTAGGTGACATGTCAGGCTAGCGGGCAGACCAGGCAAGCAGTGGCATATTCCTCACCACATGTGGCCGTGCATTGTACTGCTGATATATGGCACATGGAACGGCATGCAGGAGGGGCATTTTCTCGGGTTATAAAACTTCCCTGATGTAGCGGTAACTGCTCATAGTGCCCTTAAGACGTAGGACGCGAGATCACACGTTATAGGCAACGTCCCCCTAAACAATCACACTTGGCGTTTGTCCACTATTCCGCTCAGTGAAAGAGTCTTCCCGAGTGCGATTACTACAGAGGCTTCAAAAGCGTATGCGGTCATTACTGTAAGACAAGTTGAAGTGTCCGAAGATACTACATTTTGCCACTTAGCACGGCAGTGTCTTCGTTAACGTACCAATTACAGTCTGCAGCGTTGGTGGGTTCCGGTCAATGGAAGCCGTCGCAATGGCATGCGTGCCACCAGTCCAGCCCGCAGAAGATGGCGTCCAACCATCAGCGCTGACATTTCCTCACCTGAAACTTCCTGGCAGATTAAAACTGTGTGCCCGACCGAGACTCGAACTCGGGACCTTTGCCTTTCGCGGGCAAGTGCTCTACCATCTGAGCTACCGAAGCGCGACTCACGCCCGGTGCTCACAGCTTTACTTCTGCCAGTATCTCGTCTCCTACCTTCCAAACCTTACAGAAGCTTCTGTAAGGTTTGGAAGGTAGGAGACGAGATACTGGCAGAAGTAAAGCTGTGAGTACCGGGCGTGAGTCGTGCTTCGGTAGCTCAGATGGTAGAGCACTTGCCCGCGAAAGGCAAAGGTCCCGAGTTCGAGTCTCGGTCGGGCACACAGTTTTAATCTGCCAGGAAGTTTCATATCAGCGCACACTCCACTGCAGAGTGAAAATCTCATTCTGGATTTCCTCACCTGTTGCAGTTCTTCAAGGTCACACCAACACAATGGACGATCTGTACCCAGGGACGGTGGCAAGGGGGGGGGGGGAGTGTGTGTCTATGGGGGCTATAGCCCCCCCTCCCCCAATGGAGTATCATATTACACTGGATAAAATGACTTCAGAAATCAGCGAATACATTACTTCAACAGATCCAGAAGGAGAGCTGAAACTATGGAAGAAAAGGTGGGTTGATGAAAGTAAAAGATCTGAAACAGCAACTGAAGATTTAAAGAACTGTGACAAGCAGTTTTTCCCAAATGTATATGTTTTACTTCAAATATTTGGGACTATTCGTGTCACCACAGGCACTCCTGAACGTAGCTTCGTTACTTTGAGAAGAATAAAGACTTATTTGCTTAACACAATGTGGCAGGTGAGACTAAGTGTATTGGCTCTTGCGAATATCCACAAAGAAAGAGATATGGAGATTGAAAATATCATTTACACATTCAGTAAAAAGAAACAGAGACGAATGAGCGTGACAAATTGGGCTGAAAACGGAAGTATCCAGTGGATTTCGTCACAGAATTTTTTTTATGTCCATGTCAAGTTCAAGCTTTTACATTCATGTCATCTTCTGTACCTAGAAAATTAATGAAAACTTATTTGTTGTAAGTTGACCTTTCTTAAGGTTTAAGTAATTTATAAAAGCTCCCATGTTAAAATAAGTTTTTTTTTTTTTTACCCCGAACCCCAAAACAGTTACAAAAACTACTTTCAACAACACAAGATTTTACCAATTTGTCGGTGGTGGACTCTCCTTTTGTTAAGCGATATTCCATTCCCCCAAACCCCCTCCCCCCATTAGCTCCCACCCCGTCCCCCTTGACCGACTTCTAGAATCGCCTCTATATGTCCCTTACAGCCAAGAGGACAATATGGCGGTTATCTCGCGTTGTCGTAAAGTAACCTGAGGGCGCTGTGGACGGTCCTTTTCTCTCCACTGGCTCCACGTACACCCTAACTGTTGAGGCAGTGTGCCTTGTACAAGTCGCATTGTCACGGAACGAGAGACCCGCCTCCTGGAAACCAATCACTCTGCCCCTTTAAAACGCACTCACATGGCGATATTTCACTTTGTGACAGCGAGGAATGGTGGCACGTGGTTACACATTTTCACTTTCTATGACGGCTCCACACAGACTAAGCATTATGTACAGGGTGTTTCAGAAATGACCGGTATATTTGAAACGGCAATAAAAACTAAACGAGCAGCGATAGAAATACACCGTTTGTTGCAATATGCTTGGGACAACAGTACATTTTTCAGGCGGACAAACTTTCGAAATTACAGTAGTTACAATTTTCAACAACAGATGGCGCTGCAAGTGATGTGAAAGATATAGAAGACAACGCAGTCTGTGGGTGCGCCATTCTGTACGTCGTCTTTCTGCTGTAAGCGTGTGCTATTCACAACGTGCAAGTGTGCTGTAGACAACATGGTTTATTCCTTAAAACAGAGGATTTTTCTGGTGTTCGAATTCCACCGCCTAGAACACAGTGTTGTTGCAACAAGACGAAGTTTTCAACAGAGGTTTAATGTAACCAAAGGACCGAAAAGCGATACAACAAAGGATCTGTTTGAAAAATTTCAACGGACTGGGAATGTGACGGATGAACGTGCTGGAAAGGTAGGGCGACCGCGTACGGCAACCACAGAGGGCAACGCGCAGCTAGTGCAGCAGGTGATCCGACAGCGGCCTCAGGTTTCCGTTCGCCGTGTTGCAGCTGCGGTCCAAATGACGCCAACGTCCACGTATCGTCTCGTGCGCCAGAGTTTACACCTCTATCCATACAAAATTCAAACGCGGCAACCCCTCAGCGCCGCTACCATTGCTGCACGAGAGACATTCGCTAACGATATAGTGCACAGGATTGATGACGGCGATATGCATGTGGGCAGCATTTGGTTTACTGACGAAGCTTATTTTTACCTGGACGGCTTCGTCAATAAACAGAACTGGCGCATATGGGGAACCGAAAAGCCCCATGTTGCAGTCCCATCGTCCCTGCATCCTCAAAAAGTACTGGTCTGGGCCGCCATTTCTTCCAAAGGAATCATTGGCCCATTTTTCAGATCCGAAACGATTACTGCATCTCGCTATCTGGACATTCTTCGTGAATTTGTGGCGGTACAAACTGCCTTAGATGACACTGCGAACACCTCGTGGTTTATGCAAGATGGTGCCCGGCCGACGTCTTTAATTTCCTGAATGAATATTTCGATGGTCGTGTGATTGCTTTGGGCTATCCGAAACATACAGGAGGCGGCGTGGATTGGCCTCCCTATTCGCCAGACATGAACCCCTGTGACTTCTTTCTGTGGGGACACTTGAAAGACCAGGTGTACCGGCAGAATCCAGAAACAATTGAACAGCTGAAGCAGTACATCTCATCTGCATGTGAAGCCATTCCGCCAGACACGTTGTCAAAGGTTTCGGGTAATTTCATTCAGAGACTACGCCATATTATTGCTACGCATGGTGGATATGTGGAAAATATCGTACTATAGAGTTTCCCAGACCGCAGCGCCATCTGTTGTTGAAAATTGTAACTACTGTAATTTCGAAAGTTTGTCTGCCTGAAAATGTACTGTTGTCCCAAGCATATTGCAACAAACGGTGTATTCCTATCGCTGCTCGTTTAGTTTTTATTGCCGTTTCAAATATACCTGTCATTTTTGAAACACCCTGTAACACCGACCTTCCCAGTCACACAAAGGACGGCGCTGTTGGGCCTACGTGTACGTCACTTATCTGCCGTTTAAATCACTTATTATGGTTGCACTGTTCTGTACATCGTCTTATTTTTGCATTTTGCAGACCACTGCATCTGAGTGTTTCACTTTTTACAAACGTCAGTGTATTTTCACATTATTAGCGTGCGCATCTCTGCAGTTTCGAAACTCTTGCTTGACGTTTCGGTTCAATTTACTGTTTCGTTTTTCAGGCGAACGACTGTGGTAGTTGACTTTCGGTATAAGGAGTCACCCTTATTCTGCTGCTGGCCTTCTCAACAGAGGAGCAGGATCACCTTGCCTTGTGGTGTGACATTGTCTGCCAGGGTGGAAGAATCAGCAATTATCGAGGCCGTGAGGTAGCGGTATACAACGAAAATCACTACACTGAATATACGTAAATTGAATTCACAGAACATACTGCTTTCCACAATTATCTCACGATTATAACTTTCTTCGTAAATAAATTCCTCTGTCAAGCCCGTCTCCCGTTCGGATCTGTGATGGTGATTGCCCTGGGAAGATTACCAGAAAGACGAATAACAAAGACCGGTTCACAGTGGGCGTCAAGGAACGAAACGGAATGGCAGATCATTCCACGATACATTCCAAATGTCGACGTCCACAGAGTCAATGGAACGGAGCTGGATCTCAGCGTCAAGGATTCATCTATATCTACATCATACTCCCCAAGCTACCTGACGGTTATTGGCAGTAGATGAATCCTAATGGTGACGCTGCTTCTTTATTGAAACAACTCCCCATATGGCCTCCCAGTGCTGTGTGAAGACAGTTCCAGACCACCCTATCTCAGAAAAATCCAAGGGGGTAGCGGGAATCGAACGCGGGTCCTCCGACACCAGAGGTGCGACGCTAGCGATTACCGCCCCCTATCTGTTTCTTCGTCGTCTTTCGTTTTGATGAAGATCGGTTCTGTGTGCACGTGCTATGACCTCGTTTCAACTTCTATTCGATGAAATCATTAATCAATGCATTATTATTATTCCTAGTATTATTACAGTTATTATTGCAGAGAGTTGCCACCCTTCTAAACGAATGCACTGAGCAACCTCGCCTGTAACCGTTCGGCTGTTCAGGCTCTCAGCTATTTAGCACCTTGACAAACTAACTTTTTGAGGCAGAAATTTCTCGACGATATGTAGAAGGATTCTGTTACGACGCTACGTAGATACACGTTTTAATCCATTTATAGTGACTTTGCAAGTGTTGACAAATTGCAGTTAATTTTCCTGCTGTCAACATAACAACTCATAGGTAACAAAAGTTATTTCATAATTCTACAGCAAAAGGAGATAATTTTTTCTATGCTATCTAGATTAAACGTCCCGTAAATAATCAAGAATTTTATCTTTACGTACTTTAAACCGGATGTACTATGACTGCCGTGGTTGCTTTGACCATACACCAAAAGTTTCACCGTTCTCTGCTAGCTCCCGGCTGGGTATTTGGTGTATACTATTTGGCGGTGAATTCTATTAACACCAATAAAGTGAGTCATGTAGTGCCGATCTTCTTGCGCAACGGTTGGCTTACCTGTTGCGACTTATAATTGAATTCGAAAAGTGTGTTAAAATTAGGCTGTGCACAATCCACCGATATAGTTTAAGTGCAAACCGATCCGTGTTTTCAAATATATCATGTATGTTACTCCATTAATTCTCAGAACAGACCACTCATTAGCTTTTTGCATATGTGTTTATACTTGTTACTATATAACTATTTCTGAGATCTTGTGCATGATATGCCTATTTCTGGGTTACTTCGACCACTGGACATTGTTACCTAAGAACCTGTATATATAATTTACTAAACAATGTTCTTGCCAATGACAAGGTGGAACTAGGGAATACATACATTAGTCATTGGTATATAGATGAAGGCTCGTTTGCAATTGTTAATGTATCTACAACTAACAAAAACAAATGTCAATTATATATCGCTGAAATTGCTAGCTGTTGTGATTCAGGTACAACATATAAAGTCAAATACTTCCGGAAACAAGAAAATAATTTTCTTTGGCAACAAGCGCCAAGTATTGTCTCGATAAATGAAGAACATATAACCTTAATTTTAACTGCAACTGATATCTTGAAATGAGGGTTTAGGTAAGATGGACTAAGCTGAAGATATTAGGCTCAGGTGAATTTGGAGCTATGTGTGTAGTCTCTATATTAGTTCCTTTCACTATATTTACAATTCTGACGATACCTCACACTGACATATACAATGTACTAAGTGTTTTCTTTAAGAAAACTTTAGATCAATGTAGCTATTTCTGGTTGGTCAAAATTTCATTCTGTTTTTGAAATACTAGTCACAAATGGATTGTTAGCTGACTGCCATGATACAAGTATAAGCCCCAAATCCATGCTAATTTCAACCGTTTAAATTTTTTTCCATTACTTCCTCTGCATTTTAGAAAATTTGTTGTACTTCCTTCACACAAGCCCCTGTGCTCACTAACACAAATATCGCAGCAGTTAAAAAACAGTAATGATAATCACATTTGAATGGGAAAGTGGGTCAAAGTATACTTAGCTTACAGTACCTTAAAACCGGCATTATTAATGCGAATAATTTAACGTTACAGAGTAAGAATAGGAAATAAATCAGGACCCACCCACATTATCACATGACGTACAGCGGGTGCGTGACTGCCTTACCAACTTTCGTATTTGTAGAAACGATGGTCGCTTGGGACAATTAAAAGGGATCAGTGAATCTTGCATCGTAATTATGCTGACTTTCACTTCTTTTTTACTACCGTTTCGTAGCCTATGATATTATTTCTTGACAATATTCCTAAAAACTCTGTTCGTTTAGTCATTTATCTGAAAATGGGCTTTGTAAACTGTTAACATAACATAAATACTGAAAGCATCCATGGTTGTGGCTTCGGCGCATCCTCAACTATTATTTTTTGGATTGATTGACCTATCTACATCTATATCTACATATACATCCACACTCTGCGATGCACCTCACGCTGTGTGGCGGAGAGTTCTTCTGACATCACAATATTTTTTTCCCCTTTCCTCTCTCATTCGCGAATGGTGCGAGGGATGAATGGTTGTCAATAAACTTCCGTATGAACTCTAACTTACCTCAATTTTCTAGTAGTCATTTTTCTAAATTTATGTGAGGGGAAAGTAACGTATACTCACAGGATTTCAAAAGTAAATCTTTCCATGATGAACAACGCCCATCTTGTAGCAACTGAAACTAAATTTTATTGATCATCTACGTGGAGTTCCAGCGTCTACTAAACGATACCGTGACGAAACGTACTGCTTGTCAATTCTCTAGCTCTTCTCTTAACCCAATCTGATTGTGTGTCCGACAAAGATGAGGGCTCGGCACAGCTCCGTCTCAATCCTACAGCAAAAGCAGTTCATTGTTTCAGAAGTTTTCATTGGAGCCCGCTACAGCCTCCTAGGCTTTGATTCTTAGTTGTCCTCTGAGTATCATCAGGTTGAAACGGGATCAGCATATACAGGGTGTTTCAAAAATGACCGGTATATTTGAAACGGCAATAAAAACTAAACGAGCAGCGATGGAAATACACCGTTTGTTGCAATATGCTTGGGACAACAGTACATTTTCAGGCAGACAAACTTTCGAAATTACAGTAGTTACAATTTTCAACAACAGATGGCGCTGCAAGTGATGTGAAAGATATAGAAGACAACGCAGTCTGTGGGTGCGCCATTCTGTACGTCGTCTTTCTGCTGTAAGCGTGTGCTATTCACAACGTGCAAGTGTGCTGTAGACAACATGGTTTATTCCTTAAAACAGAGGATTTTTCTGGTGTTCGAATTCCACCGCTTAGAACACAGTGTTGTTGCAACAAGACGAAGTTTTCAATGGAGGTTTAATGTAACCAAAGGACCGAAAAGCGATACAATAAAGGATCTGTTTGAAAAATTTCAACGGACTGGGAATGTGACGGATGAACGTGCTGGAAAGGTAGGGCGACCGCGTACGGCAACCACAGAGGGCAACGCGCAGCTAGTGCAGCAGGTGATCCAACAGCGGCCTCGGGTTTCCGTTCGCCGTGTTGCAGCTGCGGTCCAAATGACGCCAATGTCCACGTATCGTCTCATGCGCCAGAGTTTACACCTCTATCCATACAAAATTCAAATGCGGCAACCCCTCAGCGCCGCTACCATTGCTGCACGAGAGACATTCGCTAACGATATAGTGCACAGGATTGGTGACGGCGATATGCATGTGGGCAGCATTTGGTTTACTGACGAAGCTTATTTTTACCTGGATGGCTTCGTCAATAAACAGAACTGGCGCATATGGGGAACCGAAAAGCCCCATGTTGCAGTCCCATCGTCCCTGCAGCCTCAAAAAGTACTGGTCTGGGCCGCCATTTCCTCCAAAGGAATCATTGGCCCATTTTTCAGATCAGAAACGATTACTGTATCACGCTATCTGGACATTCTTCGTGAATTTGTGGCGGTACAAACTGCCTTAGACGACACTGCGAACACCTCGTGGTTTATGCAAGATGGTGCCCGGCCGACGTCTTTAATTTGCTCAATGAATATTTCGATGATCGTGTGATTGCTTTGGGCTACTCGAAACATACAGGAGGCGGCGGGGATTGGCCTCCCTATTCGCCAGACATGAACCCCTGTGACTTCTTTGTGTGGGGACACTTGAAAGACCAGGTGTACCGCCAGAATCCAGAAACAATTGAACAGCTGAAGCAGTACATCTCATCTGCATGTGAAGCCATTCCGCCAGACACGTTGTCAAAGGTTTCGGGTAATTTTATTCAGAGACTACGCCATATTATTGCTACGCATGGTGCATATGTGGAAAATATAGTACTATAGAGTTTCCCAGACCGCAGCGCCATCTGTTGTTGACAATTGTAACTACTGTAATTTCGAAAGTTTGTCTGCCTGAAAATGTACTGTTGTCCCAAGCATATTGCAACAAACGGTGTATTTCTATCGCTGCTCGTTTAGTTTTTATTACCGTTTCAAATATACCAGTCATTTTTGAAACACCCTGTACGTTGCTGTTTCGGCCTCATAACCGTGAGATGAAGTGATTCTGTTTGAACCATTAATTGAGCAAAATGCACGAGAATATTTATTTAGTTACTACTGCATGAAACGTGGGTGCAAGGCTTCGTGACTAGGCACTGTCGACATCTCCCAAAATTTGTACAATGGAACTGATGAAAGGGATTGATTTGGACTGACGGTAATAGATTTTATTTAAGTTTATAATTATTATTTGGTCTCAACCATACGTGGATTTCATACAGGAAAAACCGACTGAGGTTAAATGATGCGTGGTGTCTCCAACACACTCACGCAAAGACTCGCCCCATATTCTACATTTGAAAAAGCATGTAAGGTGCAAAACCTGTTTGGTGATTGAAATGCCATCTTACTAAATTCGATCGCTCATCAAATATAGCTCAAAAACAGAACAGAATCTGTCCAGCATGATTTAAACGGTGAGTGCCACTCTGCCGAGCTTCATTATCAGTGCCTAAGAAATCTCGTCACACCAATAAGGCTCGGTGAACATGTGGTTGTAGAAAAAGATTCGCTTATGATCCAGGTTTCCTTACGACACGGGTTAGTTGTGTGAGAGGAGTCTTTTAACTCCATAGACCTCCAGAATCAGGCAAACTCCTCCCGAACAGGACATGAAGGCCCAACAGCACCGACCGGCCGCCGTGTCATCCTCAGCCCACAGGCGTCACTGGATGCGGATATGGAGGGGCATGTGGTCAGCACACCGCTCTCCCGGCCGTATGGCAGTTTCCGATACCTGAGCCGCTACTTCTCGGTCAAGTAGTCCCTCAGTTTGCCTCACAATGGCTGAGTAAACCCCGATTGCCAACCGCGCTCGGCCGACCGGATGGTCACCCATCCAAGTGCTAGCCCAGCCCGACAGCGCTTAACTTCGGTGATCTGACGGGAACCGGTGTTACCACTGCGGCAAGGCCGTTGGCTAGAATCAGGCAAAGATACTGAAAAATTTGCGTGATAATAGTTTGTTCAGGAACTAACATTATCGTGCTACTCAAATTTCAGACATGTATAAAATCCTATTAGCACTTCATGCACCTATATAGACATATTACATACTTTAAATGAAACATTCTCAGACCAAAATAATGCAGGAATTGCCTTAAGCTTAGGGAATGTAGGAAAATGTATTTATCCAGGTGATGCGTCACTTTGTCTTCTCCATGAAGTTTCAAAGGCTCTGTTGCGCTCTGGTGGTCACAGTGAGAAACAAAACTGCCAAACGGAAGCTGAAAACTCGCGCAATCCTTGCACTCCGGAGTGACGCAGAAGTGTGTTGTAATGAAGCCAGAAAAAATTTACAACCAAACCTGCACGACCGTACGGTCGAGGATGGAAAGGGCCAGAACATCCTCGAACAGAATAGAACGAACATGAATGCTCTGATCTCGTTCAAAACTTGGAAAGCAAGCCTAGGGCCCGAAACCCCTGGCTCCTCCTTGGCCGATGCCAGAAAGGCATCAAAGGTCGTCGGTAGTAAAACGATCCCAATAGGCTCCACAGCGGACATACCCAGGTCGACCAGTTAATCCAACGAGGTTGCGAGCGAGTAATGGACAAGTAATAAACCAAGTAT
Source organism: Schistocerca piceifrons (assembly GCF_021461385.2). Taxonomy (NCBI): domain Eukaryota; kingdom Metazoa; phylum Arthropoda; class Insecta; order Orthoptera; family Acrididae; genus Schistocerca; species Schistocerca piceifrons. The sequence continues at coordinate 1,245,474,228 of NC_060138.1, forward strand.
CTAGAAGTTGGCAAACACAAAAGGCAACTTCCAAGCCTTTCCAGTTCTCAGTGAAGGTAACCACTATCTAGAACAGGGATAAAATGTTTGGTCAGATGTTTAACAAAACGCGTCTCTGCGTTTGTAAAGCCAAGCGCATTACTGCTACGTCTACGTCTATATTACTGTTCCGAAATTGAATGGTTCAAAAGGCTCTGAGCACTATGCGACTTAACTTCTGAGGTCATCAGTCGCCTAGAACATAGAACCACTTAAACCTAACTGACCTAAGGACATCACACACATCCATGCCCGAGGCAGGATTCGAACCTGCGCCCGTAGCGGTCGCCCGGTTCCAGACTGTAGCGCCTAGAACCGCACGGCCACTCTGGCCGGCTCCAAAATTGACAGTTACGTACCCAACAGAGAGTATATCGCATCACCTTCAGGCTTTTTCTCTACCGACCCACTCTCAAACCAGGTACCGGAAAACGAATGCTTAAATTTTTACATGCAAACTCTAATTTCCTTTGTTTTCTTACGATGATCTTTTCTTCCTATGTAGGCGGGCGTCAACAAAACATTTTCGCATTCGAAGGAGATAGTTGTTGATCGAAATATCATGAATGGATATCACTGCAGCGAAAAACTCCTTTTTTTTAATGAATGCCTCACCAAATGCGTATCACAAATTATTCGTGACACTCTCTTCCCTGTTTCCCCACAATACCAGATCCCCTTCTTCGAGCTTTTTCAATCTCTTCTGTCCATCCTATCTAGTAGAAATCCCATACCGCACAGCAATGCTCCAGAAGAGGACAAACATGCGTAGTGTAGGTAGTCTCTTCAGTAGATCTGTTGTTTCTTCTAAGTGTTGGACAGTAAAGCGCCATCATTCGTTCGCCTTGCCCAAATACGAGTATTTTGTTGGTCGTTATCGTAATCCCCAAGTATTCAGTTGAATCGACAGCCATTAGATTTGTATGATTTACCGTGTAAGCGAAATTTAACAGATTCCGTTTGGTACTCATGTAGATAACCTCCTCCACTTTTAATTATATATTCACACAATACGGATATCAAGTCTAACTCATTTTTCAATTGGTTTTGATCTTCCGATGACTTTACTAGACGGTAAACCGCAGCATCATCTACAAACAATCTAAAGGGCTGCTCAGAATGTCTCCTAAATCGTTTATATAGGTTAGGAACAGCATATGGCCTACGATACTTCCTTGCAGAATGCTAGATATCACGTCTGTTTTACTCAATAACTTTTCGTCAGCTACTACGAACTGTGACCTTTCTGGAAGGAAATCACGAACCTAGTCGCACAACGCACAACTGAGACGATATTCTACAGGCACCATGTTTCATTATTTCGTGCGAATAAAGAGCTAGCTGTGCTTCATAAAACGATGTCTTCTGAGTCCGTGCTGACGTGTTTCAATAGATCTTTTTCTACGAGGGAATTCACAACGTTCGTACACTGTATATGTTACAAAATCCTACTGTAAATTAACGTCACTGATATGGTTCTGTAATTCAGCCGGTTACTCCTATTACCTTTCCTTGGCATTGGTGGGGACCTGCACACCTCCCAGTTTTTAGGTATTGATATTTCGTGGAGCGAGTTGTTGTAAGCGGTTGATATGTATGGTCCCATTATATCAGCATACTCAGAAAGGAACCTGATTTGTGTACAATGTGAATCGAAAGATATGCGTTTATCGATTTGAGGTACATTAGTAACGAAAGATTCATATTATTAACAAAGTTTTAAGTAAATAACATTTCTACAAAAAACGATAAATTCTACGTTTTAAACGGACAACTGCAAACTACCTCGTATTTACGAGATAAGATGTACGCCACAGCACTACATTTTGCTTTAATTAATAGCGAGCCGCAGTGTACCGTGAATCAGCACGGTTTTAGAAAGCATCGCACATGCTACAGTCAGCTTGCCCTTTCTCTCGTGATATACTGAGAACTATGGACGAAGGGCAACAGGCGGATTCCATATTCCTAGACTTCCGTAAAGCCTGCCGCTGTGGCCGAGCGGCTCTAAGCGCTTCAGTCCGGAACCGCGCTGCTGTTACGGTCGCAGGTTCGAATCCTGCCTCGGGCATGGATGTGTGTAGTGTCCTTAGGTTAGTTAAGTTTAGGTAGTTCTAAGTCTAGGGGATTGATGACCTCAGATGTTAAGTCCCATAGTGCTTAGAGCCATTTCCGTAAAAAATTTGACACGGTGCCACATTGCCGACTGTTAAAGAAGGTACAGGCATACGGAGTAGGTTCCCATGTGGCTCGAAGGCTTCTTAACTAACAGAATCTAGTATGTTGTCCTCGAGAGCAAGTGTTTATCATAGTGAAGGATATCGTCAGGAGCGCCATGGAAGTGTGATACGATCGCTTTCAGAATGAGATTTTCACTCTGCAGCGGAGTGTGCGCTGATATGAAACTTCCTGGCAGATTAAAACTGTGTGCCCGACCGAGACTCGAACTCGGGACCTTTGCCTTTCGCGGGCAAGTGCTCTATCAACTGAGCTACCGAAGCACGACTCACGCCCGGTACTCACAGCTTTACTTCTGCCAGTACCTCGTCTCCTATCTTCCCGAGTTCGAGTCTCGGTCGGGCACACAGTTTTAATCTGCCAGGAAGTTGCACGATCGCTTTCATTTTCTATACACATAAACGATCTGGTGGATATGGTGATGCTGTCTTGTGTGGGAAGATGTTGTTGTTGTGTGAGTGTGGGAGGGTACAAGATGACTTAGACAAGATTTCTAGTTGGTGTCATGAATGACAGTTGACTCTAAATGTAGACAAACGTGAGGTAATGGAGATAAATAGGAAAAACAGACCCATAATTTTCCAGAACAGCATTAGAAGTGTCCTGCTTGACGCAGTCACGTAGCTTAAATACCTAGGAGCAGCGTACAAAATGCGTCAAATGAAATGAGCATGTAAGAATTGTAGTAGGGAATGCGAATTGACTATTTCGGGTACTTGGGAGAATTTTGGGTTCAAAAATGGCTCTGAGCACTATGGGACTTAACAGCTGAGAACTACTTAAACCTAACTAACCTAAGGACATCACACACATCCATGCCCGAGGCAGGATTCGAACCTCCGACCGTAGCGGTCGCTCGGTTCCAGACTGTAGCGCCTAGAACCGCACGGTCATTCCGGCCGGCGAAACGTGGTTTGATAACATCTATTCTGCTACGCTAAAAGTGCCTCAGAAAATTTTTGTCATTTTAGTTTTAGTACAGACGTTAATCATTGCTGGAGCTGGAACAGGTAATACTCTGCATGTATGAGGCGGCCCTTGTCCAGTTTGGTGTCGATATCCTACGACTTTGGTCGCTTCACAGTGTATAACCAGTTAGGAAGTGAATTAAGGAAGTGCGCCCAGCTGAAATTAGAGGGTGCGATCGACTGTTGGGGGCCGTTATCACTTTTGGTAACAGCAGCGCCAGTGGGCTGGATTCCCTCGCCTGGCGCAGCCGTGGCTACCGCTGGGCCGGCGGCGCGGCGCGCATTTTAATGAAGCGCCAGCGGGGGCGGCGGGGGCGGAGGAGGCGGCGCCAGTAACGAGCGCCGCGCCGCCAGCGTAATCCGCCCCCGCCGCCGCTGCCTTCAGCCACGGCGGTCCGCTGCGGGGGTGGCGCGCCCCTCCCACGCTCGCCATATTTCGCGGAAACGTCCACACTGCCGCGCTCCCAGCGACATCGGTTGCTGCATCCACTGTGCTCTACGCAGAATAACAGTGGCGTACTACCGGATAACTGAGAAAGGCCTCCTAGCTTGCTTATTTTCGAGGTTAGCGATACTAGGTGGTATCGGAACAACTGAACGCTGGAGACAGAGTCTGCTCTGCTGCACAATAGGTTTATTCCTGCTATCGCGAAACACTTGCGGCGTCAGACAATGAAGATTGCTGGTTGCATGTCGGCTTGAAAACATTACAGTGAGGTGACAAAAAACATAGGATACCTATTAATATCGCGTCAGACCTGCTTTTCCCCAACGTAGTGCAGCATCTCCACGTAGCATGGACTCAACAAGTTGTTGGAAGTCCGCTACAGAAATACTGAGCCATATATAGCCTCTAAAGTCCTCCATATTTCCGAAACAGTTGCGTGTGCAGAATGTTGCGCACAAACCGACCTCTGGGTTATGTCCCATAAATGTTCCATGGGATTCGTGTCGGGCGATCTGCATGGCCAAAGTATTCTCTCGAATTACCCAGAATGTTCTTCACATCAAACGCAAACAACTGTGGCCCACTGACATGACATTGTTGTTTGGGATATGAAGTCCATGAATGGTTCCAAATGGTCTCGAAGTAGCTGAATATAACCATTTTTAGTCAATGATAGGTTCAGTTTGACCAGACGAGCAAGTCGTATCCATGTAGAAACAGCCCACACCTTAACAGTCTCAATGCCGGTTGAGACAGTGATGTTTTGATAATTTGGGTCGACTGCTTTGTGTGGTGTTCCCCAGTAGCGAACCCTCCCATCAGCACTTACCAAGTGAAATAGGGACTCACCTCACCAGACCATGGTTTACTAGCCGCCTAGAGTCCAACCGATGTTCTCAGTGGTTATTTGACGCACTGTTTCTTGTCTGTCAGCACTGTCAATCTACAGAAACACTGCTGCTCTAGATCGTTAAGTGAAGATCGTCGGCCACTTCGTTGTCCGTGATGAGAGGTAATGGCCTGACATTTGGTATTCTCGGCACACTCTTGACTCTGGATCTCTGAATACTGAATTTCCTCACGACTTTCAAACTGGAATGCACCATGAGTCCAGCTCCAACTACCATTCCGCGTTCAAAGTCTGTTAACTCCCGTAATGCGACCATAATCACTTAGGGAACATTTCCACATAAATCACCTCACTGCCCTTTTAATTCTTGTGTACCCGATACTACCGAGAGCCAACTGTATATGTCCATATCGGTTTCCCATGACTTTGATCACTTCAATATAGCCGCGCGGAGTGGCCGTGCGGTTTCAGGCTCCAAGTCACGGACTGCGTCGCCCCTCCCGCCCGAGGTTGAAGTCCTCCCTCGAGAATGTGTGTCTGTGTGTGTGTGTGTGTTGTTCTTATCATAAGTTAGCTTAAGTAGTGTGTAAGACTAGGGACCGATGACCTCTGCATTTTGGTCCCTTAGGAATTCACACAAAAAAAACGTCACTTCAGTGTATATCCCAGGCATGCTCCAAAGGTGACAAATCATGGAGATGGCGGAGCCAGTAAAGGATCCGTACATTTCAGAAGGCGTGGTGTGAACTGCATTCTGAGGTCCTGCATTACCCTGCTGGAATATGACATTCGATAGACTGGTTTATTGCACAAATTAGAGAGCATTAAAGCCTCCGTTCAACAACTGCCAAATCAGTCCTCGTGTTATTTCCAGTATCACCCCACTCCATGATTACAGAAGTTGGTGAGGTATGTGTCTCGAGAATCGCTGCTTGCTGTGATCCTTCACCAAGTCGTCTATGGACACGTTGGTGTCGATCTCACTACCACATTAAAAAGCTGACAGTCAGAGAATTCGTCATTATCCTTGTTGAATCTACACCATTTTGGCAAATGAGCCATAAGCTGGCAGGAGTGCCACTGCTCTCCGTTCCTGGTCCCACTTCCTCACTGCCACAGCACGCCGTCTGAGCATAGGGAGAGGGAAGAGAGCGAACTTTGAACGCGCCCATTTAAATGGTTGTGAGGCCACACAGAATATGACTTCTTTTTATATTTCATATTTATCAACAAAGCCGACCTCGGGGAAGATCAGATTGGATTCCGTAGAAATGTTGGAACACGTGAGGCAATACTGACCATACGACTTATCTTAGAAGAAAGATTAAGGAAAGGCAAACCTACGTTCCTAGCATTTGTAGACTTACAGAAAGCTTTTGACAATGTTGACTGAAATACTCTTTTTCAAATTTTAAAGGTGGCAAGGGTAAAATACAGGGAGCGGAAGGCTATTTACAATTTGTACAGAAACCACATGGCAGTTATAAGAGCCGAGGGGCCTGAAAGGGAAGCAGTGGTTGGGAAGGGAGTGAGACAGGGTTGTAGCCTCTCCCCGAAGTCATTCAATCTGTATATTGAACAAGCAGTAAAGGAAACCAAAGGAAAATTTGGAGTAGGTATTAAAATCCATGGAGAAGAAATAGAAACTTTGAGGTTCGCCGATGACATTTTAATTCTGTCAGAGACAACAAAGGACTTGAAAGAGCAGTTGAACGGAATGGACAGTGTCTTGAAAGGAGGATATAAGATGAACATCAACAAAAGCAAAACGAGGATAATGGAATGTAGTCGAATTAAGTCGGGTGACGCTGAGGGAATTAGATTAGGAAATGAGACACTTAAAGTAGTAAAGGAGTTTTGCTATTTGGGGAGCAAAATAACTGATGATGGTAGAAGTAGAGAGGATATAAAATGTAGACTGGCAATGGCAAGGAAAGCGTTTCTCAAGAAGAGAAATTTGTTAACATCGAGTATAGATTTAAGTGTCAGGAAGTCGTTTCAGAATGTATTTGTATGGAGAGTAGCCATGTATGGAGGTGAAACATGGACGATAAATAGTCTGGAGAAGAAGAGAATAGAAGCTTTCGAAATGTGGTGCTACAGAAGAATGTTGAAGATTAGATGGGTAGATCACATAACTAATGAGAAGGCACTGAATAGGGTTGGGGAAAAGAGGATTTTGTGGCACAACTTGACTAAAAGAAGGGATCGGGGGGGGGGGGGGGGGGAATCGTAGAGGGAGACCAAGAGATGAATACACTGAGCAGATTCAGAAGGATGTAGGTTGCAGTATGTACTGGGAGATGAAAAAGCTTGCACAGGATAGAGTAGCATGGAGAGCTGCACCAAACCAGACGACAACTGGTGTTGTTGTGTCGTCTTCATTATCATCATTTATCCCCATTTCGGTCGGAGGAAGCCAATGGCAAACCACCTCCATTAGGACCTTTTGCCTAGCACGTTCCCCTACGCTCTGTCAAGAAGCAATGTGACTTCATTTCCATTTCAAAGCTACCTGTTCGTCTTCTACCGTATTCTCTTCCCCTGTTTAATCAATTTATAACTATATCTCAACAGTACTATTAGTCCTGTCCTGGAAAAAGTCACATATAACACTATTATACGGGAATTCTGCATATAGCACACTTGTCATGAACGCCTACTTTACACAAATGTCGTAACAAATGTTACCCCTTTTACAGTATTTGACCGTGATGTGTGGCTAATTGGTATAGAAATCAGACTATTAGTTCCTTTCCCTAAGAGTTTTCTAGCTGTTAGAAATACTGGAGTAATACCGCCAAGTTCATTAAGAGGGTTGTCTCATGAATTCACGGTTGCCAGCCTATATAGGCAAAGAAATGATTAAAATTCAGAAAAGCAGAAGAAGTAAATCTGGCCTGCTTTCCTGCAGTTCTCTAACATAACTTCACATATAAATATAGCTTTTCAGGATATGGTTCTGAATAAGACAAGGAATCTTCTACCTACTACACCGACGTACATACATAGTTTTGATCAAGAAAGGACACGGGGGACTTCTGTGTTTGCATTTTGTATAACTAACAAAATAAATACTAAAATATCCTAATAGCATAAGACACATATTTAAATTTATTAAGACAGTTTGTTTATACCATTCTCCTAAGAAATTATCCGTCAAAAGCCAAAGGTAGGGTGCTGTCACTCTGTATTATCATTCAGTATTTTTATGCAACCCTACTTCAGTATTACTGGGCCACATAAGCAACTTTATTTTTATAACTCTTTGTACTTTCATTTATAACCGAAAGAGTGTTATCTTTATTTTATTCAAAACTTCTTTACTCACTCCACAAAGAGAGTAACGGCCGAGTGTCCCAATCTCGATTAACAGTTAACCGCGGATAAATCAATATAATCCTGTTCAACGCAAAATTCTGGTGCACCAACATCGATCTAAGTTAAACGAGGGAATCGACTGCGGTTATATTTACCCGGCGCCCTTTTCTCGACATAACCGCGGTTTTAGAAGCATACGCATTAAGATGGCGGCGCGTTTTGACGTTACGGATGGCACTGAGGAAGAATTGTTATACCTTGACCATTTAAATCGTGGCCGAAACCGTGTTGGAGTGATTGTGGAAATGGGAAACCCTTTTGAAGATTATGGTGACAGGAAGTTTGAAGAGTAATTTCGTCTGTCAAAAGAAACAGTGTGGTGGTTATTAAACCAAATTAATGAATTTCCTACTGATCGGAATAACCCTATTTAGCCTACGAACAGACTTTTGATTACTTTAAGGGCATATGCAACAGGTGCATTCAACATTCTTATTGGGGACAACAGTAATGTACATCGTGCAACAGCATAACGAATCATCAGTGATGTATCAGACATCATAGCATCACTGTCTCCTCGCTTTATAAAATGTCCAACAAGAGAAGAAGTGCGCTATGTGATGTATGGTTTTAGTCAATTGGACCGATTTCCTGGCGTTCTTGGTACCTTGGATTGTGCCCATATAAGAATTCTGTCTCCTGGAGGGCATAATGCGGAACTTTTCCGCAATAGGAAATCATATTTTTGCTTTAACTGTCAAACCATTAGTGATCACAACTTCTTAATAAGAGATATTGTCGCTCGATGGCCGGGCTCTGTGCACGACAGTATCATATTTCTCATCTACGCTCGCAGAGCTCAATTTGAAAACGGAGGAATACCACAAGGTCACTTATTGGGAGATGGTGGTTATGCATGTAGATCCTACTTGTTAACTCCACTTTTATATCAGCAAAATGAAGCAGAGCATCGATATAACAGGTCTCATATTAAAACTAGAAACACTGTTGAGAGAAAATATGGCTTGTCGAAGAGAAGATTTCCAATATTGTCTGTAGGAATAAGATGTAATCCACAGAAATCAATGTCAATAATTGTGGGTACGGCTGTCTTGCATAATACTGCGCGGAGTACAGGCAGTGAGGAACCACCAGAAGATCCAGCAATTTCTCGACTTTTAAAGCAGTTACGTGACGAGAGAGGCCCCAACATTGAAGATAACGAACCTGTGCTACCTGGACAGCAGATGTATCGTGATGACACATTACCAGAAAAAGCAGTTCGCCGTGCTGTAGTTAATGAACATTTCTGATAAGGTAACATAAATTCAGACATTGTTCAGAATGAAAAATTACGATTATAGTTACGGGATTTCGCTGTATTTTTAATTTTTCCGATTAGTTCAGCATGTAATCTATTTTTTTATGTTACCTAGGAACATAAAAGTACTCACTGAACTGGGTGTGTTGAGAAATTTGAGGTTGTGGCGTGCCAGGGAGAGGAGGTGCTGCCAACAGAGAATTATCCAGCTGCTGCTTTTCTGAGAGATTTTTTTAGTGTGGAACTGTTGATAATTCATAATTAGAGATATGTTTCTCGTATCACATTGGTTGTGAAAGCAATGCGGTACTCTGTTATTTATATACATGTTCAGTTTCTGTGTAAGTACTTAAATTTGAGAACAAATGACTCCATTACATTTAGAGTGTGTGAGAGTAAAAGCGAGTGGGATAAAATATAATAGGATAGTACTGTAGTATGTTCACTATAGATCTTAAACATCTCTTAAATTTTCTACTGTAACAGCAAATATGTGAATGTCCAACAGTTTTGCAATATTAAAAGAGTACATTGTTTATTATGAGAAACTTTCAGATTTGAGATTAATTTACTGCACTTCTGCTCACTATTAATGCAGTCTTATCACCTAGATTAGCTTAAACTTATGAATATGCAGTGAACACATAGACACAAAATAAATAATCATTTGTGTTATGACATAAAATGTAAGTTTGGGATAGTTTATTTGTTAAATTGATCCCATACTAATCACTAGTCTTTGTTTACAATATGACTTGCTTCAAACATAAGTGTGTGTGGCTATACAGTTGTAGCCCAGATCACTTATGTGATCTGGGGATGTAGATTTCTAGAAAAATGTTGCTGTAATGACAAACTGTGCAAAGAATTGAATTACATAGTTAATAGTAGCCATGCATGCCTGTAGCAGCTCTTTACACAATATTATGTACAACTCTATGGTATCAAAAAATGGATGAAATTGAAGACAAATTTGTGTTTAGAAATTGCCACCAGAAACAAGTTATCATTGCTACAAAGGGTAATGGAATTTTGTCAACAATGTCTAATACTTTGGGGATCAGTGCAAGAGCAATAAGTAATTAAGAAGAGTGCTACTGCGGAAAATATTTAAGCGGAACCGTAATGCTGTGGGTTGTCTGTAAGAAGTGTCATATTTTAAGTTATTACTGAGGAAAAATCCCTCCCTCACTCTGTCACTGATATTGATGCAGTTTTTTCACGTATTTACTGCTCACCTTTGAAGAAGAGGATTCCTTATCATAGCATAGTGCCACTGAGAAATGCCTCACTACAAATACAGTTGTGGCAGAAGTTATGGGTTGCCATCACAAACATTAGCAGGTGCAGAATATTGCAAAGAAAGCTACACATGGTATGCTTACTATAGCAGGAAACAGTGCCCCATCATAGGAATGCATTACTGAAAATATCGTGCTACAAATTCTGTTGTGATAACAGTTATGGACTGACATTATAAACATTAACAGGTGCAGAGTTTTGCTAGGAAAGCCACATATGTTATGCTTATTTTTGCTGAAAAGAATGCCCATCACAGCAATTTATTTCTCAAAATGACTGACTACAAATAGTATTGTCATAAAAGTTATAGGTTTCCATTATAAACATTACCAGGTGCAGAATATTGCTAGAAAAATGGCACACACAAAATTATGGTTTGGAGCACTTTCCCTCATAATTTAATATGTTAAGATATTTCTGGTATAAATAATGCAAAACTTTATTACATTGGGCCTCATGTATATAACTGTTACGGCACATACTCTGTATGTTCAGTTCAAAGTTAGAGTAACCAGGATGCTTTATTACTACTATTTTGATTCATTAACATCTACCTCATTGTTAAATCATTTAAGTAGAAATTGGCACCTGACATTATAGCTACAAGCCTGCAACTGACATGTAGCTTACTTATGTAAACAGCAGTCTTGCTATTTGTGGAATAATTCTGATTTTAAGTGGTTGGATGAAACTTAGTCCAGACCAAATAAGCTGTAAGCAGATATTAGACAAGACAACAATTAGAATAGTTGCAATCATCACTAACGGGACAAACACAGAGTAACAGTTTGAACTGTAAGACAACTTTAATACATTAGATAGAATACAAAAAAGCAGAAAAAATTACAAAAATTCACTGTCACTGGAAAAAAATCACAGGTTACATTTTTCTCCTTCCAGTATTTTAGTGTTTCTTCTAGGGCCAGAATCTTTAAATTCTTCATCCTCAGCTCCTTCTTATGTTCAGCCTTCATCATGTGTAATTGGGTTTCCAGTAGTTCCATTCTCTTCTTGCACACATTTTCAATTACTGTTCCCGAACCTGATGGCTCTAGTTTTGGAGACATCCTGCGACGATGCCGTGTATTTTTCGGTGTGCAAATGTTTTCTTTGGGTGGATCAGGAGACTGAGAAACTGACTGCAGCTCGGTGACATGCACCAGAACGTTCTTTGATGTCTCTTTACTGTGTATTACGTCAGGCGTGTGGGAAGTGCTAGGGTGTGTGCACTCTGCTAACTCGATAACTGAAGCAGGTGACGTGTTCTCACTTCACTGCACTGCACTGCACTCCATGTTAACAACATCAACAATCTTAGTACACTGTGCATCGGAATCGTATGCATTGAGAAACCAACAATTTCTAACAGTTTTGCCCGATCATGGATCTTGGTTTTTTGGGTAGGCTTCCCTCCCTCACCCCCTCACCCCTCCCACCTGTTTTATACACTTCCACCTTTTCTTCTGCAAGATATTTTCGAAGTCTTCTTTTCATTTTTTCATAACAGGTTTACAGCCTGTCACAGGATCTTTTTGTCACACCTGAAATGTTGTAGTTTGTATTACTATAAATTAATTCTTATATTATTTACATCCATAAGTCCATTTTGCAACCTGAAGCTTTTAACGTATAACTGCAATAAAAATCTAAGATCTATATATTGCTGTTGTTTACAATCAGTTCATCAAAAACAAAGTGGTGTCGGCATATATGAAGAATACAGCACAGGACTAACTGAGAAACGTATGTTCACAATTTTCAACAAGAAAGCTTCAGTTAGTCACGTAGTATTTAGGTAACAGTAGCACGGCGTTCGGTTTTAAATTAAAAACAAACAGAACAATTCCAACCGTAAATGTACATAGCCCTATCACGTATTTCAGGGGTACGCCAATAACACTTCCAAATTGCAAACTAAAAGCCAGAGTGTGCCATATCCTACGCTTACGATGAACACAGAAAAGTTATTAACTTATGAGTAAACTTACCAGGAGTAGAATTAAACTGCGCCTCCACGTGGAACCGCATTGCCTGTTTTTCTTTTAAGCAGCAGCCGTCAGTTTTCTTATTTTCAAGAACGGATGCATTTGCATCCACCAGTTCAAGAAGTACATCTATCTCGTACTTCGAGAAATTCGGTGTTCTTCTTTTAGTTTCCATTATTCTCCAAAAAAATAACTAGATCAGAAATAGGTACCGAGGTACGTATACACACTTCTACTTGTCGACGGAAAACACAGCAAAGAGAGGCTGTGGCACCAGCGATTATCTGTGCAATTTCATGTTTACTAACATCTTTGTGTCACCAGGTCACGTTCCACTGAATGCACAGAGTTTACCGCGGTCAAATGCACGGTTGGCTGACGACGGTTTGCTGACCAGCGATTAACGTTGGTGCACTGCGGAAACATTTTAAACACGATTTACTTTTAACCATGATCGCGGAACTTGGTTATCATGCTTTTCGACAGGGGTTGGTGCACTCGACCATAAGTGTAGGAAAGGAACTTGCTGCATTAATTGATCAAGAGACCCTTAACGACATGACATTCATCTCTAAAAGCACCATGATTGTTAAACAGTGCCATCCAAACTAAGCACCTGGTTCACTTCCGAAAAGCATTTGACACGGTGCAACATTGCCGACTATTAACAAGGATGCGAGCACATGGATTAAGTTCTGAGATATGTGTGTGGCTCAAACTTTTTAAGGTAACAGGATCCAGTACTTTGTCCTAAATTTCAAGTATTCATCGAAGACAAGGATATCGTGATGACTGCCCCAGTCGCGCCGATTAAATATCTAGACCTAACGTTGCAAAGCGACATGAAATGGAACGAGCACACATGGGCCTAGTAGGGAAAGCGAACTGTCAACTTCGGTTTACTGGGATTGTTTTTGGAAAGGATACCGCGTACAGATCATTTCTGTGGTCCGTTCTTGAGTACTGTTCGACTGTTTGGCATCCACCTCATATGGTACTAAAGGAAGACATGGAAGCAATTCCGCGGCGTGCTGTTAGATTTGTTACCGGCAGAATCGATTAGCAGGCGAGTATTGCGAAAATGCTACGTCAAGTCAAATAGGAATCCCTCTTGGGAAGAGACGTTCTTTTCGCGAAATGGTATCGAGTAAGTTTGCACAGCCGGAATTTGCGACAGATTTCAGAACGATCCTACTACCACCAAAACACATCACGTGTAAATACCACGAAGACAAAATGGAAAAATCAGGGCTCCTACGTTACCCTACTTGCGAGTGCAACTGGAAAGGGAAGAACTAGCAGTGTTAAATGCCATACCCCTTCAAGCTCCATATGGTGGCTTGCGTAGGAGGTCAGTGGAAATGGGTGTAGATTTCAAATTTACTGTTAATGTAGAAAAACGTGACTTTCGCCAATACATGGTTAAACGCCTACGTCCTTCCTTGCAACACTGGGGAATTTTCCTTTGTAGTATCATCTGTCGAAGCTCCAGCAACCTCTTCCAGTTACTGTTTCTATTACTTTCCTTTTAGGGTAAACGCCAAAATGCATTCAAAGTGATCCGGTATACAGTCATCAGTAGTTCATTTCTACAAATTCCTCCGCTCTCCTGAAGGCATTCTTTTACATGACGGTGTCGATGTCAACGATCGACCTAGAATCAGTTACACGTTGTAGCAATGTATCTAGGACTAGTTGCACGTTTGGTGTACAGTAGTCGTAAAACTGGGATAAACGCGCTGATTGGGCTATAAAACACAGCATAAAGAACTGACCACAGAAGTGTTGCAACTCACAAAAAGCAATAAATGCTTTAAAATGATGGAATTACTGGCGAGTAATGGCGTGACACTACTGCAAGCTGCAATAACACCCTTATTTCAAATCACAGTAAAAGGCGTTCCCTGTATTCCTCAGAAATTATCTGCTCTCTGTTCCTATCCGAATTTAGCATTCAGTGGTAATATTTTTCCTAGGGAAACTTGTACAGTAACAAGGCTTGCCCCTCATTTGTGCATGCCGTCGATGCGGCCCTCTCGAGCCAGCATAAGAAAGCACTTGAATGACGACTTTCTTCTTCTCTTACCGACCTGAGAGAGTATAACGAAGCCAACATACTGAAGACAAATCCTAGCAAAGCAGAAGTCAGCGCCTTCCACCTCCGCAACAAACGTGCCAACCACAAGTTACAAATTTCCTGGGGCAGAATTCCTCTCACTCACAGTTCTGCCAGTCAATGCCTCGGTCTTATCTACATCCACATGCACATCATACTCCGCAAGCCACCTAATAGTGTGTGGCGGATGGTACTTTCTGTATCACTATCTGATGCTTCCAACCCCGTTCCACTCGCGAATAGTGCGTGGGAAGAATGATTGTCGGTAAGCCTCTGTATTGGCTCTAATTCCTCGAATTTTCTCCTCATGATCAGTATGTGGTGGGAAGTAATATGTTGTCCAACTCCTCCTGAAAAATGCTGTCCCGCAATTTCAATAGAAAATCTCTCCGTGATGCACAACGCCTCTCTTGTAAGGTCTGCCAGTGGAGTTTGTTCAGCCGTCCGAAGTGGTCGTGCGGTTCTAGGCGCTGCAGTCTGGAACCGCGAGACCGCTACGGTCGCAGGTTCGAATCCTGCCTCGGGCATGGATGTTTGTGATGTCCTTAGGTTGGTTAGGTTTAACTAGTTCTAGGTTCTAGGGGACTAATGACCTCAGAAGTTGGGTCCCATAGTGCTCAGAGCCATTTGAACCATTTTTGAGTTTGTTTAGCATCTCCGTAACGCTCTCTCGCCAGCTAAACGATGCCGTGATGAAACGCGCCGCTCTTAGTTCGATCTTCTCTATCTCCTCTCTCAGTCTTACCTGATACGGGTCCCAGATAGATGAACAGTACTCAGGAATCGGGCGAACAAGCGCGTTATAAGCCACTTCTTTCGTGGATGAGTTACATTTCCTTACGATTCTTACGATGAATCTCTTAACGCGCAAGAAATTCCGCACAGACGGTCCTTCGTTGCTGCTGGTGATCTGTTAGGTGATGAGGAACCCAGCGGGCACACACCTTTTAGTACGCCAAATGGTGGACGAGTACGTCAGCGCTACCGATAGATAAGCCCGGTTGTGTAGCGAAGTATTCGATTGTGGTCCGTCGATCACCTCGAATGAGACTGTCCGCACGTTCCAACAATGCAAGGAGTATCAGCTGTGTTCTGCCGGCTGGCACGTCAGAGGTCAGACAAGTACGCTCGACCTCGTTATGATGATGACGGACACCCCGCCCGACTATTCACCATGCTTTCCTTCACCGCGAGGTCACCGTAGACATTACGCAAGCGCCTTTGTATATCCGCGGTCATATTGTTTTCCGTCAAAAGAAACACAATTAAATCGCTCTTTGGAACACACCTCCGTTACAAACACCATTTTGTAGCCTACATACAGCGTCTCCAACTATCTGAAGTTCATGAAACAAGGGAGGCTGAAGCGGGTATATTGCACAATGCCCCACAACCAAATTTCGCATTTTTTCGACCGAAACTGGCCGAGAAAAAAAAAGTGTTGCATTACATATTGAACGCCCTCGTAGATATGTGTGACCGTCCTCCTGAATACGAGTGTAGGGTCCCATCGGTGGGCCGGCCGCGGTGGCCGAGCGGTTCTAGGCACCTCAGTCCGGAACCGCGAGACTGCTACGGTCGCAGGTTCGAATCCTGCCTCGGGCATGGATGTGTGTGATGTCATTAGGTTAGTTAGGTTTAAGTAGTTCTAAGTTCTAGGGGACTGATGACCTCCGATGTTAAGTCCCATAGTGCTCAGGGCCATTTGAACCATTTATTTTGTAAGTAGGCCGTTTAGGTTTTTATATTGGTAACGCCACGTAGCGCTCTGTATGAAAATCACTGGCTGTGCTGTGTGCAGTCTGTGGCTGGTTGGCATTGCTGGAATATTCGCTATTGTAGTGTTGGGCAGTTGGATGTGAACAGCGCGTAGCTTTGGCCAATTGGAGGTGAGCCGCCAGCAGTGGTGGATGTGGGGAGAGAGATGGCGGAGTTTTGAGAGCGAATGATCTGGACGTGTGGCCCTCAGAGACAGTAAGTTTGTAAGACTGGTTGTCATGAACTTATATATATATATATATATATATATATATATATATATATATATATATATATATATATATACACTCCTGGAAATGGAAAAAAGAACACATTGACACCGGTGTGTCAGACCCACCATACTTGCTCCGGACACTGCGAGAGGGCTGTACAAGCAATGATCACACGCACGGCACAGCGGACACACCAGGAACCGCGGTGTTGGCCGTCGAATGGCGCTAGCTGCGCAGCATTTGTGCACCGCCGCCGTCAGTGTCAGCCAGTTTGCCGTGGCATATGGAGCTCCATCGCAGTCTTTAACACTGGTAGCATGCCGCGACAGCGTGGACGTGAACCGTATGTGCAGTTGACGGACTTTGAGCGAGGGCATATAGTGGGCATGCGGGAGGCCGGGTGGACGTACCGCCGAATTGCTCAACACGTGGGGCGTGAGGTCTCCACAGTACATCGATGTTGTCGCCAGTGGTTGGCGGAAGGTGCACGTGCCCGTCGACCTGGGACCGGACCGCAGCGACGCACGGATGCACGCCAAGACCGTAGGATCCTACGCAGTGCCGTAGGGGACCGCACCGCCACTTCCCAGCAAATTAGGGACACTGTTGCTCCTGGGGTATCGGCGAGGACCATTCGCAACCGTCTCCATGAAGCTGGGCTACGGTCCCGCACACCGTTAGGCCGTCTTCCGCTCACGCCCCAACATCGTGCAGCCCGCCTCCAGTGCTGTCGCGACAGGCGTGAATGGAGGGACGAATGGAGACGTGTCGTCTTCAGCGATGAGAGTCGCTTCTGCCTTGGTGCCAATGATGGTCGTATGCGTGTTTGGCGCCGTGCAGGTGAGCGCCACAATCAGGACTGCATACGACCGAGGCACACAGGGCCAACACCCGGCATCATGGTGTGGGGAGCGATCTCCTACACTGGCCGTACACCACTGGTGATCGTCGAGGGGACACTGAATAGTGCACGGTACATCCAAACCGTCATCGAACCCATCGTTCTACCATTCCTAGACCGGCAAGGGAACTTGCTGTTCCAACAGGACAATGCACGTCCGCATGTATCCCGTGCCACCTAACGTGCTCTAGAAGGTGTAAGTCAACTACCCTGGCCAGCAAGATCTCCGGATCTGTCCCCCATTGAGCATGTTTGGGACTGGATGAAGCGTCGTCTCACGCGGTCTGCACGTCCAGCACGAACGCTGGTCCAACTGAGGCGCCAGGTGGAAATGGCATGGCAAGCCGTTCCACAGGACTACATACAGCATCTCTACGATCGTCTCCATGGGAGAATAGCAGCCTGCATTGCTGCGAAAGGTGGATATACACTGTACTAGTGCCGACATTGTGCATGCTCTGTTGCCTGTGTCTATGTGCCTGTGGTTCTGTCAGTGTGATCATGTGATGTATCTGACCCCAGGAATGTGTCAATAAAGTTTCCCCTTCCTGGGACAATGAATTCACGGTGTTCTTATTTCAATTTCCAGGAGTGTATATACAGGGTGTTTCAAAAATGACCGGTATATTTGAAACGGTAATAAAAACTAAACGAGCAGCGATAGAAATACACCGTTTGTTGCAATATGCTTGGGACAACAGTACATTTTCAGGCAGACAAACTTTCGAAATTACAGTAGTTACAATTTTCAACAACAGATGGCGCTGCGGTCTGGGAAACTCCCTAGTACGATATTTTCCACATATCCACCATGCGTAGCAATAATATGGCGTAGTCTCTGAATGAAATTACCCGAGAACTTTGACAACGTGTCTGGCGGAATGGCTTCACATGCAGATGAGATGTACTGCTTCAGCTGTTCAATTGTTTCTGGATTCTGGCGGTACACCTGGTCTTTCAAGTGTCCCCACAGAAAGAAGTCACAGGGGTTCATGTCTGGCGAATAGGGAGGCCAATCCACGCCGCCTCCTGTATGTTTCGGATAGCCCAAAGCAATCACACGATCATCGAAATATTCATTCAGGAAATTAAAGACGTCGGCCGTTCGATGTGGCCGGGCACCATCTTGCATAAACCACGAGGTGTTCGCAGTGTCGTCTAAGGCAGTTTGTACCGCCACAAATTCACGAAGAATGTCCAGATAGCGTGATGCAGTATTCGTTTCGGATCTGAAAAATGGGCCAATGATTCCTTTGGAAGAAATGGCGGCCCAGACCAGTACTTTTTGAGGCTGCAGGGACGATGGGACTGCAACATGGGGCTTTTCGGTTCCCCATATGCGCCAGTTCTGTTTATTGACGAAGCCGTCCAGATAAAAATAAGTTCCTCAGTAAACCAAACGCTGCCCACATGCATATCGTCGTCATCAATCCTGTGCACTATATCGTTTGCGAATGTCTCTCGTGCAGCAATGGTAGCGGCGCTGAGGGGTTGCTGCGTTTGAATTTTGTATGGATAGAGGTGTAAACTCTGGCGCATGAGACGATACGTGGACGTTGGCGTCATTTGGACCGCAGCTGCAACAAGGCGAATGGAAACCCGAGGCCGCTGTTGGATCACCTGCTGCACTAACTGCGCGTTGCCCTCTGTGGTTGCCGTACGCGGTCGCCCTACCTTTCCAGCACGTTCATCTGTCACGTTCCCAGTCCGTTGAAATTTTTCAAACAGATCCTTTATTGTATCGCTTTTCGGTCCTTTGGTTACATTAAACCTCTGTTGAAAACTTCGTCTTGTTGCAACAACACTGTGTTCTAGGCGGTGGAATTCCAACACCAGAAAAATCCTCTGTTCTAAGGAATAAACCATGTTGTCTACAGCACACTTGCACGTTGTGAACAGCACACGCTTACAGCAGAAAGACGACGTACAGAATGACGCACCCACAGACTGCGTTGTCTTCTATATCTTTCAGATCACTTGCAGCGCCATCTGTTGTTGAAAATTGTAACTACTGTAATTTCGAAAGTTTGTCCGCCTGAAAATGTACTATTGTCCCAAGCATATTGCAACAATCGGTGTATTTCTATCGCTGCTCGTTTAGTTTTTATTGCCGTTTCAAATATACCGGTCATTTTTGAAACACCCTGTATATATATATATATATATATATATATATATATATATATATATATATATATATTATGACTTTTGAACGCTATTAAGGTTAATACACTCCTGGAAATTGAAATAAGAACACCGTGAATTCATTGTCCCAGGAAGGGGAAACTTTATTGACACATTCCTGGGGTCAGATACATCACATGATCACACTGACAGAACCACAGGCACATAGACACAGGCAACAGAGCATGCACATTGTCGGCACTAGTACAGTGTATATCCACCTTTCGCAGCAATGCAGGCTGCTATTCTCCCATGGAGACGATCGTAGAGATGCTGAATGTAGTCCTGTGGAACGGCTTGCCATGCCATTTCCACCTGGCGCCTCAGTTGGACCAGCGTTCGTGCTGGACGTGCAGACCGCGTGAGACGACGCTTCATCCAGTCCCAAACATGCTCAATGGGGGACAGATCCGGAGATCTTGCTGGCCAGGGTAGTTGACTTACACCTTCTAGAGCACGTTGGGTGGCACGGGATACATGCGGACGTGCATTGTCCTGTTGGAACACCAAGTTCCCTTGCCGGTCTAGGAATGGTAGAACGATGGGTTCGATGACGGTTTGGATGTACCGTGCACTATTCAGTGTCCCCTCGACGATCACCAGTGGTGTACGGCCAGTGTAGGAGATCGCTCCCCACACCATGATGCCGGGTGTTGGCCCTGTGTGCCTCGGTCGTATGCAGTCCTGATTGTGGCGCTCACCTGCACGGCGCCAAACACGCATACGACCATCATTGGCACCAAGGCAGAAGCGACTCTCATCGCTGAAGACGACACGTCTCCATTCGTCCCTCCATTCACGCCTGTCGCGACACCACTGGAGGCGGGCTGCACGATGTTGGGGCGTGAGCGGAAGACGGCCTAACGGTGTGCGGGACCGTAGCCCAGCTTCATGGAGACGGTTGCGAATGGTCCTCGCCGATACCCCAGGAGCAACAGTGTCCCTAATTTGCTGGGAAGTAGCGGTGCGGTCCCCTACGGCACTGTGTAGGATCCTACGGTCTTGGCGTGCATCCGTGCGTCGCTGCGGACCGGTCCCAGGTCGACGGGCACGTGCACCTTCCGCCGACCACTGGCGACAATATCGATGTACTGTGGAGACCTCACGCCCCACGTGTTGAGCAATTCGGCGGTACGTCCACCCGGCCTCCCGCATGCCCACTATACGCCCTCGCTCAAAGTCCGTCAACTGCACATACGGTTCACGTCCACGCTGTCGCGGCATGCTACCAGTGTTAAAGACTGCGATGGAGCTCCGTATGCCACGGCAAACTGGCTGACACTGACGGCGGCGGTGCACAAATGCTGCGCAGCTAGCGCCATTCGACGGCCAACACCGCGGTTCCTGGTGTGTCCGCTGTGCCGTGCGTGTGATCATTGCTTGTACAGCCCTCTCGCAGTGTCCGGAGCAAGTATGGTGGGTCTGACACACCGGTGTCAATGTGTTCTTTTTTCCATTTCCAGCAGTGTACATTGTTTGTTCTCTATCAAAATCTTTCATTTGCTAACTATGCCTATCAGTAGTTAGTGCCTTCAGCAGTTTGTTTAGAACCTTTTATTTAGCTGGCAGTATTGGCGCTCGCTGTTTTGCAGTAGTTCGAGTAACGAAGATTTTTGTGAGGTAAGTGATTCATGAAAGGTATAGGTTATTGTCAGTCAGGGCCATTCTTTTGTAGGGATTATTGAAAGTCAGATTGCGTAGCGCTAAAAATATTGTGTACCAGTTTAGTGTTGATCAGAATAAGTAAAGAGAGAAATGTGTGAGTACGTTCAGTTCTGCTCAGCTGTTTGAAAATCAAATAACGTAAGAGGTTTATTAGCACAGTAATTCATAAATTTTTCTAAGGGGATGTTTCAATTTTGCTTTCGGTGGCCTGCCTACTTCTGCTCAGAGTCAACACTCTGAGATAACTCAGAAAAATGCATTAACATGCCCAGTAGTAACTAGAAAAAAATGTGCTTCGATAGGGACAGAACTCTTACTCCAGAATTCAGGTGGCATTTTCGATTTCTCGGACGAGCATGGCTGACCCGGCGCGTAAATAAACAGTGTCGGCGCAGTGCGTTGGCAGGCTGTATAAATGGCACCAGCAACGGATTTACGTTCGCCAAGTAAATAGCGAGCGGAGCGCAGCTTTCGTCGCGTCCCTTCCCGGTCCCGTTTCGGCAGCGCCGGGGTTGACCTCTTTGCGGAGATTCGCCGAGTAGAAGCGCGCACGGGCGCTGCTAATTATAATTGCCTGGCCGTGTGACAGCGGCCGGGTGGGCGCCGATGACGTGAGAGCGGTGAGCGGCGAAGGTGGAGGGGGTGGAGGGCCGGCGGGGGAGGTAGTGGTGGCGGGGGAGGTGGGGGCGGCAGGCGCGGCGCGCCCGCCCCCACAATTCTGCTGCGCCTCTTTCTATAAAGACAGCGGAACGCAGCCGAGCGCATGACGCTCTTTCACTGGAAGGCAGAATCTTCCGTGGAAGGTTTCTCTCACATTGACGGACGAAATCTGATACAAAATGT
Source organism: Schistocerca piceifrons (assembly GCF_021461385.2). Classification (NCBI taxonomy): domain Eukaryota; kingdom Metazoa; phylum Arthropoda; class Insecta; order Orthoptera; family Acrididae; genus Schistocerca; species Schistocerca piceifrons. The sequence continues at coordinate 1,245,496,400 of NC_060138.1, forward strand.
TACTGATTGAGTTCTGAGTGAGCACCAAAGCCTCTACAATTTCAAAGAACGACATCATTTCAATCGGGATGTTAGTTTGAATGAGAATTTTACTCAGCATTACTGTTCAGTTCCTAGTGTGCGGCCATTTTCAAATAGACAAATGGATGTAGACTATGCTGAAACAGGTCCATTTCGAATATCAAACGTTGATAAAGAACATACTGTACGATGTTCTAAATTTGTGCCGTCCCATCACTACCACATCTTTGTCTCATACTGGATACAATTTGAGTGAATGTCGCCGATATTGTGAATTTGACGAATAATTTGGCAAAAAAATATTCTTTTCTATCGTCATTTCAGAAATTTTCATAAAACTCAATTATTGATTGATTGATTACTACCAGCGATGGTGTTTAAATGCATAGTTATTATAAATCTCTCTCTCTCTCTCTCTCTCTCTCTCTCTCTCTCTGTGTGTGTGTGTGTATGTGTGTGTGTGTGTGTGTGTATTCCACATTTCCTCCTAAGCCACAGCACTGATTTTAGCCAAACTTGGTACATATGTCCTTCACCGTTTGAGAACAATCTTTGTCTGCGTACGAACCACCTATCTATTATAGTTCAGGAAATAGGGCGTCCTAAATAATTAGGTGAGTGAAAAACTGCCACCTCATGCTTTACGTTTAAATTTAGTACTTTTGTGCTACTACCTCTATTCACAATAAATTTCAAAAAATGTTCAAATGTGTGTGAGTTCTTAAAGGACCAAGCTGCAGAGGTGATCGGTCCCTAGTCCCTCGACTTACACACTACTTTTTTTTTTTTTTTTTTTTTTTTTTTTGGTCATCAGTCTACTGACTAGTTTGATGCGGCCCGCCACGAATTCCTTTCCTGTGCTAACCTCTTCATCTCAGAGTAGCACTTGCAACCTACGTCCTCAATTATTTGCTTGACGTATTCCAATCTCTGCCTCCCTCTACAGTTTTTGCCCTCTACAGCTCCCTCTAGCACCATGGAAGTCATTCCCTCATGTCTTAGCAGATGCCCTATCATCCTGTCCCTTCTCCTTATCAGTGTTTTCCACGTATTCCTTTCCTCTCCGATTCTGCGTAGAACCTCCTCATTCCTTACCTTATCAGTCCACCTCATTTTCAACATTCGTCTATAGCACCACATCTCAAACGCTTCGATTCTCTTCTGTTCCAGTTTTCCCACAGTCCATGTTTCACTACCATACAATGCTGTACTCCAGACGTACATCCTCAGAAATTTCTTCCTCAAATTAAGGCCGGTATTTGATATTAGTAGACTTCTCTTGGCCAGAAATGCCATTTTTGCCATAGCGAGTCTGCTTTTGATGTCCTCCTTGCTCCGTTCATCATTGGTTATTTTACTGCCTAGGTAGCAGAATTCCTTAATTTCATTGACTTCGTGACCATCAATCCTGATGTTAAGTTTCTCGCTGTTCTCATTTCCACTACTTCTCATTACCTTCGTCTTTCTCCGATTTACTCTCAAACCATACTGTGTACTCATTAGACTGTTCATTAAGTTCAGCAGATCATTTAATTCTTCTTCACTTTCACTCAGGATAGCAATGTCATCAGCAAATCGTATCATTGATATCCTTTCCCCTTGTATTTTAATTCCACTCCTGAACCTTCCTTTTATTTCCATCATTGCTTCCTCGATGTACAGGTTGAAGAGTAGGGGCGAAAGACTACAGCCTTGTCTCACACCCTTCTTAATACGAGCACTTCGTTCTTGATCGTTGTAACCTCCCCACTGAAATAAAGGTCAATGATAATAAAAATGAACCAAATGTTAACTCCCCACAAAATATTGTTAAATTGAAATGAAGGCAAGCGTAACCTCCCCACAAAATTAAAGTTTAACAATAATGCAAAATGGAACCATGCGTAACGTCCTCACACAAAAATTAAGGAATGAAGATTGATCATAAATCCACAATAATATTAATTAGATAATGAACCATGAATCGTATCTAACATCTCAACAGAAATAATTAAACCTGATAAATTTCATAAGGACAGCAGCGCTGACCTTCGGCCCTGTATTCTGAATAACAAAAGCAAAATTCTTACCTCAATAAACTGCAACTATATCTGCTCTTATCTATCGACACAGCTTCGTGCAATGCTGGCCTATATTAAATTTTGATTCTTGGAGGAAATGCATAGGAAATATTCTTTAAATTGAAATGAATGTTTTTCTTTAAAAGAATTACTTTATAAAAAATTATAATTGGGGCATTTTTTAAACAAATTAATTACAATAAACATACATTACTACATGTGCGCAATGCTGCGTCTTTACCTTCTACAACAATACATATCGTCCCGAATCGTGACCAGAGTCGCGAGAAGAGCACGCCGCCGACGCATGCCGACTTCTGCCCAGTACAACCGTCCACTCGCTACTACTACTGCCGACTGACTACTACTACTGACAGAGTACAACTGCTCCTGCCGACTCGCTACGTGGTACTACTGTTCCTGCCGACTCGCTACACGCAACTACTGTCGTCTCGCGCGGTCAAGCGCAGACAAGCAACGATAAATAACTCTCTGGTCAGAGATTCTGTCATGCCTCGCCATCGCTGGCAATGAATACATACGTGTTTCATCGTCCACTCGTATTATTCCCTCTTGGTTGTTGTACATATTGTATATGACCCGTCTCTCCCTATAGCTTACCCCTACTTTTTTTCAGAATCTCGAACAGCTTGCACCATTTTATATTGTCGAACGCCTTTTCCAGGTCAGCAAATCCTATGAAAGTGTCGATTTTTCTTTAGTCTTGCTTCCATTATTAGCCGTAACGTCAGAATTGCCTCTCTCGTCCCTTTACTTTTCCTAAAGCCAAACTGATCGTCACCTAGCGCATTCTCAATTTTCTTTTCCATTCTTCTGTACATTATTCTTGTAAGCAGCTTCGATGCATGAGCTGTTAAGCTGATTGTGCGATAATTCTCGCACTTGTCAGCTCTTGCCGTCTTCGGAGTTGTGTGGATGATGCTTTTCCGAAAGTCAGATGGTATATCGCCAGACTCATATATTCTACACACCAACGTGAATAGTCGTTTTGTTGCCACTTCCCCCAATGATTTTAGAAATTCTGATGGAATGTTATCTATCCCTTCTGCCTTATTTGACCGTAAGTCCTCCAAAGCTCTTTTAAATTCCGATTCTAATACTGCATCCCCTATCTCTTCTAAATCGACTGCTGTTTCTTCTTCTATCATATCAGACAAATCTTCACCCTCATAGAGGCTTTCAATGTATTCTTTCCACCTATCTGCTCCGTCCTCTGCATTTAACAGTGGAATTCCCGTTGCACTCTTAATGTTACCACCGTTGCTTTTAATGTCACCAAAGGTTGTTTTGACTTTCCTGTATGCTGAGTCTGTCCTTCCGACAATCATATCTTTTTCGATGTCTTCACATTTTTCCTGCAGCCATTTCGTCTTAGCTTCCCTGCACTTCCTATATATTTCATTCCTCAGCGACTTGTATTTCTGTATTCCTGATTTTCCCGGAACATGTTTGTACTTCCTCCTATCATCAATCAACTGAAGTATTTCTTCTGTTACCCATGGTTTCTTCGCAGCTACCTTCTTTGTACCTATGTTTTCCTTCCCAACTTCTGTGATGGCCCTTTTTAGAGATGTCCATTCCTCTTCAACTGTACTGCCTACTGCGCTATTCTTTATTGCTGTATCTATAGCGTTAGAGATCTTCAAACGTATCTCGTCATTCCTTAGTACTTCCGTATCCCCCCTCTTTGCGTATTGATTCTTCCTGACTAATGTTTTGAACTTCAGCCTACTCTTCATCACTACTATATTGTGATCTGAGTCTATATCTGCTCCTGGGTACGCCTTACAATCCAGTATCTGATTTCGGAAACTCTGTCCGACGATGATGTAATCTAATTGAAATCTTCCCGTATCTCCCGGCCTTTTCCAAGTATACCTCCTCCTCTTGTGATTCTTGAACAGGGTATTCGCTATTACTAGCTGAAACTTGTTACAGAACTCAATTAGTCTTTCTCCTCTTTCATTCCTTGTCCCAAGCCCATATTCTCCTGTAACCTTTTCTTCTACTCCTTCCCCTACAATTGCATTCCAGTCGCCCATGACTATTAGATTTTCGTCCCCCTTTACATACTACATTACCCTTTCAGTATCCTCATACACTTTCTCTATCTCTTCATCTTCAGCTTGCGACGTCGGCATGTATACCTGAACTATCGATGTCGGTGTTGGTCTGCTGTCGATTCTGATTAGAACAACCCAGTCACTGAACTGTTCACAGTAACACACCATCAACCCTACCTTCCTATTCATAACGAATCCTACACTTGTTATACCATTTTCTGCTGCTGTTGATATTACCCGATATTCATCTGACCAGAAATCCTTGTCTTCCTTCCACTTCACTTCACTGACCCCTACTATATCTAGATTGAGCCTTTGCATTTCCCTTTTCAGATTTTCTAGTTTCCCTACCACGTTGAAGCTTCTGACATTCCACGCCCTGACTCGTAGAACGTTATCCTTTCGTTGATTATTCAATATTTTTCTCATGGTAACCTCCCCCTTAAACTAACCTATGCTAAGAACAACACAGTAAATTTCTCAGACGGTATCCACATATGCCTCTAAACGCACACACAAAATTTTATCGCGGTACAACACATAGTTAACGAAATACGACGTTGTAAACACTAAGATGCGTGAAAAACGGCCACGTTGTGAATGATGTTTAATCTTGTTACCTCTTTGCTATTAACCCTTATTAGCAAAACGTTTTGCAGACAGTATCTACACAAATATATCACTGTACGACACATTGTTCAAGAGAAATGAGGTCATAAGCTGAGGTGCGTGAAAAAAATGTCGCATTCTGCGTGAAATTTAATATATTTTTATTCCTTACTACTAATACCCTCCTACACTCCGATCGACTTTAGGAAGTCTCTGACATGTGGCGGAGCTTTTGACGGCTGTGAACTATGAAGCGCAGAGGGCTGTAGGCGATAGGATTGTCCGCCTCCATAGCACGCCTAACATGTGTGGAACTGGTTCTGATCTATCTTCCCAGCACAGTTGCGCAATGATGCTCTGTGAGTGTTTTAGGAATTTGGTGCTGAACCTACGGCCTGCAAGGTAGGAAGACACCATCTCACGCATGCAGGGTTCAGAACAGTACAGCAGTACGGACAGTGATGTAATCTGACGATGATTTGAATGTCGGTTCCACTACACTCCCTGTACAGGTAACGTTATAGGTAACAGAAACTAGCGAACAGGTTCAGGAGTAACTATATGTTAGCAAAAATGTATATCTGAGATTTTTGTTATTAAGGTTTATTTTTACTCTAAGTATGACTTCATGACATGGCACTGTTACCAAAGATATATGCCGGTAAAATATTGATACTGGATGTTCTCAACTGTGAAACGAAATTCCTAACTATTATAAGGTTTGATGGTCGATGACCATGTCTGGAGTCGATAAAATACAAACAAATTATATATAGTTGGGGCCAGATCCATTAATTACCCTAAAATGCACAATGGAGATGCTCAAAAGTCAATGGGGTCGGTGAAGAGCAATCAGAAAGAAGTACAAAATTTAAAAAATTCAGTCACTTCAGGGTGTAAAACACTCTACAGTGGCTGATCAATTCTTTTCGTTAAGTCGGATATCTCGCCTTCCTGCTTCAGTTAAGCCCGACAATCGTGAAGACGTTTAACTACAGATCATAGGTGAATGTACGAAAAAAATACGAGAGACGAAGTTGATCGCAGTTCTGAGTTTCAATCGAATGTAGCGTAGCGTGAGCGCAGATGTTTACCTTTCGTCGGCGGCAGCAGTGGCTGCTGCTGGAGCGTGGTGTGAATCAAAGAATTTACTCTAAATCTCTCTCGACTGTTAAACACCAGTCGGATATGAGATTTTCACTCTGCAGCGGAGTGTGCGCTGATATGAAACGAAGAGAAGGTAGGAGACGAGATACTGGCAGAAGTAAAGCTGTGAGGACCGGGCGTGAGTCGTGCTTCGGTAGCTGAGATGGTAGAGCACTTGCCCGCGAAAGGCAAAGGTCCCGAGTTCGAGTCTCGGTCGGGCACACAGTTTTAATCTGCCAGGAAGTTTCACTAGTCAGATACATTCCTACGTCTTCAGTGAAGCCGAGACTCCTAGTTATTCCCTAGCTAAGTTAACTGGCTTGGTACACGCTATTTTGCTGTAATAGCGCGTACGTCGTTGCTCTCAAATCACGCGCAAGCGTCAACCGTCAGTGCTCGGTGCGACTCTCCGTACTGGGAGACTTTGCAGTTTAACTCCCTACGAGTTAAGACGCGACTGTGAACAAGTGTTCACATAATGACTCTCGCAATCGACTCAGCGCCGCGAGAGTCGCCTTGCTCAAACACTCGACGACTTGCTGCAAGAGAAAGGAGCGAATTCTTCTCTCTGGGGAAATAGCAAGAAAGTTAAAGGGGGGAGGCACTGTCATGAGTGGTAAAATACCAGTGGTTATAGGATTCAGAAAAGACCCTTTTTTAGGGTAGGGAGGACAGAAAGAAAACAAATTTTAAGAGAGGTTAGAACTGAGACAAACCTTCAGTTTGAGAAAGAAATCAAAAAACATAATTCCAGCTTATTACATCAACATAAACAGCCATTGGTTAAGAATTTTCAACTGTCAGCAGATATTTTAACTCCACCCAATTTTAAGTCAGTCAATGTGAAATGTCAGCTATCTTTATTGCATCAAAATATTCGAGGACTGAGAAATAAAATTAATGAATTAACTATCTGCATAGATGAATTAGAGTCTTCAAACCCAGCTGACATAATCTGCCTCTCTGAACATCATGTGACCACTGGTATAGAACTTTTAAGTGTTACAGGGTTTAGGTTAGCATCTCATTTTTGTAGATCAGAAATGGAGAAAGGAGGAGTTGCCACATTCATCAGGAACGGTCATAAATTTAAGAACATAGACATTCATAAATTTTGCCTAGAACAGCATATGGAAGCATGTGCAACAGAATTAGATTTTCACAAAAAATCTTTCATAATATTAAGTGTATATCGAGCACCTGCAGGTAACTTTAATCTGTTTGTAAACCACCTTGAAGCTGTACTGGCCCATTTAACAACCAAAAACAAAGAAATAGTGGTTGCTGGTGATTTCAATGTAGATTTCCTTAAAGACTCTCCCAATAAGAACCTATTTGAGTTAGTAACACTATCATTCAACTTAATTCCCACAGTAAAGTTCCCCACTAGGATAACCACTTGCTCACAAACAGCCATTGATAATATCTTTATAGAAAAGTCAAATGAACAAAATTATATTACAAAACCAATAGTCAATGGCCTCTCAGACCATGACATGCAGTTCCTTCTGTTAAATGTTAATACTGAACAGGATATAAAATCTGTTAAATCTGAGCTGAAGAGGGTAATCAGTAAGCCAAAAATTGATTATTTTAGGACACTCCTCAGAGACATTCACTGGACTGATGTTTACAGTGCTCATGGCATGAATGAAAAATATAACATTTTTGCTAATAAAGTGCTTACCTTATTTGAACACTGCTTTCCCCCAAAACTTACCAAGGTTAGAGCAAAGTCTACAAAGAAGCCATGGATTACTCGAGGAATAGGGGTATCTTGTAAAACAAAAAGAAAACTGTATCTGTCAATCCGAAACATTTCCAATGTTGATGCTATAGCACATTATAAGAAATACTGCAAAATATTAAAGACTGTAATACGGATGTCAAAGCAAATATATTACAAGGAAAAGATAGTCATATCAGATAACAAAATAAAGACAATATGGGATATAGTGAAGGAGGAGACCGGTAGAACCAGACATGAAGAGGAACAAATAGCATTAAGAGTAAATGATGCATTGGTGACAGATGTGTATAGTGTTGCAGAACTATTTAACAAACATTTTATAACTGTTACTGAAAAGATGGGGTTGTCAGGTTCGGTAGATGCTGCTATGGATTACCTTAGACCAGACATTTCAAGTAACTTCCATAATATGAATTTGACCCTCACTACCCCAACAGAAATAACGTCCATCATAAAATCTTTAAAATCAAAAACATCTAGTGGGTATGATGAAATATCAACAAAGTTAATTAAAGAATGTGATTCTGAGCTAAGGAACATATTAAGCTATCTGTGTAACCAGTCGTTTATCAGTGGAATATTTCCCGAATGGCTGAAATATGCTGAAGTTAAGCCACTGTTTAAGAAGGGAGATAAAGAAATAGCATCAAATTTCCGTCCAATTTCACTGTTGCCAGCATTCTCAAAAATTTTCGAAAAAGTAATGTACAGTCGGCTTTATAACCATCTTATCTCAAATAACATACTGTCAAAGTCACAGTTTGGATTTCTAAAAGGTTCTGATATTGAGAAGGCTATCTACACTTACAGTGAAAATGTACTTAATTCATTAGACAAAAAATTGCAGGCAACTGGTATATTTTGTGATCTGTCAAAGGCATTTGACTGTGTAAATCACAATATCCTTTTAAGTAAACTAGAATATTATAGTGTAACAGGAAATGCTGCAAAATGGTTCAAATCTTATATCTCTGGCAGGAAACAAAGGGTGTTATTAGGAAAGAGACATGTATCAAGCTATCAGGCATCATCCAACTGGGAACTAATTACATGTGGGGTCCCACAAGGTTCCATTTTGGGGCCCTTACTTTTTCTTGTGTATATCAATGACCTGTCATCAGTAACATTACCAGATGCCAAGTTTGTTTTGTTTGCTGATGATACAAACATTGCAATAAATAGCAAATCAAGTGTAGTCTTAGAAAGATCAGCCAATAAAATATTTGTGGACATTAATCACTGGTTCCTAGCCAATTCTTTGTCACTAAACTTTGAAAAAACACACTACATGCAGTTCAGAACTTGTAAGGGGTGTCCCAAGAGTACATGTCTAACATATGATGACAAGAAGATAGAAGAAGTGGACGGTGTTAAATTCTTGGGATTACAGCTTGATAATAAATTCAACTGGGAGGAGCACACCACAGAACTGCTGAAGCGTCTTAACAAATCTCTGTTTGCAATGCGAATTTTGTCAGACATAGGGGATATAAAAATGAAAAAGCTGGCATACTATGCTTACTTTCATTCCATAATGTCATATGGGATTATTTTCTGGGGTAATTCATCAAGCCAAGCTAAAGTTTTCCGGGCACAAAAACGTGCAGTAAGAATTATATGTGGTGTGAACTCAAGAACATCCTGCAGAAGCCTGTTTAGGGAACTAGGGATACTAACTACAGCTTCCCAATATATTTATTCCTTAATGAAATTTGTCATTAAAAATATATCACTTTTTCAAACCAACAGCTCAATTCATGGAATCAATACTAGAAATAAGAATAATCTTCACAAGGATTTAAAGTCACTTAGTCTTGTACAAAAAGGTGTGCATTATTCAGGAACACACATTTTCAATAACTTGCCAGCAGCCATAAAAAGCTTAACAACCAATGAAATTCAGTTTAAGAGAAGCCTAAAGGATTTATTGGTGGCCAACTCCTTCTACTCCATTGATGAATTTCTTAGGAAAACCAACTGATTTGTATATAAGTACAACATAACTTCTGCACAATTTCAGTGCAGTAATGTGTTCACTGAAAATTTGTGTGTGTGTGTGTGTGTGTGTGTGTGTGTGTGCTTGTGTGTGTGTAAGTGTGTAAGTATAATCTAACTTCTGCACCATTTCAGTGCAGTAATGTGTTCATTGTAAATAAGTATTACAGTAGTTGTATTACATGTTTCTTACCTTATAAATAAATAAAAAACTTTTTTATTTTAAATTCAGTGCAATAGTATTTGTAAAATGACTCTTAGTGTTCATTAAAAAATGACGATCATTCCACTTGGGACCTGTGGAATGGTACATTAGCTTATTTGTTTTAGTTGTAAATATTTGTCATGTATTGTTGTTTTTCTGACATGTTCCACATCCTGGAGGACCTCCTCACTATGGATCAATTGGAATGAAAGTAAATCTAATCTAATCTAATCTAATCTACATCAAAGCTGGTGGCCACGCCTTTTCTTCCTGTTGTTTGTCTCGCTGTTCCCGCACTCTGCTCAAGTCTGTTGTTGCAGTTGTTTTGTCTGTTGTTTGATCCCTTTTTTTGTATCGTTATGGTGCGCGTTAATTGCTGGAGAATTTCCGACAAACTAGCGGGTCCTACCACCTCTTCTTCCAACGTGCTTCGTTCTACGTTTACGTTCTGCAGCTGGCTGCAGTGAACAATGCGGTGACACATTTCGACTTGCATTGCCTGTACTCGATTCTGAGACAGGTCTTATTACATGTAATATGGGTTCTACGTATTCAACACGTTCGCTATCTTCCTGCATCTCTGCATAATTTGGTCGCCGTCTACGGTGACCTTGTTGCTCGGTGTTTACGTCCTGCTGCACCACATGATCTACTTTTCGCGGCATAATGTCGTCTGTCGTTCTGTCCTGAGGTTACCGTACGCTATCTTGGTGAGTGTCAATCTCAATTCGGCCAAGGTCTCGATCTACCATTGCTGATCTCTCTGATTCCCGTCTTTCCAATTTTAATTGACGAGCCCTACTTCTCATAATCATGCGATCATACGACCTTACTCGCTTCACCCTTTCTCTTCTCTTCCTAATTCCCTTGACACAATAACAAAACTGTACGACCTTCACTTACCAGTTAGGACAGAACAAACTTATCCACCCTGTGTCACGCACCTGTGCTCTTGCAAGAATAACTTAAAGCTAACAGTGGCATTACAGCTATACTATGGGGATACTGCGTACTTTTCTCAGTGCATTGTACGCCTCTGTCTCCCTATTGACTTGTCAGTGGCAATTGATATTTACCGTTGGTCGATACAACACAAAATAATTTATTACAAAACATTATAAGAGGGTATTTTTTTGTCCTAGTAGCTACATATGGAAGACCACCTTACCATGGTATTTTATCGTCCTGGCAGGGTCGACATTATATAACCTGTGTGGGACTGATTCTGATCTATCTTCCTACCACACATGCGCCAGGACACTCTGTTAGTGTTTTAGGAATTTTGTGTTGAATCTACGGCCTGCCACCATGCAGAGTTCAGAAAGTGCAGCAGTAGGGATAGTAATGTAATCAGACAATGACTTCAATGTCGGATCCACTACACTGCCTGTAAAGGAAACGTTATCGCTAACAGAAATTCAGGGGGTTCAGGCGTAACTATATGGTGGCAAAAATGAAAATCTTAGATTTCTGTTATTAAGGTTTATTTTTACTCCAAGTATGTCTTCAAGACATAGCAATGTTGGCAAAAGTACGTACAGGGCGGTAAAATATTGATATTGGGTGTTCATAACAATGAAGCGAAGTTCCTAACTCTTATGAGGTTCTTTAATTGGTTCTGAGCACTGTAGGACTTAACTTCTGAGGTCATCAGTCCCCTAGAACTTAGAACTACTTAAACCTAACTAACCTAGGGACATCACACACATCCATGCCTGAGCTGGGGTTGATAAAATACAAACAAATTAAAAACAGTTGAGGCTAGAGATATGAATTAAGCTAAAATGCACAATGAAATACCCAAAATTTAATGGGGGTCGGTAAATAGCAATCGGAAACAAGTACGCAATTAAAACAAATCAGTTTACTTCAGAGTAGAAAGCACTCTGTAGTGGGTGATCAATTCTTTCCGTTAAATTGGATATCTCGCGTTCCTGCTTCAATTAAGCCTGACAATCGTGAATACTTGTTCCATAAGAACACGGGAGAACTGCCGGATATCAGTAAAGTCCTGCCACGATATTTCGGCGCAGAGTCTTCTGGCCATCTTCAGATGAGTGCCACTGTAGTAGTACTGTAGTAGTAGTACTACAGTGGCACTCACCTGATATATCGTGGCAGGACGTTACTGATATCCGGCAGTTCTCCCGTGTTTTTATGGAACAATCAGTACGCCGGGAAAGTTTTAAACATCACTATCATGAATACGTTTAACTACAGATTATGGTTCGATGTAGGAGAGACGGAGATGATCACACTTATGAGTGTCAATTGAATATCACTTGCCTGTGTAGCACGAGCGCACGTGTTTGCTTTTCGACAGCGGCGGCAGTGCCGGCTGTCGGCGTGAGCTGTGAACCGGAGAATCTATTCTAAATCTGTCTCGACTGTTAAACCCCAGTCTGATACATTTCCTACCTCTTTAGTGAAGCCGAGACTCCTAGTTATTCCCTAGCTAAGTTAATTGGCATGGTATATGCGATTTTGCTGGAATATCTCTCGCAAGCGTTAACTGTCAGTGCTCTGTGTGGTTCTCCATAGCAGGAGACGTTGCAAAAAAATGTTTCAAATGACTCTAAGCACTATGGGACTTAACATGAGGTCATCAGTCCCCGATACTTAGAAGGACATCACACACATCCATGCCAGAGGCAGGATTCGAACCTGCGACCGTAGCAGCCGCGTGGTTCCGGACTGTAGCGCCTAGAACCCCTTGAGCACAGTGGCCGGCGGAGACTTTGCAGTTTAACTCCTTACGAGCTAAGATGACCCTGTGAACAAGTATTCACATAATGACTCTCGAAATCGTCTCAGCACGGCGCGAGTCGCCTGACTCGAACACTCTACGATTTGCTGCAAGAGAAAGAAGCGAATTTTTCTCTCTGCATTTGCCTGTACCAAAGCTGGTGGCCACGCATTTTCTTTCTGGACAATCAGAGCGTTCATATTTGTTATAATTTCACCCACTAGGGTTTTTGTAGCCTATCACAGACGTCATTTTATTCGTGGGACAGAGTTTAACTTCTGCTACGTAAAACTGAGACAAACAGCTTTTTCTTTCATTCAAGTTTTCACACACGTGGCTATAGTGAGTCACCAATATTTTGAGTTAGCTTTCTCCAGACATTCATCTGCCATCTCTAGCCATGTTCCTGTAGAAAGGCTTTCTAGAGGGTTGTCGTTAAAAGCAAGGACAAGGGCGGCTTCTGGCTGGGGGGTTGATTTTTTTCCCCTAGGTGACAATTTCTCTCCCTAACCCAGCCCCGTTACATGTGTGGTGAGGGATGTAAGTACAAACAGACACAAATTTATGAGCTTCTAGAGAGTGGAATGCATGTACAAGAGGAAGTATCTGACAGTATGGATGTATATGTAATGGGAACCACCCCAAAGTGGGGATGCTTGTAGCCCAAACTTTAATAACACATTGCGCCTGTAGAAGGGAGATGGTTGGTGCTGGGACACTTTTGATGTCAAACTGATATACAGGTTAATTAAACCGATCAATTAATTTCTTCCTCATCTCACCCTCACCAACTTCCACCCCATCCCCACCTATGGATGATGCCATGTGTTTTCACCAGCCAGCGTGTGGCTTCCCACCCCTACACCCACCCACTCTATTGGTGGAAACTTCGAATTTTTGTGGGAAGTTCAAAAATTGTTGGAATTTCGTAGTCCCGGAGCTGAGTTGACATCCCACCCCACCCTCAACTCGGGAATTGGCAGGAAATTAAAAATAGTGGTGCCCTTTCTGGGACTCGAATCCTGGTTCTTCTGGATGGAAAGCCGAAGTGCAACACCCAACACATGTAAACAGTACAGATGCAGGAGAGGAAGGTTAGGTTAGTGTACTTTATTTGTTTTGGTTGGGAAGCTAAAGTAAAGATCGGTCCTAATTACATATTTAGTAATAAGGATCAGCTCTAATTACACAACTATATGCATAGTACTACACAAGAGCTGCCTAAAATTGCAATATAGCTCAAAAATTGACGATGGCATACAACTGGTGTTATCCTGTTGGAAAAAATTTCACAGCACCACTCAGAACTAGTGGCATATATACTCATACTCTACTCTTCATCTACAAGAGGGCGTGAAAAAACGCTGGAGTGGGAAATACTATCTTTATTGCTTTGGAGGGAATTGCATTCAACTGACGAGATGCTGGCGTTGGACAAAAAGGAGTTTAATGAGTGTATTACCTGTATGCATACAGCTGAGGACTGTATCTACAGCTGTTTGATATCAAAGTTCTCTACAGAAAGCCTGCTTGACAATCACTCTGTAGCGGAAGTAATCAAAACCAATAAATGCTACCAAAAGTGAGGGTAAATGATTCACTGCTCTAATTACACATTGAAATTGTCATGAAAAAAAAAACAGCACTCACAATGAATGGATCATAACTCAACACGTGTACCAGCGAAAATGGTCGTCCCAAAAGACTGCAGAGGAGTAGTACTTGAACGTGCATTCACCTCTATGAAACTGCCGAAGTTAGAGGTCCTCTTACCTCCCCTCATCCATCCCCCTCACTCACTCACCCCACGTACCGTGGGCACGCAGGTCCTTTCAAATGGTCAACTGTTACCAAGCGCCTCACTGTTTTTCCACGGACTACTGCACTTCTGACAGTCAACGAGCAGTACCCAACTCACCTTGAGGCGACAGTCCTTCACCAGCACAAAACGATGTAAAGCCAACTAAACAATGTGAGATAAATTAGGGCAGTACTGCCCTACACGCCATGCTCTGGTCAGGGCACAGTTGTCTAGGGCGACCACACATATGCCGGCATGAATAGCCGAGCGGTTCTAGGCGCTATAGTCTGGAACCGCGCTACCGCTACAGTTGCAGGTTCGAATCCTGCCTCGGGCATGGATGTGTGTGATGTCCCTAGGTAAGTTAGGTTTAAGTAGTTCTAAGTTCTAGGGGACTGATGATCTCAGTAGTTGAGTCCCATAGTGGTGAAAGCCATTTTGAACCACACACATACACACATGCGCGTGCGCGCGCGCGCGCGCACACACACACACACACACACACACACACACACACACACACACACACACACGCACCACACATACACATTGGACCGTGACCACACTGCACCCACAAGTGTCCACTATTCTGAATATGAAAACACTGCACTGTAACAATTGTACCAAAAGTAAACTCACTTCCTACAAACGAGCACCCCTTAAGTAGGAAAACACAACTGTGACGATAATAAATGCCCTATTTCCATGAAAATAGAAGCAGACAATTTACTCCTGTAAATGAACAAGTTCGGAATATTTTTTACGTTTGACTGCAGGATATAATTCGCATCTCAATATTTTGCGACATCCAACGGAGTGCAATGCCGCCGATTACAGACGAACAAAACTGAGAGGTTGGGCTCTACATCACCTACACATGTCCACCCTGCGTAAAACCGAGAAAAGAAATTTCCACTACTTCGCTGCAAAAACTACCAATCATTGTCCTCACCATATCAAAACCGTCATCAGAGTTGGATGAAGTAAACAAAAGTAGTGAAGTCCATCTGGTAAGCAATAAGAGCATACTTATAGGAAAAAAAATTGGAGCACCAACAGAAATCAACTCTGTACACATGTCAACTCCGTTTTGAAGATCCCTACACAGCAGAGTGGAAGTCAGATGAACGTGTAGAGCTGTGCCAGCCTTTGAGTTTCCATCAAATCCATTCCTACAAGAGTTTGCAGACAAGCTCTCTTACGTGCCATAACAGTACATGGATGTGTTTCCAGGCTACGAGTTTCCAATCTGCATCACTCACTGAGTCTCATCTAGGTACAAGGCGGGCGTTAGAACATTTTTCATGATCTTCCTGTCCAAAACGCATGCATGCAGATCATTAGGAAGAGGCGAATTCTTGGGAGGTTTTAGTAGGCAGGTGTACAGGACACGCAAATATCTTTATATAAAATCAGACAGTGCATATGTATGCTGGCAATATGACCATACACACAAAATATCAAAAGATACGAGAAAATGACATAAAATCGGTAAGCATCAAGTAAAACTCTGGAACATTTACAATAAATTCATGATAAATACGTATATTTGATGGATATACGACGAAAAATATAAAACTGCGAAAAAAGCTTGCAGAATTACGTAACTTGACTAAGAATACATAAAACTAAAGAAAAACTAGTTGAAACGCAGGGAACTGAGGTGCGTTGGAGGTACCCAGACACTCAAAACCGAGAAAAGCTTAAAAATAATGCTATGGCTGCATTCACTTTTAATCCTCCCCCTCCCCCTGTAAAATACATGAGTTTTCGTAACACATATTTCAACAAAGGTTACATAAATATTACACATAGGAGCATGAAAAAAATATGTCTCCCAATCTATAGCTGTGCTCTCACACATGTAGTCGAATACGGATATTACCAAGTAACTGCTACAGGGCGTTTCAAAAATGACCGGTATATTTGAAACGGCGATAAAAACGAAACGAGCAGCGATAGAAATACACCGTTTGTTGCAATATGCTTGGGACAACAGTACATTTTCAGGCGGACAAACTTTCGAAATTACAGTAGTTACAATTTTCAACAACAGATGGCGCTGCAAGTGATGTGAAAGATATAGAAGACAACGCAGTCTGTGGGTGCGCCATTCTGTACGTCGTCTTTCTGCTGTAAGCGTGTGCTGTTCACAACGTGCAAGTGTGCTGTAGACAACATGGTTTATTCCTTAGAACAGAGGATTTTTCTGGTGTTGGAATTCCACCGCCTAGAACACAGTGTTGTTGCAACAAGACGAAGTTTTCAACGGAGGTTTAATGTAACCAAAGGACCGAAAAGCGATACAATAAAGGATCTGTTTGAAAAATTTCAACAGACTGGGAACGTGACGGATGAACGTGCTGGAAAGGTAGGGCGACCGCATACAGCAACCACAGAGGGCAATGCGCAGCTAGTGCAGCAGGTGATTCGACAGCGGCCTCGGGTTTCCGTTCGCCGTGTTGCAGCTATGGTCCAAATGACGCCAACGTCCACGTATCGTCTCGTGCGCCAGAGTTTACACCTCTATCCATACAAAATTCAAATGCGGCAACCCCTCAGAGCCGCTACCATTGCTGCACGAGAGACATTCGCTAACGATATAGTGCACAGGATTGATGACGCCGATATGCATGTGGGCAGCATTTGGTTTACTGACGAAGCTTATTTTTACCTGGATGGCTTCGTCAATAAACAGAACTGGCGCATATGGGGAACCGAAAAGCCCCATGTTGCAGTCCCATCGTCCCTGCATCCTCAAAAAGTACTGGTCTGGGCCGCCATTTCTTCCAAAGGAAACATTGGCCCATTTTTCAGATCCGAAACGATTACTGCATCACGCTATCTGGACATTCTTCGTGAATTTGTGGCGGTACAAACTGCCTTAGACGACACTGCGAACACCTCGTGGTTTATGCAAGATGGTGCCCGGCCACATCGCACGGCCGACGTCTTTAATTTCCTGAATGAATATTTCGATGATCGTGTGATTGCTTTGGGCTATCCGAAACATACAGGAGGCGGCGTGGATTGGCCTCCCTATTCGCCAGACATGAACCCCTGTGACTTCTTTCTGTCGGGACACTTGAAAGACCAGGTGTACCGCCAGAATCCAGAAACAATTGAACAGCTGAAGCAGTACATCTCATCTGCATGTGAAGCCATTCCGCCAGACACGTTGTCAAAGGTTTCGGGTAATTTCATTCAGAGACTACGCCATATTATTGCTACGCATGGTGGATATGTGGAAAATATCGTACTGTAGAGTTTCCCAGACCGCAGCGCCATCTGTTGTTGAAAACTGTAACTACTGTAATTTCGAAAGTTTGTCTGCCTGAAAATGTACTGTTGTCCCAAGCATATTGCAACAAACGGTGTATTTCTATCGCTGCTCGTTTAGTTATTATTGCCGTTTCAAATATACCGGTCATTTTTGAAACACCCTGTATATTATCCTACACATGATCAAAACTATCTAAAGTCAGACCAGGACTTCTTTGTCAAGACGAATGCTACCAGAGCTGTGGTGGTGCCATTGTAAATGGCAATGAGACTGATACATCTCCTTTGGCTACCGATCATGGTGCTTTTTCCATCGTAAGAAGTTGCTGCTTCTTCGTGTGTATTTTCGTGCAACAGGCATGGGCGGTACCTCAAAGTATCAGCTATCAAAAATATTCACATCGGTTTTTCCTCGCTCCATTTCCTAGTGAGATGTAGGTGTAGCCATCAAAACTGGTATGCTACTACTAATGTTAAGCACAAATGATGCAGGAAGTTTGACTGACGGTATGTACGTTTCCGACTTAAATCCATTAATTTATTAAAAGACAGAATAGCAGTTCCCGACTTTGTTCTAGTTGGTTTATAAGCAGCTCGATCGGCGAATATACACTGACGATGCTTTCTTAGGACACTGGAATCGCGGAGAAGGAAGTAGGTTTTTCATTTTATAGTTTGTCACTATAGTGCCTGGTGTAGGAATGTTGCGGGATGGTTGTATGTCTGACGTTGGACGAAAATATCCTGCATTAGAGTATTAAGAGCGATGTATTCCGCATGACTATTACTTTGGAAACCATATGGCTTTAACAATACAGTATATTTACGTGCAGAACCGTGTAACCATAGGAGCGTGTGTTCATACTCTATGATCGTATCTCTCATGCCAGTACCTTCCTGGTACTGACTCCACACAGTGGAGTAATGCTTCAGAGTTGATGGCACGGCTGGTTTACGTGAAATGTTTCAAAAACCATCCATCTGGAGCTCCATCATATATAAATCACACATTTCTCCTTAACCTTCATTATATCACTGCAACACTTTCACGTCTACTATATACTGATAAGAGGTGCTGCGCTCCTCGACAGGGATGCATCTCCAGCGTTCTTGTACATTTGGATGGATGCGGTGGGTAAGACTGGTGCGGAACAGTCTTCGCTTAAAGGCAGTTATGGACACAACACGCGATGCGCCTTCATGAGACGTGGAATGTATTAGGTGTAGGACCATCATACTTCTGGCCAGTTGCAGATTATATTAGCGATCGTGTTGTAGGGACGACTGGTCAAGGAGAATGTGGGAGGGATCTGTCAATCTCCAACTTTATCCTACGAAAGTGGGAATATTCTGTGATGCCCATCCGTGGGAAAGATCGCTAGTCGTAATTGTAAATTCTGCAGTATGATCGATGCGCTCGAAGTGTGTAGATAACCTAATAACATCGGTACAGGACACTGCCTAGTATACTTTGATGTATACGGCAGCATGGATATAGTTTTCTATGGACATAGTTATCTATATGCATTCGCAATCTAATATATCAAAAAATTGTTCAAATGGCTCTAAGCACTATGGGACTTAACATCTGAGGTCATCAGCCCCTAGACTTAGAACTACTTACACGCAACTAACCTAAGGACATCACACACATCCATGCCCGAGGCAGGATTCGAAGCTGTGACAGTAGCAGCAGCGCGGTTCCGGACTGAAGCGCCTAGAACCGCTCGGCCACAACGGCCGGCATCTAGTATATCCTACTTGCAAAGTAGTGTGGGGGATGAGTGATATAGTGATGATACAGAAATCGGGAAATTGGGAAGCAATCTACAGTGTCATTGGCTAGTACTGAAATTACGGAACAACTGGTAAAATTGCTAAAATTGATCGTGTTGTCATCTGTGGTACATCGTCCCGTATCAACGGTGTCTTCACCATCCCATCCTTCCACTGGTAAACTGTTGATTACCTCATAATGACTGACTGACACTACTTGCCTGAAATGGTGAGAGCCTTGGCGGAACTCTGGATATCTACTACTTTTCGCTGTGGAGTATGGTATTAAGTGTAGTGGTCATCAGCTTCAGACAGTTGTTGGGAAGCGTTCGTCAAAGCCACAGATTCGTCCTATTTCTACACACTGCGATGCCCTCCATATATTTTTTAACCAATAAGATAAAAGTATCTCTTTTATTTCTATTATCTCGAACATGTAGTGAACAGCACTTTCTGGCAATGGTCAAGACCAGAACAGTAATCATGCACATGACTGCAAAATGAGGAAATAATGCACTTCGAAGTGGAGCACCGAGACATCTGCTACCTCATCGTTGTGGAAGATGAGATTAACTGTATAGGTCATCACCTTCTGACAGCTGTTGAAAACGGTCTACAATGCTGCAAATTGTTGCAGTTTCCATTTGTTGCTATTTCATCCACATTTTTGTCAATGAGGAATATCGCCTATGTGTTTTGTTTCTACCAACCTGTGTGTTGTATACACCATGCAATGTTCAGTTTTCTGCGAGAGCCAAAGGATCGAAACATGTTATTGTCAGTTTAGCAGCTGACTCAGATCTTGAAGTCATGGCAGAAAAACAAAGTGTATGGTGGTGTACAAAGCTATACTCGTACTCTGCTTGTGTGTGTTACAGCCAAAAAAATAATGTATTAAGCTGCTTATGAAGGAACAATACCCTCTCTTGTGATAGATAGTCTGCTGGACATGGTCTTCCTGCAAGGTCAGTCGACAGGTGCAGGTGACTATAACCACTGGCCTCCAGCTCTAATCGAGTAATGTCTGAACATACAATATGCTTGATATCAGCATGATGGTATTGGCTTTTCGATATATCGGAAGCGAGAGAGTAAAATTGTAAGTAGGCTGTTTATGTTTTCTCTATGTAAGTAGGCTGTTTGTTTTCTTATTGGCAACGTTACGTAGCGCTCAAAATGAAATCACTGGCTGTGCTGTGTGCAGTCTGTGGCTAGTTTGCATTGTTGTCTGCCATTGTAGTGTTGGGCAGCGGCAGCTGGATGTGAACAGCGCGTAGCGTTGCGCAGTTGGAGGTGAGCCGCCAGCAGTGGTGGATGTGGGGAGAGAGATGGCAGAGTTTTGTAATTTGTCATGAACTGCTATATTTATATATGATGATATCAAGGTAAATACATTGTTTGTTCTCTATTAATATCTTTTATTTGCTAACTATCCCTATCAGTAGTTAGTGCCTTCCATAGTTTGAATCTTTTATTTAGCTGGCAGTAGTGGCGCTCGCTGTATTGCAGTAGCTTGAGCAGCGAAGATTTTTGTGAGGTAAGTGATTTGTGAAAGGTATAGGTTAATGTTAGTCAGGGCCCATTCTTTTGTACGAATTATTGAAAGTCAGATTGCGTTGCGCTAACAAAATATTGTGTGTCAGGTTAAGCACAGTCATTTATAAATTGTTCAAAGGGGAAGTTTCATATGGCGACCCTGCCAGGATTCGAACCTGGAATCTTCTGATTCTGATTTTATGTTACAAAATTGTAATTGTCACCAGTTCATGATATTATTAACTTGTAAGTTCCATTTCACTGCACACATTTCTGTTGGTCATAGTATATGGACAATATGTGAGAAGTAGGGTCTGATAGTGTTTGCACGTGTGTTGGTAATTCAGCAAGGGATTGGATAACAGCATTGCTGGTTCTAAGGACAATTAAAAGAAAAACTTTCTGAGTGCACAAGTGGTGGTTTATGGACTTGCTATATTCTCCGCAAGACTCTTCGATGGTGAATGTGCACCTGCACAATCGCAACAGATGGCTGCTGGCCATTTCTACAAGGACTGCAGTGGGTCTGCACCTCTGGTGGCCCACCAATACCACAATCTCTACCAGGACTCCAGTGGGTCTGCTCTGTGATGACCTACCTGCCAATATTCTTCCAAACTTCGAATGACTCTGCTGTGGGTTTGCTCTGTTGTGGCCCATTACCTGTCAGCATGTCGAGAGTCAGCACTGTCTTTCCATTGGAAGGACAACACTACTTCTTCAAGACTGCATGGAAATCCACTACTTCTGTGTGCATTTTCTTTTACTGCTCAGACTTTGAGAAAAACACTGCAATTTTACTGTGATGAATCAGGACTGTCTTTATGGACTGTGAGAAATTTTTAGCTTTTGACCAACATTGTATCAATAAGTGTGTGCATTTTATATCTTTGTTACTGTAATTGTGAAAAATTTTTGTCAAATCTGTATTGGCCAGTGCCCAACACCATTTGTAAAAATTTTTGTGGGGAGCATGGGGGCTATGTAAGTAGGCTGTTTATGTTTTCTCTATGTAAGTAGGCTGTTTGTTTTCTTATTGGCAACGTTACGTAGCGCTCAAAATGAAATCACTGGCTGTGCTGTGTGCAGTCTGTGGCTAGTTTGCATTGTTGTCTGCCATTGTAGTGTTGGGCAGCGGCAGCTGGACGTGAACAGCGCGTAGCGTTGCGCAGTTGGAGGTGAGCCGCCAGCAGTGGTGGATGTGGGGAGAGAGATGGCAGAGTTTTGTAATTTGTCATGAACTGCTATATTTATATATGATGATATCAAGGTAAATACATTGTTTGTTCTCTATTAATATCTTTTATTTGCTAACTATCCCTATCAGTAGTTAGTGCCTTCCATAGTTTGAATCTTTTATTTAGCTGGCAGTAGTGGCGCTCGCTGTATTGCAGTAGCTTGAGCAGCGAAGATTTTTGTGAGGTAAGTGATTTGTGAAAGGTATAGGTTAATGTTAGTCAGGGCCCATTCTTTTGTACGAATTATTGAAAGTCAGATTGCGTTGCGCTAACAAAATATTGTGTGTCAGGTTAAGCACAGTCATTTATAAATTGTTCAAAGGGGAAGTTTCAAAATCTTACAAGAAGTTCTATTACATGGAGTGGTATAACTGGTTAAAGTTTGGATTCATAAAGTTCTCTCAAAACTACGCCGATTTTGCTCATAAGAGTAATAGAAATCGGATGTGTCTATCCTCATGAAACGATAACTGATTTGAGTATTATCATCAGATTGTGTGATTAAAATAGGTGTTACCGCAAGTCCTGTGTTATTTCATACTTCATAACCTCCAGTTACAAAGCAGACCCCTTTTAAATATAGCTCATTGTAGAACTGAGAAATGATAGTGTTTTCTACCGACATGCGAGTATATGGTATGAAACAGGCTGCAATGATCAAATCGCTTACAATACTAGAATGCAAGAATCTTCTGCTATTGTGAAAGATTGTGCGCTGGATGAAAGTAATTTTACATGCAGGTCGGTAGAGAGGAGCTATGGAGCAAAAATCTCAAATGTAAGCCTTCAGGCAGTATTTGGTTTCGGTTTATCGGAAGAGAGAGAGACATGGTAAAATCTTGTAGGAAGTTTTAATATAAGACAGGCTCGTAAACGCTGATGTGCTATAGCTTCGAACTGGTAACATGGAACTTGCCACAGCGTACAAGAAGGGCAACATCCTCTTGAGTTATGGCTTGTCGTTGTCGAACGTAAAATGATTCAATTATAGCGTGCAGCAGGGGAGCGTATAAGGTAAATATGTCAATGAATGAGACACAGCCTGCTGTAATCGAGTGTCAAATTCGAAGAGTTCGTCCACACGTGGGGCACCCTCCCCTTCAGCAAGACGATGCCATAACACACACGAACCCTGCGACATCTGGAAGAATCCGACGTCTTGGGTTAACTGTCATCGACCATTCTCCATCCATTCCCGACCTGGTCCCATCCGATTTCCATGTCTTTCCAAAACTTAAATAACGCTTTCGACGACTTCACTTTGACTGCGATGCAGCGGTGCGAATAGAGGTGAGGTTGTGGCTCCGTCAACGAATTCAAGTAATCTACAGTGACAGTATCAACAAACTGGTCCTTCATTGGGAGAAAAACGTTCGTCACCAAGCTGACTATGATGAGAAATAAATATGTAGACATGCAGAATGGTAATGAAGTTTGTTTTATTTAAAAATATTAAAGAGAATCCACATTAAAAATTCAGAGGCATTACTTTTCAGTACGCCCTCGTGCACAGGCCAGTGCAAAGCCCGTCAGGCAGCAATTGTTATTTATGCTCCGTAAAAGAAGAGTAAGACAACTGGTAGGAAATTAGTGGTGGAGTGAGAAGATGGTTGTACGATAGTAGAGATTCATATAATGGGGAAGAAAGAAATATTTTGAGGCAATGTTTGAACTTTAATGTGTGAAGAAGAGTGTAAAGAAAAGTACTGTAAAGAGAAGAAATTAAAGTGAATCTATTTTGAGAAATTATAGATACAGAGGTGACCAGTGGAATATCGAAACCTGAAGAGACTTCTAGTTTTCTTTTAGAATTTGTGACTTCAATGGAAAAATTCATGACACCACGTGTTACCCAATAACGTTAGACGTATAGCTGTACCAGAAAAACAGAAAACAGCTGTATACCTTCAGAGCTATATGAAATTTTTCTCAACTCCGCAACCCGTCAGTATTGCCTCACGTACCTGGGTATACCAATAGTATGAAATACAGACAGAATAAAATTTCTGTTTCAAGTAAGTAACACATTTTATTATCTTCACATGTATCAAAATACGTTCGCAGCATGTTTCTTTAAAATGCTTTTCAAGTTGGGAAAAAGTAAATCATCTTCAACTTCATTGAAAGCTATAACTCTGACATACGTTTGATAGCTTCTTTACGCTTATTTTAAGCATTCTCTTTTTAAAACCAGAAACCCAGTCTTCTCCAGCTATTCTCGTAATGTTATTTAAATTGTGCTTAAGGCTACATTTTTGGTTGAGGTCATAGGCAATGCACCGCAAGTCAGCTTGGGTAGTCACATGGTTGACTAATTCTTGTTCTTGTTCAGGAGTAGAAACGGACCTTCTCATCAAGGAGAGTCTCTTGTCTGAATCCGATGTTAATCGATCATAAAGTGTAACTTGTAGTATGTTCAGTTGCTCTGATAAGGTGTTGGGATCTCCCTTATTTCACTAAATGTAATGCCTTGTTCAGGGTTTATTCAGCCCATTTATCCCTCTCTGACTCTTTCTATTATCCTCGCGATCTGAAATTAGATATAAGGTCTTACTTAACTGTAAACAACAGCCGCGCTGGATTAGCCGAGCGGTCTCGGGCGCTGCAGTCATGGACTGTGCGGTTGGTACCGGGGAGGTTCGAGTCCTACCTCGGGCATGGGTGTGTGTGTTTGTCCTTAGGATAATTTAGTTTAAGTAGTGTGTAAGCTTAGGGACTGATGACCTTAGCAGTTAAGTCCCATAAGGTTCCACACCCATTTGAACATTTGTAAACAACATTTTTTCCTGCAGTTTAGAGCTTGGGGATATATACACATCCTGTCGACATTGCTCCACGTTCGTCTGTCGATATCAACTCACTCAGTCATCACGGCAGACACTAAACATCGGTTGATGGCTTTGCTAATGCTCGAAAGGATATAAAACCCCAGGTAAAAGACGCATTGGAAACACATTCCATCTACATCTTAGTTATTACCGTTAAAAATGTACTGAAAAGCTCACCTCAATTTGTGCATAAATCTAAAATAGCATAGAAATTCAATAAAAATTAATTTTTGGCGCCACAATAAGACTGTCGTCGCTAAGAACTCGTCGCCTGTGCACCATAATTCTCGCATCTTCCGCTGTGCTATAGTACTATTTTCCAGGCACTGCAGCTCTATCACCTGATGTCGCTATTAACTGGTATGTTGGTATTCCCGCACTCTCCCTAACGATGAGTGTTGTCACGGAAGGTAATGGCGTCATGTTAGCACAGGTGACAAACATGTAAGCTGAGACAAAGCATGTGAAGAAATGATTCAGATACTGTCGGGGTGCATCGAAAAAGGAGGGAAGCCGATTGGAATACGGAAGAAGGAGCAGAATTGATTTTCCCGCGAAGATTCAGAGAATAACAGAAGAGAACAAGAATTGTTTAGTGGCGGATGACACCTACCTCAACTCTGAAAAATTGTACTCAAATTTAGATGAGTGGTCATTCTCAGTTTTTTTGCTCCTTTTGGTATTTGTCGAAAAAATAAGTAACTAGTTCCACAAAAGTAATTTTATTTCTTTACCGGTTGCAGGCACTTAGTGGCCTTCTTCAAAAGGCTGTACAGAAAATATGTATTTTTTTGGGGTACATTTTTCTGAAGAACGGCACTAGGTCCTTGAAACAGGTACAGAAATATTTTTTGTGCAATTGTTTGCTGATTTTTTCAACAAATATACCTACAGTTGCTGAAGATGGATAACGCACTAAATAATTTTAGCGTCTCGTTTCCTAATCTAATTACGTTAGTATTGCCTGACTTGCTTCGACTACATTGCATTATTCTTGATTTACTTTTATTGATGTTTGTCTTATAATCTCTTTTCAAGATACTATCCATTCCATTGGTATTTGGTTGAATTGACAAAATCACATGTATGGTATTAGTATTTGGTTGAATTGACAAAGTCACATAATAAGAGAATAGTTAGTTCAAATGGGACAAACTTAGAACTTCGAAGGTGTAGGTAAATTCGTACCAAGCAGAGTGTTAAAAGTCGACCAATACCTCGATTTAGTAATACCATTCAGAGAATGCTGCGAAACTACAGAATACTGTATTCTCGTTCCACAAGAGAATACAGGGAATGTGAAAGAAAAACGCTTACATCCGTAAGAAGTGCTTTTTGTAAGCCTAGGACAATTTTCACAGTCAGTGGCGAAATATCTATCAGAATATACTAGGAAGTTCCGGTAAGTAAAGTAAATGAAGGGAATCAATGGAATTCTTTTTTGGAGGTCAACAATTGACAAAGTCGAGTGATTACCATTATTGACAGATAACAGCAGGCACAATCCTAGAACTACAGCGCGCAGAGTGGTTAAAGCAGCCATTCTTCCCGCGTACCACTTGCGAGTAGATGTGGAAGAAACCATAACATTTGTCACATCCGCAAGTACTCTACCATGGACTTCACACTGATTTGCAGAGTATGGGTGTAGATATAATGGTTAGTTTCCCATATCGTCAACTGACAATTGCGCTGCGATCATACGGAGTATCATCGAAAAAAGCACTTTTCCAAAAGTCATGCAGTAATGATACAATCGCCCAGCGTTCAGCGTAGTAGTAGGAGAAATACACGTTAAACAATACTGGATAAAATTTCCTTCGTACTTAACAGTTTTGTTATACTACAACCAAATTTTCAGAATACTCTCACGAAGACATTAAACTCGCTCTAAAAGTCTATCGCGAAGCAATTGATCCCCTTACTAGTTGGGCGTCTGCAGGATGAAATCAGTGCGAAAAAAACCGGTGTAGATAGAACGGAATCAACAGCTGCAGCGGGAAGAGGAGAAAGCTCGCTGGGAATTGGGATCCCCCTCGCAGCTCTCCGAATTGTGCGAGCAGGGGGCGATGTGAGATGCGATGGCTGATCGATCCATCACCTACAGTATTCGCCGTCCTACGTTTCGATTCCTCGACGCGAAATGTGTTTCTGTAGCACTCATGGCTACATGCTAAGCATTGGCGAAAACTGGCTTGCATTTCATCGCCTAAAAAGCTAGCTCACGCTCTGTAACTGCCGTATTCCTTTCTCCGTTACGAGTTTCATCACAACATGTCGCCCTTATTGATACTGGTATGTAATTACCTATTACCAGTCTCGACATTAATGAAATTTGTCCTAAATAATATATCTCTTTTTCCAACAAACAGCTCAGTTCATACATAAAATACCAGGAACAAAAATGATCTGCACAAGAACTTAAAAGCACTTACTTTAGTTCAAAAAGGGGTCCACTTCTCAGGAACACTCATCTTCAATAATTTGCCAGTAAACATAAAAAATTTAGTTACAAATAAAGATCAGTTTAAAAGGAGCCTGAAAGACTTACTAGTGGCCAACTCCTTCTACTCCATTGACGAATTTTTTAATAGAAACAAATGATTTATTGTATATATTCATACTATTAGTATTGTTATTTCAGCATAAAAAAAATTGACATGTTCCACATCCACGAGGATCTCCTCAGCACGGATCTATGGAACGAAAACTAATCTAATCTAATCTAATCTAACAGTCACGACAGTAAACCTCACTGTAAATCTCCAATTGATAACACTGAAATTAAACTCCTGTAGTGTGCCGTTAGCACAAACAGGTGACGGGAGACGTTTTCATGGTACAAGCCTGAGATCCTTCTTGAACCGCTCTGCATCTTTACAGAACACAATGAAGTAATCCAACAACGATAGCCAGCCATCAGTAGCCGGACAATTTTCGGCCATTAATTCTCCACTCCTCCATAACGAGTGCGGGAAAACTTTTTTCATGATGACACTAGTCTTTGATAGTTCTTAGCAAAACAGACACACCAGATGATCCTGCAGAAGATCCCAGCAGAGTTGTCGGAACGTCGATAGTATAAGAAAATGCTGAAGATAATCGACGCGGCTTAACAATATAGAAGATTTTCACTTTCCATCTACATGCAATCGAGAACTGTTCCACAACGATTTTTCTTTCATGAAGGCAGTATACCTCCGTATTGAAGTTGCCAGGTTAATTATGAATCCACTGCATACAAAGCAATAAAAAGGTAGCGATAAATGTGTTATTTTTTATGCTGCTGTTGTGTTATTTCGATAAGGCCGAAGAATAACTTTGTCTTCAGGGTATATTATTAAATACTATAGAAAAATTTACGCCAAATATAAGTAAATAAAGTAATTACAAGTGATGAGAAAAGGATTATATATATATCTTTAAAAAGTTCTTCAGATATGCGTACAAGATCCAAAGTTGTTTAATGTAGCACCAAGGTGAGGAAAATGCAAATCGTTCTTATCCAACAGTTTTGGCAGGATCAAATATTATCAAGGTTGGTTTCATTGTCATAATCTATTATGGAGGGCAACTGCTGATTCATGCCACAGGCTGCCAACCTGTTTTCAGTAAATTTTGATGGAGAAATGTTCACTGTGGAGGTTCTTTAGACTGCAGATCTCCTCAGCAGGAACCAACACGGATTCGGCAAAGAGCGTTCACGCACAGAATGACATTTTCATTCCACAGTGGAGTGTGCGCTGATCTGAAACTTCCTGGCAGATTAAAAGTATGTGCCGGACCGAGACTCGAACATGGGATCTTTTGCCATTCGTGGGCAAGTGCTCCACCGACTGAACTACCCAAGCACGACTCACGACACTTCCACACAGCTTTACTTTCCTCCAGTACGTCATCTCCTACCTGCCGGAGAGTGGAAAATTTCATTCTGGGTACATCCCCCAGACTGTGGATAAGCCATAGCTCTGCAGTATTCTTTATTCCAGGAATGCGATCATTACAAGTTTCGCAGGAGAGCTGCTGCGAAGTTTGGAAGTTAGGAAATGAGGTACTGGCGTTAGTGAAGCTGTGAGAAAGGGTCGCGCGTCGTGCTGATTAGCTCAGTCGGTGGAGCACTTGTCGGTTATGGCAAAAGTTCCAAGATCGAATCCGGGATACGGTTTTAATCTGCCAGGAAGGTTCAGGATTCACGTCATTCAGCATGTTTCTTTCATCCATCATAAAAAGACTGCAGCAGCCGATGACGTCCAAATTGATTTCCGTACGGCTTTCTTCAATATGGATCCTCAGTGTCATCTCCTAAAACCCCATTGTTCGTATGGACGCTTTTTCCTGTGCTATCAGGTCCTATTAAAATGTAAACCAGCCTGACAGATTCCTCTCGTATAACTTTGGCATTATTCCCTTGTGTCAGGCATAATTAATCCCAAACTCTTGCTCGATGACAATTAAACTGATTAATTTTACCATTAGGGAATAGGGACTGTTGGAGGGCTTATTACTCAGGTAAGAGTTGCAATCAGATTCAAGTAAACAATTAAAGTCTTCAATTACAAATACAAAGAAGCTCACTCTGGCAAATGTAATGTAGCAAGACGTGCGTAAGCTGTTTGAGATGAACATAGAGTCAGTATGGCAGCTACTGCTCCGTTAACTTGAAAATTCAGATCACACGAAGTGCCAGATAACGATACAATGGCTGTAAAAGGTGTAGTGTTAACTGAGCAGCGACGTGAATTACCTCGTGGCTTGGTGACAATCGTAGAATTGATCTGCCACAGCTATCATAGCTAACCGAGTTACCATGGATAGCGAGCAGTAAGATTGCTTTTTGAAAGCAAATAGCCTCCATTAAGCTTCTGAGTCTTCAGCACTCTAATAAACTTCTTCGGACTTGTCGGTTAAACTACAGATCCATGTGATCCGCAGCCTGACTACACAGATCGCAGAAATCTGTGTTGTTCTCTCAAAAACAAACAGTGAGAGTGACTACCCTTCTCGGGTCCTACTTAGAACCTCTGGCTCCAAGAATAGCAATCCACAGGCTGGAGTGGCACTAAATTTTACGTCTAACCTAACAGAGTCTTTGTGACAAGTTCTGAAATGGACTACTCTGGGATATAAGGCTGCCAGACGCTGCAGGCTTTTAACACCAAATGCACTGCAGATGTATCCCTGCAAACGAAGGCGCTTTTGTGACACGAAGACTTAATTTCAACAGAAACGTAATCTTGGTGATAATTATTAACCGCATTCTTCAGTGATTCATAATAATAAGGGAAAAACTTTCCTCTCGCTGTAGAACATTGTATTGTTAAGTTATTCTAACTTCGAACATAAAATATTTCCTTCAGAAAGGAAAGCTTCTATCCACTCTTCAGCAAGATCACAGAAAACAATATTGGTGCGAAAGACCTTTTCCTTTTCTCAGAAGGCATGCTGCGAACCGTAGATGACGGGCAGCAGGCGAATTCCGTTTCACAAAGTGCCACATTGCTGGCTACCAAAAAGGTTCAAGCGTACGGAATGGGACCTCCCTTATCTGAGCGGCTAGAAGACTTCTTTAGTAATATAACCCATGCAACAATAACTCAAATCTTGTACGAAATAGTAATCCTATTGCCTTGAGAATCACTGTAGGATTTATTTGATGCTTTTCGTGCTTGAGTGTTTAATTTGGAGACAATTAATGCTTCTTGTAATAGTCTTTTTCAGCAATAAAGTAAGTCAGCTCTTTGGAACTAGAAATATTATTCTTTGGGTTGGAAATCTAATTAGTTGCAGTAAATTAATTAAGCTCAACGACATAAATCTGATTTTTCCTTTCTTACGTTCACGTGTCCTTTGACATACTGGTCGTGTACAGGTCCCCTTTTGCAAGTCTCCTAAAACTGTTAAAATTTAACACTTTATACACTGTGTCCCAGAAAGATCGTGACAAAATTCGAGGGTTTGTAACGGGTATCTTGAGAAACAAAATGAGGAAAGAAACCCATGCCCGGAAACGTTATCCAACGACGCTGCAGAGCGTCGAAGGTATATCTACATCTACATCTACATCCATACTCCGCAAGCCACCTGACGATGAGTGGCGGAGGGTACCTTCAGTACCTCTATCGGTTCTCTCTTCCATTCCAGTCTCGTATTGTTCGCGGAAAGAAAGATTGTCGGTATGCCCCTGTGTGGGCTCTAATCTCTCTGCTTTTATCCTCATGGTCTCTTCGCGAGATATACGTAGGAGGGGGATATAGGTAGGAGCCGGCACCTACCGCTGCGTCATCCCTTCAGCGGCAAACGTACGAGGCGTGTTTTTTAAGTAAGTGCCGTTTTGCCACACCGCGGCCGCAGCGCTAAGGTCGGCGTTCTGCGCATGCGCACTGGGTACCTACATCAGTTGTCTATGCACTGACGCCATTACAGTCTGATTCTTCCTTGTTTACGTTGTGTACTGAGTGTTTAAGATGCCTCTGATAATCGTGAGTCCCGCCGACTGTGAAGTACGGGCTGTTATAAGATTTCTTAGTGCTAAAGGCCGTGCTAAAGGCCCAAGAGCGATCGATATTCATCGTGAGATCTGTGCAGTTTACGGAGAAAACATTAAGAGTGATGGAATGGTAAGAAAGTGGCTGAGAGCATTTAAAGATGGCCGCACAAATGTGCATGATGAACAACACAGTGGGCGTCCTTTGGTCGTTAATGAAAGTTTGGTGAAGGATGTGGGCAATAAGGTGAGAGAAAACAGACGCTTTACGATTTCCTCCTTGTAGGACGACTTTCCTAATGTTTCTCATAGTGTTTTGCATGGCATTGTGACCGAGCACTTGAATTACCGAAAATTGTGCATACATTGGGTACCGAAAATGTTGACAGATGTGCACAAAACCAAACCTTTAGACAGTGCATTGACCTTCCTTGGGCGGTACCACAAAGACTGTGATGATTTGTTAAGCCAAACGGGCGATAAAACATGGGTGGCCTTGTCACACCAGAATCAAAGCAACAGTCCATGGAAGTTGAGCAAGGGCATCGTTTTGCTGCAAGACAATGCCCATCTACATGTGGCGAATCAGACCAAAGATCTCATCATAGCTTTTCGATGGGAAACTCTAGATCATCCTCTGCACAGCCCCGAACTTGAGCCCAGTGACCACCATCTGTTCCTGCACTTGAAGAAACACCTGGGCGGTCAGCGTCTTCAAGACAATGACGAAGTCAAAACAGTGGTGATGCAGTGGTTAACAAGTCAGGCGGCAGACTCCTATGAGGAGGGTATTCAAAAACTGGTACAAAATTACAAGTTCCTCAATATTGATGGAAACTATGTAGACAAGTAGATTAAGGTACAGGCTTTCAGATAAAAATAAAATTATTGAGATATCTTATCACATCTTTTTTTAATTACAAAATAGTACTTACTTCAAAAACATGCCTCATACTTTGTTCACTGACACGGTTTATTTTTATTTTGTATAAAGAAAAACATTGGAGATTTTAGAGAGTTCCAGGAGAAAAATGAACAGCGGTAGGAATCCTGTATATAAGAGTCATCCATGAAGGCAACAGAGCACCGCATTCGCAGGAGGCGAGGCCTGACTCCACAGCAGCTAGCTCCATCAGCCACAATTACTAAATGACAAACAACACTGCAAAACTATCTGCTTACAGTTCGTCAGCGTACGAAGTCACGTTTGCTGCACAAAGGATGGCCTAGTGGCTGGCGCTGGCGGCTCTAACTTTGACGCCCTAGAGTATTGTTGATTGACGATTCAGGACATGGGTTCTTACCCTCAATTTGCTCCTCAGGACACTCTTAAAATCCCCTTGAAGATGATCGCAACATATCTAGGACACCCTGTACATACAGAGTGTAACGAGCATAAGTGCAGATGTTTCTGCTGGTGACTTGGGACGATGTACTTAGCATTACACCAGTATTTACGTCATCTTGAAGTTAATAATTGTAGCTATTACGAGTCCTATCTTCTCAGGTTGGGTAGTAACGCAATGGAAAAGAAAACTGAAGGCATGTTAGATTCAAATGGTTCAAATGGCTCTAAGCACTATGGGGCTTAACAATCGAGGTCATCAGTTCCCTAGACTTAGAACTACTTAAACCTAACTAACCTAAGGAAAACACACACATCAATGCCCGAGGCACGATTTGAACCAGTGACCGTAGCAGCAGCGTGGTTCCGCCAAGAGCGATCGATATTCATCGTGAGATCTGTGCAGTTTACGGAGAAAACAGTGTGAGTGATGGAATGGTAAGAAAGTGGGTAAGAGCATTTAAGAGCATAGGAGATGTAATATGGAATTAAATAATCTAAGAACGTAACTTTTCCAGTAAAGTCTCAGCTGGGTTAATATTATTGAATAAATGCAAAGCCGGAAAGAAAGAAAAAAATTCGTGACACTGACAAGATGTTGCGCGTCATAAACAAAAGTTGGGAGGCTTGTTTCTACATATCAAAAACGAGGGCTATTCAGATTTCCCGTCAGTCGCATAAGGGTGACGATAGTACCGCCACTGTGAGGATGCAAATCAGGTTTAATTTAAATACACACTCTAACTGCGGAGAGCGCTAGTTACCTTTAATATTGACGCGGTGAGTTGATGTTGCTTAAGAAAGTCTTTAGGCAACAAAGACGCCTTTATCGTGTGACAGAGCTACGAGAAGTTGCATGGTCCTTCTGCGATACTGCAGAAAAATTGGCAGGAACGTAGCCACTGTACAGTACTGTTGGCAGCAGTGGTCACAAGAATGTATGATGGCAAGAAAATCTTACTCCAGACGGTCACGTGGCACCCCTAAGAGGGAAGACCGTCGTGTTCGGCGTATGGCTCTGGCGCATCCTATAGCAGTTGAGACAGCAGCTTGAGCAGCTGTTGCCACTACAGTGACACTGTAAGTAGGCTGTTTAGGTTTTTATGTTGGTAACGCCACGCAGTGCTCTATATGAAAATCACTGACTGTGCTGTGTGCAGTCTGTGGCTGGATAGCATTGTTGGAATATTCGCTATTGTAGTGTTGGACAGTTGGATGTGAGCAATGCGTAGCGTTGCGCAGTAGGGGGTGAGCCGCCAGCAGTGGTGGATGTGGGAAGAGAGATGGCAGAGTTTTGAGAGCGGACGATCTGGACGTGTATCCGTCAGAAAAACGAAATTTGTAAGACTGGATGTCACGAACATATATAAGTTCTTTGATTTTCAAACAGCTGAGCAGACTGAACGTACTCAGATATTTCTCTCTTTACTTATTCTGATCAAAACTAAGCTGACACAATATTTTTAGCGCAACGCAATCTGACTGTCAATAATCCCTACAAAAGAATGGCCCTTACTAACAATAACCTATACCCTTCATGAATCACTTACCTCACAAAAATCTTCGTTACTCGAACTACTGCAACACAGCGAACGCCAATACTGCCAGATAAATAAAAGATTCTAACTACTGAAGGCACTAACTACTGATAGGCATAGTTAGCAAATGAAAGATTTTGATAGAGAACAAACAATGTATTTACCTTAATATATATATATATATATATATATATATATATATATATATATGTGTGTGTGTGTATATATATATATATATATATATATATATATATATATATATATATATATATATATATATAATGACTTTTGAACACTATTAAGGTAAATACATTGTTTGTTCTCTATCAAAATCTTTCATTTGCTAACTATGCCTATCAGTAGTCATTATATATATATCATCATCATCAGTTATCTGCTATATTAGCAGGTCCTTTGCCTCTCCATTTTCTGCGATCCATTGCTTCCTTCTTAAGGCTGCTGTATGTTGTACCGTCCATCATGTCATCCAGTATCTGGAATCTCTTCCTTCCTCGCTTTCTTTTCCCTTCTACATAACCTTCTAAAACTGTTTTTATCAGTCCGTCATTCTTTCTTAATATATGCCCAATCCAATTTCTTTTTCTTCTCTTTATTACATCTAGTAACTGCCTTTTCTCTCCCACTCTTCTCAGTACCTCTTCATTTTTTACTCTGTCCACCCAACTTATTCCTTCCATCTTCCGCCATGTCCAGATCTCAAAAGCCTCCAGCCTTTCTCTGTCTTTTTTCCTCATAGTCCATGTTTCAGCGCCATATAGAAGAACACTCCATACAAGACATTTTATGAGTCTCTTTCTGAGTTCTGTGTCCATACCGCTGCAGAAGATTCTCCTTTTCTTATAAAACGCCTCTTTTGCCATTGCTATCCTTGTTTTAATTTCTGTGGTGCACTTCCTGTCGGTGTCTATCCTGCTTCCAAGATACTTAAAATTTTGCACCTGTTCTAGTTTTTCTCCATTCAGCACAATTTTTAGTTCCTTATTTCCTCCTATTGCCAATACTTTTGTTTTATTTGTGTTAATTTTCATTCCATATTTTTTTCTGTTAGTTGCAATGGTGTCCACCAAATATTCTTCCCATATATATATATATATATATATATATATATATATATATATATATATATATATATATATATATAATGACTTTTGAACACTATATATATATATATATATATATATATATATATATATATATGACTTTTGAACACTATTAAGGTAAATACATTGTTTGTTCTGTATCAAAATCTTTCATTTGCTAACTATGCCTATCAGTAGTTAGTGCCTTCAGTAGTTAGAATTTTTTATTTATCTGGCAGTATTGGCGTTCGCTGTGTTGCAGTAGTTCGAGTAACGAAGATTTTTGTGAGGTAAGGGATTCATGAAGGGTATAGGTTATTGTTAGTAAGGGCCATTCTTTTGTAGGGATTATTGACAGTCAGATTGCGTTGCGCTAAAAATATTGTGTGTCAGCTTAGTTTTGATCAGAATAAGTAAAGAGAGAAATATCTGAGTACGTTCAGTTCTGCTCAGCTGTTTGAAAATCAAAGAACGTAAAGGGTTTACCAGCACAGTAAATCATAAATTTTTCTAAGGGGACGTCTCAACACAACGAACTGTTACAAATCGGTTACTTCAAGAACAGCTCCGTGCCAGGTGCCCTGTAGCGTGCATTCCGCTGATAACAAATCACCACCATTTGTGGCTTCAGTGGTGTCAAGGGTAGCTGACTGGAGGGCAGGCTGGAGGTCCGTTGTGTTTTCTGATGCAAGCTGCCACGGTGCCAGTGCTGGCCGTGTGTTGGTTAGAAGGAGGACAGTTGAGAGCCTGCAACCAATACGTCCGCCTGCTAGACACACTGGATTGCACTTGAAGTTCTGGTCTGGGTTGCAATTTCTTATGACTGCAGGAGCATTCTCGTGGTTATGTCACCTACACTGACTGGAAACTTGTACGTCAGTCTGCTGATTCGACCTGCCGTGCTCCGATTCATGAACAACATTCCAGGGGGTGTTTCCCAACACGATAACGCTCGTCCACATACCGCTGTTGTACCCCACGTACTCTACAGAGTGTCGACATGTTGCCATGACCTTTTCGATCACCAGTTCTGTCTCCAATTGAGCAGATAGTCCGTCACCGGACAACTACTCCAGTGTCATCTACAAACAGCTTTGACTGTCCCTGTATTGACCGACCAAGCGCAACAGGCATGGAACTCCATCCCCCCCGTCGGAGGATCGAGTCCTTCCTCGGGTATGGGTGTGTGTGTTGTCCTTAGCGTAAGTTAGCTCAAAAGTTAGATTTAGTAGTGCATAAGCCTAGGGACCGATGACTTCAGCAGTTTGGTCCCATAGTCCTTACAACAAATTTCCAAAATTTCCATCCCACTTACTGACATCTGGCACCTGTACAATATAATATATGCACACTTGCATATCTGCATTCAACATTCAGACGGTTACACCAGTTTTTAATGTACCAGCATTTCACTTTTGCTATGGATTATCTCAGGCTTAACCTAACCTGTGGTCTTGCAATGTTAATCCCTTAAATATGTTACCTAGATATATGTATCCCCAAAATTTCATTATTCTACATTAATTATTATTCGATGTTATGATTTCTATCCATCAGTGTATAACAGTGAATTCTCTTGCTCATAATTTGTTCAGTGCAGACTAAAGTAAATTCCGTTCCATAAAATGCTTGAAAATCCAATCATGTGTAACTATTCTCAGTCGAACCTAGCAGGAAAGTTTTAACATCCGTCTGATCTTTAGATGCACATCACGAATAACTCTGAGCACAATGCCCACTTAACACACTTTGCGATCAACATATCTTCTTGTGAACAGCTAATGCGGAAAATACCTGCTGTTATATATAAATGCGTAGTGTCTGTTCTTTCTGACATGTCTGAAAGAACATACAGAACGCGGAATCGGCAGCTGCGATGCTCAGATACTACACCCAGTACGTTGTCATGACCGGCAATTGTTCATCGGAGACACGGGTATCATCAGGAATGCAGCAGGGAAGCGTGATGGCACTGCTCTTGTTCACTGCGTGCATAAACGATTCGACAGAGAAAGTCAGCAGAAATCAGCGACTGTTTGTTGATGACGCTGCTTGCTGCGGGACGGTATTGTCCTTCAGTGGCTGTAGCACATGTGGTATACAGGTAGCGTCTTTCATTATTAATGGAAACATCCTCGGTTCGAGGTTCGAAAGCCGCTACCACCTAAATTTTCAATAAAAATCATCAGCTATGGCGGTCGAAGACGTCCGTCGCAAGAAGTCACCCTCATTCATCCAACGTCCTTGAAACAGGGGACGGAGGAGCTGACAGAGGTTCAGGGCAACCTCTTGCTCTTGGCATGTGAAACTGTCCCTAAAGGTGGAAGAATCAGCAAAGATCCACGGCAAAAGGGTGCAGTAGGCAATGGAAACAACTGCATTAAAGACACAGAGTGTGTATCCACAGGACATGTGGCCTGTAGCTAAAAAAAGTGTCATAGTGAGCTCTCCATTGGCGAAAGATTCCGCACTAGTCCCCCATTCGAATCTCCGGGAAAGATTTAATAACCAACAACGAAACGATAACATCAGGCAGCAGCAGATGGCAGAGACACAATTTTGTGACGTATCAGGAGTTCCTAATCGGGAGCGAATAATTTACCCGCACCTGAGTGCCTTGGTGGTTTAATTTTTTAATCTCTGTTTGTTAATCTATTTGATTGGTCACATTTCTTGTGTTTTCTGTCTACTGTAGAGTTCTGTGTAGTGTAGTTTTCCACGGTCTTTAGTATGGATAGGGACTGTGAGTGTTGTGTGCCAATGTTAACCAAGTTGGTGACACTTCACTCTCAGCTCCAGGCTGTGGTGAATTCGATTACACAACTTGACGCTGCAGCGGATGGGAATCAATCTTGTGGACCGGCCGTGTTCATCCAACGGACGCCCCTCACGACTCATGAGTCCGGCGATCGGTCGGCACTGGTGCCAACCCAATTACTGCTCACCTGTGGTCGACTGGGAGGTTGCCTCAGGGCGCGGCACTCGGTGATTGACTTTCCAAGGGGCCGAACGTAAGGTCTCCACGGTTAGCCTGACAAACAGATTCCAGGTGCTCTCTGTAGCTGACACTGTCCCTCAGCCAGGTGTAGCTCTGGAAGACCTAAAATCAAATAAGACAGCAGGGATCGATAACATTTCATCAGAATTTCTAAAAACGTTGGGTGGAAATAGCAACAAAACGACTATTCACGTTTGTGTGTAGAACGTATGAGTCTGGTGACATACCATCAGACTTTCGGAATAACATCACCCACAAAATTCCGAAGGTTACAAAAGCCGATTATCACAAAGTCAGCTCTTGCATCCAAGCTACTGACAAGAATGATACATACGAGGATGGAAAAGATAATTGAGGATGACGATCAGTTTGGCTTTAGGAAAGGTAAAGGCACCAGAGTGGCAGTTCTCACGTTGCGATTGATAATGGAAGCAAGACTGAAGCAAAGTCAAGACACGTCCATAGGAAACGTCGACCTGCAAAATGCGTTCGGCATTTGCACAAAATGGTGCAAGGTGTTCGAAATTCTAAGGAAAAGAACGGTAAGCTACAGGGAAAGACAGGTAATATACAATGTGTACAAGAGCCAAGAGGGAACAATAAGAATGGAAGACCAAAAACGAAGAACTCGGATTAAAAAGGATGTAAGACAGGGACGTAATCTTTGACCCCAAATGTTCAATCTCTACATCGTAGAAGCAATGACGAAAATAAAAGAAAGGTTTAAGAGCGGAATTAAAATTGAAGGTGAAATGATGTCAATGATACGATTCGCTGACGACATTGCTACCCTCAGTGAGAGTGAAGAAGAATTGCAGGATGCGATGAATGGAATAAACAGTCGAATGAATACAGGATGATGGTTGAGAGTAAATCGAAGAAACGCGGAAGTAATGAGAAGAAGCAGAAATGATAACAACGACAAAGTTAACATCAAGATTGGCGATCTCAAAATGAACGAAGTTAAGGAATTCTGCTACCTATGCAGCAAAATAACCCAAGACGGACAGAGCAAGGAGGACATCAAAAACAGACTAGCACTGGCAAAAACGGCATTCCTGCTAGTATGAAACATAGGCTTTACTTTGAGGAAGAAATTTCTGAGAATGTACGTTCCGAGAGCAGGATTGTATGATAGTGAAACATGGGCTGTGGGAAAACCGGAACAGAAGAGACTCAAAGCATTTGACAAGTGATGCTGCAGTAGACTGTAAAAAATTAAGTGGACTAATAAGGTAAGAAATGAGAAGGTTCTTCGCAGAATCGGCGAGGATGGAATATATGGGAGACACCAACAAGAAGAAGGGACAGTGTGGTAGAACATCTGTTAACAAATCAGGGAATTACTGCCATGGTACTAGAGGAAGATGTAGAGGGTAAAAACTGTAGAGGAAGACAGAGATTGTAAAACATCCAGCAAATAATTGAGGACGTAGGTTGGAAGTGCTGAAGAGTTTGGGCCGGCCGAAGTGGACGAGTGATTCTAGGCGCTACAGTCTGGAACCGCGCTACCGCTACGGTCGCGGGTTCGAATCCTGCCTCGGGCATGGATGTGTGTGATGTCCTTAGGTTAGTTAGGTTTAAGTAGTTGTAAGTTCTAGGGGAGTGATGACCTCAGAAGCCAAGTCCCATAGTGCTCAGAGCCATTTAAACCATTTTGAACCACATGAAGAGGTTGCCACAGGAGAGGAATTCGTGGTAGGCTACATCAAACCAAAAGAACAGAAAATAAAAACGGAGGTTGCCTGT
Source organism: Schistocerca piceifrons (assembly GCF_021461385.2). Taxonomy (NCBI): domain Eukaryota; kingdom Metazoa; phylum Arthropoda; class Insecta; order Orthoptera; family Acrididae; genus Schistocerca; species Schistocerca piceifrons. The sequence goes on from NC_060138.1 coordinate 1,245,536,691, forward strand.
TGGTTTCGAGAGAATTAATATTTGGCCCGAAGAACTATATCATACTGTAAATGTAGAAAATGCAAGTTAAAGCGAATGAGTAGAACAAGTGATAACGTAATGTTGAAGTACATTATTAATGGTGTGCTTCGTGACACGGTCACATCGATTAAATATCTAGGCATAAGGCCGCATAGCGACCTGAAATGGAACTAGCTCGTAAAAGTCGTTATAATGAAGGCAATGATCGACTTCGATTTCTTGAGAACGCTCTAAGAAAGTTTTGCTCATCTATAAAGGAAACCGCGTACAGAATACTTGTGCGACTAAGTTTGGAATATTGCTCGAATGTTTGGAAGCCCAATGAGATCGGATTGAAGGAAAACATCGAAACAATTCATAGGCGTAGTGCTAGATTTGTTACCGTTAGGTTTTATCAATATGAGAGTATTACGGACATGTTAATTGCACACAAATTGGATCCCCGAAGGAAAGAAAACGTTTTCAAGCAACACTAAACACTTCTGAGAAAGTTTAGAGGGCGAAATTGTGACAGACTGTAGAACGACTACACAGCAACCAGCATACGTCTCGCTTAAGGACAACAAAGACAAGAGAATTCAGAGCTCGAACGGAAACATACAGGATGATCGAGGAGGAATGGTCAAATTCAGGTAAATGGCAGGAACGACCTTCCGATGCAAAAAAAAGAAAAAAAAAATGTAAACATGGGCTCTTAAATCTTTATCTCAAGACCTTCATATTCATTGCTGTGCAACACGCTCTTCTATTGGACAAGTGCTCATAGCTCGTAACATATGCATTTGGAGCCTATGTTTACTACACCTGCTTGCCATCATACTGTGCTTTTGCGGAGTATGTTTGCATATGTAGATGTTAATACATATCTCACTTGCCCTAGAAATACTTATAAAAGATATGTTCAAATTTTCACACCCGTTAATTAACATTTTCCATTAATTTAAACCCAATGGATTTTCTTGATTAATTCCACTAGATTATGCAATGTAACATGGATACTATGGAATCACAGCCCGGTAAACAAAGCACAAGTTTATAGGATATCGGACCAGCGACTGGATTCAGCTCTTCCGGGCATATGGAAACCAACGCAACGTTTTTAACGCGGTGATATTATCAGATTAAAATAAAACCTCTAGTACAGCCAAAACGAGTATTGTATGGCCGTTAGTGTTCACGACATATAGCAATGATCCAGTGGGTAATGTCGGAAGATTTGTGAAACGTTTCGTGGACGATACTGCTGCGTTTATGCAGGTCGGAAAATCAGAAAATTTTAGCGAAATGCAGGAAGACCAGCAGTGGACGGAAGCGTGGTTCAGGTACTAGCACTGACCGCCAACATAATTGACTACTGCTTGTTACGCGAAAGTAGATAAGAGGACTCATTAATGTTCGACAGCACAGTTGGAGATCAAGTACAGGAAATAGTAACAACCACAAAATGTCCAAGAGGCAATGTAACACTTGTTTTGGAAAAGAGAGACCCTACACTGAGATTTAATGAAATACTCTCGCTAGATTCTTGAATACCGTCTGTCCATCCGGGATCCTTACCAGGTAGGATTAATAGAGGCCACAGAGGGGATCGAAAGAAGAGGGAGAGCTTCCGTTTAGTACGCGTAAGGGCATCGCAGAGATCCTCACTCAACTTCACTGTTAGACTCTACAAGAGAGTCCTGATGTTTTCTGAAGTTTTTTGTTACACTTTACGGACGGACGTTCAAAGAATAGTAAGGGAAGATATTACTTCCTCTCACATCCATCTCGCGGAACAACCGTGACAGTAAAGTAACAGAAAAGAGAACTAATTGGAAGGCTTATAACCAGTGGTTCTCGCTGTATACCATTCGCTACTGAAATACGAAATGGAGTAAATGATTGCGTTACCAGAAGAATCCTGCCACCACACACCGAAATGTGACTTCGAAACGATCAGAACTGTAATAAGTATTTTGCCCTTGCAGAGTCATCGTCCACACTGAAGGGTAAGTCCCCACAAAAGCCAAAGACTGACGTTATCACTTCCAACGTTAACGCATAGGCGAGACTTTTCCCTCTAGGAGGAAATAATGTATCACACTTTTAAGGAAAACGAAAACGAAACTTTTGAGTTGTGCTCCACAGCTTTGATGAAGGCTAGTTTTATACATATCATCAAAAACCTGCTACAAAATTTTATTTTGCAGCCACTAGTTTCGACTCTTTCGTCTTCATCTTGCAGAACTTACGTACTGACTTGCAAAACTTAAGGATGAATACACTGACGTGGAAAACTTGAGGATTAAAGCAACTTTCTGACAATGTGTCACTGCTTAGATAACTGAAAGAAACACGCAGAGATATAAACAGAAATAACATTATATTCAAAGACGACAAATACACTAAATCCCCTGAGATATCAAAAAATTTGGGACATGGTTCTTAAAGGGACGTCACTGCATGCGCGGCAGCATGCTCCCTTCCTCGCCTCAAGTTTGGCAGTGGATTCTTGTGGTGGAGTGTTCCACTCCTCCACCAGCCCGGTTGACAACAGTTGGACTTCGGTGGACGTGCACGTGCTGCAACGCATCCTACACGTGTTCAGAAAATCAAATGGCTCTGAGCACTATGGGACTTAACTGCTGAGGTCATCAGTCCCCTAGAACTTAGAACTACTTAAACCTAACTAACCTAAGGACATCACACGCATCCATGCCCGAGGCAGGATTCGAGCCTGCGACCGTAGCGGTCGCGTGGTTCCAGACTGTAGCGCCCAGAACCGCTCGGCAGCGTCGCCGGCCCACACGTGTTCAGCAGGATTTAAGTTGGAAGAACAGGCTGACCATTCGCCGATATCACCTCGTTCCAAGAGTTTCTCCACCTGCGCTGTCTGTTGTGGTGTAAACGAAAGTCAGGCTCGAATGCACCACTGACAACAGCACATGGGGAAGGAGTCCACTGTAACAGAAATGTTGACCGATGAGTGTACCGTGTCCAAAGATATGGAAGCTAGTACACCCGTGTAACAATATGCTTCCTCACACGGTAACACCTAGACCACCAAAACGATCATATTCGACAATGCTGAACGTACCCCCATATGGCGAGAGGTCGGAACACGTAATCCACCCAAGAACACTTTATACTACTTGAGCCGTGCGTGGCTCGTGTTCCCGCCATCATGTATTTTACACCCTACGTTAATTTAAATTACTACTGTCACCGAATTGCTGCTTTGCCTGACCGTGAGCGGCGTGTATCGTTTTATATCCCCTCTCATAGTATGTTTGCTCGACTGCTATTACTTCCTGGTCGTTGTCTGTCGTTAGGAGTTCGGCTCGCGAGTTCGGGTCTGCCAGTCAGTTGGAACGAGTCTGGAGCGCAGTCCGGACCTGCCAATCGGAGAGTTCCAATGCGGCACTAATGCAGTCGGGTTGGAGCAGCAGTGAGGTCTGCGTCGAAATGGCTCGCCCGACCATTGCCGCCACGCATCACTTGAGCCTGGCCACGGTCTTGGTGGATCGTCGGTCGGTCGTCCTACCGGACGACGCGTTTTGGCTCGCCGATCGTTCATGAGTCGGCTGTGTGTGTGTGTGTGTGTGTGTGTGTGTGTGTATGTGTGTGTGTGTGTGTGTCGACTCCCGATTTGTATTCGTGCGTGCTTAGTTACTGTTGGGTATCGTTCAGGTCTTCGTGCAAGTGTTTATCAGGTTGTATGTGTAGTTGGCGTTATTTCCACTGACGACTATTTTAGATGTTGCCGGCATTCTGAGAGTAGTCGGGCGGTTGGTGCGGACCAGGGAGGATATCTTCGCGCGGTGCAGTTGGCTGGGTCCGCTGGCGATCCCTGCGCAGTGTCGGCGCTTGTTTGGAGCTGTCTGATCACTATGAGCTCTGTGGTTCACCGACCCAGAACGTCAAAGTTGAGTAGTGGTTTCAACTACCCAACCCACATCCATTGTTACTAAATTACAATAAATTACTATTTTAAGATGAAACTGATCCCAACCTTATTTGGCCCTTCCCACAATCCTAATCAGCGGGTTTAGCGGGCGTTTCACTACTGAAACTGTTTCCATAATCCCTGCATGAAGCGTTTTAAAGAGTTAAGAGCGAGAGTTCTCGTGGTTTTCTGTTTCCCTGGCTCACTATAGCGTTGTATATGTAATATTCTTCTAGTTGGCAAATAAATACTAATATGGAATACTGATCACGGTTAAATGAGATTATTGAAAGGATGTAGAGGATATGATGGTACCACCTCAATGTATGGATTAATACACTGCCGGAGAAAAATAGTACGCACGAAAGGACGACATCGATTTTGATCCAGTGACAGCGTATGTCACCTGGGGGACGGTAGATATACTGATAGTGATTTCAGCGTCGTCAGTCAACACATAGTGTAGCGACATAGCTACCAGAAAAGAATCTGTCTCTACCCTTGAGCCTTGCTGCGGCTCGCGTTGGTGCTGTTTGTAGGTTTCCGCCCTCTGTTGTAGGCCAGACCGTATTCTTTAGTTGGCATGGTTGCGGTTGTTTGTCTTCTTCTCGTTTGGACTGGTGCCACTCGTTTCGCAAGCGTTGCCTGTCCGGTAGTGGCAGCAGCGGCGGTTATCGATATGTAGTAACGGTTGCCCCATCTTTGGGGCGTCGTCGCTAGTTTTCCGTGTCGTGTGAGTGGGCAGTTCGGTTGTGCGCTCAGGAGGAGCCAGGTCCGCGCAGTGCGAGAACACTACGCATGGACTGCTGGATGGAAGGGCTGTGGTCACGAGGGGGCACGACCTCGTCGTAAACCAGGTCCTGCAGGCTTTAACATGAGTGCATTTCTATTCAAGTTGAGAAACCTCCACCATTGTGACATCTCGCGATTCTCCAGCGATTTGGGTTCGAGTTGCTGCTCGTAGTGTCGCCGAGGTGAAGAGCAGCGAGTGGAGTGCTTGGGGAAAGCGGGTCTGATTAGCTTTGCTCGATTTCTTATTACTATTTACTGCGTTCTGCTTGTTACAATTTGTTAAGTTCAACCAGCGGTATTTTTCCTGCCTGGTGGCCGGTAACGCCCCAGTTACGTGACCTGGGGGTTAACGTATGTAACGGCAGTGTACGTTTCCGCGTCTTGCCGCTGCTGTCCAGTAAGGTGTGTAGATTTGACAGATTTCTTGATTGTAGGCCGTTGGTGATTCATCTACTCTGGTGGTAGTGATTCCTTTCTCGTTCCAGGCGCTCTAAGCACAGTGTTCTGCGGGCGTAATGCAGTCGGCCGGTTGCGGCTTTGGCGAGTTGTTCCATTCTTGCATTTAGTTTATTGAACGTCAGGTAGCTTCAGCAAGATTATCATTAGTCATTCGTTAGACTGCCACTGGTCTGAGTTACCATCTTGTGAAGTGAAGGCAACTCTTGGCTGCCTATCTCTATCTATTTGTTGACGGACCTTCTCAGAGGACGATTCCTGGAGCACCGTCTGTGACTGGTCCTTGTGTTTTATTATTGTATTATTTTTTATCATACCTTGTAATGCCTACATTAAAGGTTATGTATGTGTAGTTAATAGTTTCAATAGTTTTCTGGAATAAATCTAGCAGTGTAAGGGTCGTGTTATAAGGTTACCATCATCTCATTCCACCCGTTTGGTGGTCAGTTGCTTATTTCTTTTAATTAACCTTTGCTTGTATTTGCTGTTTTACAGCAGGTTTCTAAATTTTTTGTGTAATTGCCGTTCCTGGTGTGTACGGCCTTCAGCTTTGCTTTGAAAAAATAATTCGATACTTGTATTTTAGCAGTACGCCTTAAAACCTTATTTACTGCCATTCCTGGCGTCTGATACCTTCTGCTGCGTTTGTGGCCACTTACTCTTTAATATTTCAATACCTGTAAGTTGTAATTGCAGCGAGTTCTTCAACATTCTTAATTTTATTTCCATTCTTGGCGTGTAAGGCCTTCAGCCTTGATGACAGTGGCTTGTTTTTTTAAACATTATCTGTATCTGTATTTTATGTTGATTTGCTAAATTGTAACGCACTGAAAGCACTATTATTTACAAGGTTGTTTATTCCTTCATTAATAACGTGTGGTATTTTTATTTATTGTTGAGTCTGGAATTGCTGTTTTAAAAATACGTGTGTGTAACTGTAAAAGGCAACCAATAGTATCTGATTATGGCCCTGTCCACAATCGTAACCGAATCCTGCCTTCCCTTGACTATCAGGTTTCAACCCTTTAATAGGAAATGCACACAGCTAGAAGGCTCAGAGTAGTGCAAACGTGTGAAGCAAACAGGTAACCATGTCACGAAGGTGCACTCATGCTTCCCACAGACAACTGAGCGAGTTTCAAAAGTGTTGCATTATGGCGGGATGGTCCATTTGGAGAATTGCCACACGAGTTGGAGATGCTGCGTCATTTGTGCTACAAGGCTGGTATCAGTGGTTACGTGTACATGCTCAGACCCGTACGCGAGATACAGGATGTTCACGCAGCATAGACGCCCGTCGGGATCGTCGTATTTTAAGGGGAACACTGGCAGATCGTACAGCTATCGCACCACAGACAAGAGGGCTTGTGAGCTCAGACGCGTGAGCTGTTTGCAAATCGGTTGTTAGCAGTGGGACTATGGCACGCACAGCCACAGCTCTAGCCCGTCCTCCACTCACGTCACAGCTTCGACATGCATGGTTCCTCTAGTGCTGTCAGAGGATCACTTGGAAGATGGAACGGCGCGTCGTGATCTTCAACGATGGAAGCAGATTCTGCCTGCACGCAACTGATGGTCGTTTGATCGTTCGACGTAGACCCTGAGAGCGCGGGGCTCGTAGAGTGCGTTCGTCCAAGATACCACAGGCCCAACCCCAGGGCTTATGGTGTGGAGTGCGATAAGCTACAACTCTCGCTCACTTTCGAGGGGGAGGGAGGGGGGGGGGGGGAGAGCGTCAACCAGCACTCGGTGCAGAATGTTGTGAGATCCGCTCATTTGCCGTTCTTGCAACAGGAAGGTGATGTGTTGTTTCAAACGAATAATGCTCGCCCACACACTGCTCATGAAACTAAACGTGCTCTACAAGACGTGTGAGCTGGTACGCTGCTGGCAGAATGTTGTGAGATCCGCTCATTTGCCGTTCTTGCAACAGGAAGGTGATGTGTTGTTTCAAACGAATAATGCTCGCCCACACACTGCTCATGAAACTAAACGTGCTCTACAAGACGTGTGAGCTGGTACGCTGCTGGCGCCAGTCCCCATCGATTGTCATCCCGACCGTTGTGAGTCGATTTTCGATGCCTGCTTGTCTTCTTCGCATCTTTGGCGGATGGCTGTTTAACTCCAGCGAGCACGCTCTGCTGGGGGCTTGAGTTCGGGTATCAGCTGTGTGAGCGACAGTGAGGTGTGTCGTTGCGGCTGTGTGCAGCGTGGCGTGTGGCCGAGTCGATACGACGGAGGAGCGTGGGCAGCTGCTGCGGCGTGTTTAGCCGTTGGAGTTATGATCCGCTGCCGACGGTGATTGGGATTTCCTTGAGATTTGAAGAACAGATTTCCTTCGCGTCTGTTACATGTTCCTCAAAGTGAATGAACTGGAGTCGTCGAATTGCTCCTTGGTGGGTTCTGTTCATTCTAATTGAATACCCGAGTGCACTGAAAACTCTCTTTATTGTTTCATTTGCTTGTCACTGTATTTGGTGTGGCCGCCGGATATGTTGACGGCATTTAAGGGTGTCCTAGCTACGCACAATAAATAGACACGAAGCCGTGCTTAATGCGTAGCTAGAGGTCACACCAAGTAGTGCGTAAGTCTGTGCCTGGTGTACGAGAGCGGGCTGAAATAATTTTCCCTATTTCCTTTTTATATGTTATTATATTATTTCTTTGTTCTAGAGAATTGGCTAATCAAAATTTAAGAGCTGTTACTGGGCAAGTGATCAAGTAGGTTAGTCCTGCTTGGGTTCATTTTGTACCGTGTATAAATAAAGGTTTATTTATAACCAGCTGGGCAGATACGTCTTGTGTATCTGTATATGTTGTCTGCCGCTGATGTGTTTATGTTTCAGATAATTGGCAGTGGTCGACGCGAGCAAACTCCGATCGGGGTATCACGATCGAAGAGGGAACTTTAAGGAACTGGATCGCTGTCTATGGTTACGTTGTCAATGTCCTGCAATTCCATCTTTCCGGTGGAGCGTTGTGGTTTTCCGGAAGCTTATAGTTCTACTTCACCTTCTGATCCGTGAATCTCCTGTATATGTTAGAACCTTCCGGTCTGCTCGAGACCATCACTAATTTTAAACGTAAAATTGAAACGGCCCCATTCTAAGACTATTTAATAAGCTATTATTATATTCTGGGTATGAAATGTCAACCTCGTACCTGCAAGTAATACAAAAGAGAAGCCTAGTTCAGTGTATTAATCTGATAATACTTTTATTTTGTTAGAATGGCTTAAGATCAGTCCATGGAAGATGTCTTAGTTGTTGGAAGCAGTTTTAGAATTTGATATGAGTTATGTGAAAGCCAGTCTCTATGTAAGTCATGAAGCATGTTAAAAGGTTTGTGTGATTCAGTTACGTCAGTTATATTTGATTAATGGTGGTTTTATGAACATTGTTTCAATTAGTGAAAATTGGTTGAGTAAATCTTGAAAGATCTGCGCTATCGGACTTAAATGGATTAACGTAATCTGAGTCCTGCTGGTGGTTCGGTAGGGCAGATGCCTTTCATTATAATCGTTGTTACTGTTATCTTCATTAAGAGCATGTGTGTGTAATAAAGAAGTGTATGGCAACTACAAACTGGTTATGTGTTTAATTTCGATGTGTCAAAAGGGATAACACATCAACGTGCAGCAACTTCCCTGGCCAGAACGATATTCGAACTTCTCTCTAATCAAGCACGTGTACGATATAATGTGACGGGAAGTTAACTCGAAATGAGACTCGTCAACCAATGACTCTTACAGAACTACGTGAACAGGTTGTGCAGGCTTGGAATAATGCATCCCAGGATAGTATTCGCCATTTTTAAGAACGACTGGATGTCAGAGTCAGCGTCCGCGTTGAACCGCTTGTGCTGTTGATTTGTAAATGCAACCATTTCATGTACTCTTACGTGCCGTTTCATCAATAAATCTAGAGTGAAGTGGAAACCTCTAAAATGGTGCCCTAATTTATTTTCCGGCATTGTATACGCTTAGCGAAGCACATTAGATCCTGTACACTACTTTGTATTATGATATGAAGAAGTTGTTTTGCAGTTGCCTTGCTGTACTGCTTACGAGGCCAACTAAGGGCCAAAAGTAGGTTTTTTTCGTATACTACAATTTCAGGGACACTTTCTTGGTCTGTAGAGTTGAGTCTTTAGTTTTAAATTTTTTTACTACACTGTGCGATTTAGTAGTGCATAAGTCATTGTCTCACATGTACTGCAGATCATGAATTATTCAACAGATTGCTTGCTCAGTACGTAATCCAGTTTTAAAGTTGAATAAGATATCAGGTCATGCATACCTGACGAAACAACAGTGATATATGGACTACCGTAAAGTAGAGAGGACTGTCGAAATTTGACTTCCAAAAGAATTTACACAATGATTCTTCTGTGAACGTACGATGCGAAACACTGCCTCAACAGGATAAATACTTAGCCTGATCGATTTTTAAGAGATTACCAAGTAATATGGGAGCTACCCGTATTTGCCCCTCTAAAAAAAGTCTTACTTATATCAGAAGAGAGCTACCACCAATTTCAGTCTGAATATTTAAGGCTGTGGACCAGAAAATTCAACTATCACATGTGTTAACCGAACGAAACGTTATCCTGCTCTTGATAATACAATGGAAATGGGAGAGCTTATAGCCTTTGAGAGCGACTCCGCCTTAATTATGTTATCCTTTCCAGGACCTTTCTTTTTTTATTATATCCGACAAATCTGACTCGTAGAAAGAATGTGGCTCTCAGCGCTCACCTCAAATAGAACACCAGTAACGGGGTCGCCCGCCCCACCCTGACGCTGTTTCTGCAACTGGGTCACCGGGACAGCGAGCACCCCTCAGTACCTGTAAACCTGCTCCGCTTCCACAGCGACCAAATAGGATTCACGGCAGTGCTGACTGAGCGAATCAGAGCAAGTCTGCAGATAGGAATCTTCTTACGGCAAAGCATCTTCTTGACATACGGGTTCTTTCAGCATCATAATGGCAAACTCTAAAGGACAATACGTCATACCCAGACATCGTTTTGTTTACGAAACAGTCATTCATGAACTACAATTAGAAGAAAGATTAAGGAAAGGCAAACCTACGTTTCTAGCATTTGTAGACTAAGAGAAAGCTTTTGACAATGTTGACTCGAATACTCTCTTTCAAATTCTAAAAGGTGGCAGGGGTAAATACGGGGAGCGAAAGGCTATTTACAATTTGTACAGAAACCAGATGGCAGTTATAAGAGTCGAGGGACATGAAAGGGAAGCAGTGATTGGGAAGGGAGTGAGACAGGGTTGTAGCCTCTCCCCGATGCTATTCAATCTGTATATTGACCAAGCAGTAAAGGAAACAAAAGAAAAGTTCGGAGTAGGTATTAAAGTCCATAGAGGAGAAATAAAAACGTTGAGGTTCGCCGATGACATTGTAATTCTGTCAGGACTTGGAAGAGCAGTTGAACAGAATGGACAGTGTCTTGAAAGGAGGATATAAGATGAACACCAACAAAAGCAAAACGAGGATAATGGAATGTAGTCGAATTAAGTCGGGTGATGCCGAGGGAATTAGATTAGGAAATGAGACACTTAAAGAAGTAAAGGAGTTTTGCTATTTGGGGAGCAAAATAACTGATGATGGTCGAAGTAGAGAGGATATAAAATGTAGACTGGCAATGGCAAGGAAATTTCTGAAGAAGAGAAATTTGTTAACATCGAGTATAGATTTAAGTGTCAGAAAGTCGTTTCTGAATGTATTTGTATGGGGTGTACCCATGTATGGAAGTGAAACATGGACGATAAATAGTTTGGACAAGAGGAGAATAGAAGCCTTCAAAATGTGGTGCTACACAAGAATGCCGAAGATTAGATGGGTAGGTCACATAACTAATGAGGAGCTATTGAATAGAATTGGGGAGAAGAGGAGTTTGTGACACAACTTGACTAGAAGAAGGGATCGGTTGGTAGGACATGTTCTGAGGCATCAAGGGATCACCAATTTAGTACTGGAGGGCAGCGTGGAGGGTAAAAATTGTAGAGGGAGACCAAGAGATGAATAGACTAAGCACATTCAGAAGGATGTAGGCTGCAGTAGGTACTGGGAGATGAAGAAGCTTGCACAGGATAGAGTAGCATGGAGAGCTGCATCAAACCAGTCTCAGGACTGAAGACCACAACAACAACAGTTGAAATAAAACAAGTGATTTTATACAATATACATATGATATAAGATAAGATTAAACCTTAAAGTCCGTGTTTTTCAACGAATTAATTAAGCTGCGTGTTACAGTGAACAAGTCTTCGTGAATTCCAGGGTATGAAAGAAGTGGACAGCGTTGGACTAGATATTCAATTGCCTGCTCTTCTTAACTACATTCACACATTGGAGAACTGATCCAGCCCCATTTGTACCTGAAGTAGTTACAACAACCATGTCCAGTCCTTAACCTGTTGAGGCGGCACCAGAGGTTCCTCGGTAGGTCTAAACCTTTTGGCTTCTTCGTGGGATCAAGGTGATGGGCTGTCGTTCCCAAAGTTTTTGTTGACCATTCATGCTTCCAGCTTTCATTTAGATCAAAACCATCCGCGATGAGTTATCCAGCAGTAATACTTGCTGGTATTCTTGATCGCAATCGCTACTGTGGCGGATGACAGAATTCCTGGTGCAGTGGTAGAGGGGGTGATGCAGGGATTTTCTTGGCTTCCCGCAGTAGAGCTTGTTTCCGCCTTAAGTGAGGTAGAGGGATGTGACTCAGTACAGGTAACCAGTGGCACGGGGTTGATTTGATGGAACCAGTAATGCAGCGCATTGTGTCGTTCAGTTTTGTGTCTACCTTCTTCTCATGTACACTTTCCAACCAGACAGGTGCACAGTACTCGGCAGCTGAGTACACAAGACTGATGCCAGTTAAACGCAGTCAGTCAGCAGAGGTTCCCCAGGTGCTACCACTGAACTTCTTACTTGCATCGCACCTAAACCAACTCGTCGTTGTTTTCTTCTGCATGTAAACTTTTAGCGTGTCCTGTCAGTTCTTCATTCCTAACTTTATGTTAATACAGGCTTTTATGCAACCCACAACGCCTGACCGCATGCGCCGCGCTACTTTGCAGTGAACGTGCTCGTATTACGCATAGATTAGAGTACGTACTCCGTCATTTCAGTGTTTAATATGTTATTCACTTCAGTGTTACCTCTTTTTAAGCTTATCTCGCTCTTTGTTACACATGGTCGCTGGGCACGACATATTAACATAGTTACAGGGTGATTCAGTTGCCCTTACCGAAACTGTATGATGCAGCCCAACAAAATGCTTCAAGTGGCTCTGAGCACTATGGGACTTAGAACTACTTAAACCTAACTAACCTAAGGACATCAAAACATCCATGCCCGAGGCAGGATTCTAACCTCCGACCGTAGTGGTCGCGCGGCTCCAGACTGTAGCGCCTAGAACCGCTCGGCCACTCTGGCCGGCCGCAGCCCAACAAACATGTGAAGTTGCCGTAGGGACTATATTCTGCTGATGGGTTATTATGTGATACTAATGTTTAGCGAGTTCACCTCGTAAACGATTCTGAACACACTTGACACGTGGTAAGGCCCATTTGCAAAACATGAATTCTTTAAATTATTTACCTATATCCGTCTATCATGTGCCTATTTCTAGTGCGCGCTTGTAACAAGGAGCGAAATTAATGCTTAAAATGAGATAGTAGTGAAGTAAATAAGTGGCAGAATATGAACGCTAATCTATTCATAATATTGTAACAAAAGCATGTTGTCAGCGCAAGTGGTTAGGCGTTGTCGGTTGTATAAAACGAGATCGGTAGGAGCAGCTGAATCAGTTTTCCTATTTCATTGCAACATCTGCGCTGAATTATGAGAATTACTATTTCACAAGTAGTTCAAATGGTTCAAATGGCTCTGAGCACTATGGAACTCAACTGCTGAGGTCATTAGTCCCCTAGAACTTAGAACTAGTTAAACCTAACTAACCTAAGGACATCACAAACATCCATGCCCGAGGCAGGATTCGAACCTGCGACCGTAGCGGTCTTGCGGTTCCAGACTGCAGCGCCTTTAACTGCACGGCCACTTCGGCCGGCCTCACAAGTAGTTTTTGATTTATCTTAATACAGTGAAATTCTACAATCTTTATTTACAAAATTGATGAGTTTTCCTTGTCTGAGTGAACGTTACTCTGGAGGTAACGCCATTGTGATTGCAATAGAAAGAGTTCGCTATTTAACAATTTCTGCAACAGTTTTATGAATTTACTATTCCAAATTATCATATTGGATTTTCTTTAGTAATTTAAACCTAGTTAGACCGCCTGACAAAAATGTGAAGTCGCCAAAGGACATGATACGGTATCAGTGTAACTTTGTGTACATACACACCTCTTGGGGGTATGTAAATGGTTAGAATAGGAATTCTCTGTAATATGTGGAATAGCCACCAGAGTATATTTTTGTTGTTCAGATGCAGTGATGTTACCACGTCAGGTAGTTCCCATAGTGGACGTGAACAGCATCAGATGCTGGGTGACTGCTTTGAAGGATACAGAGATGACGCATACTCTTGTGACAACGTCATCGGCAACCTTCACCCCGCAGTCACCTAACCATGCCTGCGCAGCCGCATTCACAAAGGCCGCCTCACACCTCATGGGATACTGCGGGACATGCCTACCCCACGCCCCCTGGCCTGCTGTGGGCCTTTTGAAATAAAAGGTGCTGCACCAGGCGTGATCATAACTATCAGGCTCCCTAATGACACAACTGTGACATGCGCAACTTGGCCCCAGCGGTCTACTGATGACCACTTGTCTGCCCCCAGCCCTCGATTTCCACACTACGCGGAGGGTGACAGCCAGCAGCTGGAAATCGGCAGAAGATTATAATGTACAATGGCACTCTGAAGGCGTCGTTTGTTGGTCATTACCACTATCAATAGATTTGTTTTCGAAGGTTAGTGTCTTTCAAATGGTTCAAATGGCTCTGAGCACTATACGGCTTAACTTCTGAGGTCATCAGTCGCCTAGACCTTAGAACTAATTAAACCTAAGGACATCAGACACATCCATGCCCGAGGCAGGATTCGAACCTGCGACCGTAGCGGTCGCTCGGCTCCAGACTGTAGCGCCTAGAACCGCACGGCCACTCCAGCCGGCTTAGTGTCTTTCCCCACAGTTCTGTCCTAAGGAAAACAGCATCATGTATTTCAAGGGATGTATGTGGCATTGTGTGTGCCTGGCGATCAATCTGTCTCAGAATGAACAAAGGGTGTTTTTCTAAAGATGGCAGATGTGAACAATTTTCCATCCACTTGCTGGCAAACAAAGGATGTTTTCAGAAAGGCGCCTCTTATTGTTCCACAGAATGTTTTGCCTCCCACAGCAGCTGCCTGCAGCAGGCCAGCTTGAAGAAGAAAAAGAAAGCGAGGTTAGCGTCCTCACCCCATAGCTATACCCTGACTACCAACAACATGCATTTCAAAAGGTGCAGCTGGCGTCAGAAATATCAAGTTTTTTCCTTCAGAATGAACAACAGTGTTAGCTTTAGAAAAACACGTACCCGAGCAGTGTGCACCACTGTGCAAAGCGCAGGTTGTCACAGGTGAGGCGGCCGCGGCTGCTGCAGTGCCTGCCCCCGAAGCACCGAAAACCCTCTGGCATCCATGGGTGGTTCAGTCAGAGCAACGATCTCCCACCCCCAGGCTGGAGATGGTGTAGGCTTCAGTATGCAGTAGCATCAAAGAGTGCCCTCGCCGCAGCCTGGGTGCTCCACTGCCACCACCTCCTACTACTCATGCTCCAGGTGCTCGCCCTCACCGGCAACAAAAGGTATGTGTGCCTTGGCGCATACCCCTCCCACCTGAAGGCGCGTCCTCCCCAGCGCCCTCATGCACCGGATGGGCACATTCGTCACCTAGCTGTAGTATTAATGATAATGATCCTGTAGCTAGCGGTAAAGATCTATCCCATCCTAATAGTGAAGGACATCAGGTTAACGGCATAATGACCCCTCTAGAATACTCGGCGGTTGCTAGGGCCTCTGAGGGGCGTATCTCATTTTTAGGAATTGAGAATCCGGCTGGGGATATCGTGACCCAGTCAGGTTTCTACACGAATGCCTCCTATTGCTGGAGGCAGAGCTCCTGAAGACCGTAGATGATTCAAGATATAATGCCAGTGTGGTGTGCGTACTGTAAGACCTTCGGTACACACACCATCAGATTATTTGACTTGTCGCTCTAACAAAGTAGGCGAGTGTCAGCAATATGTCTCGAGGTCTTATTGTGGCGTGTTTATCTTCTGCCATTAGGTCAGACGATAGAGTAGCAGATTGACGGTGACCAACTTTAAACAGAACTTGATTAATTTTTCACACACATTTATTAAAATAACAACAAGCATAAACATTACATAACTTGATTCTGGACGCTATTTACAATTGACAGTCTGAAGTTCCTTTGGTCTTGGTACGTTAATCTTATTCTCACATATCTCTGATACTTGACAAAGTGCCTGTACATTTCTCTTCATGGCTATGTACAGGAATATGATAATCTTATTAGGCACAGACTGAAACTTGACTATAGACTAATGCAGACAAATGCAGACTGGCTAATCAGAGGTCTGTACACTCGTTATAATACCTCATGCATTCAAGTATCACTGCGCGAGTGTGATCCGCGAGGAGAAAAGGTTCTACGTTAGCAGCATTCTCATTGGCTGCGTTACATATTAATACGCGGATCGGCGGAAGCAGAATTTGGTCCGTCTCTAAGGCAGCGCCATCTCATAGTGCGGAGACGGACGAGCGCTGCGCCTATGCTGTTGTACTTAGCGGGGCGCGCTGTAGTGGGAAAGTTGTGTACGCGCTGAGTACACGGAACTATGTACACAACAGCCAGTAAATGTAATGCAGTACTCTGCTGCGAGTTGACTCACTCACTCACCTGGCTCGCAAAAGTAATTACACAAAAGATCCGCAGCGCACATCTCGGTACGGAATAGGTCTCAACATTCGTGGGTGTTATAACTTTGATGTATTGAGTAACCTGTGTAGATTCAGGACATACCAAACTTTGAGGCACAAAATCCTGGAATATCGGTTCATGTTTATGGCTTGAAGAAGAAGCAGAAAAGCACGCCAGATGAGCAGGACAAGCAAACTATAGTTGGACCACTCCATTTTTCGAAATATGCAGGTGAGCGTGATCTTCATGTACACCTGCGGCTCTTCTCTGAAGGTGACAATCAGCATTACGTATGGATCAAAGATATGTCCCGCCTCCTTTACAGCCATATGTCGAAACACGAACATAAATAACACATTTGCTCAAGTGTCTAAATACCTTTTCAGAAAAAAAGTACTTAAAAAGGCATCTGGAGGACTGTGAAGTCAAGGAACCAGTATGTGTTGTTATGCCTAAGAAGAAAAAAGTTCATTAAATTCAAGAATGCTCACCATCGGTAACGATGTCCTTTTGTTGTTTAGGCAGACTTTGAATGTCTCCTCGCCCTTACCACCTGCTGTGACGGGAACCCCTTAGCCTCACATACCACCTTCACACAAAAACACATTCCGTATGTGTGATGTCGTCAGTCACACGACCACAGCGCCGTCTGAGAGATCGATCAGCCGGATGCAATTCTCTCGGTAAAGGGAACTGAAGTTTTTAACTAGGCAAAACGATGTGGCTCAGTATAAACTAGTTTTAACTAGTAAGAACGCGTTCTAACTAAAAACGGGTTTTGACTGTATCAAATACATTTTTAGTCAAATGTACGAAGAACGCCGTCCGGAGTGGCCGAGGAGCGGTTCTAGGCGCTACAGTCTGAAACCACGTGACCGCTACGGTCGCAGGTTCGAATCCGGCCTCGGGCATGGATGTGTGTGATGTCCTTTCGTTAGTTAGGTTTAAGTAGTTATGAGTTCTAGTGGACTGATGACCTCAGAAGTTAAGTCCCATAGCGCTCAGAGCCATTTGTACCATTTTGTACAAAGAACTTGGCAGTATGAGCCACTTACCAGTCTGATGTTGCACCATCTCTGGGCTGTATGCATGAACTGATTCAGTTCGGGTGGGCCTGCTTAGTTACCAGTTGTCATGGGTCCCCATTCCGATGTGTTTGCTTACAGTACTGTAGCGTCAAGTCCATAAAAGGTGTTATTGTACCAAGGTAAAGCTTATTCCTTCATATAACAAGATCTAGTGAGTATCTCTCTTTCTCTCTCTCTCTCTCTCTCTCTCTCTCTCTCCCTCGGTTGACATTTTGCTGGATGAGTGAGGTCTGCTTGGTGGATGGTGCCAGTGTCGGTACATATGCTCATGTATGTGACCAACTTACAGTGTTAATTGTTTCTTTTGCTGGGTAGCTACGTCGCTATCTATACTCCATGTCGCCTATGGCTGTGCTAGCGTGAACTTAGCTCGGTACGAGCTTTTGTTGAAGTTTCGAGAACAAACCTTCACCGAGGAGTCAAGCAATATATTGCTCCCTCCTACGTATATCTCGCGAAGAGACCATGAGGATAAAATCAGAGCGATTAGAGCCCACACAGAGGCATACCGACAATCTTTCTTTCCACGAACAATACGAGACTGGAATAGAAGGGAGAACAGATAGAGGTACTCAAAGTACCCTCCGCCACACACCGTCAGGTGGCTTGCCGAGTATGGATGTAGATGTAGATGAACTTAAGGAAAACTTTAATGCTCATACGGTGAATCTTTGCATGGTATTGAGTTACACAAAAGCTGAAGTTCTCGCTCAACAGAAAATCTATTTTCAGTTAAACTATCCCCAACTGAAATGGCTGGTGTACATCATTTTGTGAATTCTCTAGCTACCAAGCAGATTATTATTTCAGAACTCGGAATATGTTGTTGTTGCTGTTGCTGTTGTCTTCAGTCCTCAGACTGGTTTGATGCAACTCTCCATGCTACTCTGTCCTCTGCAAGATTCTTCATCTCCCAGTGCCTACTGCAACCTACATCCTTCTGAATCTGCCTAGTGTATTCATCCCTTGGTCTCCCTCTACCATTTTTACCCTCCGCGCTGCCATCCAATACTAAATTGGTGATCCCTTGACGCCTCAAAATATGTACTACCAACCGATCCCTTCTTCTAATCAAATTGTGCCACAAACTACTCTTCTCCCCAATTCTGTTCAATACCTCCTCATTAGTTATGTTATCTACCCATCTAATCTTCAGCATCCTTCTGTAGCACCGCATTTCGAAAGCTTCTATTCTCTTTTTGTGTAAACTATTTATTGTCCACATTTCACTTCCATACATGGCTACACTCCATACAAATACCTTCAGAAAAGACTTCCTGACACGTAAATCTATACTCGATGTTAACAAATTTCTCTTCTACAGAAACGCCTTCCTTGCCATGGCCAGTCTACATTTTATATCCTCTCTACTTCGACCATCATCAGTTACTTTGCTCCCCATATAGCAAAATTCATTAACTACTTTAAGCGTCTCTTTTACTAATCTAATTCCCTCAGCATCACCAGATTTAATTCGACTACATTCCATTATCCTCGTTTTGGTTTTCTTCATGTTCATCTTATATCCTCCTTTCAAGACCCTGTCCATTCCATTCAGCTGCTCTTCCAGGTCCTTTTCTGTCTCTGACCGAATTACAGTGTCATCGGCGAACGTCAAAGGTTTAATTTCTTCTCCATGGATTTTAATTCCTACTCCAAATTTTTCTTTTGTTTCCTTTACTGCTTGCTCAATATACAGATTGAATAACACCGGGGATAGGCTACAACCCTATCTCACTCCCTTCCCAACCACTGCTTCCCTTTCATGTCCCTCGACTCTTATAACTGCCACCTGGTTTCTGTACAAATTGTAAATAGCCTTCCGCCCCTGTATTTTACCCCTGTCACCTTTAGAATTTGAAAGAGAGTATCTCGTAATATAAGTTAAAAGTAAGTGCTAGGCGTAAGTGTAACCAATTCCATGTGCTCGGCGCCAAGGTTTGCCGTGATAATCCAGTGGACGGATGTGAAACGTATGGCGCTTTCGGTGCTCCACAATATGCTAATGGATACGCTCCGAAGTGCCGCCACAAGGGGAACCCATCCATTCAGCGCGGGAATGCAGTCGGCCGCTGTGTCGGCGGCAGAGGCTGCAGCAGGTCTGAATATGTCGAACAGGCGCGGCCGTCAGGAAACACACCGCTGCCCGGGCACCATCATCTATCACCGAGATGTATGCCGGCGCGCCGGGCCGCGCCGCGCTGGCGCAATCGCTATTACATGTAGCCCCAATAACGGCGCGCCGAGCCGGCCGGCCATTAAAGCCCGCGGGGATGACGCCATTGTAACCGCAGCCGCGCTATCACGCGGCCGTAATGTCATTCTGTCGATAACACAGCGAATCAGGCGCGCGGGTCGGAAAGAAGCGGCTCACCTCGTCACAATTCGCGTAATAGAAATCGAACCGCCAGCAATGGCGCTATTGACTGTGCCCACCCCGGCACTTTGTTGTCCGCCATAGGACTCGTGGTAGCCGTTTCACTCGATCGCTCCGTTCAATGCACGTGAAAAATGCAGTCATGTTTGCGACAACTGGTAACAAGCGCAGATGCGGAGGTTTGTGTCAAAACTCGCCGAACACACGGTCTCAAAGACTCAAGTCACTGTCGGAAGACGGAAAGGACCGGCTGATATGCAGAATACAGAGTACGTATGCTGCTTTGAGCTACATTCTCCCAGGTAGCAGACAATGTAGAGCCATAATGAAATTTTCACCCTGCAGCGGATTGTGCGCTGATATGAAACTTCCTGGCAGATTAAAACTGTGTGCCGGACCGAGACTCGAACTCGGGACCTTTGCCTTTCGCGGACAATTGCTCTACCATCTGTGCTACCCAAGCACGACGGACGCACCTTCCTCACAGCTTTACTTCTGCCAGTATCTCGTCTCCTACCTTCCAGACTTCACAGAAGCTCTCCTGCGAACCTTGCAGAACTAGCATTCCTGGAAGAAGGGATACTGCAGAGACATGGCTTAGCCAGAGCCTCGGGGATGTTTCCAGAATGAGATTTTCGCTCTGCAGCGGAGAGTGCGCTGACATGAAACTTCCTGGCAGATTAAAACTGTGTGCCGGACCGAGACTCGAAATCGGGACCTTTGCCTTTTGCATGAAAGTACGATCTGAGCTACCCAAGTACGACTCATGTCCCGTCCTCATAGCTTTGCTTCTGCAAGTGTCTCGTCTCCTACCTTCCACACTTCATAGAAGCTCTCCTGCGAACCTTGCAGAACTAGCACTCATGGAAGACAGGCTATTGCGGAGACATGGCTTAGCCACAGCCTAGAGGGTGCTTTCAGAATGAGATTTTCACTCTGAAGCGGAGTGTGCGCTGATATGAAACTTCCTGGCGGATTAAAACTGTGTGCCGGACCGATACTCGAACTCGGGACCATTGCCTTTCGCAGGCAAGTGCTCTACCATCTGAGCTACCCAAGCAAGACTCACGCCCTGTCCTCACAGATTTACTTCTGTCAGTGTCTCGTCTCCTACCTTCCAGACTTCACAGAAGCTCTCCTGCGAACCTTGCAGAACTAGCACTCCTGAAAGAAAGGATATTGCGGAGACATGGCTCTGGCACAGCCTAGGGGATGTTTCATAATCGATTATGGCAAACAGTGTGTAATTCCGTGTGACAGAAACAGTCACAGAACACCGCTCTAGAGTTAAACCTGAGATCATGGAATGTAAGTGGATAAAGCCAGAGACAGAATTTTGCAAACGTTTTCGTGTTGCGATGGTGCCTGAGAACTATGTAGAAGCTTTTCTGGTGTAGTGTGCGTAGGTACCCACGGCAAACTTAAGAGCAAAATCTCATACTGTCCTATGATACAAGAGAATTTCAAAAACTAAGTGACACACTGTTATAGCTGACTACGTGACTTTTGTTGAATGCTGCACTATACTCCAAAGTGACACATTTACATTAAACCATATTTCAATACAATCATCAACTCTCTGTAAACTAGGATAGGAACATCCTAACATTCCTTCACTTGAATGAGATTTTCACTCTGCAGCGGAGTGTGCGATGATATGAAAGTTCGTGGCAGATTAAAAGTGATTGCTGGACCGAGACTCGAATTCAGGACCTTTGCTTTCGCGGGCAAGTGCTCTAACAACTGAGTTACCCAAGCACAACTCAAGACACGCCCTCACAGGTAGGAGACGAGTTACTGGCGGAATTACAGCTGAGACGACGGGTCGTGAGTCGTGCTTGGGTAACTCATTTGGTAGAGCACTGCCTGCGAAAGGCAGTGGTCCCGAGTTCGAGTCTCGGTCCGGCACACAGTTTTAATCTGCCATGAAGTTTCATTCCTTCACTTCCTCGACAGCAGAAATTCACGCCTTGGTCAAGGAGCCGTTGCAGAAGTGCTGTATGAGCATCCTCATCGTTGTACGATCTGTTTCTCCGCAGGTGTTTTTCAGCTTCCGGAAAAGATGGAAATCGTACGGTGCAAGACATAGCCTTCCGGATCACGTTCAACTTGTTTGCAACATTTTGTTATAGCTTCCTTGCACACTGTGTGTTTCTTTAATGGATACAGCTGTTCAATAACAGAGAATTCAGATATTAGTTTATTCTACATCTAATATCAGATAGTAAAAATAATATATAACTTCGTTGCTGTAGTGGCAGCGTCATTTGCTAACAGTAGATTTGAACGTAGGAATACTCTATGTGATCAAAAGTGTCCGAACAAGTGTCAGAAAATAACTTATAAGGTCGTGGCGCCCTACATCGGTAATGATGGAATCCAGTATGGCGTTGGCTCAGCCTTCACCTTGATGATAGCTTCCACTGTCGCAGGCATACGTTCAGTCAGGTGTTGGAAGGTTTCTTGGGCAAAGGCAGCCCATTCTTTACGGAGTGCTGCGCTGAGGAGAGGTATCGATCTCGGTCGGTGAGGCCTGGCACGAAGTCGGCGTTCCAAAACATCCAAAAGGTGTTCTATAGGATTCAGGTCAGGACTCTGGGCAGGTCAGCCCATAATATGGATGTTATTGTCGCGTAACCATTCAGCCACAGGCCGTGCATTATGAAGAGGTGCTCGACGTGTTGAAAGATGCAATCGCAATCCCCGAATTGCTCTTCAACAGTGGGGAGCAAGAAGGTGCTTAAAACATCAATGTATTCCTGTGCTGTGATAGTGCCACGCAAAACAACAAGGTTTCCAAGCCCCGTGCATGAAAAACACGAACACACTATAACACCACCGTCTCCGAATTTTACTTTTGGCATTACACAAGCTGGTAGATGATGTTCACCAGGCATTCACCATACCCACACCCTGCCATCGGATCGCCACATTGTGTACGGTGATTCGTCACTCCACACAACGTTTTTCCACTGTTCAATCGTCCAATGTTTACGGTCCTTACACCAAGCGAGGCGTCGTTTGGCATTTACCGGCGTGATGTGTGGCTTGTGAGCTGCCGCCCGACCACGAAATCCAAGTTTTATCACCTACCGCCTAATTGTCATAGTACTTCCAGTGGACCCTGATGCAGTTTGGAATTCCTGTGCGATGGTCTGGATAGATGTCTGCCTGTTACCACATTGCGACCCTCTTCAACTGTCGGCGGTCTCTGTCAGTCAACAGACAAGGTCGGCCTGTACGCTTTTGTGCTTTACGTGTCCCTTCAGGTTCCCACTTCATTATCACATTGGAAACAATAGACCTAGGGATGTTTAGGAGTGTGGAAATCTCGCGTAGAGATGTATGACACAAGTGACACCCAATCACCTGACAACGTTCAAAGTCCGTGAATTCCGCGGAGCTCCGCATCCTGCAGTCTCACGATGCCTAATGACTACTGAGATCGCTGATATGGAATACTTGCCAGTAGATGGCAGCACAATGCATCTAATAGGAGAAAGGTATGTTTTCGGGGGTGTCCGGATATTTTTGATCACACAGTTTACACACATATACACAAAATTTATGAATCTGTCATTCTTCCATATAATGTCCATTCAGTATATCACAACCCCTGACCACCATGAAAGTCTGTTAATGCTATTCGGTTGGCAAACTCACGAAATGGGGTCAGTACACGAATGTTCGAACTTCAGCACACCCGCCTCTGGAGCTCCAGAGAGGGGATGCTTGCATCTCGTTTGTGTGACGTCATCGCTCGTGGCAGCTCCCTCGTGCCACGGTGGCGGCTCTAGCAAACGTGGTGACGTAACTGGCGGTGCGCGTATTTGAAAGTGCGGCCAACCCGATAGCGGCCGATACCGCACATTTCACTGTGGGTGAACGCGAGGTTGCAGTTGGTACAAACATCGCCACAAGTGTACAGAGAATCCGTGATAAATTTAGACGTTTTACCCACAGGCATCATACTGTCCCGCGTACTTCATCTTTCGAGCGCGTTTCCAGCTGCCACGCTAATTCGCTGCCACGTTGTGATGCACCTGTCATCTGTGCCGTAGTGGACCTGTGTCTGCACGAAACCCTGGACGTGCACTCTCTTCTGACAATGCGACACTCTTGTTGGGCAATGGTCTTAGCGTGGGAAGATGTGTGTAACTTAGTTCCTGAAGTCCCTACGTGTAACGACGCTCTAACTCGAATTGACGGGAAGGATAGGTGCAATTGTCACAGTATGACAGTAAAATAATATTAGCGTTCTAAAGTCTTCGAGATTAGGGAGATGGATTTAGATCATGTTCAGATGGTACTCTATTCTGTTCTGATCCGTAAAAGTTACGCAGCAACGACAGTTATTGAGAATAACTTTCTGCCTAGAGCACCAACAGCAGTGGCGGGACGAGGAGGTTAGGCGACTGGGCTATGATTCACTGTCAGAGACATTTACCATAAGGATCCCTTTTTTTTCCTTTGTTATCAGACTGTTTGATGCGGACCGTCACGAATTGCTCTCCTGTACGAACCTCTTCATCTCAGAGCATTACTTGTTTGTAGGTTATATTTCGAATATCCTCAGTTTTTTGTAGGTTACATTTCGATATCTATTTTCGACGACTATTTTTACGTTCTGCATTCGACCATGTCTACTAGATGCTTCACTTTTTTGCCACAGTGTCATCAGGGGAGAAAATATAAAATAATAGTAAAACCGTAGTAATTGAACAGAACTGAATTTAATACATAATCTCTTGACTGCACGCCGCTGGCCACTAAAACTGTAACGCGATGAAGGTGGCGTGTAACAAATATCAAATTGGCATAAAGTGTACTAAATGCCTGGCTATGGAAATGATTAGCAACGTCCTCTGCCAATAGGATTCCAAACCAATTCTCTGCAGAAGCCACAGGATTCACAACATTACAGGTTTCAGTTGTATCAGTGCGTTCAACTGGCTGGGAGAGCCGTATACTCACCACATGTCCATTCATATCCGCATCCAGTGACGCCTGTGGGCTGAGGATGTCACTGCGCTTAGCGGCCCGTTCTTTTGGGCATGTCAGGAAGAACAGACACCATGCATTCATGTATTTGATTTGCTTAGATGGCAATGGATTCGCCTTCTTCAGTGCGGATGCACAAGTACGTCCGACCTACTGTGGGAATCTCAGAGTAGCGAGCATGGAGAACGTGGACAGAGATTATGGATAGGTGGCGCTCATGGAAGCGTGGATTGGCCGTGAGGCGTGTCGAGATAGTCCGCTCAGTTGCGGTAACACTGCGTCCAGGATGACGCAGCCGTTAACGCACTTTCCTAGTAAGCAGGAGCATCCGAGTTTGAATTCCGGTGCGGTGCATATTTTCAATCGTCGTCACTGATTCCGCGTAATGTTCTGATGAAGCTGACATCAGTAATCCCTTTCTTTTCTTATCCGCCCCCCCCCCCCCCGCCCCCACCTTCAATTTACATACAGTAGGTTTCGTCGAGGATGCAGTGAAAGGCACATGAGTAGCAGCACATGGATGCTGTGTGCGCAGCTCAGTACTGGAAAAGACGGATAGTCAACGAATGTACACCTCCCTGTTCTCTCCCTTGTTTCATGACTATCTTATTGTATTCTAGGGCCAATAAAGTCGTACAACTGTGACATATTGCTACCGATTGTCTGCAATAAATAGGGACACCTTTACTGCTGCAAAATCCTGGCTTGCCCTGAGGAAGGCAGTTGCAATGAGGTCGAAACGTCCATTTAGAGTTTGAGTATTGCGGAGAACTTGGGAAAGGTCCTACTGTGTCTCGGCTACTTGCCAACCAGACATACACCCGCACCCAGGCGTCGTCTACCGCAACCAGCCAAGTGCATGCAGGCCAATTACCGATCCGCACTCGCCTCGCAGTTTTACATAATTTTCCGAACAACATCCACATAAACAAATACTGTTTTAAAGTATTTTATACAATGACGCTGTACTACAGCCAGAAGAATTTTAATCATTATGACACTGGCCACAGAAACCTACGAAGGTATGGGGCACAGAGCACCATTGTAACAAAGGACGCGACATTACAGAAGCTAGATGGTAATATGACACTGTCTCTGTGCATTTTCTGAGCGAGCCATACGCTTTAATCCAACTTTCCAACTTTCAGATAAATTTTCGGACCAATGCAAGTTTTTACCACTTCCTTGGGCAACTGCTTATTCAAGATCGGTATCAATGTAAAGATTAGTCGTCTTGTACTGGTTTGAAATAACCTGTCCACAACAAAAATGTTCGACAAAGTGTCCAGAAAGGAAGTTCCATACATCCCTGTCCACTAAAAATGTTCAGATCAGAACGTCGATTTGATGTCCTTAGCAAATACCAAAAAGTCCGTCACAGATGCAATATACTTCCATCGTCAACAATACCCAGCACAACAATCTCTGCCGCGCGGGATTAACTGAGCGGTCTAAGGCGCTGCAGGCATGGACTGTAAGGCTGGTCCCGGCGGAGGTTCGAGTCCTTCCTCGGTGGGTGTGTTTGTCCTTAGGATAATTTAGGATAAGTAGTGTGTAAGCTTAGGAACTGATGACCTTAGCAGTTGGTCCCGTAAGATTTCACACACATTTGAACATTTGAACAACAATCTCTGAGATGTCTCTCGTTCTAAACGAAAGCTTGTTAAAACTGTAATTACACCAGATGATTTGCATTTCCCGCTGCGAAAATGTGTTTTCCACGTTTCCCCAAAATTGCCTGTCAGCGACATTCCATCAGCGTTAAAATATTGATAATTAGTCGCACTTCATTACCTTATTTCCTATTAGACCCTTTTGATTATAGCCACTACAACCACCGCTTTACAGAACACGTCGATTTTCTTCCATCCTCGTCGGTATCCTGCCTGAGGGCTGGCCTTCACATGTAACTCTCCGTGCAGTCCTGCCATTTGCTACCTTCTTTTCCTCCTAATTGTTTCCTATCCTTATGCTGTCCACTATCTGGTATCTGCTTCTTCTTCTTCTTCTTCTTCTATTCAACGTTCCAATCCGAGCATGGATTAATAAAGAGTCTCTTCTCATCCAGGGTCCAAGTTAGCTGTGCTTCCTCTTCCTGAATAGCTTCAAAATTTCTCTCTCTGTCCCTATCTTTTCAGCACCTAATTTCTTCTGCCTGTATAATCAATTGACAAGGAACGATTTATTTTTCTTCTCTTGTGGCCCCACCGTTCCCTGCCAGTTAAACAATAATAGTCAGTCATCATCCACCATTGTTTTTGTGAGTACAGTGTGACTGTCTTTAGAAAGAAACTTCTCTCCTGGGATTGGATTGGGTTGCTTGGGGGAAGAGACCAAACAGCGAGGTCATCGGTCACATCGGATTAGGGAAGGATGGGAAAGGAAGTCGGCCGTGCCCGTTCAAAGGAACCATCCCGGGATTTGTCTGGAGCGATTTAGGGAAATCACGGTAAACCTAAATCAGGATGGCTGGACGCGGGATTGAACCATCGTCCTCCCGAATGCGAGTCCAGTGTGCTAACCACTGCGCCACCTCGCTTGGTTCTCCTGGGAATCCCCGTCACTGCAATGTGAAGATGCAGATTAGTTGAGCTGGTTTCGAAGCATTAAGTACTTGTCGGAGGTAGCTACCTGTGCAGAATGTATGTAATGTGAATACACTCGTTAACGCAGAAAACCTGATGGCTGGCAAGACCTGTTCCGCACAACAAATTCGTGTTAATTTCTGAAGCAAATCTCTTCGTGTTCAGGTACTCTGCAGCTGAGCGGAGACAGAAGCTGTTGATCGCCGTTCTGTGCTCGATGGGGTGGAAGACCCTAGCTGCGTCCATTATTGAGACGGACATAAGCGGCCGCCCAGCTGTTTGTCGGGGGCGGTGCGTGGGTGGCGCGAGTAGCGTGGGCGGCGGGGATGGCGGGGGCGGCGAAGACTGTCCCGTGGCTGCGTGCACCTGCCGCCCCCGCATCTGCCGACTTCTCCCCCTACGCACGACGCTCTGCTGGGGCAGCGCTTCGCCAGGGCGGAAGCGGATTAATCAGGACAGGCGGTGCGACACAGTGGCGGTTCAAAGCTCCCTTCCGCCTGCTGTCCCCGGCATCACAGAACCACCGCACAGACTACAGCGCAGCGCTTCCGTGCCTGATGATTCAACTCGACGATGTTCTGCCACCAGACATCTTTTTTCATAGCTAAAACGGGAAACATGGCGTTCACTGAATATGATGTATTCGGAGATGGTACGCCGTAAGGTCCTGCCTTCTTTCATCTACATCTACATTTATACTCCGCAAGCCACCCGACGGTGTGCACTTTACGTGCCACTGTCATTACCTCCCTTTACTGTTCCAGTCGTGTATGGTTCGCGGGAAGAACGACTGCCGGAAAGCCTCCGTGCACGCGCGAATCTCTCTAATTTTACATTCGTGATCTCCTCGGGAGTTATAAGTAGGGGGAAGCAATATATTCAATACCTCATCCAGAATCGCAGCCTCTAGAAACCCGGACAGCAAGCTACACCGTGATGCAGAGCGCCTCTCTTGCAGAGTCTGCCACTTGAGTTTGCTAGACATCTCCGTAACGCTATCACGCTTACCAAATAACCCTGTGACGAAACGCGCTGCTCTTCTTTGGATCTTTTCTATCTCCTCTGTCAACCCCACCTGGTACGGATCCCACACTGACGAGCAATACTCAAGTATAGGTCGAACGAGTGTTTTGTAAGCCACCTCCTTTGTTGATGGACTACAATTAATGTTATATGATCATTCCACTTCAAATCGTTCCGTACGCATACTCCCAGATATTTTACATAAGTAACTCCTACCAGTGCTTGTTCCGCTATCATATAATCATACAATAAAGGATCCTTCTTTCTATGTATTCGCAATACATCACATTTGCCTACGTTAAGGGTCAGTTACCACTCCCTGCACCAAGTGCCTATCCGATGCAGATCTTCCAGCTTTTCGCTGCAATTTTCTAATGCTGCAACTTCTCTGTATACTACAGCATCATCCGCGAACACGCCGCATGGAACTTCCGACACTATCTACTAGGTCATTTATATATATTGTGAAAAGCAATGGTCCCATAACACTCCCCTGTGGCACGCCAGAGGTTACTTTAACGTCTGTAGACGTCTCTCCATTGAGAACAACATGCTGTGTTCTGTTTGCTAAAAACTCTGCAATCCAGCCACACAGCTGGTCTGATATTCCGTAGGCTCTTACCTTGTTTATCAGGTGACAGTGCGGAACTGTATCGAACGCCTTCTGGAAATCAAGGAAAATGGCATTTACGTGGGAGCCTCTATCTGATATTTTCTGGGTCTCATGAACAAATAAAGCGAGTTGGGTCTCACACGATCGCTGTTTCCGGAATCCATGTTGATTCGTACAGTGTAGATTCTGGGTTTCCAGAAATGACATGATACCCGAGCAGAAAACATGTTCTAAAATTCTACAACAGATCGATGTCAGAGATATAGGTCCATAGATTTGCACATCTGCTCGATGACCCTTCTTGAAGACTGGAACTACCTGTGCTCTTTTCCAATCATTTGGAACCTTCCGTTCGTCTAGAGACTTGCGGTACACGGCTGTTAGAAGGGGGACAAGTTCTTTCGCATACTCTGTGAAGAATCGAATTGGTATCCTGTAAGTCCAGTGGACTTTCCTCTGTTGAGTAATTTCAGTTGCTTTTCTATTCCTTGGGCACTTATTTCGATGTCAGCCTTTTTTTCGTTCGAGCGAGGATTTAGAGAAGGAACTGCAGTGCAGTCTTCCTCTGTGAAACATCTTTGGAAAAAGGTGTTTAGTATTTCAGCTTTACGCGTGTCATCCTCTGTTTTAATGCCATTATCATCCCATAGTGTCTGGACATGCTGTTTCGATCCACTTACTGATTTTACGTAAGATCAGAACTTCCTAGGATTTTCTGTCAAGTCGGTACATAGAATTTTACTTTCGAATTCACTGAACTCTTCACGCATAGCACTCCTTACGCTAATTTTGACATCTTTTAACTTCTGTTTGTCTAAGAGGTTTTGGCTGCGTTTAAATTTGCAGTGAAGCTCTCTTTGCCTTTCGCAGTAGTTTCCTAACTTTGTTGTTGAACCACGGTGGGTTTTTCCCGTCCCTCACAGTTTTACTCGGCACGTACCTGTCTAAAACGCATTTTACGATTGCCTTGAACTTTTTCCATAAACACTCAACATTGTCAGTGTCGGAACAGAAATTTTCGTTTTGATCTGTTAGGTAGTCTGAAATCTGCCTCCTATTACTCTTTCTAAACAGATAAACCTTCCTCCCTTTTTTGTTTGTAGCATCTAAAATACAGTGAGCGACAAAAAATTGAAGCACTCGGAAAGGAGGTGGAAGCTTGATTTAAGTTCCAAGAGCTGAGAGGATATGTGATGTTATTTAAATGACTACACAATCGAGTCAAATTTACAAAGCACTTGGCAACCTGAGTCCAGTAATCAGTATGACGCTGCACCTCCTCTGGACTGGATGCAGGCACTCACTCAGGTGGGGAGAGTGTCACAAAGTTGTTGTATCCTCTCCTGAGATAAGCTAGTTCTCAACTGTTGTAAGTAGGGCTTGACATCTTGTATACTACACTGGGATGGAGTTGACATCGGAGCTGGTCCCATTCATGATCGAAGAGAGGTAGAAGGATCTTGTTGGCCATAAATTACCTCATCACGAAGGAAACAGTTTATGAAGAGAGTTACCATGTATCGATGAACATGGTCCACCTCGGCACTGCTGCACGAGAGGTAAGTCATGAGGACACAAGATACTCATGGCACTTCAGTAGCTATTAGGTATGACCTGAAGGCATGCCATTTGCGTCTCCACATCATGACGCCAGTAGTAACACCACTGTGCCTCTTGTAATAGGATGACCGGAATGGGTGATGTTGTCGGGGTTGTAGGGCGTGGCTGGGAAGGAGAAGGTGGCTGTTTTGAGCAATCTTCCTCTTTATTGTTAGCTCTTCCAATACATTTTGCAGTAGCTCAGCCCCACCGCTTGTGTCGTGGTGGAGACGTGCTGAGGCGAGCAGCCCGGGGAACGCGACGCCATGCTCGTTCAGCGGCTGCGCAGGCAGTAGGAGTTTAGCAGCACGAGGCCCGGCCCAGCTCGCCTCCTGCAGATGCTGCGGCTCGTGACGACGCCGGGAGTCGCCGGTGCAGCAGCGGGCAACGCCCTTCGCTGGCCGGTCCTCGGGGACAGCTTCACTGATGACGACGACGTAACAGCAACCGAACGCCCAATCGGTCGAACCGAATGCTGACGACCACCTCTGATGCCCTTAAATAGTGCACACCGCTGCTGAATCCACCGGTTACGCGGCGACGTGTTTATTAGAATGTTCTCGGTGAGTTGGCTAACGCAACCGCGCCACACGCGGCCCGCGCCTGCGTAATTCTGCTGATGCTGTGTTCTGGCTGTTGATGGCTCCTGCGTACGTACACACACACCGACGCTCGTGGCAAAACTGTGTCGCCTGCGTTCGTCCGCCGTCTGCTGTGAGGCTGGCGCATCGCGCACTGAAACACACTAAACCACAATTTCGCACCAAATTTCCTAAAAATAACCCCTAGTCCTCTACACTATCAAAAACTTCGCAGGAATGGAACCTGACATGGCCGATAATGGTGCGTACCAGAATGGATAGGCTCTCTGGCAGACAAAGAACAATAGTTTCATTAACAGTAACATCCTCGTAAATAAACTTCACAGTTCTTTCTTGATGACAAAGAAGAGTTAAACACTTGAAAATAGCGATTAACACTTGTTGAAAATAAACACTCCCGATCGAATAAATCAATTCGGAATAGTCTGTCTTGATGATGATGATGATGATATTTGGTTTGTGGGGCGCTCAACTGTGCAGTCATCAGCGCCCGTACAAGGTCCCAATTTTTTCACAGGCTTCCTAGTAGACAAACAACGAGACGATTAAATAACAGTAACATGCTCTTAAATAAAATTCATAGTACTTCCTTGATGCAAAGAAGAGTTAAACACTTGAAAATAACAATTAACTCTTGCTGAAAATAAACTCTTCCCATCAGATAAGTCAATTCCTAATAGTCTGTCTTGGTGATGATGATGTTTAGTTTGTGGGGCTCACAACTGTGCCGTCATCTGCACCCGTACAAAGTCCCAATTTTTTCATAGTCGAATTTTTTTCACAGTTCAATCTATCCACTGACACGAATGACGAGAATCACGATGAAATGATGAGGGCAACACAAACACTGAGTCCCCAGGCAGAGAAAATCCCCAACCCGGCCAGGAATCGAACCCGGGACCCTGTGATCCAGAGGTAGCAACGCTAGCCACTAGACCACGAGCTGTGGACAGTCTGTATTGGTGAATCAATAGTTCAAGGAAAAGTCCAGAAGATCTAAGTCCAAAGGACTACGCTGTAGAGTGACAGTCTCAGGATACAAATACTATACTTAGCCATGATACTGTGTCCGGGAAGGCCGACCAGGGAGGCCAAATCTTGATGGTGATGACGAGAAGACTAGCTAATCTAACTTGCTATGCAGGAGGCATTCGCTGAGAGACGACCTGGCTGCACCTCGCCCTAACATCTGGCCTGGGGCTGCACAATGCTTCACGGAGAGACTCTGATTGAGGCAGCGTGGCAGGAGTCCGCGCAATTGCCCAGACAGCACACGGCGTGAACTGGTTTGACGGCTGGGAACAAACTTCCTTTCTTTGGTTGTGCAATGGCGTAAAGACTGTCGCGGCGTACACACATGGCGCGACCTGTTTGATGGTTCGTAACATCGTGGAGGTGAATGGCGCCCGTGACTGAAGAGCCGTGGTTATGTTAGTTGTTGTCCGGAAAATGAACTAAAATTGCGAGGTGAGTGCAGATCGCCGTTTGGCTTGCATGTGCTTGGCTGGTTGCGGCAGACGACGCCTGTAACTTGGCCACCCACTGGATGCGGGTGTCTGCCTGGTTGGCAAGTAGGCGAGACACACTAGGACCTTTCCCATGGTCGCCGCCATACTCACTGAGGATGGCCATCCGCCATACTGGAGAACTGGATAGTGCGACACCATTCATCAGCACTCCATGCTTCTTACTCATGGCGCCACTCCAAATGCAGCCTTTTTTGCGGTGTTAACGACAGCCTAAGCAAGAGACGGTTATTCTCTAGTCCAGCTGCTGATAATCTCCGAAGAATGGAGCAGGACGAAAGGACGACACAGAATGTTGCCGGTAGTCCATTACTTGTTGTTGGACGTCAGGCACAGGTGTGAAGAGGTTACGATGTGTTTCGTACACAATACGGCGATCCTTCCTTGTGACGGTGAGGCGTGATCGATCGGAAAATCGACGATGAGTATGTATCCCCTCGTATCTCGTGGAGTCCAACTCGGGCTACTGAAACGTCTGAACGTTCCACAAATTTGGATTCGGAAAGTCAGCAAAACAGAGACTCACGTGAGTGAGGCCTACTTCGAATTCCGTCAGAAGCTGATAACGCTATCTCAAACAACACCCATGCTCACAAATTAAGGATAATTGCAGAATGAGGTGCCACACAACGGGGCACTACACAAAACTGGCGCTAATAGCATAGGCACATAGGGGACACACAAGACACGGAACTGTAAGTCCACAGTATTGGTGATAAGTTGAGAAAACCGTCCCGAAACACATGTGCTACAAAACGCCAGTTTCCTGCGCATGTACCCCGACATCAGCATGGAATATGCCAACCATGCACATGTGCACAGGCCGCACAACGGGTTGACATACTCTGCAACAGGTGATCGAGCAGCTGCTGAGGTGTAGCCTTCCATTCTTGCACCAGTGCCTGTCGGAGCCCTTGAAGTGTCGCAGGGGTTTGAAGACGTGCAGCGATACGTGCAGCATCCCAAACGTGCACGATGGGGTTTAGGTCTGGAGAACAGGCAGGCCACTCCATTCGCTGATATCTTCTGTTTCAAGGTACTCCTCCACGATGGCAGCTCGGTGGGGTCGTGTGTTATCATCCATCAGGAGGAAGGTGGAACCCACTGAAGCCCTGAAAAGGCGGACATACTGCTGCAAAATGACGTCCCGATACACCTGACCTGTTACAGTTCCTGCAGCGGTGTACGTGCACCAGTCACAATCCCACCACACACCATCAAACCACGACCTCTATACAGGTCCCTTTCAAGGACATTAAGGGGCTGGTACCTGTTTCCTGATTCACGCCAGATGAAAACCAGGCGAGAATCACTGTTCAGACTATACCTGGACTCGTCCGTGAACATAACCTGGGACCACTGTTCCAGTGACCATGTACTGTGTTCTTGACACCAGGCTTTACGGGCTCTCCTGTGACCAGGGGTCAGTGGAATACACTTTGCAGGCCTCTAGGCGAATCCACCATGTCCGTTCAGTCGTCTGTAGACTATATATCTGGAGACAACTGTTCCAGTGGCTGCGATAAGGTCCCGAGCAAGGCTACCTGCAGTTCTCAGTGGCCGTCTGCGAGTACTGACGGTGAGATATCGGTCTTCTTGTGGTGTTGTACACTGTGGACGTCCCGTACTTTAGCGCCTGGACACGTTTCCTGTCTACTAGAATCGTTGCCATAATCTTGAGATCACACTTTGTGGCACACGGAGGGCCTGTGCTACGACCTGCTGTATTTGACCAGCCTCCAGTCGCCCTAGTATTCTACCCCTCATAATGTCATCAATATGTGTTCTTTGAGCCATTTTCAACACACAGTCACCATTAGCACGTCTGCAAACCTCTGCACACTTACTCGCTGCACCTTACACACCTCTGCGTATGTGGACTGCTCCCAGCGCCACCGAGCAACGATCGCAGGTCAAATGCACTGCATGGTCACACTCCGAGGTGATTTAAACCCGACAACCGCCGACCAGAGAGTTGTTTCACCATGTTTCACCATTATCCTTAATTTACGAGCATGAATGTAGTACTCAGCATCTTTGCGTCTTCACAGTAGTCGTTTAACATCTGACACTGTTCATGCATCTTACATAACCTACCAACCCTGGCATTAACACTAAGTTCGAACAGTACTAATGTCTGATGGCCATTCTGCCTGTGAGAGAGAACTGCAGCTATAATCATTTACACAGCCGCTGATTGTGTGTACGGTTGCAAAGGTACATTGATATCCGACCGTAACTTCTGGATGCTTCATTTTTTTAAGTAGTGTACATTAATTCTACTGTAATTTTGCAACATACAAAGTTTGTTCATTTTGATCCATTAGACGTTGGGCGCCCGGGGGTGGATACACTATTTCTTCACTGATATTTCGGCCTTACCGTGTTCTACTGTCTTCCGAGTGAGTCGGCAGATTGTGTCTACAGCATTTGCGTCTAAACACCGAGGGCCGCGACAATGTGCATACGGCCATAGATACAAAAGAGCCAGCATCTCTCTATGAGTTTAATCCCTGGTTAGATCCTCGATCCACTGCACTATAGCGACAATTTGGTGCTTTTCCACAGTTGATTTCCTGGATACATAGAAGCAGTGTGCGCCTTTGGTGTTAGATACATACTTCACAGCCTATATGCTTCGTCTGTCCCACACTCGCGCAGAATCCAGTGATCCCCAGCCTTCTGGAATATCGTGTCATACTTGATAAAAGCCAAATGTGCTACAGTTTTTGAGGAGACTGGAGAACTAATAAACCTGGTGAGGGTCCAATCTATTTTTAATTATGGAGTTCCCACATATTGGAAGAAGGTCGTGGATTTAAATCTCCTTACTTCTTCTTACTGATTCTTTAACTCTATATTACGTTTTATTGATAACTCTTGCGTACCTGCTATAGAGTGTACCTACATATTTGCTCTAAAATCTCATTTTAAGTGTGTAAGCTCATCCTGCAAACTACTATCTCCAACAAAGCTATGTTCCTTATGAGCCAAATTTCTAAGAACACTTACCGTCTGTGATGGTTGATGGCAGATTCTTGCATGGACACTGACGAAAAAAAAAATCACAACACCAAGGAGTAGTGCGACATAAACGAAAGTTGGTAGGCGTGTTTCTACGCCTGAAAGATGATGTCTGTTCAGATTTCGCGCCAGTCGCGTAAGAGTGGTGATAGTCGCGCGACTATGAGGGTGTAAAGCAGATTTGCTTTAAATACACTCTCTAACGCTCATGAGCCTAAGTTACCTCTGAGATTGAACGTGGAGAGTTAATGTTAATCAAGGCGCAACTAAGGCAAACAAGACGCCATTATCAATGCCTTAATGAGTTTGAACGAGGTCGTGTAACAGGGCTACGAGAAATTGGACGTTCCTTCTGAGATATTGCGGTAAGACGTGACAGAAATGTAGCCACTGTGCATGATTGCCGGGAGTTATGGACACGGGAATGTACGGTCGTAAGAAGACAGGGGACAGGGCTGCGGAAGGCCACGTGGACTACAGGGTGGCAAGACCATCGTGTTCGGCATACATGCCGCGCGGAATTAGCCGAGCGGTCTCAGGCGCTGCAGTCATGGACTGTGCGGCTAGTCCCGGCGGAGTTTCGAGTCCTCCCTCGGACATAGGTGTGTGTGTTTGTCTTTAGGATAATTTAGATTAAGTAGTGTGTAAGCTTAGGTACTCATGACCTTAGCAGTTAAGTCCTATAAGATTTCACACACATTTGATCATTTTTTTCGGCATACGTCTTTGGCCCATCGTACTGCATCTGAAGCAGGAATTTGAGCATCAGTGGGCAATAACACAAAGAACTGATAAAAATCGCTTATTTCAAGGACAGCTCCAAACCGGACGCCCATTAGCACTGCACTGACCGCAGACCATCACCATTTTTGACTTCAGTCGTGTCAAGCGAAACTTCTTTAGAGGGGGCTGGGCAGGGTGGAGGTCGTTTGTGTTTTCTGGTGGAAGCTGGTTTTGCCTCGGTGCCACTGATGGCTGTGTGTTGATTAGAAGGAAGACAGTTGAGGGCCTGCAACTTATCGTCTGCATGCTAGACACACAGGACCTACAACTAGTGTTATGGTCTTTGGTGCGGTTTCGTATGACATTAGGAGCACTCTCGTGGTTATGCCTGGCACCCTGAATGAAAATTTGCACGTGTGTCTCGTTATTCGATCTGTTGTGCTGCCACTCATGAACAGCATTCCAGAGGGTGTTTTCCAACAGGATAACGCGCCCCCACATAACGCTGTTGTAAACATGCTGCACAGAGTGTCGACATTTTGCCTTGGCCTGCTCGATCACCAGATTTGTCTCCATTCGAGCACATATAGGACATCATCGGACGATACTTCAGCGTCATCCACAAACAGCAGTAAACGTCCCAGTATTGACTGACCAAGTGCAACAGGCTTGGAATTCCATCCGGCACCTGTACAACACAATACATGCACGTCTGTGCGCTTGCATACAACATTCTGATGGCTACACCGGATATTAATGTAACAGCATTTCACGTTTTCAATAGCTTCCCTCGCACTTGCATGAACTTACGGTCTCTCAACGTTAATCACTTAAATTGTTACCTAGACAAATGTATACCTGAACTGTCATTACACTAAGCCAATTATGTTTTTATTGTTGCGATTTTTTTCCTTCAGCGTAAATACTGTAAAAGCCCATACGATTCAGCTTTCGATAAACCGCTTGTCTCAAGACGCGACGAACCAAAAGAAACATGAATGTAAGATGGCCTTCGTCTTTTATTTTCATTTTAAACTGATTATTTCCACGAAGTTTATTTAAAAATTCATGTAATTCTTCTGCAGGTGATACATGTACAGGAATAAAAAGTCATGGTACTGAAATAGCAGTTGGCAAAGCAACTTGAATTTTTTCCAACAGGGTCACAGCCATCAAAAATTTTGCGAACGTTGTACTACAGTGGTTATCAATGGATGAAGTGGATCTTCCGCTTAGTACGTTCCCGTTACTGTACGGTTTCCGTTGTGAAATCACATTCAAATATTTTCTAATGTACAACCTACCAAAATGGCCATACTTGTATCAGAACTCACAAAAATCACATATCCTGATCAGCCAAAACAGTATGACCGCCTGAGTAGTAACTTGTTTGTCACCTATGGAACACAGTACAGCGTCGCTACTGCGTGACATAGGTTTGATAAGTGTGTGTTAGATTTCCGGAGGTATGTGGCATCAGATATGTAAGTACAGGTCACTCCATCATCATCATCATCATCACCATCATCATTTAAGACTGATTATGCCTTTCAGCGTTCAGTCTGGAGCATAGTCCCCCTTATAAAATTCCTCCATGATCCCCTATTCAGTGCTAACAGTGGTGCCTCTTCTGATGTTAAGCCAATTACTTCAAATTCATTCTTAACCGAGTCCAGGTACCTTCTCCTTGGTCTACCCCGACTCCTCCTACCCTCTACTGCTGAACCCATGAGTCTCTTGGGTAACTTCGCTTCTCCCAAGCGTGTAACATGACCCCACCATCTAAGCCTGTTCGCCCTGATTGCTACATCTATAGAGTTCATTCCCAGCTTTTCTTTGATTTCCTCATTGTGCACACCCTCCTGCCATTGTTCCCATCTACTAGTACCTGCAATCATCCTAGCTACTTTCATATCCGTAACCTCAACCTTATTGATAAGGTAACCTGAATCCACCCAGCTTTCGCACCCATACAACAAAGTTGGTCGAAAGATTGAACGGTGCACAAATAACTTAGTCTTGGTACTGACTTCCTTCTTGCAGAAGAGAGTAGATCGTAGTTGAGCGCTCACTGCATTAGCTTTGCTACACCTCGCTTACAGTTCTTTCACTATGTTGCCATCCTGTGAGAATATGCATCCTAAGTACTTGAAACCGTCCACCTGTTCTAACTTTGTTCCCCCTATTTGGAACTCAATCCGTTTATATCTCTTTCCCACTGACATTACTTTTGTTTTGGAGACGCTAAATTTATGATCTAGCTCTGAAATATTACTTTGCAAACTTTCAATAGAATCTGCCATCACAACTAAGTCATCCGCATATGCGAGAGTGCTTATTTTGTGTTCACCTATCTTAATCTCACCCAACCAGTCTATTGTTTTCAACATATGATCCATAAATAATATGGACAACAGTGGAGACAGGTTGCAGCCTTGTCTTACCCCTGAAACTACTCTGAACCATGGACTCAATTTACCGTCAACTCTAACTGCTGCCTGACTATCTGTGTAAAGACCTTTAATTGCTTGCAAAAGTTTGCCTCCTATTCCATAATCACGTAGAACAGACAATAACTTCCTCCTAGGAACCCGGTCATATGCCTTTTCTAGATCTATAAAACATAGATACAGTTTTCATCCAATTTGTCCTCAACTAATACTCGCACTTTCCTTTCAACAATACCTGAGAAGATTTTACCCACAACGCTGATCAAAGATATACCTCTGTAGTTGTAACAATCTTTTCTGTTTCCATGTTTAAAGATTGGTGTGATTACTGCTTTCGTCCAGTCTGATGGAACCTGTCCCGACTCCCACGCCATTTCAATTATCCTGTGTAGCCATTTAAGACCTGACTTTCCACTATATTTGATGAGTTCCGAATTAATTTCATCCACCCCAGGCGCTTTATTGCACTGCAATCTATTGGCCATTTTCTCCACTTCCTCAAATGTGATCCTATTTCCATCATCATTCCTGTCCCATTGTATATCGAAATCTGAAACATTACTGATCATATTTTCACCTACATTGAGCAACTCTTCAAAATATTCCCTCCATCTGCCCAAGGCATCAACAGGATTCACCAGCAGTTTTCCTGACCTGTCCAAAATACTTGTCAATTCCTTCTTACCTCCCTTTCCAAGACTGCTAATTACACTCCAGAATGGTTTTCCAGCAGCTTGACCCAAGGTCTCCAACCTGTTTCCAAAGTCTTCCCAAGATTTCTTCTTGGATGCTGTAATTATCTGTTTGGCTTTGTTTCTTTGTTC
Source organism: Schistocerca piceifrons (assembly GCF_021461385.2). Classification (NCBI taxonomy): domain Eukaryota; kingdom Metazoa; phylum Arthropoda; class Insecta; order Orthoptera; family Acrididae; genus Schistocerca; species Schistocerca piceifrons. The sequence goes on from NC_060138.1 coordinate 1,245,576,287, forward strand.
AACATAACTTTCTATGTCTACCTGAGTTCTAGTATGTAGCCATTTTTGATATGCCTTCTTTTTCCTTTTACAGGCTGCCTTGACTGTGTCATTCCACCAAGCTGTTTGCTTCATCCTACCTTTACACACTACTGTTCCAAGACATTCTTTGGCCACTTCTAGTACTGTGTCCCTGTACCTTGACCATTCCTTTTCCAGTGACTGCAGTTGACTACATTCAACTAACTGGTACCTTTCTGAGATCACTGTTATGTACTTGTGTCTGATTTCCTTACCCTGAAGTTTCTCCACTCTTATCCACCTACACGTGGACCTGACCTCCTGCACTTTCGGCCTCACAATACCAATTTCACTGCAGATTAAATAGTGATCAGTGTCATCAAAGAATCCCCTGAATACACGTGTGTCCCTCACAGCCTTCCTGAATTCCTGATCTGTTATTATGTAATCAATGACAGATCTGGTTCCCCTGCCTTCCCAAGTATACCGGTGAATGTTCTTATGTTTAAAAAAGGAGTTTGTGATTACTAAGCCCATACTGACACAGAAATCCAAGAGTTGTTTCCCGTTCCTGTTGGCCTCCATATCCTCTCCAAATTTATCCATAACCGTTTCATACCCTTCTGTTCGATTTCCAATCCTGGCATTAAAATCACCCATGAGCAGAACACTATCCCTGTCCTTTAACAACTACGTCACTGAGTGCGTCATAAAAACTATCCATCTTATCTTGATCTGTCCCTTCACAATGCGAATATACTGACACAATCCTAATTTTCTTGCTAGACACTGTCAAATCTATCCACATCAGTCGTTCGTTTACATACCTTATTGCAACTACGCTGGGTTCCATTTCTTTCCTGATGTAAAGCCCTACACCCCATTGTGCTATTCCTGCTTTGACTCCTGACAGGTAGACCTTGTATTCTCCCACTTCCTCTTCTTTCTCACCCCTTACCCGAATGTCATTAACAGCTAAAACGTCCAACCCTATCTTACTTGCAGCCTCTGCCAGCTCTACCTTCTTCCCAGAGTAGCCCCCATTGATATTAATAGCTCCCCATCTCGTTACCATTCGTTTGCCGAGTCGTATCTTAGGAGTCCCTGGTTTGTCAATTAGAGGTGGGACTCCGTCACCTCCAAAGGTCCGAGGCATTTTGCTCTGATTGTTGCCAGCATCATATTTATAGTATCAGGGAAGCAGGTTGCTAGCCTTACTTGCCCCGGGTCCCATTGAGTTTTACCCCTAACGGTTGAGGGACTAACCGGTGGATTTGGTAGTCTTTGCCGTATGAGCAGAAAGGTGGCCACGACTCGGCATATGTCCGAGATGCCCAGCCTTATTCCAAAGTAACTGGTATCCCGACTGTCTGGACCACTTACTTGGCCACTCGTACGTTGCCCGTGGTTCATGACTAGGACATGATACCAGGAACCCACACTATGAACCACAGGTCACTCCAACCCCACAAATTACGAGTCGGTGGTTTATGGTAGCGAAGCTGTTGCCTGTTAGCGTCTAATGTGTTCTACTGGGTTCAGGGCGGGAGAATTAGGTTAGCTTGCTGCAAATGTCATCGCTATCAGGGGAGAGATCATGCATGAAGAAATGCAGGTGGTCAACAATAATGTTTACGTAGGCCACTGCGGTCATAGTGCGCTTTGGTTCAAAATGGTTGAAATGGCTCTGAGCACTATGGGACTTAACTTATGAGGTCGTCAGTCCCCTAGAACTTAGAACTACTTAAACCTAACTAACCTAAGGACATCACACACATCCAAGCCCGAGGCAGGATTCGAACCTGCGACTGTAACGGTCTCGCGGTTCCAGACTGTAGCGCCTAGAACCGCTCGGCCACCCCGACCGGCGCGCTTTGGTCCCACGGAAGTCCACCATAGCATGACACCGGAGCCATGGGACTGCGTCCGTAGCTTGGTGCATGTTCTGAGTAGGCATTAGCCTGGATGACGGCATAACCGAACAGAACCATCGACCAAGTGTAACTAGAAAAGTGAGTCATCAGATTAGACGAAACTCTTAAAATATTTCACGGTCTAGTCTGCCGTCTGAAAGGATCGTCTTCTGTGAAGCCTAATGTTCAACAACGAGGGCTCAACGGTATACTCCGAAACGCTTGTCCTGCGCCAGCATTGCACTCACATATATCGCTGATGACAGTGTATCCTGCCTTCCAGAGTGGACGGACCTCCGACTTCCACGTTATATGATGAAGCGCCGAGGTCCAATCCTTGTCGCCTACTCATGGTTTCAACGTTCTTCAATCAGTTTCCATAGATGCTCACGACAGTGTAAGTAGGCTGTTTATGTTTTCTCTATGTAAGTAGGCTGTTTATGTTTTCTCTATGTAAGTAGGCTGTTTATGTTTTCTTATTGGCAACGTTACGTAGCGCTCAATATGAAAATCACTGGCTGTGCTGTGTGCAGTCTGTGGCTAGTTTGCATTGTTGTCTGCCATTGTAGTGTTGGGCAGCGGCAGCTGGCTGTGAACAGCGCGTGGCGTTGCGCAGTTGGAGGTGAGCCGCCAGCAGTGGTGGATGTGGGGAGAGAGATGGCGGAGATTTGTAATTTGTCATGAACTGATATATATATATTATGGCTTGTGATGATATTAAGGTAAATACATTGTTTGTTCTCTATTAATATCTTTCATTTGCTAACTATCCCTATCAGTAGTTAGTGCCTTCAGTAGTTTGAATCTTTTATTTAGCTGGCAGTAGTGGCGCTCGCTGTATTGCAGTAGCTTGAGCAGCGAAGATTTTTGTGAGGTAAGTGATTTGTGAAAGGTATAGTTTAATGTTTGCAGGGCCATTCTTCAGTAGGAAATTTTGAAAGTCAGATTGCGTTGCGCTAAAAATATTGTGTGTCAGGTTAAGCACAGTCATGTAAAATTGTTGAAAGGGGACGTTTCATATGTCGACCCTTAGCCGAGGATACCTCACTGGAATCTTCTGATTTTTTCTTGTAGTTTGTGTAATTGGTGTAGCTATTGTTTATTGGTAGCGCGTAATCATAGAGAGAATTTCCTTTGTAGTTGTAGTTTTTCATTGTTGTACAGTAAAACAGTTGTGGCATGCATGTAGATTTGCACCAAGTATTTCGCAGCTGCGCTTGCAATTAACTAGATATTATTTTCAGTGCTATGTTAATGTGTTCTCTTATTTTTGATCTTCAAATTGTGTTTTTCTGTGTTGTCGTGTGAAATATTGTGACAATAATGGCGTGTGAAAAACGTAATACTAGGCTCCAAAGTAAACTGAGAAATGACAGTGAAGACGAAAGCAGTGTGTTAGCGCCACCGAGTAGTGAATTAACTGATGTTCAAAGTAGTAATTTGGTAATTGTGAATAGGGAAATGGAGCGGGCGGCAAACAATGGCATGGACAGTGAAACAATTAGTGAAGAGGGAAGCATTATCGATCGATCGGTCGGCAACAGCTCGCCTCAGGAATCCGAAATGACAGGACACAATTTCGCAAATACTGTAGATTCAGGTTTTGGGTCATCACCGTTTTCTCAAATAAGTCAAGACACATTTTCTGCTTGTCAAAATGTGAATGTTGCCGGTGCAAATGCACTGCCGAAAAGCGTAGAGAAACAGATTCCAGACACTAATACATTATTATTGCAATTAATGCAACAAATGGAACAAAATCAGAGACAAACACAGCAAAAGCTTCAAAAGTTAGACACACTGGAACAAAATCAGAGACAAACACAGCAACAGCTTCAAAAGTTAGACTCATTGGAACAAACTCTTGAACAAACGCGTGAAGATTTAACTACTGAGTTACATAACATTGAATCGAAATGTCAAAAAGTCTGTAATGACGTAAAAACACAAATTTGTGAGCATTTTCAACCTATTTTTTCGCGGCATGAAAATGCATTACAGAATCACGAAGCAGCCATAAAAGAACTGCAAAGTATTGTTCATGAAAATCATGAGACCTTGTGGGCTAAAATTGACTCAGTTGCATCTACCGATTCGGTTACGCAACTTGCAAGAACTCAGGAAAACTTAAAGGACACAGTAGATACCCTGAAAATTGGTTCAGAAAGACACATGGAGGAAATAAGTACACTATCGGAGAAAGTAGCCGAACTTTCGGATCAGGTCACTAACTTATCTACAAAGGTAGATGATGATCTGAATGACACAACACCTGTAGCCTTCATGGACACTGAAGAGTATGAACAAATTAGAAAATTCAAACAAAATCAAAATCAAATCAATACACAGTACAAAAGAGAAATCCGCGAAGTGCAAGATCAGTTGGCACAAGTAATACAAGAATTACGTATTTCAGAGGACACTCGCGCTCCAACACGGGAAGAGGGACTTAGAAACACGGAAAAGCTGCAAAATAATAACACAGGGCATTTCGGAAGTAATGAAAGAAATTGGGAATGTGCACCGAATTTTGAGATGGAACGGCCGACACGACCTAACAATGACCGATATGCGACTCGCCGACACGATGATTTTGACTATAAGTTGTTCATTACTACACGTAAATTCAAAACGTTTAAGAATTCTGCCAACGACATTCATCCACAAGCGTGGCTCCATCAATTCTCTCATTGTTTCCCTCCCAACTGGTCATTGGAGCACAGATTAGAATTTATGTGTGGCTACTTAGAGAATGAACCAGCTGTAAGAATGCGATCGGTCATTCACGATTGCCACAGTGAAGGAGAATTTTACCATGCCTTCCTCTCAGCATATTGGTCTCAAGCCACACAAGACCGCGTAAAACGTGGCATCATAAGGATGAAACATTTCGAACAATCTGAATTTTCCAGTCTTGTGAAATATTTTGAAGACATGTTGCACAAGAATCAGTACCTGTCAAACCCATACAGCCCCTCAGAACTCATCCGCATCTGCTTAATCAAACTGCCTGAACATTTACGACATATTATTTTGGCAGGACGTTGCAAAGACGACATTGAAGCTTTTCAGGGACTATTACAAGAATTAGAAATTGACACAGACAGTCGCGGGATGCGAAAACGGGAAAACAATCACTACAGGGCACATCCGTCACAATTCCGTGACGACAGAAATAATAACTGGACACGACAAGGCTATTCTTACAACGCAAATCGTGATCAAAACAGACACCACCCATATGACAACCACTGGCAGAGTAATAATAGTTACAGAGAAAGATCGCATTTCCGTAGTAATGAATATGACAGAGATAACCATAGAAACAGACAATATGGTAATCAGAACTATTATTATCAAGGGAGACAGAATAATTTCAGACGCAACAGTTCAGCGCGCAGTTACGATTCAGGGAGAAATTCTCCACCACGTGAGCGACACGAAAGAAACTGTGTAAACTACCGACGAAACGACAGACCTGAATTCCATCAGAACTGGCGGGATTTAAACAGGGCAGGGCCCTCTCGGCAAGGCGAATTTGTAGAAGTTAGGTCTCCTAATCCCAATAACGACGCGCGCCAACAAAGAAACAGACAATGACTCACACCGCAGGCAGCCGCGTGCGCCGGCTGGCTCAGAGAAAAATAACATTGACGCTAACCTTGAGCAAGATTCCAGTATTCTTTACGGACGAATACCGCATGATAATTGCATTCAAGTTGAAATTCTGCGTACTAGGAAGAGTAAAGGTTTACACCATATTTCACATGTAAAACCGTTTATTGAAAGATAATCTGCTTTTTAACTTTGTCTTTGCCATAAAACGTTTCACTTCACGTTACTAGTATGCTTTAGAAACTGTTACCATGCAACAATGTTTAAAGTTAAATATCCAGTCAAGAACCAAGACAACTTATTCAAACAGAAATTACGAATCCATTGTTATTGCGAACAGATGACACAGCGGTTAGTTAATGTGACAGCTACACGATTTTATCACGACGCTACTAATGAGTGACAATTTACAATGTTGCTTTTGCGGTGTATCTGTTTTATATCTGCACAGTTTTTCTGAATTCTTCTGGAAAGTAAAACAAGTTTTAGTAGTAACTTTTGTGGTATAGCTACAATGAGACTGCCTTTTCCGTAGCACAACAATACGTTACAGCACAGTACTTTCTTCATCACGGCAATAAGCGTAATAACTAAGACATTTATATGCAAAGTATTTCACTTTTGTGTATTATGAGGTAAGTACATTGACTTCTGCAGAACTTAGCTTTCGGAGGACGATAACTACGACACTTCCACAGGGATTATCTTACAGCAAGACGCGCATTTAGCGCTACAGGACACGCATTTGAGTGATTAATCTTATACTTAAAACACTTATTTTCAAAGATTTTTTAATTACAAAGAAAGGTTTCCGTGATACATTTCATTCCATTGCTGTAATTTGTAACACCTGAGGGTATAATTACATTAATCCTCAGGGGGGTACACGCTTACTTTGTGTACCATGTGTTTGGCAAGCACAAGGAGCCCTAGCTAATATGGTATTTGCTTATACAACTTTACACATCGGTACCATATTTCTCTAACACACAAATTACACAGCTATCTGATCATTTAACTGAGAGAGACAAACATTTATTTTACTGCATCAGTGACACATGTTTACGCAATTACACAGTTGGATAACTTCACACTTATGAAACTGTATTTTGTCTGTACTTTGTAAACTGTTCATATTTTTTCGGAACCATTGTGATACTATGAGAGATTTGAATGATATATTTGGTAAGGGAGCATGATTTTCAAGTACGTTTGAGGCAGATGACACTTTTGACATGAGCAGAGAATTTTTTTTTACGTTTTGAAATTATTGGAGGAAGTTACGACGTTTTTAAGATTTGACTGAAGTGTTATGATGTTATTATTACGACGACGATGTACTATGCTGTTGAGGTATGTTTATGATAAATAAGCTGATGCTATATGAGGAATCTGATTATGCTATGTAGCTATTATGATGAAATATTGAAGACGTGTTGATGAATATGAATATGTATATGTGTAATAAGGTAAGGAATAAGGAGTAGGGGTTAGGGACTCTGATTTATGAAAAGGTTGTTGGAAACCAAGAATCGTACTTTAGGAGTTATGAAATGTGTGTGTATATGCATGAATGTATCACAATGCCACTGAAAATTTTTTTGGACACTGTTATATTCATAGGATTTTGTTTCTACAGATTTGCAACGCTAATTCTTGACCTGTGAAGTATTTTTATGTGAGACTGTCACTTTAGCGAAAATTGCTGTCGTAAATATTTCCGTACGAAAGTTAAGTGACCACCTGCACGTAATGCGTCGCGGGCACCCAGCTGTGTCAGACGCCTGGAGAAAAAGTCATTAGCGCGTGCCTTTCAGAGCACAGGAAGATAGAACAAAAAAAAAGGGGAGGCCATTATCCTTGGAAATATTTTTACATCTGCACACCTGATTATGACAAGCGTCTTTCTATGAGAGTTGAGAGAATTTCTACTAACTTACGAAATGTCACATGACTACTGAATGATATTTTTATGCTTTGCTTTTCATAGTTGCTTATTTCATTTGACATCTGTTTTCCAGCTGTGTTGCAGCATTGCTTTTATAAAATAAAATGCATTTGCTAATGTGAACACTTTCTGTCAACAGATCTATTAAATAATTATTTTATGATCCACATTCTTTAAAAAAGGAGCACTTGGAAAGGAAAGAACAATAAGAAGGAACTAGTAACTGCATTCATAATTTTCTTTTCAAGTAATTGGTAACTTTTTGGTAGAATAACTTCTTGTGGTGCACCACTTTAATTACATAGACATTAAGATGTGAATATACATTTCCCTTATCTGCATTGTTGTTTAGTGTAATATTTTTTCTGCTTGCGCTATGTCATGTTTAGGTATAAGTTGCTGGTGTTTGCCAGGCATAGTTTTATTGAATTTGACTTTTGCTCATTTATGCTGCTAGCTTTGCCAATTTGCATTTTTTGCATTGCTGTTTGTGTTGATTTGTTATGTGATGCTGCATTGCCTCGTCCCTTAGTTTAGCATCTGAGCTCAGTAGATTTAAGTTAGCTTAAGAGGGGGTAGCCTCTAAGAGAATGAGTTGCGATGAATTGGAAGAAATGCATTGAGAAAACAGGTTTAGGTAGGATTTTCTTGGAAATAAATGTTGAGGTAAGAAATGTGTGAACATATAAATACGGAAAGCATGCTTAGATAGAATTTTTTTTGGTGGAAACAAAGGATGAAATAAGAGGAAAGATATATGAAGTTTTGGGTTGGACTGCAGTACCAAATGTTACATTGAAAACGAACCCTGTCCTTTCCTATTGGTGTTATCCCACTATGTGTTTGTGTACCCTTGAGTATTTGTTTTCATCCTGTCTCTGTGTACTGTTTCATAGAATTTTTTTTCTCTTCTAATACTAAGCTATATTCACTATGAGGAGGAATACTGTTATCCTCAAATATAAGTTGCATTAATAATATGTTATTTTCTTTGTAAAGTTGTTTACAATTCTGTTCTGTTTCAATGTTCATGTGTGAAATTAATGTTTCGAAAACTATTCTCATTATTTTATGTATGTACTTATGTCACTATTTTTGTAACACTCATGTATATGTTTATTTCTATTCTTTTGTAAAGCCTGTACTACAAATGTTATCTGTATTATTATGTTTTTAATGATGTATTTTGTACCTTTGTAATTGTATTCTTATGTTATAAAATTGTAATTGTCACCAGTTCATGACATTATTAACTTGTAAGTTACATTTCACTGCACACGTTTCTGTTGGTCATAGTATGTGGACAATATATGAGAAGTAGGGACTGATAGTGTTTGCACGTGTGTTGGTAATTCAGCAAGGGACTGGATAACAGCATTGCTGGTTCTAAGGACAATTAAAAGAAAAACTTTCTGAGTGCACAAGTGGTGGTTTATGGACTTGCTATATTCTCTGCAAGAATCTTCGATGGTGATTGTGCACCTGCACAGTCGCAACGGATGGCTGCTGGCCGTCTCTACCAGGACTACAGTGGGTCTGCACCTCTGGTGGCCCACCAATACCATTATCTCTACAAGGACTACAGTGGGTCTACATCTTTGATGACCCATCAATACCATTATCTCTACAAGGACTACAGTGGGTCTGCACCTCTGGTGGCCCACCAATACCGTAATCTCTACCAGGACTACAGTGGGTCTGCTCTGTGATGACCTACCTACCAATATTCTTCCAAACTTCGAATGACTCTGCTGTGGGTTTGCTCTGTTGTGGCCCATTACCTGTCTGCATGTCGAGAGTCAGCACTGTCTTTCCGTTGGAAGGTCAACACTACTTCTTCAAGACTGCATGGAAATCCACTACTTCTATGTGCATTTTCTTTTACTGCTTGGACTTTGAGAAAAACTCTGCATTTTTACTGTGATGAACAATGTGGACTGTCTTTATGGACTGTGAGAAAATTTGAGCTTTTGACCAACATAATATCAATAAGTGTGTGCATTTGATTTCTTTGTTATTGTAATTATGAAAAATTTTATCAAATCATTATTGTTCACTGCCCAAAAAAAAAATTTGTAAAATTTTTTGTGGGGAGCATGGGGGCTATGTAAGTAGGCTGTTTATGTTTTCTCTATGTAAGTAGGCTGTTTATGTTTTCTCTATGTAAGTAGGCTGTTTATGTTTTCTTATTGGCAACGTTACGTAGCGCTCAATATGAAAATCACTGGCTGTGCTGTGTGCAGTCTGTGGCTAGTTTGCATTGTTGTCTGCCATTGTAGTGTTGGGCAGCGGCAGCTGGCTGTGAACAGCGCGTGGCGTTGCGCAGTTGGAGGTGAGCCGCCAGCAGTGGTGGATGTGGGGAGAGAGATGGCGGAGATTTGTAATTTGTCATGAACTGATATATATATATTATGGCTTGTGATGATATTAAGGTAAATACATTGTTTGTTCTCTATTAATATCTTTCATTTGCTAACTATCCCTATCAGTAGTTAGTGCCTTCAGTAGTTTGAATCTTTTATTTAGCTGGCAGTAGTGGCGCTCGCTGTATTGCAGTAGCTTGAGCAGCGAAGATTTTTGTGAGGTAAGTGATTTGTGAAAGGTATAGTTTAATGTTTGTCAGGGCCATTCTTTAGTAGGAAATTTTGAAAGTCAGATTGCGTTGCGCTAAAAATATTGTGTGTCAGGTTAAGCACAGTCATGTAAAATTGTTGAAAGGGGACGTTTCAACAGTAGCAAGCGAACAGCCAACATCCTTCCCCAATTCCGAGATGCGTCTTTCCTTCGCCGCTAGAGTGATTCCCATTCGTCTCTGCTACACTTATACACGGTGAATAACATAAAACTAAATGGAACTATTGATGTGCGCGTTTAACAGAATGGATTTGGCGGTCAGGGACTGGGGCTTGCTTTTTTATCAAATCAAAAGATTGTAATTATCATTGCAAAGTGTGTTTTTTGTGGAAACATATACATTTCGAACAGAAAAACGCCTACTGTCATTATCAGACTAAAAGTAGGGTAAATTAGAGTGTCAGTGGTGTTTGTTGCTGGATTCTAGTTCGAGTCATTTACGAGGTATCATATTTACAAGTTCTCAAAGATGGTTCAAATGGCGCTGAGCACTATGGGACTTAACATCTGAGGCCATGAGTCCCCTAGAACTTAGAACTACTTAAACCTAACTAACCAAAGGACATCCCACACATCCATGCCCGAGGCAGTATTCGAACCTGCGACCGTAGCGGTCGCGCGGTTCCAGACTGAAGCGCCTAGAACCGCTCGGCCACGCCGGCCGGCTTTCAAGTTCTCACACCGACCCTTGTATAATACCTGTGGTGCATACACTATTTATGTGGATTCTGACCAGTGAACGCCGGCAGCGGCAATATACGCTTCCAGTCTGGCATGGAACGACTGCTGCACGAGTGCTAGCATTTCAGCGGAGACGTCCAAGCAGGCTGCTCGTTACATATCATCGGATATAGTTGATACGTCCCTGTAGACAGTTCCCCCACGGAAAATGGCGTACAAGCGTCGAACCTGTGAGACAGACCAGCCAAGGCACAGGTCTCCTGCGCCATCCAACGATTTGAAAACAATTCGTGAAGACATGCTGTAGTACTTCGTGCACTATGACGTGGACAGCCAGCATGTTAGTACCGCAGTTTCCTCCTAGTCTGCAGAAGAACTTCTTCCAACATCCCTGGAAAAAGGTCTGTTAGGAGGCTGCGATACATATGCGCTTTCAGTGTTCCATATATAAAACGCGAGTCTGTGAGCTGATGGTTCACTAGCCTACACCACACGCCAAACCTTTACTCTCCTTGGATACTGACATTCCACCTGACAAAGTCAACGGGGATTGTCAACAGGCAAGTAGTGAATGTTTCGGCGGTTTACCTGGCCATGACCGGTAAATGTGGTTTCATTTCTAAACAAGACGCATGATATATCTGGAGTACCCTGTCTTAATGCCCACATAGGAATGTATAATCGTTTCCATGCAGCTCTTGATAGAGAGGGACGAGATAGGGAAGGAACCTATGTCGATGGAGTACACTTACGGCACTTTCCTGTCTCATGACACTTGCTCGTGCGAATGCGAGGGAGCTGACATGCGGATCAACTGCAACAGCAGCAAGAACATTAATTTCCCCCATTCTGTCGTCACTCCTTTCTTTCTATTATGTAGTCTAGGTGTTGCACTACAAATTCCATGTAACTGGTTGAAGAGGTTGATAAGCAACCACCGAGATGGTTGACGTCTCTTGGGTTATCTTGCCGTATAGACGGTACAGGAAGGAACTACATTCTTCCTACACTCTCCATAGGCCAAGGGCATGTCGGCTTTTTCTGCACTGGTAAATGCTATCTACCATTCACGACCTGCTGCTTTGTCTGCCACACAGTGACTGACTAGCAAGCTGCAATGCGCTCAAGGAACACAGAATCACACTGTAAGCAGACATAACAATATCGTATCTAGAAGCTTTTCCGATTGAATGGCACAAACAAGTGTGCGTGTGGAAACTTTTCAAAATACGATATCTCTTAAACTACTCGCACTAGATCCTGCAACAAACACCACTGACATTATAATTTACCCTACTTTTACAATGTTAATGTAATTAGGCGTCCATTTCAGAAAGTGTATGTCTGCACAAAAATACACTTTGTAAGTATTATTATGATCGGTTTACTGGCTAACAATACGAGCCCCTGACTACCAATCCATTCTGTGAAAACAGCACATTGATAGCAGTTTCCATATCTGCAATATTTGCGGAGAAACTTTTAGGTGATGTGCCTAGCATACTTCCCTTAACGCGCCAAGTGGCCGCAAAGTTGCCAGCGAAAATCAGGCTCTCTTTGAGCAGTGGTCATACTGATTTGGATTATCAATGTGTAGGCGGTATGGATATTGTGAGACATCACAGTGAATAGCATGAAAACGCACAATGTTGGTATACACAGCACAACACGACCATACAGTTCTGAGTGCCACGTCGGATAATTATTGCACTACATTTACTTGTTGAGATGCTTTGATCGTGAAGTCCGGTAACGTGGCCAACATTCTACAAATACACGAATACGTAAGTGATTGGATGAGCTTGAAATTCCTTTTGGAGTCTCCTTAGCTCCAGCCAGACATTGGTTGTATGTGACCACTGTACACAAAGACATTACCGTCAAAATGAGAAGAACAACTTAGGTATACAACAGGCTATGTTTGCTGTTAGTGGGTTGCCTAACCATGCAAAAGTTGTAGGACAATTAAGGGATCTTGAAATCTATCTCTGATTGTAACAGATTTTGATTTGCTCTTTGTAATGCACACAATTCACATAGAATTGACAGAGAACAGAGTTCTCTAAAATTTCAATAGAAATTATACAAGATGACGCTAAAACCTTGAGGGGCTATCAAGGTATATGGATGACTGTATGAATGAAACGCAGTGAGATTTTCTCAACTGGACAGCTCGTGAATTCAAAATTAACCAGACTAAAGATACCAAAAATTATAATCAAATAGGCAACACAAGTTGTGTGATAGAACAAATAAATTGCGAGCTGCTCAGAATATGGATTGCACAGTTGCAATTGCGACACATTTCCCCAGAAATCACCTGCGGTGCACCAGTCAGTAGCACATGTTGGCCAGGACACGAACAGCGCAGAAACTTCTCTCACCACCCTACTTAAAAAAAAAAGATGTTGCTGGCCTGGAGCAGTGTCCCACCGACTGGTCAGCATCTTCATACCAAGCACGGTAGTGGGGATGACTCATTTGACTGCATACAACAAAAATTTGGAACAAATGCACCAACTTTCTCACACTGTTCGGGCGGCATCTCAGCATCCCATCCTCTTATGTCCATACAGAAAAGGCCAAAATATGATGGCTAAGTTACACTCTGGTAATGATAGCGACGACACTGTGGTCTCTGCCTTCAGCGAGAACAGGCGCCAGCTCTAACTAACAAAAGCACAGAGCATGCTGTAGCCCCAGTTCTGTGTAACTTCTCAACTCCCCATGGGTGCTTGCACCTCCTAATGAGAATAACTAACCGCTTTCTGCTGTCACGCAGGAACTAGAGGCCACATTGGAATCACAATTTCCCGGGCAGAAAAACAAAACCTTTCCTCCAAAGCTAACATGCCCATTTCTCTCACCCATGAAATAATGGCAGAAAAATGAAACAATATCACATGGTGATATGTGACCATGTCACAAATTCTTGAACTGTGGCCCACGTACGACCATTCTGATGGGTTGTACACTGCTGAATATTATAAACGCAAATCCAGAAAGAGTAGATATTGTGCATATGTAGTTGGTTGGTTGGTTTCATGGTTAAGTGACTAAACAGCGAGGTCATCAGACCCTCGTGCATGGGCTAGTCCATCTGGTGTTACTGTCAGCCAGACGTCTGATTTCTTTACTTTATTTATTTACACGTCACATTCCGTAGGGTCAAATTGAGGAACAAATCTCCAAGGTCATGGAAGGTGTCAGTACATGAAATTACAACATAAAAGTAATAACAGGTAAAAATAAAATGTTTATGAACCCGAAAATCAAGCCATAAGTTTAAGTAAAAGCAATCAACAAGAATCAGCTTAATTTAGACAGAACAGAAGGAGTGACCCATGAGGACACTTCAATTTCGATTTGAAAGCGCGTGGATTACTGCTAAGAGTTTTGAATCCCAGTGGTAGCTTATTGAAAACGGATGCAGCAGTATACTGCAAAACTTTCTGCACTTTCCGATCCAAATACAGGTTTGATTTCTGCTGAGTATTAACTGAGTGAAAGCTGCTTGTTCTTGGGAATAAGCTAATATTGTTAACAAGAAATGGCATTAAGGAATATATACAGGGTGGTCCATTGATCGTGACCGGGCCAAATATCTCACGAAATAAACGTCAAATGAAAGAACTACAAAGAACGAAACTTGTCTAGCTTGAAGGGGGAAACCAGATGGCGCTATGATTGGCCTCCTAAATGGCGCTGCCATAGGTCAAACGGATATCAACTGCGTTTTTTAAAATAGGAACCCCCATTTTTATTACATATTCGTGTAGTACGTAAAGAAATATGAATGTTTTAGTTGGACCACTTTTTTCGCTTTGTGATAGATGGCGCTGTAATAATCACAAACATATGGCTCACAATTTTAGACGAAGAGTTGGTAACAGGTAGGTTTTTTAAATTAAAATACAGAACGTAGGTACGTTTGAACATTTTATTTCGGTTGTTCCAATGTGATACATGTACCTTTGTGAACCTACAATTTCTGAGAACGCATGCTGTTACAGCGTGATTACCTGCAAATACCACATTAATGCAATAAATGCTCAAAATGATGTCCGTCAACCTCAATGCATTTGCCAATACATGTAACGACATCCCTCTCAACAGCGAGTAGTTCGCCTTCGCTAATATTCGTACATGCATTGACAATGCGCTGACGCATGTTGTCAGGCGTTGTCGGTGGATCACGATAGCAAATATCCTTCAACTTTCCCCACAGAAAGAAATCCGGGGACGTCAGATCCAGTGAACGTGCGGGCCATGGTATGGTGCTTCGACGACCAATCCACCTGTCATGAAATATACTATTCAGTACAGCTTCAACCGCACGCGAGCTATGTGCCGGACATCCATCATGTTGGAAGTACATCACCATTCTGTCATGCAGTGAAACACCTTGTAGTAACATCGGTACAACATTACGTAGGAAATCAGCATACATTGCACCATTTAGATTGCCGTCTATAAAATGGGAACCACTTATCCTTCCTCTCATAATGCCGCACCATACATTAACCCGCCAAGGTCGCAGGTCACAGCCATCGTGGATTTTCCGTTGCACAATAGTGCATATTATGCCATTTACGTTACCTCTATTGGTGAAAGACGCTTCGTCGCTAAATAGAACGCGTGCAAAAAATCTGTCATCGTCCCGTAATTTCTCTTGTGCCCAGTGGCAGAACTGTACACGACGTTCAAAGTCTTCGTCATGAAATTCCTGGTGCATAGAAATATGGTACGGGTGCAATCGATGTTGATGTAGCATTATCAACTATCCGGCGAACGGTCCAGGCACTTAGATTATGTCGTCCAGGGTACCGAGCAGTATACATAGCACACGTCCGCTGGGCATTTTGATCACAACAGCCATACATCAACACGATATCGATCTTTTCCGCAATTGGTAAACGGTCCACTTTAACACGGGTAATGAATGTATCACGTAGCAAATACTGTCCGCACTGGCGGAATGTTAAGTGATACCACGTACATATACGTTTGTGGCTATTACAGCGCCATCTATCATAAAGCGAAAAAAATGGTCCAACTAGAACATTCATATTTCCTTACGTACTGCACGAATATGTAATTAAAAATGGTGGTTCCCATTTCAAAGAACGCAGTTGATATCCGTTAGACCTATGGTAGCGCCATCTAGCTGTCCAACAATAGCGCCATCTGGTTTCCCCCTTCAAGCTAGACGAGTTTCATTCTTTGTAGTTTTTTCGTTTGATGCTAATTTCGTGAGATATTTGGCCCGGTCACGATCAATGGACCACCCTGTATACTGAGAGGTCAATGTCAAAAACCAAGACCCGTGAACATGGGTCGACAAGAGGTTCTTGAACTTACACCACTTATTGCCTGAACTGCCGGTTTCTGACCCAGAAATATCCTTTTAGAATGGGAAGTTACCTCAAAATATAATACCGTACGACATAAGCGAATGAAAACAAGCAAAGTAGACTAATTATCGTGTAGAACGATCACTCACTTCAGATACCGTTCGAATAGTGAAAATGGCAGCATTAAGTCTTTTAAGAAGATCCTAGATGTGGGCTTTCCACAACAGTTTACTATCTATCTGAACACCTATAAATTTGAACTGTTCAGTTTCACTAATTATATGCCCGTTCTGTGAAATTAAAACGTCAGATTTTGTTGAATTGTGTGTTAGAAATGGTAGAAATGGAGTCTTACTGTGGTTTAGCGTTAGTTTATTTTCTACAAGCCATGAACTAAGGTCATGAACTGCATCATTTGTAACCTAGGCAATGTTGCACACAACATCCTTTGTTACCAAGCTAGTACATTCAGCAAACAGAAATATTTTAGAGTTACCCTTAATATTAGAGGGAATATCATATATGTAAATAAGGAACAGGAGTGGCCCCAACACTGATCCCTGGGGCACCCCACACTTGACCATACACCACTCAGACCCCACATCACAGGCATTCTCAACACTCTGGATAATGACCTTTAGCTTCCTGTTGCTAACGTAAGAGGTGAACCAATTGTGAGCTACTCCCCGTATCCAATAATGTTCCAACTTCTGGAGCAATATTTTGTGATCAATGCAATCAACGTCTTAGTTAAACGAAAAAAGTATGTCTAGCGTTCAAAACCTTTTGTTTAATCCATCCAGTACCCCACAGAGAAAAAGAGAATATAGCATTTTCAATTCTTAAACGACTTCTAAGCCGAACAGTACATTTGATAGCAAATCGTTCGATATAAAATTATCAATTATCCTTCCATACACAGCCTTTTCAGTAACTTTAGCAAACACTGATGGCATAGAAATAGGTCTAAATTGTTTACATTATCCCTTTCTCCCCTTTTTATAAAGCGGCTTTACTACCGAGTTCTTTAATCACTCAGGAAACTGACCATTCCTAAAGGAAAAATTACAAATATGGCTAAATGCAGGGCTAACATGCGCAGCACAGTACTTTAATATTCTGCTAGACACTCCATCATAACCATGAGAGTCCTTAGTCTTCAGTGATTTAATTATTGATTCAATCTCCCCCTTGTCCGTATCACAGAGGAGTATTTCAGACATCAATCTCGGAAGGCATTTGCCAAGAGAGTTATATGATGTCCTGTAGAAAGTAAATTTTTGTTTAATTCACCAGCAATGTTCAGAAGATGATTGTTAACTACTGTACATTTATCTGATTTATTAGTAACAGAAATATTTTTACTACTAACTGACTTTATATCATCGACCTTGTGCTGCGGACTAGACATTTCCTTACAGCTGACACTATGGTTTTAATTTTATCCTGTGAATTAACTATTCTATTTGCATGCCATATACTCTTTGCATCCCTAATAACATTTTAAGCACCTTACAATATTGTTAGTAATGAGTTACTGTACCTTGATTGTGACTACTTCTAACATTTTGATATAATTTCAGCTTTGTCCTACATGATATCCTTATCCCAATAGTCAGTCACCCGGGCTGCCTTTTACTGCTAGTACCCCGTTTAGAACGTCCTAATGTTCGACCTGTGTAGGAGGCACTGTATTCAATATTAAAGCCAGAGAGCAGACGATGGCCTCCCAAGGCTCATCTGCAGGGACATGCACCTACCCCAAGTTTGGTCCCCTGTAATGGGAATCAAACGTGGGGAGAAGATTATCCTTGGAATCATTCCTTGCTGTTGTCAACTGTCCTGAAGTAATGGCACTGTCAAACAAGGAACCGCAGCACAACCACGAAGAGACGGCCTTTTGAGAGGTTCTGTGGACTCTGATTCGACAGTGCACGTTACTGCGGGACAATTGATGACAGAAAGGAATGGTCTTAAGAAAAACATGTATCAGGTACATCCACAGAGGAGGTTAGTAGCCTCGAATTAGCTCATATTGCAATAAAAAACTGAGGATCATTTAATTTCTGTCGCATGTAAAAGCATTCTTACCCCTTGTCTCAGTGCTTGAATGTAGGACTAAAATGCTGGAATAAGATGAGAAATATAGTCAGTTCGGTAGGTGGGCAGGCGTAGTCAAGTGTCGCGTGGGGCTCACCGTGCGGCGGAAGTCGACCTTCCTCCAACAGGACCACCCCAAAGCCGATATAATCAAACCGTTAACAATGGAAATAAAACCCATGGCTCAGAAAAAGCAGATAACCTTATTCAACTGTCGTCATGAGATAGTATCAAGAGTAAGGAATCTTCAACACCTTGCCTTCCTCGGAGTTATATAGGGTGTAAATTTTAAGTTGACAAACCGGAATAACTCGAAAAATAAGCTTCACACGAAAAAACGTGTAGAATTCAAAGTTGATTATTTTCGAGGGGGACATCTGCTGGTGCTAAAATTAGCCCGCCACCCCACCAGCCCCCTGGGGGTGCGGCGAGAGAAAAATTTCAAATTTCAAATGGAAACACCCATTTTTACTGCAGAATCAGATTCTACATAAAAAACTACGTACATTTTGTCTTAAACATTTGTTTTAATTCTTGATAGTTGGCGCTGTAATTCAAGAAAATCCGTGTTCTCATTTTTATGTGGAAAATGGTTAAGGTTAAATAAAGAATACTTATTTAATTCGTAAATTTTGATTCGCTAAAACTAAAACTCTCCCTCTCTCCCCATAGGGTGGGGTTTGAGAGAGAGGAATTAGAGTTTTACGAATGTTGACCCACAAATTAATTTTTTCCGCAGATTCGGATAAGTTTTGTTTGGGTCAACATTTAATTTTAGCATCAGCAGATGTCCCCCTCGAAAATAATCAACTTTGAATTCTACTCATTTTTTCATGTGAAGCTTATTTTTCGAGTTATTCAGGTTTGTAAACTTAAAATTTACACGCTGTATAAGAAGTACTTCCATAAAATTAAATCAGAGTTTGGCAGAAAATGTGGCCAACCACATCTAAAAGTATAAAATCAACGAAAATCTGTAATCGCAAGTTTTCGTTTTATTCAATGACCGATTTTAGTGCTAAAGATCACCTTCAGGTTAATGTGTGTTCTTGAAGTTAACAAAAGAGACAAATAAAATGTTAGTTTCGTGCCTAACTTCGTAGAGGTTTTGTTTCCCGTACTGGTATTCCGTTTACTATAGGTTTATTGATCGATTTCCATTTTTTTACTTGTAGTTCAATGTTGCTGTTCGAGTCTACTTGTTGTCATTTTGTCATTTGGAGATAGTGAGTGGAGTTGTGGACGCTATAGAATGGAGTGCCAAATGGAGAAATCGGAACATTTTCGCCATATTCTTCTGTTCGTGTTGAACAAAAGGGTGAGAGCAGCGGAGGCAGCCGTGTTTGGGGATAATGCCATTGTAGAGAGTACAGCAAGGAAATGGTTCTCGTTTTAAGGAGGATCTTTTTGGCTTTAGTGATTCTCCACGTTCAGGAAGTCATTCGGGGCTTGATGTAGATTGTTTAAATGTATTAATCCAAAATGATCCACTAAAGAACTGCCAAATGCGGTCAAATCTGATAGTTGCATCGTCGTGCGACGTCTGCAGGCAACGGGAAGGGTTCAAAAACCGGTCGTATGACTACCGCATACTCTAAGCCAAAATCACAAAAATCAGCTGGTGGCCATATTTGCATCTCTGCTTCATCATCATCAACTGATTCGTGAACAACGCCGACCATTCCTATCCTGTACCGTTACTGGTGACGCCGAATGGTGTCTTTATGCTAATATGAGGAAAAGAAAGGGATGATTAAGGCCAAACAAAGCAGCAACTTCTCGTACAAAGACCTACGTGCTTCCACAGAAGATTATGTCATGCTACTGGTGAAACAGCGACGGTGTGGTGTGTTACGAATTGCTTCGCCGAGGTGTAACCATCACCGTTCACACTTATTGTCAACAAGTGACACGTCTTGCAGACCTAATCCAAGAACAACGACCGGGAAGACTGCGTGAAGTGGTGCTACTGCACGATAACGTGGACCCGCATTCTGCAGGACCGACGAGAAAACATTATACAGTACTTGAATTGGGAAGCCATTCAGCACGCACCTTATTCATCTCATATTGCGCCCTCTATTTCTCACCTTTCCAGGAATTTCCTTTCCGGATGAAAATGGGCTCTGAACATGACTCGACGAGTTCTTAGCCTCAAAACCACGCAATTTCTGCAGTCAAGGAATCGAAAAGTTACTCCGGCGTTGGTAGGCTATTGTAAATGGTGAAGGAGAATAGGTTATTAGTGACTGAAATCTCTGCTATGTGAATGTGTTACGGGAAAACGCTACGAACTTATGCACCAGCCTAATAAATAGCCACGATTGGCACGTCAGAAAACAGCCATGGTTCACAGCATTACATGGTATAAGAATACTATAAAACTGTGGTAAACACTCATGCCTCGCAATGCAGCGCCGTCATTAGCACACTACGCACAGTGCAAAATCTTTCCAATCTCGTCGCCTTACAATATCATATGTGTTCGTCTGTGCTATCCTGCCACATATGAATCCGAACACTGTTCGGATAGCTCATGATGAGTAATGGTAATGAGCGTATGGCATTGGTGGCCGGGAGACCCCTCGCGGGGCGGTTCGGCCGCCGCTCCGCAAGGTCTTTAACGCCACTACGGCGACTTGCGAGTGAATGAGGATGAAATGATGATGAAAGACACACCACACCTAGTCGAGACAGAGAAAATCCCTGACTCAGCCGGGAATCGAACCCGGAACCCCGTGCGCGGGAAGCGAAAACGTTGCCGCATGACCATGAGCCGCGGACAGTCATGATGAGTGAAGTATTGTATTGTATGGTATCCGGGGACCTAGAAACGACGGAGAGGCTCCGTCCCCGCCGCAGCCGCAGTGGTCCACAACCCCACGACGACTAGTATAATCCCTACGTTTGTGTGGTAGAGTAATGGTGGTGTACGAGTGCATGGAGAACTTGTTTGCGCAGCTATTGCCGACATAGTGTAGCTGAGACGGAATAAAGGGAACCAGCCCCCATTCGCCGAGGCAGATGGAAAACCGAATAAAAAACAATCCACAGACTGGCCTGCTCACCGGACCTCGACACAAGTCCGCCGGGCGGATTCGTGCCAGGGACCAGGCGCTCCTTCCCAATCCGGAAAGCCGTGCGTTAGACCGAACGGCTAACCGGGCGGGCTGAGTGAAGTATTAGAATCAAGTAATGTCTTACCTAGAGAGCCTATCAAGAGCACAAGTGAAAACTGACAACAAGGGCAGCGCACCTGTGTGGTGTGGCATTATCGTGCTGAATCAAAGGCTGCTCCATGTGTGGACGAACTCTTTGAATTCTTCATTTCAGAAACTGGAGCGCAGCATGCTGTACCGAGCGAGGTGACGCACACTGGACTCGCATTTGGGAGGACGACGGTTCGAACCCGCGTCCAGCATTCCTGATTTAGGTTTTCCGTGATTTCCCTAAATCGCTTCAGGCATATGCTGGGATGGTTCTTTTTCAAAGGAACTTCCCTAATCCAGGAAGTATTCAGTAGGATTGGGGAGAAGAGAAGTTTGTGGCACAACTTGAGTAGAAGAAGAGACCGGTTGGTAGGACATGTCCTGAGGCATCAAGGGATCACAAATTTAGCATTGGAGGGCAGTGTGGAGGGTAAAAATCGTAGAGGGAGACCAAGAGATGAATACACTAAGCAGATTCAGAAGGATGTAGGTTGCAGTAGGTACTGGGAGATGAAGGAGCTTGCACAGGATAGATTAGCATGGAGAGCTGCATCAAACCAGTCTCAGGACTGAAGACAACAACAACAACATTCCCTAATCCGGTGGCACCGATGATCTCGCTGTCTAGTCCCCTTCACCCGAATCAACAAACCAGCAGGCTGTTCCTCACACACATATAACTAATTAAGTTACCCACCGCCGTGTTGCACGCTGTAATTCGGAACCCTCTAGCGACAGAGTGCAGAAACTTGCGTCAGCGACGTAGTAAAGTCGACCCAGTAGAGCTGTAACCTCCCCCTCACTTATCGACTTAAATGACACTGAAAAATTAAACCGCATGTACCCAATGGAAATTTGGGAAAAGCATTCGTCACAGAAGTTAATCTGTCGGGAAAAAGCGAGAAAGGGTTACACCTAAATGAAAGGAAAAATGCAAATGAAACTGGTGGAAATTAATTTTGAAAAAAGGTAAAGTTAATAAAGAAAGTAAATGTGCGGTCTTTACATTAACAATTAATTGGCGGTAATAAGATATTTGAGATTTGGGGAAAATTACGGTCGCCAATCCTATGGACAACTACTATAACAACTGAAAAAGACAGGTTAATGCACATATAATTAGCACTAAAAGCGTGGCAACTGAAGGTTGACACGTGTAGTGTGAAAACTGAAAGTTTGTCAGAAGTAATAAATTTCGCTACACTCTGACTTAATTTAGCAAAAGAATTAATAAAACCGGAGAATTGAAAGTTAATTTAGTGACTGAAATTAATAGTGAACTTTGCTTCTGAAGCACTACGAAATTAAATAAAATAATGTTAGCCTTGGGCTACCTCAACGATCATCTCAAAAGCTACTTGAATCTACGCAGTTTAGAAATAATACATTTAACTTTGAACTTGAATTAAATGATTTTGAACAATTAACAATAGTATAATTTAGTGCGTACCAAGCTGAGCTGCAGTCACAGGTAAGCTAAAATATGGTAACAAAACTCGCACTCTTAATTGCCGCTTGTGTAATCTAAATATTGTAGACATCTATAAACACTTTAACTGAACTTTGAAATTAAAGCAGTGAAATGGAATGATATCACTTTAATGCTGGCGTTTGAATTTCAACGACACTCGGGTTCATTTCGGAAAAGGAAGGGACCCTGCTTGGTAATGCAATTGGGACAATGAGCAACAAAGGTTCATGCTAAGTTGCTGTATTTTAGTGATGCAAATGGAACAGTTTGAAAAGCTGAGGTCTGCCATACAGTTCTAAAACTTTACGTGCTTCCAGTCTTCCTTGTTGGTTGATTGAAGGTTTGAAGCCGTCGATCGAGGAGGTGGCGACAATCATTCATTGTCGGCCGTCACTGTTGCAGAAGCTGGATGTTGGCGCGCCTCCTTCTCGACACGGTCCCCAGAAGAAACGGGCTCTTGATGTGCGCCAGCTAATGCTTCCCGACCGCGACACCGTGTCAGAAACTATCATAGCAAGTCGAATGCAATTACATGCTGCCAAACCCCGAAAGCGCGGCAACTCGCAGGAGCGTCACACAACACACCTGCTCCACCGCCCTACTCCAGCCAGACTCTGCCCTGCCCGCGCTCCTCGCAGCAGAGTTAACACTACCAAAGATCCTAAACACTTTGTTCTCCACACCACCTATCGATGTAATCGTTCGACAGCATGGCTTTCCCTAGGCAAGACCCAGCGTAAAAATACAGATAATATTTACATCACAAACCAAATATGCATCGACATATATATATATATATATATATATATATATATATATATATATATATATATATATATGTATACATATATATATTGTAAAACAATTACAATATATATGTCATATCTTCAGGTAACAAAATAAGGAAAAAATTTATAATACAATAGATGGAAATAGTAGGCTATGCATTTCTGGCGTTACAGAGCACATGGCATGTAATACCACAACTGATATTGAGAACACAATAAATAATTTGGAGGCATTACTTTTGAACACACCGTCTTAGAATTACTTTTGAATACATTGTGGGAGTGAACAGTCATCAATGTGTTACAAATATTTACTATCAAAAACAGTCTTAATCACAATTTATTTATTACGGTGACCGGTTGCGACTGCTACTGTGGTCATCTTCAGACCAATGAGTAAGAATCTCCTTCTGGTGGTAAATCACTACTCTACTAAATCTCCTAGCAATTTACCACCAGAAGGAGGTTCTTACTCATTGGTCTGAAGATGACCACAGTAGTGGTCGAAACCGGTCACCGTAACAAATAAATATTGATCAAGACTTTTTTTATAGTTAACCGTCTTAGAAGCTTTTGAAATGTGGTGTTATGGAAAAATTTTGAAAATTAGATGGGTAGAGCGAGTAACTAGTGAGCAGGTACTGAATCGAATAGGGGAAAAAATATGACTAAGAGATGGGATCGATTGTTTGGATGCATATCGAGACATGAATGGTCATTTTGGGAACAGAAGGGAGTGTCGGAGTGAAAACTGCAGCACGAGTCTAAAGCTTGAATTCAGCGAACGTGTTTAAATGGACGTATATTTCGGGTGTTGTCAAGAGAGGAAGGCTTCCATCTATTTACTCACTGATCAGTCTGACCTGGCACCGGAAGACAACAAAACGAAAGCTGAAATTTTAAATTTAGCATTTGAGAAATCTTTCACGCAGAAGGATCGTACAAACATATCACCGTTTGAGTCTCGAACAGATTCCCGTATGGAGGACATAGTGATAGACATCCCTGGGGCTGTGAAGCAGCTGAATGGGTTGAAAATAAATAAATCGCCAGGTCCTGATGGGATTCCAATTCGGTTTTACAGAGAGTACTCTACTGCATTGGCTCCTTACTTAGCTTGCATTATTGCGAATCTCTTGCCCAACGTAAAGTCTCGAGCGACTGGAAAAAAGCGCAGGTGACGCCTGTATATAAGAAGGGTAGAAGGACGGATCCTCAAAATTACAAACCAATATCCACAACATCGGTTTGTTGCAGGATTTTCGAACATATTCTCAGTTCGAATATAATGAATTTCCTTGAGACAGAGAAGTTGCTGTCCATTCATCAGCACGGCTTTAGAAAGCATCGCTCCTGCGAAACACAACTCGCCCTTTTTTTCACATGATATCTTGCGAACCATGGATGAAGGATATCAGACGGATGCCATATTCCTCGACTTCCGGAAAGCTTTTGACTCGGTACCCCACTGCAGACTCCTAACTAAGGTACGAGCAAATTGGATTGGTTCCCAAGTATGTGAGTGGCTGGAAGACTTTTTAGGTAGTAGAACCCAGTACGTTGTCCTCGGTGGTGAGTGTTCATCGGAGGTGAGGGTATCCTCTGGAGTGCCGCAGAGAAGTGTGGTAGGTCCGCTGTTGTTTTCTATCTACATAAATGAACATTTGGATAGGGTGGATAGCAATGTGCGACTGTTTGCTGATGATGCTGTGGTGTACGGGAAGGTGTCGCCGTTGAGTGACTGTAGGAGGATACAAGATGTTATTGGTGTAAAGAATGGCAGCTAATTCTAAATATAGATAAATGTAAATTAATGCAGATGAATAGGAAAAAGAATCCCGTAATGTTTGCATACTCCATTAGTAGTGTAGCGCATGACACAGTCACGTCGATTAAATATTTGGGCGCAACATTGCAGAGCGATATGAAGTGGGACAAGCATGTAATGGCAGTTGTGGGGAAGGCGGATAGTCGTCTTCGGTTCATTGGTAGAATTTTGGGAAGATGTGGTTCATCTGTAAAGGTGACCGCTTATAAAACACTAGTACGACCTATTCTTGAGTACTTCTCGAGCGTTTGGGATCCGTATGAGGTCGGATTGAGGGAGGACATAGAGGCAATTCAAAGGCGGGCTGCTAGATTTGATACTGGTAGGTTTGATCATCACGCGAGTGTTACGGAAATGCTTCAGGAACTCGGGTGGGAGTCTCTGTAGGAAAGGAGGCGTTCTTTTCGTGAATCGCTACTGAGGAAATTTAGAGAACCAACATTTGAGGCTGACTGCAATACAATTTTACTTCCGCCAACTTATATTTCGCGGAAAGACCACAAAGATGAGTTAAGAGAGATTAGGGCTCGTGCAGAGGCATATAGGCAGTCATTTTTCCTTCGTTCTGTTTGGGAGTGAAACAGGGAGAGAAGACGCTAGTTGTGGTACGAAGTACCCTCCGCCACGCACCGTATGGTGGATAGCGGAGTATGTACGTAGATGTAGATGGAGGGCCGCAGAGGATAGAGTAGGATCGAGAACGACACCTAACAAGGCTACGGATTGAGCGCCGCAATAACTGAGACAGTCAACCAAAAGGTGGTCAACAGCCTACTGATAAAAATATTTTTCTGCATTTCACACGTAGTCATATTATTTTGTTCAAACAGAGAGCCCCTCACGGGCTTCAAACAGCACGGTATTTCCAGACGCAGACGAGTTATTCCGCCCCCACGGTTGGCCACGCACGCAGCAGACAGGGCTGAAGTTTGTGGCGGACGGAATAGCCGCCTGTCCCGCCCCCATCCCTCACCGCCGCATCCCACATGCCATTCTTGGACGCCGAACGGAACGCGCGCGAATTATCGATTGCCTGCTTTAAAGCGCTCGACTTCCACGCGATCCGTTGCGTGCTCTCGCCTGCTATAGCGCTACAGTAAACACGACTGGAATGAAGATATCCGTTGTGAGACGTTAATTTGGAGGTCAAAGTAAATCGACTACAGCAGTCATCGATGTCTAGTAGTTCCGAATTAGGAGAAAACGGTTCTTCTTCATACCTTGACTAGAACATGTTTCGGGCCTCTTCCTGTCTTCACAACACCTGCAATCTACGTCCATTTAAACACGTTCGCTGTATACAATTTTCACCCCGATGCTCCCTTCCATTCCCAAAATGATCATTCATGCTTCGGAATGCATCCAAACAACATGCCTATCTACATATACATACGTAATTCACAAACTACCTAATGGTGCATGGCGGAGAGGACCTTTCCTGATCTTCTCGCTAGAGGAACAAGAGGAAAACGAGCCTCTATACTCCTCCGTACAAGCCTTAATTTCTCTTATCTTGTCTTCGCGATCTCTACCCGAAGTGTATATTTGCGGCAGTAGTATCGTTCTACTATCAGTCGAAAATGCTGATTCTCTAAGTTTTCTCAGTAGTCTTTTGCAAGAACAACGTCGTCTCCCTCCCAGAGATTCCCATTTAAGTTTGCGAAACAATTCGGTATTACTCGCGTGTTGATGAAACCTACCGGTAACAAATCTAGCAGCACACCACTGAATTGCTCCGAAGCATTGCTTTAATCCGACCTGGTTAGGATCCCAAATGCTCGAGCAGCACTCAAGAATGGACAGCTTTAGTGTTCCATAAGCAATTTTCTTTACAGAAGAAATACACTTTCTTAGAATTCTTTACCTACCTGACATAATCGTTCCATTTCATATAGCTTGCAAATCTCCGTCTACATATTTAAACGACGCGACTTTGTTAGGCAGCGCACAATGACAGTGCGTTCGAACATTACAGGGCAGTTTGTCATACTAATCTGCATTAATACACTTTCTGGAGCAAGCTGCAATTTATCACACCAAATACAAATTCTGTCCATATCATCCTCTGTCTATTCTACAGTCGCTCAACGATGTCCGTTTACCGTACACCACAGCATCATCAGTTATCAGTTGCAGATTGGTACTCACTCTATCCGTCAAATCATTTAAATATATAGAGAACAAGAACGGTCCTATCACATTTCCCTGGGGAACTCCATAATTCGTCTTCGAGTAACTTACGTGTCTGAGGATGCTCTGGCCTTCTTAATAGGTTGCAATGTGACACTGCGCTAAAGGCTTTCCGGAAATCTAGGAATATGGTATCTGTCCGTTGCTCTTCATCCATGTTTGGCAGGACATCTTGCGAGAAAAAGGCTAGCTGATTTTCGCACGAGGCCGAAGTGGCCGTGCGGTTAAAGGCGCTGCAGTCTGGAACCGCAAGACCGCTACAGTCGCAGGTTCGAATCCTGCCTCGGGCATGGATGTTTGTGATGTCCTTAGGTTAGTTAGGTTTAACTAGTTCTAAGTTCTAGGGGACTAATGACCTCAGCAGTTGAGTCCCATAGTACTCAGAGCCATTTGAACCATTTTTTTCGCACGAGCAATGCTTTCTAAATACACACGTCAAAAATGTTTTGCATCACTCCGGTTCCCAGAACTCCTGAAGATTAGACATTGACTGTGGATATTGAATCACAGACACAATCCCTTTCGCTGTTCAGAGATGTCACTAAATCCGCCCAAAGATCAGTTCCAGTCATTTCACCAGAAACGAGGTACACAGCTCGTGTTGTCTGTAGTTCAACCATGCCTAGACGCTCAATACCGCTGTTCGACCGCGTCCGCATTGTTACCTTGCACCAGGAAGGTCTCTCAACAAGGGAAGTGACCAGGCGTCTCGAAGTGAACCAAAGCGATGTTGTTCGTTCGTGGAGGAGCTAAGGAGAGACAAGAACTGTCAATTCGATGCCTCGCTCATGCCACCCAAGGGCTACTACTGCAGTGGATGGCCGCTACCTACGGATTATGGCTCGGAGGAACCCTGACAGCAACTCCATCATGTTGAATAAAGTTGTTCGTGCAGCCACTGGACGCTGTGTTACGAGTCAAACTGTGGGCAATAGGATGTATGATGCGCAGCTTCACACCCGACGTCCATGACGAGGTCCGTCTTTGCAACAACGACACCATGCAGCGTGGTACAGATAGGCCGAGAACATTCCGAATGGACCGCTCAGGATTGGCATCACGTTCTCTTCACCGATGAATGTCGCATATGCCTTCAACCAGACAATCGTCGGAGACGCCTTTGGAGGCAATCCGGTCAGGCCGAACGCCTTAGACAAACTATCCAGCCAGTGCAGGAAGGTGGACGTTCAAAAATGTGTGTGCGTGCGTGTGTGTGTGTGTGTGTGTGAGTGTGTGTGTGTGTGTGTGTGTGTGTGTGTAATTTTATGGGACTTAACTGCTAAGGTCATCAGTCCCTAAGCTTACACACTACTTAACCTAAATTACCCTAAGGACAAACACACACACCCATGCCCGAGGAAGGATTCGAACCTCCGCCGGGACCAGCCACACAGTCCATGACTGCAGCGCCTTAGTGGAGGTTCCCTGCTGTTTTGGGATGGCGTTATGTGGGGCCGACGCACGGCGCTGGTGGTCATGGAAGGCGCCGTAACGGCTGTACGATACGCGAATGCCGTACTCCGACCTATGGTGCAACTATATCGGCAGCATACTGACGAGACATTCGTCTTCATGGACGACAATTCGCGCCACCATCGTGCCTATCACGTGAATGACTTCTTTCAGGATAGCAACGTCGCTCGACTAGAGTGGCGACCATGTCCTCCAGACATGAACCCTATAGAACATGCCTGGGATAGGTTGAAAAGGGCTGTTTATGGACGACGTGGCCCACCAACCACTCTAAGGGATCTACGCCGAATCTCCGTTAAGGAGTGGGACAATCTGGACCAACAGTGCCTTGATGAACTTGTGGATAGCATGACGAATATAGGCAAGCATCAATGCAAAGGACGTGCTACTGCGTAGTAGAGGTACCAGTGTATACAGCAATCTGAACCACCACCTCTGAAGGTCTCGCTGTCTTGTGGTACAACACAGAATGTGTGGTTTCCATGAGCAATAAAAAGGATGGAATTGATGTATATGTTGATCTCTATTCCAATTTTCTGTACAGGTTTCGGAACTCTCGGAACCGAGGTGATGCAAAACCTTTTTTGATGTGTGTATTCGCCGATTTGCGAACGGGAACTTTCCTGTGTCAAAGAAATTTGTTACATTCGAGCTTAAAGTGTGCTCAATAATTCTGCAGCAAATCGACATAAAGGATATGGAGCTATAATTTTGCGGTTCCGATCATTTACCCATCTTACATACAGGAATGACTCCAGTCGCTTCGGGGTTTCTGCTGGCCGAGAACTTCACGATAAATGAGAGCTAAGTAAGGGGGCAATACGGAAGAGTCCTCTGTTTAAAACCGAATTGGGATTCCATCCGTACCTGGCGACTTATTCGTTTTCAACTTTCAGTCGCTTCTGAACGTTATGAATATTACTATGTCTTCCATACTGGAGTCTGTTTGATGGTATCTTTTTACGACCCTGCAGCATGAATCATTTCTTAAACAAGAAATTTAGAACTTCAGCTTTCCTTTTACTGTCTTCCCTTGCCACACCAGACTTATCGACAAGTGACGAAACAGAAACTTTCAACCCTTCTTAATGACCTTACATAGGAGTAGAATATTCTTGGGTTATCGAAAAGATCTTTCGCTAACGTATTGCGGTGGAAGCTGTTGTATGCTTCGCGCATCTACCGTTTTATAAAGCACGAAGTTATAATAAATTTTTCCTACATTGCCGCATTGTTTTTTTAACTAAGAGTGCAACAATTACTGTTTCCTGTCATTAAACCAATATCACTTTGTATTAATTTTAAAATTAGGAACTGTCACACTACAATGAATGACTTCATCACAAGTCCTGGAACAAAGGATGTACGTCAAGTTCTCTGGTCTCCAGCTGGGTGGCAGTTATACTACTACATTTCGACAAGTTTCATAGTGCTGAAGATGATGAGCGTGACACAGTCGAAACTCCATGGTATCTCAACAATATCAATCGAGAGCTTTCCATCTGCAGTACACGCCGAGAAACTCTACATTCACATGGCAGACATTGGTTAACCTGGTTCCAACACACAAACGGCATTGTAAGGGTATTCTCCATATGTCAAGTTTCAGGAGCTTTCTTAATTGTCCGTTCATGAGAAAACGCTGAACAGTGGTACGGAAGAGATCTTGATGCTTGCTGAAAGGCTACAACACGCCAGCCGGGACACGGCACACATGTGCTACGTTAATTAAACGTCGGATTGTGATAGCCACTCCGCGTCATGAGTACATTAACAAGCAACATGTTCAGCAATAAGGGGCAGCCCGCTGCAGGCGAATGTTATTCTGCAAGCTGGAGTGATTTTCGTCTGTGAATAGAATGTACCTCAATTTATACAATGTTCAGTTTGAATTCTTGCGGTCAGCCAAGAACGTAATTCTGCAGCTGCTTGCTTCTACCCAATAAGGCTGCCCAAATCATCAGCGAACTGCCGCCATATTTCATTCTTTGGGCGTAAACCAGGGCAGAAGTTGGGAACAATATGAAACAAGAGTCAGATATGAAATTTTCACTCTGCGGCGGAGTGTTCGCTGATATGAAACTTCGTGGCAGATTAAAACTGTGTGCCGGAGTGAGACTCGAACTTGGGACCTTTGCTTTTCGCGGGCAAGTGCAGCTCTCGTCCTCTTATTTTTCGTCACCGGCCCCTTCAGTTACTTCTGTCACGATCACGCAACATACTTGCGTCTGTGATGTCACCTATCTCATGATGTTTCTCTGGTTTCGCTGTATGCGGAACAAGACTACGGTGATCTCGGAGAAGGAAGCCCAAACTATTTTTTTCTTTTAATTATCAGTCTTCTGACTGGTTTGATAATTCGATTCTCTTCTTTTCTGGCTCTCCATAGTCCATATTTCACTACCATACGGTGCTGTGCTCAATCCGTACGTTCTTAGAAATTTTTTCCTTAAAGTACGGTCTATGTTTGATACTAGTAGACTTTTATTCGCCAGGAAAGTCCGTTTTTTCAGTGCTAGTCTACTTCTTATGTCCTCCTTGCTCCGTCTGTCATGCGGTATTTTGCTGCTTAGGTAGCAGAATTCCTTATTTTCGCCTGTCTCGTGATCCCCCGTTCAGATGTTCTCGCTGTTCTTATTTCTGCTGCTTCTCATTACTATCGTCTTCCTTCAGTTTACCTTCAATCCATATTCGACTCATTAGACTGTTCCTTCCACTCAACGGATACTGTAATTAGTTTTCACTTTTACAGAATATAGAAAAGTCGTTTGCGAATCTTATTATTGATACAGTATGTGATCAAAAGTATCCGGACACTTGGCTGAAAACGACTTACAAGTTCGTGGCGCCCTCCATCGTTAATTCCGTAATTCATTATGATGATGGCCAACCCTTAACCATGATGACAGCTTCCACTCTCAAAGGCATACGTTCAATCAGGTGCTGGAAGGTTTCTTGGGGAATGGCAGCCCATTCTTCACGGAATGCTGCACTGAGAAGAGGTATCGATGTCGGTCGGTGAGGCCTGGCAGGAAATCGGCGTTCCAAAACATCCCAAAGATGTTCTATAGGATTCAGAACAGGACTCTGTGCAGGCCAGTCCATTACAGGGACGTTATTGTCGTGTAACCACTCCGCCACAGACCATGCGTTATTAACAAGTGCACGATCGTGTTGAAAGATGCAATCGCCATCCCTGAATTGCTGTTCAACAGTGGGAAGCAAAAAGATGCTTAAAACCTCAGTGTTCAATGTAGGTCTGTGCTGTGTGATAGTGCCACGCAAAACAACAAGGGGTGCAAGCCCCCTCCATGAAATACATGACTAAACCATAACACCACCGCCTCCGAAATTTACTGTTGGCACTACACACATTGGCAGATGACGTTCACCGGGCATTCGCCATACCCACATCCTGCCATCTGATCGCCACATTGTGTATCGTGATTCGTTACTCCACACAACGTTTTTCCACTGTTCAATCGTCCAATGTTTACGCTCCATACACCAAACGAGGCGTCGTTTGGCATTTACCGTCGTGATGTGTGGTTTATGAGCAGCCGCTCGACCATTAAATCCAAGTTGTCTCACCTCCCGCGTAAATTAAGTAGTACTTGCAGTGGACCCTGATGCTGTTTGGAATCCCTGTGTGATAGTCTGGATAGATGTATGGCAATTACACATTACGACCCTCTTCAACTGTCGGCGGTCTCTGTCAGTCAAAAGACGAGGTAAGCCTGTACGTTTGTGTGCTGTATGTATCCTTTCACGTTTCCACTTCACTATTACATCGGAAACAGTGGACCTAGGGATGTTTAGGAGTGTGGAAATCTCGCGTGCAAGAATATGACACAAATGACAGCCAATCACCTGACCACGTTCGAAGTCCATGAGTTCCGCGTAGCGCCCCATTCTGCTCTCTCACAAAGTCCAGTGCCTACTGAGTTCGCTGATGTTGAGTACCTGGCAGTAGGTGGCAGCACAATGCATCTAATACGAAAAATCTATGTTTTGTTTCTGGGTGTCCGGATACTTTTGATCACATAGTGTATCCTTTCACCTTGAATTTTAATTCCACTCTTGAACCTCTCTTTTATTTCTGCCATTGCTTCTTGTATGTGTAGATTGAACAGTAGGGGCGGAAGACTATACCCCTTTTAATCTGAGCACATCGTTGTTGGTCTTTCTGTCTTATTGTTACCTGTTGGTGCTACATGTGCATCTACACAGATACTCAGCAAGCCACAGTACGACAACTAATCATTTCCTTTCCTGTTCCTCTCGCGAAAAAGAGGAAAACCGACAGTCTATATGCCTCCGTATGAGATCTAATTTCTCGTAACATATCTGCATGGTCCTTACTTGCTTGGTGCAGGCAGTAGAATCGTTCTTCAGTCACCTTCAAATGTCATTTCTCTAAATTTTCTCAGTAGCTTTCTTCAACAACATCTACATCTAGAACTACATGGTTACTCTGCAATTCACACTTAAGTGCTTGGCAGAGGGTTCATCGAACCATTTTCATACTACTTCTCTACCATTCCACTCTCGAATGGCGCGTGGGAAAAAGGAACATCTAAATCTTTCCGTTAGAGCTCTGATTTCTCTACACGGTTACTCTGCAATTCACACTTAAGTGCCTGGCAGAGAGTTCATCGAAC
Source organism: Schistocerca piceifrons (assembly GCF_021461385.2). NCBI lineage: Eukaryota > Metazoa > Arthropoda > Insecta > Orthoptera > Acrididae > Schistocerca > Schistocerca piceifrons. Next base: position 1,245,610,152 of record NC_060138.1, read on the forward strand.
CATTTTCATACTACTTCTCTACCATTCCACTCTCGAAGGGCGCGTGGGAAAAAGTAAAGTCGTGTTCCCTGCGGACATTCCTATTTGAGTTCCCGAACCGTATTGTATGTTACCCCCGTTCCCTATGGCTTACTCCTATTTTTCTCAGACTTTTGAATATCTTTCACCATTTTACATCGTCGAACGCTTTTTTCCAGGTTGACAGATACTTGTCTTGATTTTCGTCTTGCTTCGATTCCCAACCGCAACGTCAGAACAGCCTCTATGGTCTCTTTTTGGCTTTCCTGCCGCCAAATTGATCATCATCCTTTCCATTTTTCTGTATGTTTCTCTTGTTAACAACTCGGACATATGAGCTGTTATGCTGATTGTTTGATGATTCTCGCACTTGTTGACTCGTATTATGTGGATGATGTTTTTCGAAAATCGCCAGTTTTATACATTCTAAATATTAACATCTGTAGTCGTTTTGTGCATACTTTCTCTAATTATTTTAGATATTTCTGTGGAATGTTATCCATCCCTTCTGCGTTATTTGATTTGAGTCGTTCTAAGCTCTTTTAAATTTTGGTTCTAATACCGGCTACGCTCGCTCTTCCCTGTCGACTCCTGTTTCTTCTCCTATCATGTCACCAGACAAGTCGTCCCTCTCATAGAGACCTTCAGTGTACTCTTGCCACCCATCCGCTCTCTCCTCCGCATTTAACAGTGGAATTACCGTTCCACTCACAACGTTATCACCCTTGGTTTTAATTTCGTTGAAGGATGTTTTGACTTTTCCATTTGCTGAGTCAGCCCTTTCGATTTCTTCATATTTTTCATGCAATCATTTCACCTTAGCTTCCCTGCAGTTCCTATTTATTTCATTCTTTAGTGACTTGTATTTCTGTTTTCTTGAATTTCACTAAACGTTTTTTTACTTCCTTCCTTTGTCGATCAGCTGAAGTCTTTCTTCTGTTACCTATTGTAGATGGATGTTGGTTGAGGATGGGCTGTCATGATGCACCGTATTAAAATTCGTCCGAGTTTCCCAAGTGATTTATTATTTCCAGCTACAGTGCCCCCTTTCCTCTCGGTCTGCGTCACTGGTCCCAAAATGCTGAGAACACCACTTTGCTGTCTGCGAAACGGCTTGGCATGGAATGGCTGACTCAGCAACCCGCGCATGCATTACTGTGTGTCGGCCTTGTACTGAGTTGTGTCGATGTCAGGACGTGCCGGCAGTCGACTCAGCGGTCTTCGACCCTGCCGCCTCAGCGCTGCCCACTGAGAGGTGCAAGGCAGTCTGCGGCGTGCTTCTTCGGCGGCGTGGCTAAGATCGCGGCGTAAACAAGCGCCCTTGATCTGCGGTCCGAATCTGCGGCCCTCGCCTCAGGGTGCCTCCGGCATGTGTTGGGAGCCAACAAGACTGCCTGCAGTAGTGAGCCATGTCGTTGTCTGGCGCTGGCTGGCTGCAGACCCCATGTTGGCCTCAGAGGGTCGAACCAGCTGCCTGCCATGGACTGGAACGCCGGCGCCCCATCTGTTGCTGCGTGTAGCTGGTGGAGTGACATCCCTTGCCGTCCAGGAGAGCTGTCACACTTGGATGCCCTGTCAGCTAACCGGCGCCTATTTACACGTGGCTGTGCGCCTCTGTTTTGCTCACGCGCCGCTCCGAGTCATGTACTCATAACACCTGGGTTGGGCCAGTGGACCTCTTCTGCTTGTAACTTGCGCCATGCAAACCGCTGCGTTTACTCTTTTCAGCGGGTCTATGGCCCTGTGGCCTCCATTCTACTTCGCAACTGCTGGTAACGTAACTTACTGTCAACAGGCCCTTACCTGGCTGTAACGTGTGTGCTCCAAAATATTGCACCGATGCCAACATTTCCCATCGTAAACGGTAGTCCCGCTACGCTACGGTTTCTTCGTAGTTACCTTTACTGTACCTATGTTTTTCATTCCAACTTCTGTGACTGCTGTGTTGAGAGGTGTCCATTCCACTTTTTCACTGAACTGCCTACCAAAGTACACTGAACAGCAAAATTAAAGGATCACTTTTGCAAAACCCCGTAATTGTTTCCCATTGTCCGCAGCTCGTGGTCTTGCAGTAGCGTTCTCGCTTCTTGTGCACAGGGTCCCGGGTTCGATTCCCGTGGGGGTCAGGGATTTTCTCTACCTCGTGATGACTGGGTGTTGTGCGTTCTTCATCATCATTTCATCATCATTGACTCGCAAGTCGCCGAAGTGGCGTCAACTAAAAAAAAAGAGGACTTGCAATACGGCGGCCGAACTTCCCCGCATGGGGCCTACCGCCCAACAATGCCATACGATCATTTCATTTTTTGTTTCCCATTGTGAAGCATAAGTTTGAAACTTGGTTTAAAGGCGCCCACTACCTTCCTCTGTGATGGTGCAAAAGCGTCGTGTCCGTCGACGTCACCCTCCGCATCGGCGACACTTCAAGCAGCAAGGTGTCGACACGGTGTGAAAAAGGCCACAACTCAAAAGTCCACGTGAGTTGTAAGGTAGGTTAATGATGAGACAATGGCACCAAAATTCACTGCAATTCTGCTCAACGCCACTGTGGACTTGTCACGGGATGGGAAGGTCGTCACACGTCCCTGTAACGCACATTTCATCGTTTCTTTTGACGCCTGTGCAATGGACGTTGGAACCGCGACACCCAGCGTTACAAAAATATTTCGGACACACCGCCGCTCAGAATCGACGCGAGAAGGCCTCAGGGGGTGGCCAAGCACTTTATTGTGAGTAGCAGAGTAATCACGTAGATGTAGATAAAGAGCGTCAATGAAACCACCCCGACCCTTAGGGCTTTGATTCACACATATTTGGCGGTCGGAAACGACAGTTCGCAATGCGATGAACAACAGGCCGAAGTTCTTTACAAATATGGCCACTGCTGCCACCCCATGGGCGTTTCAACCAAACACTATGTAAATTGCGGCGCTTCAACCCTACTGAACGTGATCTCACTACTTTGAAGGGTAGCATGACTGTTTTCACTGTGCTGCACGAGGTGGAACCGCTCAAAACTATTCGACGAAATTTCAACGTGTCCCAAAGCAGAAAAGTGTTTTAATGCTTTTTCGTCCCTCGTTTTCCGCGCTCACGGTTCGACATTGACACATGTGTAAATACTAGGGTTGAATGAAAAGTGATGCCTCCACCTTCGTAACTCTTCAACAGTTGGCAGCATTGGTATGCGGCAGATACTGTCTTGTTCCGTAGCCTCTTCTCTACAGTACCATTTGGCGGGAAGCCTTAGCACTGAACGGTTGTGTTGTTACTGTGTAAAGTATGGACCCCTGCGCAGACGGACGGTCAATGCGGTTTAAGCAACGTGCAGCCACTGAATTTTTGACAGCAGAAGGTGTCACCCCAAAGGAGATTCATCAGAGAGAAAGCAGTTTATGGTACTTGTGTTGATGTGAGTACTGTGCGTCGTTGGGCGAGTAAGTTTAAAGATGTTGTGGAGGGAACATCTGACAAAGAGTTGGACGTCCTGTGACAGCAACCAGCGTGTTTCACAAGCAAAATGTTGACAGGTTGATTCAGGACGATTGTCGTATCACTCAGAGAGAAACTGCAAGCACAATCGGCATTTCACAAGAGCAAGTGGGTGACATTATTGATTTGCTTGGCTTCGGAAGATCCATGCACGATGGGTACCTCGGATGCTAACTCCTGAAATGAAAGTGCACAGACTTGTAATTTGTCACGAACTCCTCTCACATTACGAGAATGAAGGTGACGCCTTTCTCCATTCAATTGTGGCACGAGACGAAACTTGGGTACACCATTACGACCCGCAGACGAAACGTCACTCTATGGAATATCGACACAAGGACTCGCCCCAGAAAAAGAAATTAAAGACGCAGCCCTCGGCTGGAAAAATCATAGCCACAGTGATCTAGGACGCAGATGGTGTTATCCATGTTGATTTCCTTGATCGTGGAACAACAATAAATTCAGAGCGTTACATCACGACGCTGCGAACTCTGAACGGCTAACAAGGGCCCGAAAGGCAAAGCGAAATGTTTTCCTGCAGCGTGAAAATGCTACACTCTTCTCGTGCCACCACAGCAGAATCTCACCACCGTACGGCATCCTCCATACAGTCCACATTTAGCACCGTCTGACTTCCATCTGTTCCCGATAATGAAAGACGATCTGCAGGGACATCATTATGCTTCTGATGAAGACTTTGATAGAACTGTTAGGTTGCGGAAACAGTGTGTCGACTTCTTCAGTGACGGCTTCAGAAAACGTGTTCATCGTTGGCAGAAATGTATCCAATCGGCTGGTGGTTATGTGGAAGAGTGAATATTGGTAATTAATGATCACATTCTAAGAATTATTTCTGCCTTTGATATATTAAAATATTCCCCTATAAACCCAATTAGTGAAGATAGAGGCATTACTTTTGATTCAGCCCTCATAAAATGAGCATTTGTCCCACTAAGACAACCTGGTTCGGCAACATCTTCAGTGCCGCCTTTGGACTTTTGCTCATCACGTTGAAAATGTACCTGCTAGAAGCTTCGAAATTCCGGGATGAGGCCCATAGGACCGAATGATGCCAACCATCCACCATGCCATCCTGTGCCATATGCCGTCATTCGGAAGCGGCATGGAGGGTATGGGGTCAGTACAACACCCTCCCAGCAGTTGACTTTTTCTCCAGACATTAGAGCCGCTATTTCACATTCACGTATCTCCAAGATTGGCATCACTAGGCTGTGTGAATCCCGTTCCAGCCCTCGCACAAAGGAAAAGGCCCTGGCAGTACGCGGAATTAAACGTGGGTCCTCTGCATGGCAATTAGACACATTGACCACTGAAATATCGGAAAATATGTCGGTGTTGACCGGCTCAGGCGAGGCGTAAAGCTTTGTGTCGTGCAGTCATCAAGGGTACACGAGTGGGCCTTCGGCTCCGAAAGACCGTACCGATGATGTTTCGTAGAATGGTTCACACGCTGACACTTGTTGATGGCCCAGCATTGAAACCTGTAGCAATTTGCGGAAGGATTGGACTTCCGTCACGCTGAACGATTCTCTTCAGTCGTCGTTGATCCCGGTCTTGCAGGATCTTTTTCCGGCCGCGACGATGTCTGACATCTGATGTTCTACCGGATTCGTGATAGTCGCGGTGCACACGCGAAATGGTCGTACGGGAAAAATCCCCATTTCATCGCCCCCTTGGTGATGCTGTGTCCCATCGCTCGCGCGCTGACTATAACACCACGTTAAGACTGATAACCTGCCGTTGTAGCAGCACTAACCGATTTAACAACTGCGCCAGACACTTGTTGTCTTATATAGGCTTTACCGACCGCAGCACCAGATTCTGCCTGTTTACGTATCTCTGCATTTGAACGGGCATGCCTATACCAGTTTCTTCGGCGCTTCAGTGTAGAATACACAAGGTAACAGATACTATTACACTGGCTGTCAAATAAAAGGTGATCATTAACAAATCATCTATTATAATTTAACATGGACAAATCCAAAGTAACGGGGCTGATGATGTGTTATTCCCTTTCGAAAAAAATGTTCAAATATGTGTGAAATCGTATGGGATGTAACTGCTAAGGTCATCAGTCCCTAAGCTTACACACTACTTAACCTAAATTATCCTAAGGACAAACAAACACACCCATGCCCGAGGGAGGACTCGAACCTCCGCCGGCACCAGCCGCACAGTCTGTGACTGCAGCGCCCTAGACCGCACAGCTAATCCCGCGCGGCTTTCCCTTTCGACACATCGAAATTAAACACATAACCTGATTGTAGTTTCCAAACACCTCCCTATAACAAACACATGCTCTTAATGAGATTAACAGTAACAACGATTATAACAAACAGCACCTGCCCTACAGAACCACCAGCAGGACTCAGATTAAAATATTAATTTTTAAGTCCGATCGACACAGATCTTTCAAAATTTACTCAACCAATTTTCACTAATTAAAACAATGTTCATAAAACCACCATTCATCAAATTTAACTGACATAACTAAATGACACAAACCTTTTAACATGCCCCATGACTTACATAGAAACTAGCTTTCACATGAAACTTCCTGGCAGATTGAAACTGTGTGCCGGACCGAGACTCGAACTCGGGACCTCTGCCTTTCGCAAATCGCTTTCGCTTTCACATATCTAATATCAAATTCTAAAACTGTTTCCGACAACTAAGACATCTTTCATGGACTGATCTTAAGCAATTCTAACGAATTAAAAATATTATCAGATTAATACACTCAATTAGGCCTCTTTAGTAATACTTGAAACGTCCCCTTTGAACAATTATACATGACTGTGCTTAAACTGACATAAAATATTTTTAGCGCAACGCAATCACGCAATCTGACTATCAAAGATCCCTGCAAAAGAATGGCCCTGACTAACATTAACCTATACCTTTCACAAATCACTTACCTCACAAAAATCTTCGCTACCCAAGCTACTGCAATACAGCGAGCGCCACTACTGCCAGCTAAATAAAAGATTCAAACTACTGCAGGCACTAACTACTGATAGGGATAGTTAGCAAATGAAAGATATTAATAGAGAACAAACAATGTATTTACCTTAATATCATCACAAGTCATAATATATATATCAGTTCATGACAAATTACAAACCTCCGCCATCTCTCTCCCCACATCCACCACTGCTGGCGGCTCACCTCCAACTGCGCAACGCTACGCGCTGTTAACATCCAGCTGCCCCTCTACAATGGCAGACAACAATGCAAACTAGCCACAGACTGCACACAGCACAGCCAGTGATTTCATTTTCATACAGAGAGCGCTACGTGGCGGCGGCATTACCAATATAAGAACCTAAACAGCCTACTTACATAAGAACCTAAACAGCCTACTTACATAAAGAAAACATAAACAGCCTACTTACATAGCCCCCATGCTCCCCACAAAAAAATTTTACAAATGGTGTTGGGCACTGGCCAATACAGATTTGACAAAAAATTTTCACAATTACAGTAACAAAGATATAAAATGCACACACTTATTGATACAATGTTGGTCAAAAGCTAAAATTTTCTCACAGTCCATAAAGATAGTCCTGATCATTCATCATAATAGTAATTACAGTTTCTCATTAGTAAAAGAAATTGCACACAGAAGTAGTGGGTTTCCATACAGTCTTGAAGAAGTAGTGTTGTCCTTCCAACGGAAAGACAGTGCTGACTCTTGACATGCTGACAGGTAATGGGCCACAATGGAGCAAACCCACAGCAGAGTCATTCGAAGTTCTGAAGAATATTGGTAGGTAGGTCATCACAGAGCAGACCCACTGGAGTCCTGGTAGAGATTGTGGTATTGGTGGGCCACCAGAGGTGCAGACCCACTGCAGTCCTTGTAGAAATAATGGTACTGATGGATCATCAAAGATGTAGACCCACTGTAGTCCTTGTAGAGATAATGGTACTGGTGAGTCATCAAAGATGCAGACCCACTGTAGTCCTTGTAGAGATAGCCAGCAGCCATCTGTTGTGACTGTGCAGTTGCACAATCACCATTGAAGAGTCTTGCGGATAATATAGCAAGTCCATAACCACCACTTGTGCACTCACAAAGTTTTTGAAATTGTCCTTAGAACCAGCAATGCTGTTATCCAGTCCCTTGCTGAATTATTAACACACGTGCAAACACTAACAGTCCCAACTTCTCACATAGTGTCCATATACTATGACCAACAGAAACGTGTCCAGTGAAATGTAACTAACAAGTTAATAATATTATGAACTGGTGACAATTACAATTTTATAACATAAGAATACAATAAAGGTACAAAATACATCATTAAAAACATAACAATATAGATAACATTTGTAGTACAGGCTTTACAAAAGAATAGAAATAGACATATACGTCAGTGTTACAGGAATTATGCCATGAGTACATACATAGAAGATCAGAATAACTTGCGAAACATCAACTTCACACGTGAGCATTTAAACAGAATGAATAATGTCTAACATCTTTACAAAGTAAATAACATATTATTAATGCCAATTATATTTGAGGATAACAGTATTCCTCATCATAGTGAATGTAGCTTAATATTAAAAGAAGAAAAAATTCTATGAAACTACACAGAGACAGGAAGAAAACAAATACACAAGGGTACACAAACACATAGTGGGATAACACCAATAGGAAAGGATAGTGTTCGTTTTCAGTGTAACATTTGGTACTGCAGTCCAACCCAAAACTTCATATATCTTTCCTCTTATTTCATCCTTTGTTTCCACCAAAAAAATTCTATCTAAGCATGCTTTCTGTATTTATATGTTCACACATTTCTCACCTCAACATTTATTTCCAAGAAAATCCTACCTAAACCTGTTTTCTGTACTTTTTTTTTGTATAACTTCTCAATGCATTCTTTACCTATTCTCCATAGTCAGTTTCTTATATAGTCTACCCCCTCTTAAGCTAACTTATATCTACTGAGCTCAGATGCTAAACTAAGGGACGAGGTAATGCAGCAGCACATAAAACAATTAATATAAACAGCAATGAAAAAAAAATGGAAAATCGCAAAGCAAGCTACAGTAAATCTAAATTACCAAGCAATTCAACATTAAAACTAATATGAGGCAATGCGCAGCAAACAAAAAAAATAAATCTGGCTTAGAAGAGTAACACAAAGTAAAGTTCAGTAGTACTATGCCTGGCAAACAGCAGCTTATATCTAAACATGACATAGCTCAAGCAAAAAAAATAGTACACTAAAGATAACAATGCAGATAAGGGAAATGTATAATCACATCTTAATGTCTAAGTAATTAAAGTGGTGCACCACAACAACTTATTGTAAAAGAAATATTACCATGTACTTGAAAAGAATATTATGTATGCAGTTACTGTTACTAGTCCCTTCTTATTGTTCTTTCCTTTCCAAGTGCTCCTTTTTTGAAGAATGTGGATCACAAAATTATTATTTAATAGATCTGTTGACAGAAAGTGTTCACATTAGCAAATGCATTTAATTTTATTTTATGAAACCAATGCTGCAACACAGCTGAAAAACAGATGTCAAATGAAATAAGCAATTACGCAAACCAAAGCATAAAAACATCATTCAATAGTCATGTGGCATTTCGTAAGTCAGTAGCTCTCAACTCTCATAGAAAGACACTTGTCATAATCAGGTGTGCAGATGTACGAATATTTCCCATCAATTCATAAGCATTGCAGTAATTAGCACAAAGTATGAGTAATCATATGTTTTCAGGTAATGAGCGTGTAATATTTGCGATGCTTTCTACAAAGGAATGTCAATAGCAAGGTTAATGGAAGTAATGAGGGTGTCGCATTTGCAATATTTTCTCTAAAGGAATGTCAATGGCGAGGATAAAGGCCTGCCTTTTTTCTTTTTTTTTTCTACCTGTGCTTCCGGAAAGGCACACCCTAATGGCTTGTTTTCCAGGTGTTTGACACAGCTGCGTGCCCACAACGCATTACGTGCAGGTGGTCACTTAACTTTCTTATGGAAATATTTACGACACCAGTTTCCGCTACAGTGACAGTCTCACATAAAAATATTTCACAGGTCAAGAATTAGCGTTGCAAATCTGTAGAAAGAAAATCCTATAAATATAAGTGTCCAAATAAAATATTCGTCAGCATTGTGATACAGTCACGCATTTACGCACATTTCATAACTCTTAAAGTACGATTCTTGGTTTCCAACATACTTCTTATTCCTCATATATGGTAGCATCATCTTATTGATCATAAACATATCTCAACAGCATAGTACACATCGTCGTAGTAATAATAACATCATAACACCTCAGTCAAATCTCAAAAACGTCGTAGCTTTCTGCAATAATTTCAAAACCTAAAAAAAATTCTCTGCTCATTTCAATAGTGTCATCTACCTCAAACGTACTTTAAAATCATGCTCCCTTACCAAATATATCATTCAAAGCTCTCATAGTATCACAATGGTTCCGAAAAAATATGAACAGATCACACAGTACAGACAAAATACAATTTCGTAAGTGTCAAGTAATCCAACTCTGTAATTGCGTAAACATATGTCACTGATGTAATAAAAAAGTTTATCTCTCAGTTACATGATCAGATAGCTGTGTAATTTGTGTGTTAGAGAAATATGGTACCGATGTGTAAAGTTGTATAAGCAAATACCATATTAGCTAGGGTTCCTTGTGGTTGCCACACACATGGATAAATGTAATTATACCCTCAGGTGTTACAGATTACAGCAATGGAATGAAATGTATCACGGAAAACTTTCTTTGTAATTCAAAAATCTTTAAAAATAAGTGTTTTAAGTATAAGATTAATCACTCAAGTGCGTGTACTGTAGCGCTAAACTGTGCATCTTGTCGCAACATAATCTCTGTGGAAGTGTCGTAGTTATCGTCCTCCGAAAGCTAAGTTCTGCAGAAGTCAATGTACTTACCACATGATAAACAAAAGTGAAATGCTTTGCGTATAGATATCGTAGTTATTATGCTTATTGGCGTGATGAAGAAAGTACTGTACAGTAACGTATTGTTGTGCTACGGAAAACCCTGTCTCATTGTAGCTATACTACAAACGTTACTACTAAAACCTGTTTTACTTTCCAGAAGAATTCAGAAAAACTGTGCAGATATAAAACAGATACACCGCAAAAGCAACATTGTAAATTGTCACTCATTAGTAGCGTCGTGATAAAACCGTGTAGTTGTCACATAAACTAACCACTGTGTCATCTGGTATCTCACAGAAAGTACTTTAAACCCAGAATGTATTTTCAAGTAAACCAAAATGTTGCATTAAAATCTCATTAGCAGTACCAGTATGTGTCCTAAGTATGTAAGCCTGATAGTCGTTACGTAATCGTGCAACTAACAAGCAAGAATGTACAAATACAACACTGTGTCGTCTGTTCACTATAACAATGCATTCGTAATTTCTATTTAAAAATGTTCCCTAGGTTCTAGACTGGATATTTAACTTGAAACATTGTTGTATGTTAGCAGTTTCTTAAGTCTAACACAGCATACTAGTAATGTAAAGGGAAAAGTTATATGGCAAAGACAAAGTTAAAAAGCAGATTATCTTTCAATAAACGGTTTTACATGTGAAATGTGGTGTAAATCTTTACTCTTCCTAGTGCACAGAGTTTCAAGTTCAAAGCAATTATCATGTTGTATACATCGGTAAAGAATGCTAAAATTTTTCTCCGGGCTAGCGTCTTATGTTATTTTTCTCGGAGCCAGCGGGCGCACGCGGCTGCCTGCTGTGCGAGTCATTGTCTGTCTCTTTGTTGGCGCGCGCCGTTATTGGGATTAGGAGACCTATCTTCTACAAATTCACTCTGACGAGAAGGCCCTGCCCTGTTTGAATCCCGCCAGTTCTGATGCAATTCAGGTCTGTCGTTACGAATATATCGTCTGTCGTCATGTCGGTAGTTCCTGTAGTTTCTTTCTTGTCGGTTAAGTGGTGGAGAATTTCTCCCTGAATCGTAACTGCGCGCTGGACCGTTGCATCTGAAGTTATTCTGTCTCCCTTGATAATAATTATTTTGGTTCCCATATTGCCTGTTTCTCTGATAGTCTCTGTGATAATCATTACTGCGGAGAGGTGATCTTTCCCTGTAATTATTACTACTCTGCCAACGGTAGTCATATGGGAGGTGTCTGTTTTGGTCACGATTTACGTTGTAAGAATAGGCTTGTCGGGTCCAGTTATTATTTCTGTCGTCACGGAATTGTGACGGATGTGACCTGTAGTGATTGTTTTCCTGTTTTCGCATCCCGCGACTGTCTGTGTCAATTTCTAATTCTTGTAACAGTCCCTGAAATGCTTCAATGTCGTCTTTGCAACGTCCTGCCAAAATAATATGTCGTAAATGTTCAGGCAGTTTGATTAAGCAAATGTGGATGAGTTCTGAGGGGCTGTATGGGTTTGAAATATATTGATTCTTATGCAACATGTCTTCAAAATATTTCATAAGACTGGAAAATTCAGATTGTTCGAAACATTTCATCATTATGATGCTATGTTTTACTCGGTCTTGTGTGGCTTGAGACCAATATGCTGAGAGGAAGGCATGGTAAAACTCTCCTTCACTGTGGCAATCGTGAATTACCGATCGCATTCTTACAGCTGGTTCATTCTCCAAGTAGCCACACATAAATTCTAATCTGTGTTCTAACGACCAGTTGGGAGGAAAACAATGAGAGAATTGATGGAGCCATGCTTGTGGATGAATGTCGTTGCCAGAATTCTTAAATGTTTTGAATTTATGTGTAGTAATGAACAGCTTATAGTCAAAATCATCATGTCGGCGAGTCGCATATCGGTCATTGTTAGGTCGTGTCGGCCGTTCCATATCAAAATTCGGTGCACATTGCCAATTTCTTTCATAACTTCCGAAATGCCCTGTGTTATTATTTTGTGGCTGTTCCGTATTTCTGTGTCCCTCTTCCCGTATTGGGGTGTGAGTATCCTCTGAAATACGTAATTCTTGAATTACCTGTGTCAGCTGATCTTGTACTTCCCGGATTTCTCTTTTGTACTGTGTATTGATTTGATTTTGATTCTGTTTGAATTTTCTAATTTGTTCATACTCTTCTGTGTCAGTGACGGCTACAGGTCTTGTGTCATTCAGATCATCATCTACCTTTGCAGATAAGTTAGTGACCTGATCCGGAAGTTCGGCTACTTTCTCCGATAGTGAACACATTTCCTCAGTGTGTTTTTCTGAACCAAGTTTCAGAGTGTCCATTTGTGTTGAAATCGAATCTACTGTGTCCTTTAAGTTTTCCTGAGTTATTGCAAGTTGCGTAACCGAATCAGTAGATGCAACTGAGTCAATTTTAGCCCATAAGGTCTCATGATTTTCATGAACAATGGCTTGCAGTTCTTTTATGGCTGCTCCGTGATTCTGTAGTGCATTTTCATGACGCGAAAAAATAGGTTGGAAATGCTCACAAATTTGTGTTTTTACGTCATTACAGACTTTTTGACATTTCGATTCAATGTGATGTAACTCAGTAGTTAAATCCTCACGTGTTTGTTCAATAGTTTGCTCCAATGAGTTTAACTTTTGAAGATTTTGTTCCACTGTGTCTAACTTTTTAAGATTTTGTTCCATTGTGTCTAACTTTTGCAGCTTTTGCTGTGTTTGTCTCTGATTTTGTCCCATTTGTTGCATTAGTTGTAATAACAATGCATTAGTGTCTGGAATCTGTTCCTCTACTCTTTTCGGCAGTGCATTTGCACTGGCAACATTCACATTTTGACAAGCTGAAAATGTGTCTTGACTTATTTGAGAAAACGGTGAGGACGCAAAACCTGGATCTACAGTATTTGTAAAATTGTGTCCTGTCATTTCGGATTCATGAGGCGAGCTGTTGCCGACCGATCGATCGATAATGCTTCCCTGTTCACTACCTGTTTCACTGTCTACACCATTATTTATCGCCCGCTCCATTTCCCTATGCACAGTTACCAAATTACTACTTGGAACGTCTGTTAATTCACTACACAGTGGTGCTGATAAGCCACGCTCGTCGTCACTATTATTTCTCAGTTTACTTTGGAGCCTAGTGTTACGTTTTTCACACGCCATTATTGTCACAGTATTTCACATGACAACACAGAAGAACACAATTTGAAGAGCAAAAGTAGGGGAACACATTAACATAGCACTGAAATTAATATCTAGTTAATTGCAGCTGCGAAATACTTGGTGCAAATCTACATGCATGCCACACCTGTTTTACTGTACAACAATGAAAGACTGCAACTACAAAGGAGATTCTCTCTACAGTTATGTGCTAGCAATAAACAAAATCTACACTAATTACACAAACTACAAGAAAAATCAGAAGATTCCAGTGAGGTATCCTGGTAGGGTCGACATATGAAACGTCCCCTTTGAACAATTATACATGACTGTGCTTAAACTGACATAAAATATTTTTAGCGCAACGCAATCACGCAATCTGACTATCAAAGATCCCTGCAAAAGAATGGCCCTGACTAACATTAACCTATACCTTTCACAAATCACTTACCTCACAAAAATCTTCGCTACTCAAGCTACTGCAATACAGCGAGCGCCACTACTGCCAGCTAAATAAAAGACTCAAACTACTGAAGGCACTAACTACTGATAGGGATAGTTAGCAAATGAAAGATATTAATATCATCACAAGTCATAATATATATATCAGTTCATGACAAATTACAAACCTCCGCCATCTCTCTCCCCACATCCACCACTGCTGGCGGCTCACCTCCAACTGCGCAACGCTACGCGCTGTTAACATCCAGCTGCCCCTCTACAATGGCAGACAACAATGCAAACTAGCCACAGACTGCACACAGCACAGCCAGTGATTTCATTTTCATACAGAGAGCGCTACGTGGCGGCGGCATTACCAGTATAAGAACCTAAACAGCCTACTTACATAAGAACCTAAACAGCCTACTTACATAAAGAAAACATAAACAGCCTACTTACATACTTACTGGTACGAGGTTGACATTTCATCCCCAGAATATAATAATAGCATATTAAATAGTCTTAGAATGGGCCGTTTCAAGTTTACGTTGAAAATTAGTGAAAGTCTCGAGCAGACGAGAAGGTTCTATACCAGATACAGGAGATTCACGGACCAGAAGGCGAAGTAGAATTATACTCAACTTTGAGCTACAATTAAGCTTCCGGAAAACCAAAACGCTCCACCAGAAAGATGGAATTCCAGGACACTAACAACGTAACCATAGACACCAATCCAGTTCCTTAAATTTACCTCTTCCACCATGATACTCCGATCGGAATTTGCTCACGTCGACCACTGCCAATTATCTAATACATAAACACATCAGCAGCAGACGACATTCTGGCGCATCAGGTACACAAGACATATCTGCCCAACTGGTTCTAAATAAACCCTTAATTACACACGGCACAAAATGAACCCAAGCAGAACTAAACTACGTGACCACTTGCAAGTAACGGCTCTTAAATTTTGATTAGTCAATTCTCTAGAACAAACAAATAATATAATAACGTATAAAAAGGAAATAGGGAAAATTATTTCGGCCCGCTCTCGAACGCCAGGCACAGACTTACGCACTACTTGGTGTGACCTCTAGCTACGCATTAAGCACGGCTTCGTATCTGTTTATTGAGCGTAGCTAGGACACCCTTAAATGCCGTCAACATATCCGGCGGCCAGACCAAATACAGTGACAAGCAAATGAAACAATCAAGAGAGTTTTCAGTGCACTCGGGTATTCAATTAGCATGAACAGAACCCACCAAGGAGCAATTCGACGACTCCAGTTCATTCACTTTGAGGAACATGTAACAGACGCGAAGGAAATCTGTTCTTCAAATCTCAAGGAAATCCCAGTCACCGTCGGCAGCGGATCATAACTCCAACGGCTAAACACGCCGCCTCGGCTGGCCACGCTCCTCCGTCGTACCGACTCGGCCACACGCCACGCTGCACACAGCCGCAACGACACACCTCACTGTCGTCGACACAGCTGACACCCGAACTCAAGCCCCCGGCAGAGCGCGCGCGCCGCAGTTAAATGGACATCCGCCAAAGATGCGAAGAAGACAAGCAGGCACAGAAAAGCGACTCACAACGATCGGATTGACAATCGATGGAGCCTGGCGTCAGCAGCGTACCAGCTCAGCTGACACTCACATATTAACCAATGCATATTAGCCAGCTTGAACTTGGCCCATTCCCCAGAAGGTTGTCAATTCTGTACAAGTTCTAAAAAATACCAACAGAAAATACATTAAATTTACATAAGATAACTGATTATTAGCGAAGGCGTTCCAAAAATAACGGGAGTCCTTTCGACTTCAGCAGAGTAGAAATTCAAGTAACTAAATAAACTAGAACACATATGGCCCTTTTAACCTTGTTGTTGTTGTGGTCTTCAGTCCGGAGACTGGTTTGATGCAGCTCTCCATGCTACTCTATCTTGAGCAAGCTTCTTCATCTCCCAGTACCTACTGCAACCAACATCCTCCTGAATCGGTTTAGTGTATTCATCTCTTGGTCTCCCTCTACGATTTTTCCCCTCCGCGCTGCCCTCCAATACTAAATTAGTGATCCCTTGATGTCTCAGAATATGTCCTACCAATCGATCCCTTCTTCTAGTCAAGTTGTACAACAAATTTCTCTTCTCCCCAATTCTGTTCAGTACTTCCTCATTAGTTATGTGAGCTACCCATCCAATCTTCAGCATCCTTCTGTACCACCACATTTCGAAAGCTTCTATTCTCATCTTGTCCAAACTATTTATTGTCCATGTGTCACATCCATACATGGCTACACTCCATACAAATACTTTCAAAAAAGATTTCCTGACACTTAAATCTATACTCGATGTTAACAAATTTTTCTTCTTCAGAAACGCTTTCCTTCCCATTGCCAGTCTACTTTTTATATCCTCTCTACTTCGACCATCATCAGTTATTTTGCTCCCCAAATAGCAAAACTCCTTTACTACCATAAGCGTCTCTTTTCCTAACCTAATACCCTCAGCATCACCGAATTTAATTCGACTACATCCATTATCTTCGTTTTGCTTTTGTTGATGTTCATCTTATATCCTCCTTTCAAAACACTGTCCATTCCGTTCAGCTGCTCTTCCAGGTCCTTTGCTGCCTCTGACAGAATTACAATGTCATCGGCGATACTCAAAAGTTTAATTTCTTCTCCGTGCATTATAATACCTACCCCGAATTTTTCTTTTGCTTCCATTACTGCTTGCTCAATACACAGATTGAATAACATCTGGGATAGGCTACAACCCTGTCTCACTCCCTTCCCAATCACTGCTTCCCTTTCATGCCCCTCGACTCTTACAACTGCCATCTGGTTTCTGTATAAATTGTAAATGGCCTTTGGTTCAAATGGGCCTGAGCACTATGCGACTTAACTTCTGAGGTCATCAGTCGCCTAGAACTTAAAACTACTTAAACCTAACTAACCTAAGGACATCACACACATCCGTGCCCGAGGCAGGATTCCAACCTGCGACCGTAGCGGTCGCCCGGCTCCAGACTGTAGCGCCTAGAACCGCACGGCCACTCCGTAAATGGCCTTTCGCTCCCTATATTTTACCCCTGCCACCCTCAGAATTTGAAAGAGAGCATTCCAGTCAACATTGTCAAAAGCTTTCTCTAAATCTACAAATGCTAGAAACGTAGGTTTGCCTTCCCTAAATCTATTTTCTAAGATAAGTCGTGGGGTCAGTACTGCCTCGCGTGTTCCAACATTTCTACGGAATACAAACTGATCTTCTCCGAGGTCGGCTTCTACCAGTTTTTCCATTCGTCTGTAGAGAATTCGTCTTAGTATTTTGCAGCCGTGGCTTACTAAACTGATAGTTCGGTAATTTTCACATCTGTGAACGCCTGTTTTCTTTGGGATTGGAATTATTATATTCTTCTTGAAGTCTGAGGGTATTTCGCCTGTCTCATACTTCTTGCTCACCAGATGGTAGAGTTTTGTCAGGGCAGGCCCTCCCAAGGCTGTCAATAGTTCTAATGGAATGTTGTCTACTCCCGGGGTCTTGTTTCGACTTAGGTCTTTCAGTGCTCTGTCAAACTCTTCACGCAGTATCGTATCTCCCCTTTCATCTTCATCTACATCCTCTTCCATTTCCATAATATTGTCCTCAAGAACATCGCCCTTGTATAGACCCTCTATATACTCTTTCCACCTTTCTGCTTTCCCTTCTTTGCTTAGAACTGGGTTTCCATCTGAGCTCCTGATATTCATACAAGTGGTTCTCTTTTCTCGAAAGGTCTCTTTAATTTTCCTGTAGGCAGTATCTACCTTACCCCTAGTGATACACGCCTCTACATACTTACATTTGTCCTCTAGCCATCGCCGCTTAGCGATTTTGCACTTCCTGTCGATCTCATTTTTGAGACGTTTGTATTCCTTTCTGCCTGCTGCATTTACTGCATTTTTGTATTTTCTCCTTTCATCAGATAAATTCATTATCTCTTCTGTTACCCAAGGATTTCTATTAGCTCTCGTATTTTTACCTACTTAATCGTCTGCGCCCTTCACTATTTCATCTCTTAAAGCTACCCATTCTTCTTCTACTGTATTTCTTTCCCCCATTCTTGTCAATCGTTCCCTAATGCTCTCCCTGAAACTCTCAACAACCTCTGGTTCTGTCAGTTTATCCAGGTCTCATCTCCTTAAATTCCCACCTTTTTGCAGTTTCTTTAGTTTTAATCTACTGTTCATAACCAATAGTTAGTGGTTAGAGTCCACATCTGCCCCTGGAAATGTCTCACAATTTAAAACCTCGTTCCTAAATCTCTGTCTTACCATTATATAATCTATCTGAAACCTGTCAGTATCTTTTAACCTTAACTGTCAATAAAAGTTAAAGATACCTGAGCTTAAAAAAGCACGTTCTAGTAGTGTAAGTAAATTTTTATACATAAAAGTAAACTGAAATTTTTTTATGAAATACGAAACTTAGAAAAAAAGTGCACATAAAACAAAAGTCCGTTGAACATCACTTATAATAGATTCATTGTTTAACTTGGGCACGTCCTCATTACCTGGATGCTGATTCGCGTAAAACGCATCAGCCGGTAGAATAAATCAGAACTGCTTACGCTGCAAGAACACCAAACGAAACTCAGTAGCAAAACAGGGGTTTTCCCGAAGTGCGGCGCGCACTTGACAGCATGACGCTTACCGTTATTCCTGTAAAGGGCTCAGCTGAATTTAGGACGAAGTATGTGGGCACGCCCACCAAGCGAGGCAGCAGGAAGCGAGGCTGGTCGAACTCCGGAGCGTGGCTCGGTGGCGCACAGACAGAGGGAAGTGGCGACTCTCCAGCAGGCATTGGCACGCTCCCCACTGTAAACATCCGCCGTCCAAATCCCACGAGAGGATCTTCACAGCAAGTGAGTCAAGGCCGCTATCTAGTCAGGCTCCTCCCAAGCTACTCGATCCCCAGCCCCAGCGTGAGCTGCGCGTGCGCTTAAATACCGCTCGCTGGTGCTACAAGGTCACTAGCTTCTGAAACGTCAGAGAAACCTTGACTAAGCAATGAAACCAAAGAGCTTTCGCAAGCGCAGGTATCGATACGACGGCCCACAGGTCAAACAATTCTTCCAAAACTTAAATAAGTTCTTCAATAACATTCAAACTTTTTGATACAAGATATCGATACGACACACAGACGTATTGTTAATCTGAAAGATATCACATGAGATCATAACTGACGACACGTCATAGAATCCACGATTTCGGTTAATATCATAAATGAAAAATACCGTCCTGATCACAGTTTCTTTTGCTAACGAGTACCGTAGTGAATAAAGTGTTCACAAACTGCACCTAGTGTGCCAGACCTGAAGGTGATCCGCACAGCACACTACAACCGGAAGTCGTTAATTTATACTACCTATAACTGTTAAAATTTCGCCATTAGGATTAATTTCTACATGAGCATTAGATTCATTAGAAGAACTATGATCAAGATGACGTTTTTTCATTATGCTCGCGTTAGATAATAACGAAAAAATAACTTTTGAACAAATGGCTGCAGTATAGCATGACAAGCATCCTATAATCAAAACAACTATATCAGAGTCGAAAACAGCAAATAACTCTGCAAAAATTCGTAAGCTGCTTATGGTGTGCAAAAAAATGGTTCAAATGGTTCTGAGCACTATGGGACTCAACATCTTAGGTCATCAGTCCCCTAGAACTTAGAAGTACCTAAACCTAACTAACCTAAGGACATCACACACATCCATGCCCGAGGCAGGATTCGAACCTGCGACCGTAGCGGTCGCGCGGGATGGTGTGCAGTGGAGAATACTCTTTTGTCAACTTTCCTGTTCCATGTGTGTACGTGAGGCAAATGATTGTTGGTAAAGGTCTGTCTGATATCCAAATTCTTTAATTTTCTTAAGCCGTATGTCGGAGGAAGTAATATATTGCCCAACTCATCTTACAAGGTAAGCTATCGAAATGTCAACATTAACGCACCTCACCTCTCTTGTAGCGTCTGCAACTAGAATCTTTTGAGCATCTCCGTAACTTTCTCCATCCGAGTAAACAACATCGTGACGAAACTCGCCGCTAACAGTTGCATTTTCTCTTATCTCCTCCCTAATGCGACGTGGTAAGGATCCCAGACTCATGAACAGTACTCAAGAATCGGTTGGACGAGTGGTTCATAAGATACCTAACCCTCTTAATGGGAGTCAACTACAAGATTTCGAAAAGGTGATCCTTTAATTTTGTTGTGCAGTGTAGTTGCCTTTCCTTTACTGTACAGTTTTAGGTGATCAGTTATCTCAATATATGTCATTTTGGCATTCGTGCAGTGGCTGGAAGGAGGAACCGTTCTACGATCTTCAACGGTGAAACAATGTCGGAAGGCCGAATTCTATGTTTAGTCCTTCTACCTTTCGTATTCTGTCTCGGTGCCAATATGGTCACTGAGCGAGTGAACAGTAGATTTCGATCAGCTTACTAACTTAACGTTAAGTCAAATCTTTTGATTTTTAGTCGGCTTCTTTGACCGAATTGTACTCTGAAATTCGTTGAATGTTTCTCACATCGTTCTCCTCAAGGTAAATTGTTTCATATAGCTTCTGTTTTATATAGCTATAAAAAATAATGAAATTCACGAAAAACATAAGATTCATTGCACCACTGATATCATGAATGGGAATTACTCCATAAGATAAATAAGAAATTACACGAGCGGAAACCTATTACTACAAAAGCAAGTAAACGCAATCTAGCTGTGCTACTAGGAAATAAAATTTTTACATCCAATAACATGAAAAGGTTATGAAGGATCGCACTAAGAATTTTCAGACTCTGGTGACTAAGAAATACGAGGATTAGAACTTAAATAGTGACAACTATTTATTCACAACAGATACAAAAGAGCTACATGTTTGCACCTGTTACCGTCCTTCAGAGTAGTCACCAGCGTTGTGTAGAATCAGTTGCCAGCGATATGGAAGGTGTACTATACCGCTAGCAGAGCCTGTTCTGTTGATGGTGCGAATGGAGCGGTCTACTGCCTTACGAATCTCTGGAACAGTTCTGAAGCGAATACCACGAAGTGGTACCTTCATCTTCGGAATGAAATCAATGTCACAAGAATGACTTAAGTCCTGGGATTATGATGGATGGTACAGTACTTCCCAGCGGCATCGACCGAACAGAGTAGCCACAGCTTGCGCTGTATGCGCCCGAGCATTGTCGTGCAAAATTACGGGTGGGTTGGGCAGAAAGCATCCCCGCTTCTTTCGCAAAGCTGGTCACAGTTGATGCTCCAAAAACGAATAGTAATGCTGTGCATTGACGGTCTGCCATGGAGGAACGTAATGCGTTAGGATAACGCCATCACAGTCGTACACGAGAATCACCATAACTTTCACCATACTGGGGCTTTGACGCACTTTCGAGTTTCGCTGCCACCCATAATGACGCCATTCGTTGGATTGGCGTTTCAGTTTTGGCTCGTACGATGTGGCCATTATCTCATTCAGTGTTACGATACGGCGTAAGAAATCCCCTCCTTCGTGCTCATAGCGCTCCGAGAGCGTCTGAGCAGCGTCGTAACGCATCCATCTCTGCATTTCCGTCAATCCATGCGGAACCCATCGTGATGCCATTTTTCGCATGCCCACGCGCTCCTTCAGGACGCGAAGCACAGCCGTATGCGCTAATCCGGTTTCCTGGACGAGCTCACGAATCGTGTGGCGTCGATCACTATCTACTACTGCGGCAACATCATGCACTTCTTCTACAGAGACGCTAGGACGACCTGTCCGATGTATGTCTGCCACAGTTTGCCTACCTTCGTTGAAGGCTTTTACCCAAAGTGACACTGTTTTGTACGGCAATGCCGATTCCCCGCACGCCTCTTGAAGACCTTGATGACACTGTCGTGCTGTATGACCTCTGGCTCATTCAATCTTGATCCAACTCCGTTGTTCCTGTTTCGAAAACATAGTGACACCATTACATTAGACCGCTCGCTCACGTGTGACTGTATTTCCCTCGACTGTGCACACGGCGGTGACGTGGGACGGGCGAGTCCATTTTCTCGGAGGTAAGGTAGGTATGTCAACAACGTGTGCTTTCGCCGGCAGTAGTAGATTTCCTTGCATTGTGTCTCCACAGCAGTGTTGCCACTATTTAAGTTCCAACCTACGTACACAATTAGAGCTATCTCTTTTCAGAGAAAGACAAGAATAGACTTAAAGTAATGAATTCGAAGACGCCTGCTTTACGTGAACAGACTGAACTACACAAACCAGCATCTCATGGTGTAAGTAGGCTGTTTAGGTTTTTATGTTGGTAACACCACGTAGCGCTCTGTACGAAAATCACTGACTGTGCTGTGTGCAGTCTGTGACTGGTTGGCATTGTTGGAATATTCGCTATTGTAGTGTTGGGCAGTTGGATGTGAACAGCGCATAGCGTTGGGTACTTGGAGGTGAGCCGCCAGCAGTGGTGGATGTGGAGAGAGAGATGCCAGAGACTTGAGAGCGGACGACCTGGACGTGTGTCCACCAGAAGAAGGAAATTTGTAAAGATGTATGTCATGAATTGATATATATATGATCACTTTTGAACACTATTAAGGTAAATACATTGTTTGTTATCTATCAAAATCTTTCATTTGCTAAGTATGCCTATCCGTAGTTTCTGCCTTCAGTAGTTAGAATCTTTTGTGCTAACGGTATTGCAGTAGTTCGAGTAATGACGATTTTTGTGAGGTAAGTGATTCACGAAAGATATTATTGTTAGTCAGGGCCATTCTTTTCTAGGGATTATTGAAAGTCAGATTGCGTTGCGCTAAAAAATAGTGTGTGTCAGTTTAGTGATGATCAGAATAAGTAAAGAGAGAAATGTCTGAGTACGTTAAGTTTTACTTAGTTGTCTTTGTATCAAATAAAGTAGCAGTTTACTAGCACAGTCATTCATAATTTTTCTAAGGGGACGTTACAACAGGTGTTGAAAATCTATACACAAACATCACAACAGGCGAAACCACAGCTACTGTTAGTGAAAATTTATTGTCCTACAGACGTATGTTCACGAATGACATCATAAAATTCAACGGAAAAGCGCATTGTCATGCAACTATTTTATGTTTAATAGCAAATATAATCAGCAAAAAGATCGTCTCGGAATGGAAAACAACTTAGCAGGACAAATCGTGAAATTGTAAACCATACAAAAAGTAATTATTTTTTGCAGAATAGATATTTAGCAGATAGCATCATTTACTGCACGAAATATATCGAAAACATCGTTATAATATACAAAGGCGACATAACCATTATTGTAAAATAACTGATAAGTAAATAGTATTAGGAAAAGGATAGATTATTAGTCACCGTAAAGATGACATGCTAAGTTGCGGACAAGCACAATGAAGAGACTGCTACAAAATTTACTTAGCTTTAGTGGGCTGATTATGGTTGGAGCTGCCGGAGATAGCGGTCATGTGTTCATGAGGGTTACCGTCTTGTGTGAATGTGCGTGTGCTTCTTTTCTGAAGAAGACTTTGGCTGAAAGTTAAAAGTGTAACAGTCTTCTCGCTGTGCTTTATGCAACTCAATGTGTCATTTTGTAACCTCCCTGTTCCTAATCGGCCAACTGGATTGCGATACAAGTGATCATGATCACGTATGCCTTATAAAACTTTACAGTGAGTAAGGCTGTTGCTACCGAAGGAAAATAATACCCATTAGTAGGATGAAAGTTTACAACAGGCCCTTCAGAAGGAAAGAAGGAAGAATCTATTCTAAACCTAATCTAAACACTGAAGATAATTTTGAATTGGGTGAAACATAGTGCAATCGCTCAAGAACCACACGATGGGAGAGGTGGGGGGGGGGGGGGGAGGGTACCACGTAATATTTAATACTAATAATACTGATAATACAAAAAATACTGATTAGCTAAAAAGGAGATAATTCCCATTAGAGTAATGAATCTTAACAAAGGTAATGGCAAAGAAATTTAAGCAAATAATCACTGACGTGACAACAGAAGGCCGTCAAGCTTTTCCACAGGACAACAGTTCACGAGAAAATAAATGAATCAGAAAGCACTGAGTTTGCAATTACTTATTCTCAAATACTAAATTTTGAAAGTAAAGTTAAATGAAGTTACTGGTTAAATAAATGTAACTAAAACTTTCTAATTTAAAAAAAAATGACTTTCAGTAACCTCAATGTAACGTAATGCAAAATTCAGAAAAAGGCAAGCAATTTACTTTTGATTATTGAAATATTTTATTGAATTCACTACAAGCAAATGGGCAAGAGACTTAACTTTTAGTATAACAACAATAAAATCCATACCAAGCCAGCAGAATGATCGAAATTTTGCACTCTTAATTTGTACTGTATCTTCAGTTATTAGGTTTGCCAGTGAAGTTTTATATTACTTTAAGTGAATGAAGTTCATAATCAAAGCTGCAAATTAGTTAAGCCTTTGTTATACAATATAAGAATGAGGATTTAATGGGGAGAAAATTTAGACTGAAAATGGCCATTAGCAAAAAAATAAAAACTGGTGGTAAATAGCTGATCAGTTTTTATATTTTTACTGCATGGAAAGGAAAAGGACCCTGCTTGGTAGTAATGTCTGAGGACAATGACAACACAGATGTACTACAAGTTTTAATTATCGCAGGTTATTATTCAAGTAATCACACTTTGTGAAAGAAATGACAGTGGGTAATGCCTCTAGAAGGAGCCACGTTTAATTGTGGTACAGGCAATAATTAGAACTGCAGCTTCCTCCGCCTGTCCACCCCTGTCGTGTTCTAAATACTCGCGAGTTAACGAATCAGACGCGCATACACTGGCTTGAGCTTAGCTGCACACCGCGTCGGCAGCACCGCCCGACAAACACTTCCGTACCCTTCCATCACTCAATCCGCTCTGCCTCCTCTTTGCTCACAGCGGTACAGAAACCCTCCACACGCAGAGATAAACAATGGCACAGCTGCTGCTATTTCGTAGTTGCTATCGACACATTAAAACAAAATTCCCGTGGCTGTTATCTAGCAATTTATTATATTTATATTATAATTACAATCAATTACAAACAGTCAGAAATAAATACACTATTACATCCATTACACAGTAACTATAGTTTCTGTAATCAAGCTCACATATTGAGAATCAGAAGCATAGTACAAGTTATCGAAAGATATTTAACGGTGAAACATTTTGGATGATGTGAAAGGTATTTTATCTGCATTTTCGGTGTTATATGCGCCCCACATTCCATGAGATTTTTCCTGAAGGGAAACAGTCACGGAATGTTCGAAGAAATACAAAAAGAAATGCAGGTGGGTAAAAGAATTCAGTTTTGTCTACATAAACATTGTTAATCACCCATTAAGCTTCTCAATAATTATCATGATTATGAGTTGACATGTAATTAGCATGATAACACTGTGTCATTATAGCTCAGGCCATTATAGTGTAGCATAACATATTTTAAACATAAAATTACATCTTTCAAAGAATCATTACGTCTGAAATGAAAATTCCATGTCAGTACAGTACAAGAAAAAAGAAACAACGTAGATAAAGATACACAAAAGAACGAGTAAAAGGATAAAAAACAAGATAAGAAATCACTATTTACTAGCTTTACTTTGCATCTTTTTTTTTTGGGGGGGGGGGGGGGAGAGAGATTTGTGGTAAGGTTCTAAGGGACCAAACTGCGAAGGTCTCGGTCCCACACAGTTTTTCATAAATATCATAATCACTAACAGTTTTCATTTCTCATTATGAGAGTTTGTGTGTTTCAAGGATGCATCCAGATAAAACTTAAATGTTTACAACAAAGCTTGTAATTAAAAGAAAAACGTTGCATTCCACACGCGTATCTACAAAGAACGCCGCAGCATTCTAAGTGTCCACAGTAGCTCAAACCAGATTGGCATTGTTGTGTTTGCCACAGCGGCACGTTTTATCTTTCTGATTGTGCAGTGGCGTTCCAGAACATCCACCACCTGCCTTACATTCTATGAAAACTTACATGCCAGTAATCTGAAGGAGCCCCTAAATTTCTATGACAGTGGATAACTCAACACTGTCCATATTCAGACGCATGCACAGAACTGAAACTTATACACCGTCAGAGTGCATCGGTGCTCACGTACATAATACATCGAATAAAAGAACATTTACGACATATTATTTGCAAAATTACAAATAATACATTTACCAGAGTGACATTTATATGAATTGGTCATGGCTTGGGGTTTTGCTTTCATTCAAGTTGCTTTCAGAACATTTACTCCGCAAATCGTTGATGATTGTCTGGTTCAAGAAATAAATTTCGAATAATTTTTGAAAATTACAATGATAATTAGATTTTTTCTGGAAATTCTTTCCCAGGTTAATCGGTTCCTGTTTGATACAACTTCAAATTAACAATGTTACGTACAGCTAATAGCTTGCCAGAATTAGGAAAACCCGGGTTCCTGGGTTCGATTCCCGGCGGGGTCATGGATTTTCTCTGCCTCGTGATGACTGAGTGTTGTGTGATGTCCTTAGGTTAGTTAGGTTTAAGTAGTTCTAAGTTCTAGGGGACTGATGACCATAGCTGTTAAGTGCCATAGTGCTCAGAGCCATTTGAACCATTTGAGCCAATTAGGAAAAGCTAAACAGTAAGCTTTAGTGTGAGGTATACCGGCAATCTTAATTGGTCCATTATAAATGAATTTAATTTTTGAAATCTCGTTGTCAATCTCTCTCGGTTTCTCGTTCGCTTTAACGAGGACGAGGTCGCCAATTGCAAATTTAGCAAATCTTGCTTTCGCTTCATGACGCTGTAATCACGCCTCGGCTTTCTTTTTCATTACCTCTCGTAAACGTTCTTTCTTCACCTCAATGTCATTACTAATTCGCGGAGGGAAATCAATTATCTTTCCCACCAAACTCTTACCCTTAATAGTCCAATAGGACTTCCTGCTCAGTGAATCCTGTAGATTCGTGCGTCAAGCATTCATAATCTTTTCAAAATCTTTTACATATTTGCCCTTCGCCCTGCGATTGTAGTTACAATACGTTTGGCAAAGTCGCCCTAGCTCACGCATGTATCGTTTCACTGGATTACCGGCTGGGCAGGAGGCCGAGATGTGTATCACTTCAACGCCTTTGCTTTCCATACTGTCATTCCATAATTTGGAAGTAAACTGTGTCCCAATATCGGACAAAATCACTTTTAGTTTGCCGATAGGCGCAAAGTAATCATTTAGATTCCGTATACTGTAATATTCCATATTTCTGCCTAAACCAATCTCATCAGGCCAAGTAACGATATGAATAGCTTGGCACTGACTACTCACATCACCACCGGTTTCATTAAAACTCACACTAATTTCGGTCTTACCTTTTGAAATTCACACCACTATGTTATTGTTGCAGTCAATTACTGCGTGGTATTTCAATAACCAATCTAAGCCAATTATTATCTCGTTGCTCAAATCTGGCACTACGATAAATTCATGTTCAAATTGTTTCACTTGAACTGCGAAATAGACAATTGTTTGATGCGATATATGTTTGCTACTCATTCCGGTAGCACCGATTATTTTAACTCACTCCTGCTCTTTCCTTTAACAAATCAAAAATTTTTCTGGACATAGTACTTAGATCTGCCCCGGTATCTATTAAAACGTGCATTTTTAGACCGTGCTTATCGACGGGCACTATTATTTGTCTACACTTATCTGTGTCTAGTTCTTGATTGGCCCATAACAAATCCTCATCCACGTCAAGGTCATTCCAGTAAAATCCGTCCCACTCTGACACCGATAGCTGTTTATCTGGTGGTTTTTTAATTTTCTATTTTTGGACATTCATAATTTCTATCTACCTGTTCTGCGGTTGTTGAAGCCGTTTTGACTCCAACACTGTAATACTTTTATCAGTTTCATTGATTAACGAACCTTATATTACCAAAAGTTCACTAACTGTCAAGTCAGATAAATTTTCTTCGGAAAGATGGCTATCATGTTCCAAACTGCATGGAGAAATGTGCTCTGTTTCTGCTTCTCACGCAACCCATACCACTCTCGTCTGACTGTATAACGTCGGCCTTAACCTCGTAGATGTTCTAATCTACGTCATTATCGGAAAACTCGTCTTGCCCCTATTCAGCAATTTCGCCTCATTGTTGTTTAGGACCAGCGTTGATGCTGTTGGCTACTTCAATTATTACAACATTTGGATAAGCCTGTCTCTTCGGCACAGAACTCGCATTCGGGAGGACGACGGTTCAATCCCGTCTCCGGCCATCCTGATTTAGGTTTTCCGTGATTTCCCTAAATCGCTTCAAGCAAATGCCAGGATGGTTCCTTTGAAAGGGCACGGCCGATTTCCTTCCCCATTCTTCCCTCACCCGAACTTGCGCTCCGTCTCTAATGACCTCGTTGTCGACGGGACGTTAACCACTAATCTCCTCCTCCTCCCTCCCCCTCGGGACAGAGCTTTCCGTTTCTTCATAAACTCTAATTCCATGCGGGTTGACAAGACAACCACTAATTTCATGCGGGTTGAGAAGCGTCAAATATTGCCCGCTCTCCGCATTAGTACACCTCCCATACAATCCTCCGTAATGCTTCGGTTAGTCGTATATCTGACCGAACTGACCTAGTCACAATTTCTCGCATTCCGCGTTTGCCTGCGCGATAGAGGAAGTTTTATCTGATATCGGTTTCTTTAATTCTGCGAGGGAAGCACACTGTACTGGAGCCTGTGGTACCATTGTTGTCGTTGTTACAAGCGGCACCATCTTCCTTGTTGACCAGTACTCTGTTTTCATCGTCACTATTCCGAGAATATCTACTTCTATCTTACTCACGTTGGCAGCTGTTCTTGATTCTAATTCTGGAACATTTACTTCGACTTCTTTTGGGAAGGCATTTCGGAAGGCTGTGTTTAGTAACTCTGCTTTGGCAGCACTGTCCTCGATAGTATCTCCATTGCTATCGAGCAGAGAAGGCATTGATTGGATCTTGCCGCTAGCATACTTCACATACGACCAGAATCGCTTTGGATTTTCTGCCAGGTTTCGAGACAAAGTTTCGTTGTGGAAACTGTTATAAGCATCTCGAATTGAAGTCCGCGCTAAATTTCAAGCTTCTGTAAAAGATCGCCAATCTTGGAGATTTTGCGTCTGTTTGAATTTGTCATGTTTTTTTCGTTGTTTCTGTAAGTATTCTGACCCGTTTTGTGGACCAAGGAGGATCAACTACGTCGTTTGTTAATTTATTGGTATAAATCTCTCAATTGCTGCCGATACATTTCTTTCAATTCAAGCCACATCTTCTCTGTACTCGTTTTGGTAATTTGGAAGGATTGGAGATTGTCTTTGAGGAAGGCGTCAAGTGAATTTTTATCTGCTTTTTTGAATAGGTATATTTTTCGTTTATTTTTCGAGGATTTTGGGTTTACAGTATTCAGTCTCGCTACGACAACCCTGTGTTCACTAATCCCCGTATCCGTTTTGATGCTCATTATTAACTCAGGATTATTTGTTTCTAAGAGGTCAAGTGTGTTTTCACAACCGTTTACTATTCGCGTAGGCTCATGAACTAACGGCTCGAAATGATTTTCAGATAATGCGTTTATCACAGTTTTGAGTGAATGCGTACCTCCGTAACTAAACATGAATTTTCGCCAACATATCAAAGGTAAATTAAAGTCACCACCAACTGTAATCGTATGAGTCGGGTACGTGTTTGAAATCAAACTCAAGTTTTCTTTGAACGTTTCAGTAGCTGTATCATCTAAATTGAGAGGTCGATAGAAGGATCCAATTATTATTTTATGCTGGATCCCAACAATGAGCTCTGTCCATACTAACTCACAGGAACTATCTACCTTCATTTCGCTACGAGATAAACTACGAGTACTTCTAACATCAACAAACACGGAACCGCCAATCGCGTTTAGCCTATTCTTTCGGAACACCGTTAGGTTATTCGCAAAAACTTTGGCTGTGCTTATCTCAGGCTTTAGCTAGCTTAATTTTCAACATCGTTCTATACATCTCAGACACTTCAATTTCCCTTTTTTCAGTTTTTTTTATAGTCAACACAATGCAATTTCGAATAACTTCATTCCACAGCTACTACAACACTGTTACTGATTGTGGTATCACTTTACCATGCACAAAACTGAAACAACTGTCTTTCTTGCAGGTTAGATGTAGGCCATTTATTGGAAACTAATCAGTAATTTAATACTTTTGAATATTTTATTTATTGCTCATTATATTGTTGCAGTTCTCAAAAACGTTCAAATGTGTGTGAAATCTTATGGGACTTAACTGCTAAGGTCCTCATTCCCTAAGCTTACACACTACTTAACCTAAATTATCCTAAGGACAAACACACACACCCATACCCGAGGGAGGACTCGAACCTCCGCCGGGACCAGCCGCACAGTCCATGACTGCAGCGCCTGAGACCGCTCGGCTAATCCCGCGCGGCCTGTTGCAGTTCTATTGTCATCATTATGATGCTTGTATCATCAGCTAAGAGCATTGTTTCTCATTTACCATTGTAGTGCGTAACATCATTTATGTACAGCACAAAATAGGTGGTCCAGAATCAAACCCCCTTGGAACACCCACAGAAATTTTTGCCAACTCGGAAGAAGAGTAATTATTGGCGCTGCATTACAAGGTGCATTCAAGTTCTAAGGCCTCCGATTTTTTTTCTCCGGACCGGAAAGAGATAGAAACATGCGCATTGTTTTAAAATGAGGCCGCGTTCATTGTCAATACGTCTCAGAGATGGCAGCACCGTACGGTAGATGGAATTTTACCGCCAGCGGCGAGAATGAGAACTGTTTTAAATACTTAAAATGGCGACGTTTTCCTTACTTGAACAGCGTGCAGTCATTCGTTTTCTGAATTTGCGTGGTGTGAAACCAATTGAAATTCATCGAAAGTTGAAGGAGACATGTGGTGATGGAGTTATGGATGTGTCGAAAGTGCTTTCGTGGGTGCGACAGTTTAATGAAGGCAGAACATCGTGTGACAACAAACCGAAACAACCTCGGGCTCGCACAAGCCGGTCTGACGACATGATCGAGAAAGTGGAGAGAATTGTTTTGGGGGATCGCCAAATGACTGTTGAACAGATCGCCTCCAGAGTTGGCATTTCTGTGGGTTCTGTGCACACAATCCTGCATGACGACCTGAAAATGCGAAAAGTGTCATCCAGGTGGGTGCCACGAATGCTGACGGACGACCACATGGCTGCCCGTGTGACATGTTGCCAAGCAATGTTGACGCGCAATGACAGCATGAATGGGACTTTCTTTTCGTCGGTTGTGACAATGGATGAGACGTGGATGCCATTTTTCAATTCAGAAACAAAGCGCCAGTCAGCTCAATGGAAGTACACAGATTCACCGCCACCAAAAAAATTTCGGGTAACCGCCAATGCTGAAAAAATGATGGTGTCCATGTTCTGAGACAGCGGGGGCGTAATCCTTACCCATTACGTTCCAAAGGGTGCTACGGTAACAGGTGCATCCTACGAAAATGTTTTCAAGAACAAATTCCTTCCTGCACTGCAACAAAAACGTCCGGGAAGAGCTGCGCGTGTGCTGTTTCACCAAGACAACGCACCCGCACATCGAGCTAACGTTACGCAACAGTTTCTTCGTGATAACAACTTTGAAGTGATTCCTCATGCTCCCTACTCACCTGACCTGGCTCCTAGTGACTTTTGGCTTTTTCCAACAATGAAAGATACTCTCCGTGGCCGCACATTCACCAGCCGTGCTGCTATTGCCTCAGCGATTTTCCAGTGGTCAAAACAGACTCCTAAAGGAGCCTTCACCGCTGCCATGGAATCATGGCGTCAGCGTTGTGAAAAATGTGTACGTCTGCAGGGCGATTATGTCGAGAAGTAACGCCAGTTTCATTGATTTCGGGTGAGTAGTTAATTAGAAAAAAAATTGGAGGCCTTAGAACTTGAATGCACCTCGTAGTTATCTAACGCGACCGTTTGGTTTCCGTCACTTTAATAGGATGTGAACCACTTGCTCATTGGACCCTGGAAGCGAGATGGCCGTATCTACCTGGTCATCCGAATTTGATACGGGTTTCCCGCGCTGAGTTCTGTGCTGAGGGGCTCCCAAAACACTTGCGGTGGTCGAAGACTGAGGACGGCCAATTCGGTGGCGACCTCTCACCTTCGCCCCGGCAGCTGGTTCGTGACGGCGCGCCGGCTCCGGTTCGCACCGGCTTTTGTCTTGTGGGAGCCGCGGGGTCACGCGAGGTTACGGCCGGTGCCCACCGGCTGAGCTCGCATTCTGCGTAATGAGGGCGGCCCACACGTGGCAGAGGGCGCGCGATAGCGCTCCGAGACAGCCTGCCGCGAGGTCCGTGTCTGCGCGTGACTGCGCGGGTGGACGCTCGCGTGCGCCTCTGACTACGTGTGGACTGTTTGGAATTTCAGTTACAAGCGCTATAGGTCGTTCTCACGACATTTCGTATCTAACTGAAACATTTCCATTTCAGGCCGTTTGAAGTAGGGGAAGGCGGGGCAAGATGGGGAAGCTAACTTCAAACCCTTACAAAAGGGACAAAAATAAACAAATTCAAGTAGGTTTGATTATCATTTGTTTCCTTAACCATTGAATTACAATAGCATGCAAAGAAACCTGCAAATGTGTTACATTTAGTTATAAATATCTCGATTTGAAACATAACCTACCAATTCCCCATCTTGCCCCATATGCGGGGTAAGACGGGGAAATAGCATGAATTCATCTCTAAAGCTTAATAAGGACTGCAATAACGAGATCATGTGACGATAAGGTTTCGGAACATGGCTCTGCGAATTGTAGAATCAGGTATTACGTTTTATTTGGGCCTCTTACTTTCAGATAGTACACAAGTGTGGACAGCCTCGTCATCATCACTTCCTAACAGATCGAAAATCCGATCTACAGCAATTCGATTAAACCCCATTGCTGGTGCGATTGATCTGGCCGCTGGTTTTCGTATTGTTAAGGTAGGATTTCGTGCAAGAAACCCATTTAACCAATCTCTTACAGCAGATTTGGCAGCAGTATTAAATGGATGTTTGATGTTTCGTTCAGCTAGCTGAAAAGCAAGTTCACAAAGTTCTTTAAGTGTTAGGCCAAAATACTGTCCTTCCATCTATGTTAAGTAGTCTTTTAAGTTCTGCATCTTGTTCTGGGGTAAACACACTAGTGATTGGTCCTAACATTTTCACAACTGTATAGCCAGGATTAGCACGTTTCTTTGCCACATGTCGTTCAATCGTTGTCTGTGGCACGTTGAACTGTCGAGCAGCCCTGAAAAAACCCATATGACCTTCTGTAACAGCATTTACAGCTCCTTCCATTGACTCCAATGACCAATCTTGCCTAGACGTTTGTCGCCGATACTTGCGAACCATCTGAAATAAAACATGTGGAACGTACTATTGAGTCACATAATTCCTGGTAATCTATATTATATAGTAAATACCATATTTCCAATAGTCAGTCGTTAAAGCATAGCAAGAATGCTGACTTTGCACGTTTTGTGTATTTTTATTCACCATATAGCCTAAGGCATACTTTGTAATTAATCAGGAAACGTTGGAATAGCGAATACCATTCTATTTACAATTGCACTCAACGTATAATGTATGTGTTCAAAACCCGCAGAGAGGTAAACACACGAGATGATAACAAAGTAATGGCTGGACAAATAGTAGGGGCCAGACGGGGAAGCTCCCAATCTCGTCCCACCCCCCCTTGCCCCCTACCATGCTGTCAGGTTATGTTACGCCTACATGAACACTATTTAGTGAACGTTGACTACTGACACAGCAGTTTACTGTTAATAAGACGTACTATTCAGTGCTATTATACAGTCTGGACAAATGTTCACGAAACACATGTTTTAGGACTTCGAAAGGTGTAAAACACTCCAAATCAGTATAACAATTGTATGTACCTTGCAAAGCTCACAGAAACCGCCGCGAAACTAAGGTTCGGCAATGTCAACACACTGGGACCTGTGTATTGATGATGTTGACGTAGCTATCCACAGATGGCAGCGCTCTAACTGTAGCTTATAGCCCTTCCTCGTCTTACCCCGCCTCCCCGTCTTGCCCCGCCTTCCTCTACATCTAATTTATGCGCTCTTCATTGAAAGAATGGAAATGGAAAACGTTCTAAGTGCCGAATGTGTCAGGACAATGATTGCACATACCTTACTTGTATTCAAAAATTTAAGAAGGTATTTTGATACCACACAATTTAGATGCATTCCTCATGACGGCAAAAAAGGGACAAATTACAAAACAAATACTTTATTAAGGATGTTTTAAGTGCCGTACCAGGAAACTGGCTGGCTCTAAGATTCAATAAAGAAGTTTCTAGAAGTAGGATCTTGTGAGGAAGAAAACAGCAACCAGCAATAAACGCTCTTTATTTACGTATATAGCGCCATTACCGGTTTCGAAGTGACAGATTCATCATCAGACTGACGTTCCCGTTTATAATACATTAGTTGAAACTTCCTGGCAGATTAAAACTGTGTGCTGGACCGATACTCGAACTCGGGGTCTTTGACTTTCTGTGCTCGACTATCGCCACTGAAATACTGGAAGGCGTCGACTCATTTGTACGGGTGTCACAAATCATGAGAGAAGCACTCCAGCATGCGATGCCGGGTCTCACTTGTTGACATTGTCATCATGGAGTGGTACTGTCCAAGTGCTCTACCATCTGAGCTACCCAAGCACGACTCACGCCCCGTCCTCACAGCTTTACTTCTGCCAGTTCCTCGTCTCCTACTTTCCAAACTTTACAGAAGCTCTACTGCGATCCTAGCAGAACTATCTGAGCGGTGGGGTTGATCCGTTATTCCGTTATTCTGCGCAACGGATTAATGTGAGATGTACCCTTTACCCTGTGGCTCCTGCACGATGAAATTTCCACCCCTACACTACTACAGAAGTCAGACAGACGCTCCTAACGTTCTAAAGAGAAATGCCTGAAAAACTTACAGCCATAAATATCTTCTGGAGTCGTCCGCTGTAAGGAAATGACACAAAAATTCACAAAACTTCTTACCTAACTAGTGGGATACTTGGGTACTGGAGTAGTGCTAGTTCGTGTAAGAAAAGCATGAAACTAACGAAAGTTATTATTTATTTTGCAAAAATTCTGAGAAATCACAATGACACTTTTAGTTATAAACTGAACAAGTTATATCCTGGTTCTTTTCGGAATGTGAAGTTACCTTTCAAGGATAGGATTCGCTAATGAAATTTCTACACAAAGTTTAAGATTTTTTTTTTTTTTTTTTTTTTTCCTGGTCATCAGTCTACTGACTGGTTTGATGCGGCCCGCCACGAATTCCTTTCCTGTGCCAACCTCTTCATCTCAGAGTAGCACTTGCAACCTATGTCCTCAATTATTTGCTTGACGTTTTCCAATCTCTGTCTTCCTCTACAGTTTTTGCCCTCTACAGCTCCCTCTAGTACCATGGAAATCATTCCCTCATGTCTTAGCAGATGTCCTATCATCCTGTCCCTTCTCCTTATCAGTGTTTTCCACATTTTCCTTTCCTCTCCGATTCTGCATAGAACCTCCTCATTCCTTACCTTATTAGTCCGTCTAATTTTCAACATTCGTCTATAGCACCACATCTCAAATGCTTCGATTCTCTTCTGTTCCGGTTTTCCCACAGTCCATGTTTCACTACCATACAATGCTGTACTCCAGGCGTACATCCTCAGAAATTTTTTCCTTAAATTAAGGCCAGAAATGCCTTTTTTGGCATAGCGAGTCTGGTTTTGATGTCCTCCTTGCTCCGTCCGTCATTGGTTATTTTACTGCCTAGGTATCAGAATTCCTTAACTTCATTGACTTCGTGACCATCAATCCTGATGTTAAGTTTATCGCTGTTCTCATTTCTAATACTTCTCATTACCTTCGTCTTTCTCCGATTTACTCTCAAACCATACTGTGTACTCATTAGACTGTTCATTCCGTTCAGCAGATCATTTAATTCTTCTTCAATTTCACTCAGGGTAGCAATGTCATCAGCGAATCGTATCATTGACATCCTTTCACCTTGTATTTTAATTCCACTCCTAAACCTTTCTTTTATTTCCATCATTGCTTCCTCGAGATACAGATTTAAGAGTAGGGACGAAAGGCTACAGCCTTGTCTTACACCCTTCTTAATACGAGCACTTCGTTCTTGATCGTCCACTCTTATTATTCCCTCTTGGTTGTTGTACATATTGTATATGACCCGTCTCTCCCTATAGCTTACCCCTACTTTTTTCAGAATCTCGGCTAATAGTGGAAGCAAGGCTAAAGAAAAATCAAGACACTTTCATAGGATTTCTCGACCTGGAAAAAGCGTTCGACAATATGAAATGGTGCAAGCGACTGAAGTTAATAGTGAGCTTTCTTTCTGAAGCACATCGAAATACAGTTAGTCTTGGACTACCTCACCAATCATTTCTAAAGCTACTTGAATCTACGCAATTTAGAAAGAAGAGATTTAACTTTGAACTTGAATTAAACGATTCTGAACAATTAACAATAGTAAAATTTAGTACGTACCAAGCTGAGCTGCAGTCACAGGTAAGCTAAAATACGGTAACAAAACTCGCACTCTTAATTTGTGCTTGTGTAATCTAACTATTGTAGCCAGCTATGAATACTTAAATTGAACTTTGAAATTAAAGCAGTGAAATGGAATTATGCTGGCGTTTGAATTTCAACGACACTCGGGTTCATTTCGGAAAAGGAAGGGACCCTGCTTGGCAATGCAATTGGGACAATGAGCAACAAAGGTTCATGCTAAGTTGCTGTAATTTTGCGAGGAAAATGGAGCAATTTGAAAAGCTGAGGTCTGCCATACAGTTCTGAAACTTTACGTGCTTTTAGTCTTCCTTGTTGGTTGATTGAAGGTTTGAAGCCGTCGATCGAGGAGGTGGCGACAATCACTCATTGTCGGCCGTCGCTGTTGCAGAAGCCGGATGTTGGCGCGCCTTCTTCTCGACACGGTCACCAGGCGAAACGGGCTCTTGATGTGCGCCAGCTAATGCTTCCCGTCCGCGACACCATGTCAGAAACTATCATCGCGAGTCGAGCGCAATTACATGCTGCCAAACCCCGAAAGCGCGGCAACTCGCGGGAGCGTCACACAACACACCTGCTCCACTCGCTACTCCAGCCAGACCCCCACAGCTCTGCCCGCGCTCCACGCGCAGAGTTAACACTACCAAAGATCCTACACACTTTGAGTCTTCACACGACCTATCGATGTAATCGTTCGATAGCAGTTTTCCCTAGGCAAGACCCAGCGTAAAAATACAAATAATATTTACGAAACAAACCAATTATACATCGACATAAATTCATAAATACACTCCTGGAAATGGAAAAAAGAACACATTGACACCGGTGTGTCAGACCCACCACACTTGCTCCGGACACTGCGAGAGGGCTGTACAAGCAATGATCACACGCACGGCACAGCGGACACACCAGGAACCGCGGTGTTGGCCGTCGAATGGCGCTAGCTGCGCAGCATTTGTGCACCGCCGCCGTCAGTGTCAGCCAGTTTGCCGTGGCATACGGAGCTCCATAGCAGTCTTTAACACTGGTAGCATGCCGCGACAGCGTGGACGTGAACCGTATGTGCAGCTGACGGACTTTGAGCGAGGGCGTATAGTGGGCATGCAGGAGGCCGGGTGGACGTACCGCCGAATTGCTCAACACGTGGGGCGTGAGGTCTCCACAGTACATCGATGTTGTCGCCAGTGGTCGGCGGAAGGTGCACGTGCCCGTCGACCTGCGACCGGACCGCAGCGACGCACGGATGCACGCCAAGACCGTAGGATCCTACGCAGTGCCGTAGGGGACCGCACCGCCACTTCCCAGCAAATTAGGGACACTGTTGCTCCTGGGGTATCGGCGAGGACCATTCGCAACCGTCTCCATGAAGCTGGGCTACGGTCCCGCACACCGTTAGGCCGTCTTCTGCTCACGCCCCAACATCGTGCAGCCCGCCTCCAGTGGTGTCGCGACAGGCGTGAATGGAGGGACGAATGGAGACGTGTCGTCTTCAGCGATGAGAGTCGCTTCTGCCTTGGTGCCAATGATGGTCGTATGCGTATTTGGCGCCGTGCAGGGGAGCGCCACAATCAGGACTGCATACGACCGAGGCACACAGGGCCAACACCCGGCATCATGGTGTGGGGAGCGATCTCCTACACTGGCCGTACACCACTGGTGATCGTCGAGGGGACACTGAATAGTGCACGGTACATCCAAACCGTCATCGAACCCATCGTTCTACCATTCCTAGACCGGCAAGGGAACTTGCTGTTCCAACAGGACAATGCACGTCCGCATGTATCCCGTGCCATCCAACGTGCTCTAGAAGGTGTAAGTCAACTACCCTGGCCAGCAAGATCTCCGGATCTGTCCTCCATTGAGCATGTTTGGGACTGGATGAAGCGTCGTCTCACGCGGTCTGCACGTCCAGCACGAACGCTGGTCCAACTGAGGCGCCAGGTGGAAATGGCATGGCAAGCCGTTCCACAGGACTACATCCAGCATCTCTACGATCGTCTCCATGGGAGAATAGCAGCCTGCATTGCTGCGAAAGGTGGATATACACTGTACTAGTGCCGACATTGTGCATGCTCTGTTGCCTGTGTCTATGTGCCTGTGGTACTGTCAGTGTGATCATGTGATGTATCTGACCCCAGGAATGTGTCAATAAAGTTTCCCCTTCCTGGGACAATGAATTCACGGTGTTCTTATTTCAATTTCCAGGAGTGTATATATATACAAATAGTAAAACAATTACAATATGTAAAGACACAGAAATGTCATATATTCAGGTAACAAAAATAAGGAAAACAAATTATAGTACAATAGATGGAAATAGGAGGATCTGCATTTCCGGCGTTACACGTGCCCCACATTGTCTGAGGATGTTCGTGTAACGTAAACAGACTCAGAAAATGTCCAAAAAAAAAGAAACAGCGGAAATGCATATGCTCAAAACATCAACAAAATTTAGCATTCGCCTAATTAACCATAAACCAATTTTTAGACGATAATAATTGAGTGGAGACACTCCTAATCTTATTCCACTCTGTCATCTTGATCAAAATAAAACAGGTTGACAACATATTAAAATTCACAGAAAATGGTTTAGCTATTCTAAAAATCTAAATTCCTAATACTATCAAGAAATGGAATACTATTTACAAAATCAATCAGAGTACATGGTCATATAAACAGGTAGATCAAAATACGCAAATTAATTATTAATTACATAGAATACACATTTTGTATAACCTTTTCATAATTATTATCTCGTCATGAGATTCCACTTAACGCTAAACAAGAAAATAATATTCAGTAGATTGAAAAAAACATAAATATTGAGAGCAGAATTCTTTCACATCAGCTGTCCGGGAAGAAAAACTATTCCGCCTTCCGTACTCGCAAGTACAAAGAATGCCGACAGCGGCACAAGAGCCGAAAGCGGCTCCGCCTCGCCAGTATTGTTGCGCCCGCCTGTGCGGCACGCTTGATCTCACTCGCCTGTGTAACGGCGTTTCCAGAACGTCCGTTTCACTGAATTCTTTCGGAAAAACTCACTCCCGAGTAATCTCAAGGAGTCCATTAACACTATCACAGTGGATAACTCAACACTGTCCATCATCACACGCATGTACTAGCCTGAAACTTAAAACAGCGTCTAAGTACATCGGCAATGACTAGTAAATCACATATTTATGGAATCTTACGGCTAGTTACAAAATCATATTTGCAATGCTTCATCTACTGTGACTCAGCTGAAAACTTAAGCTAGCAGCTTGGATTTTAGATTGATTAATACTCATTCTCTCTTAAATCATTTAGTAAAATTTAATTACTTATTAATTACAACTTCTTTAATGTCCTCTTGGTCAGGCAAAAGCATGACAATCTAGCAAATCGTTTAAATCTTACACTCTATATTCACATACTGTACAAATTACCCATTCTGTGGTATTAATCAATCCTAGGTTGGTACAATTTCAAGTCTACAATGTTCCGTATACCTAATAGTTTTCCAGAGCTTGGATACTCTAAGCAATAAGCATTTGTGTGAGGTATACCAATGACTTTATATGGTCCATTATAAACAAACTTAAATTTAGAGATTTCATTGTCTATCTCGCTCGATTTCTCATGAGCTTTTACAAGAACTAAGTCTCCGATTGCAAACTTAGCAAAACGCGCTTTAGCGTCATGACGACGTATGCGAGCATCGGCTTTTAGCTTCATTACTTCTCGCAAATGATCTTTTTTCACACCAATACTAATGTCAATCCGTGAAGGGAATTTGATTATCTCTTCCACTAAACTTATACTTCTGTAGTCAAGTCTGGCACGACGACAAACTCTTGTTCAAATCGTGCCCCACATATCTCGAAGTGGACAAAAATCTGTTTTGTGACCGGTTTACTGGCCTTCCCAGTAGCACCGATAATTTTCACTCCTGTTACTGGCATAACTACGATGCCAGGTCTATCTTTCAGTAACTCAAATATTTTCCCAGATACAACACTCAATTCTGCACCGGTGTCAATCAACACGCTTAGTTGCAGGTCGTGCATATTAACAGACACTACTATCTGTCTACACTTGTCCTCGACTGTTTCTTTATTTTCCCACAGTAAATCCTCGTCTATATCCAGGTCATTCCAGAAAAAACCATCCGGCTTTGATCCCAAATCCGGCTTATCTGGCGGCTTTTTCAGCCTCTGTTCACATACAGTTTTAATTTCAACACGTTTGTCCTGAGGCTTTGTCTGTAGCTTCGCCTCCAATACCGAAACCTTTTCCTGTAACTCGTCAACTAGCGAGTGTTGCTTTGCTATCAATTCACTAATTGTCACCTTCGTTGATTCCTCTTTAGCCCGATTGATCTCATCTGCCAATCTACCTGGAGAAATGTGCCCAGTAGTATCCGCAATTACTTCCTCTAGATCTGCGCAACCCACACTGTTATCGTCTGACCGTATAACGTCAGCTCTAACCTCATACACACTGTTATCTACGTGGTTTTCTACCAATCGTGTCCGGCTATCACTAAAATTTTCGCAATCTTTCTCCTTAATACTTTCGCAATGTTTAAACTGGAGGTTTGCGTCGGATGGGTCGCCTACTTCTACTGGTACAACTTTCGGTAAAGTCTGCCGGTTAGGGCCAGAACTTTCCGTTACTACTTCAACATTCAACTCCTGCGGGACGAAACACGACGCATCTTGCTCGTGCTCCCCCTTAACATCAACTATTTCTAGTAAAGTCTGCCGGTTAGGGCCAGAACTTTCTATCACTTCCCAATCACTATCTTCCTGCGGGACGAGACGCGGCAAATCCTGCCTGCGCTCCCCATAAACACTTCCCCCGTATAGGCCCCTATAATCTCTTAGTTCGTCGTATAAGCGACCGAACTACCTTAACCAGACCTCATCCCTCTCTGCATCCCCTCGCTCGATAACGGACGTTTTATCCGACATCTGATCTTCTCTCAACACTTGCGAATCATTCTTAAACTCAATCTCCAGTTCCGCTGTGGGTATTACAGCTGCCACTTTATAATCGATTTCCGGAACACTACTTAAATTGTTCTCACTGACAGTGAATGTACTTCCTACTGCCGTGTATACAGCTGATCTACTACTTGTGGGCGCACTCCTTCCTCCTAACACTGGCACACTCTCCCGCCGTTGATTATTCCACACGGAATTTTCATATCGACGACACCTGGGTTTTCTCCTGCTATTGGGCCGCCAAAATTTCTCCACGCCCGGTCGGCCCCTCACCGGCGCGGCTAATGGTTTCCCTGTCTCGTCCCAGCAGATACGTTCCCCGGATGCTGCTGAGGCGGCTGATCACACCCTCTGGCGTTATTACTATTCGGTGAAGCCCGTATCACGTTAGTATGATACTGGTTTCCGTCATTCCTGTTATTATTTGCATTGTACCGATTGTTATTACGATCCGAACCATTATTGTTATTGCTGCCATGGTTGCGGTATGCACTATTCCCATGGTTATCGTTGTTGTGGTTGCTGTGGTACCCGTTGTTGTTGCCACGGCCTCTACCACTGTCGCGATTATTGCGCCAATTGTCCTCATCCTCAACTCTTTCCAGGAAATCATTGATTGTCCTGTAATTGCTTCCTACGTAGCGTTTTGTATCATCTGGAAGCTTCATGTAGAGTTCCCAGACTATTTCGGATTCCGTGCGGCGATCACGCAAGTATTCCAACTTGCGGATCCAGCCCTCACAAAACTCCTTCATCGAACCGCGCGAATTCGCATCGAAAGGCCTCGATACCACAAATTCGCGCCAGACACTTTGCTGTTTTTGCTCTGACCAGTATTCAGCCAGAAACAAATTTTTCAATTCGTCAAAAGTCAGGTCCGTAATGTTGAGGTTTAAGCCCCAACGCTTGGCATCACCAGCCAACACATCAATAATCGCATTAATTTTTCTCTCATTAGTCCATGATCTGGGTAAAATTCTTTAACAA
Source organism: Schistocerca piceifrons (assembly GCF_021461385.2). NCBI lineage: Eukaryota > Metazoa > Arthropoda > Insecta > Orthoptera > Acrididae > Schistocerca > Schistocerca piceifrons. The sequence goes on from NC_060138.1 coordinate 1,245,652,861, forward strand.
TTCTTAATGAAATCCGTCGCGTGTATACCGCCTTTTTTCAAGGGGTCGAACCGCTCCTCTTTCGTCAACAATTCCGAACAATGTGCATAGATTGGCACATAGCTCTGTTTTTCGTCAAGTTTCGTCAAGTTTCTTTTCTAATTCCGACACTCTCGTAATTACTTGGCAAGTGGTTGTCGCAAGCGTTTCTACTTCCCTTTTTTTCTCTTCGCAGGTATTAGCCTGTTTCGTCACTTTGGTATCTACACACTTTGAGTCTTCACACGATCTATCGATGTAATCGTTCGATAGCAGTTTTCCCTAGGCAAGACCCAGCGTAAAAATACAAATAATATTTACGAAACAAACCAATTATACATCGACATAAATGCATAAATATATATATACAAATAGTAAAACAATTACAATATATAAAGACACAGAAATGTCATATATTCCGGTAACAAAAATAAGGAAAACAAATTATAGTACAATAGATGGAAATAGGAGTATACGCATTTCCGGCGTTACAAGGTGCTCTCCCAGTGAAGTACTGAGGAGAGGCTTGTTCCTCGCTCTTTCGATTACACGTACGAGCGCGCACGCTCTCGTTACGTGTTCTCGCTCCAAGAGCGACAACGGAACGGCCCCTCTCCACGCCAGACATGAGGGGGTATATCTTTCGGTCTCTTCCATTACTCCTTCAGCTCAAGGCGTCAGGAATATCGTCTGCCAATCAGCATTGCTCTTCTACAACCGGAGAATGACGTTTCTTTTAAGGCAACCAATCCGGAAAGTTGTAGCTTTGGCGTCGCCTGTGAAAATCTCTGAAACTGCGAGCTATGTGTAAAGAATGCATAGGCTGGCTGCTCTCACACAATGTAGCGGAATTTGCTTTTAAGCCGAACAAAGGTCGTTCCCCCTTTTCACTCGGGCCCACGCTGTCCACTATGGGCGGTCACCGGCCGACATTGGCTGGGTCGTCCTCTGAAGGGACTGGCGTCTCATTGTGCGGCCTCTCTCCCGAACTAAAAGTCTGTGTGACCGTCGTGTCTGGAATGTATGTGTGCACACCAGCCTCGAGTGTTTCAACCACGGTGCGCTCTCTTGTCAGTTGCATATCGTTTACATGAATTTAAACAACATTGACTTTATCTTATCGACTTTGGGTTCAAATGAAGCGTCTTGATGTGCGGAACATGATCGTAAGGTCGGAATATGTAAGCAATGAAAGTCAGGAGACCACGATGTCTTACATACCTCCCTCCTTCAGACAAATTTTTTGTCTAGGGTTTGTGAATGCCGAGGAAAACATTGACAAAGTCATGCAAAAATTGTTCTTTTAGATTTTACAATAAACTTTTCTCAGCCATTCTTAACAATTTTTTCTAATGATCTTTGTGTCTATTGTTTCTATTTTTTTAAATTTTACAATTTATGTTTTGTTGTTAGGCAAATATAGGCTCTGCAAAGGTTGTTATTCTTTGTCGTTGCCAGTACATGTCTCTGTTTTTCTTTTTCAGTTCCAAAAATTTGTCGTTACAATATTAATTTTTCCTAAACTCGTAAGTGTACAGTGTATCATGTTTTTGTGTGGTTATATCTTTTCTTTAGTTAAGCTTGCGTAAATGTTCGCAAAAGCTCTGTTGTGTTACTTTGTTTTATTTATTTAGGCATTATCTTCTTCTCATGTGTCTTTTTTTTTTGTCAGAATGAAGAAACGTTTCCTCTTCATTCTATCCTCAGTATTACTATTATTACCCCAAAAAGGTGTTTTTGAATGTTACTGAAAGAAGAGATTATGAGATTATATAACTATACTAACTAAGTTTCTTTACAAAAGGTTTAAGGTATCTATAAATTATGGACTTTACATACATAATAAAATGATTACTTTTACAAAAAAGGTAAAAGAAAATATTTTTACAAAAATATCATTTTCTTAACTGTATATTCGTATTTTATCAATTTTTTGTTTCGTTTTGTGCTGCAACAGTTTCTGTGCTCGACGATCCCCACTGAAATACTGGAAGGCGTCGACTCATTTGTATGGGTGTCACAAATCATGAGAGAAGCACTCTAGCATGCGATGCCGGGACTCACTTGTTGACATTGTCATCATGGAGTGGTACTTTTAACCGATGATGATGATGACTGTGATTTACTGCATAAACAGTGATGTCTTGGTACTCCTTTGCTGTCGCACTTGGGACGGTATGGCAGTTCTGTGATTGTAGTTGACTACCGACGATCGTCACCCAATATTATGCTGTGACGCCTTGGTACTTCACACCTGGTTCGGTATGGCGATTTGATGATGTGGTAGGGAGGATACTGTTCATTTTGCTGAATCTATTTCTAGATAATGTTGGTTGGTACTACTTAATATTCCGTTTGCCGTTCGCTTGTATTTGATTGACGATTCAAAGTTTTTTTTTTTTTTGGAGTGGTGGTTGTGATAGTTGCTATGCCCTAAAGTTCATGGAAAGACGTTTGTAGCAATTTGCTTTGTAGGATAGGAGAGAAAGGTATCTTGCTGTCTTCTGCCCTTCTTCATCTTGCATCTTCTGTTCTTCTCTTCTTTCTTGCATTCTTCTGTTCTTCTTGGGCTAGGAATATGTGAATTTTAGTGTAGGAGTGATGTAGGATTTGTAGGATCTGACTGCCTTTCCAACTGTTACTTGATGAGTTTGTAGATCTTAGTAATTTTTTTGTACCTTCATTGTCGTCTCGTCGTATTATGATTCTCGCCACGCTCTTCCGTTGTGTAGCAGTGTCGTGACATGAAATGTCCGTGCTGCGCGTTGTCCTCCTGAGGTCCAATCTGGTAGCAACCTGCATTTCCAGTGTGGCGTTGGTCTTCATATTGTTGTTATTGCCCTAAGTGCTTTCTCAACATGTCTGTACCCTCTCCTCCTTCGCTATCTCGAAGCATCTGGTGTTAAGGGAGCTGGTGATTGGTGTTGGTGGCGATGTCCCTCTGACGCGTAGAAATATTTACGATTTTTGTTTTACATGTATTTGTTATTTACAAGAAAAACTCTGATTTGATATAATGTAAAAATTTTCTGATAGGGCAAAAATTATTAGATAGATACATTTCTTGAATGAGATTTTCACTCTGCAGCGGAGTGTGCGCTGATATGAAACTTCCTGGCAGATTAAAACTGTGTGCCCGACCGAGACTCGAACTCGGTCGAGCACACAGTTTTAATCTGCCAGGAAGTTTCATATCAGCGCACACTCCGCTGCAGAGTGAAAATCTCATTCTGGAAACATCCCCCAGGCTGTGGCTAAGCCATGTCTCCACTGTATCCTTTCTTTCAGGAGTGCTAGTTCTGCAAGGTTCGCAGGAGAGCTTCTGTAAAGTTTGGAAGGTAGACGAGATACTGGCTGAAGTAAAGCTGTGAGGACCGGGCGTGAGTTGTGCTTCGGTTGCTCAGATGGTAGAGCACTTGCCCGCGAAAGGCAAAGGTCCCGAGTTCGAGTCGCGGTCGGGCACACAGTTTTAATCTGCCAGGAAGTTTTAGATATGTTTCTTTATTCTAATTATGTCCTACCACTTCTTCATTCTTTTAATTGTTGTGGACCATTTATTGTTTGTGTGCATGTTGTAGTGTACTTGATACTACAAGATATTGTTAGTGTGTATTGTGTCTCTTTTTTCTTTTTTTAATGTGTTATTTTGCTGATCTATTAATTTAACTTTTATTTAGTGCTTAGTATAAAATAGGTTGGACGTTAGTTTGTCTAACCTCTTCCGTATTTTTTCAATTCAATTTTTACGTTTTGCAGTGTTCGGTGGCCTAACTTCTACATCTGGTTTCTCTTCGCTGTGTTGTTCTTGTCTCTGTGGACCATAATTTCCTCGGTAATTGTTCGCGCTCTAGTCTCGCCAGTTGCTGTTTCTAACATCGTGACCTCTTTCAAAGTACCCTTGACCGTTGGCATTTTTATTCCTAAACCTATATCCGCCTCTGTATGAGTGTCCATTACCATTCCTATTTCGGTACCAATTATTCTGGTTATCGTTTCTATGCCAATTGTCTCCATTGTGCCACTGGCCTCGTCTGTTAAATTGCCTGAAATTATTGGTGTTAGGGTTACAATTACTATTGTTGGAATATTCGTTCCTAGTCCTCTCCTTTTGCTGTTCCCTTTCCTTTCTTTTTTCTTTCACCTCGTCTCCTTTAAACATTAATTCAAGTTCCCTTAAAATCTCTTTGAATTCTTCGGTATTTTCATTTTTTTTCTACTGTCGCCTGTTGATACTTTACCGGTAATTTCATTATACATAGACGTATCAGCTCTCTGTTACTGTATGGTTTGTCTAGGTATTGATTCTTTCTGTCCATTGTATCAAAGAATTTTACTACACTTTTCTCTCCTGAGTTTTCATATAGTGTGATCTGAAGTAACTCGGATTTAATTTTGTTTTGCACCTCCTTAGACCAATATCTTTCTAGAAATGCTGTTCTGAACTGTAGGTAGGACGTACAGGTAGCCGCGATCTTTCGCATCACGTCTGATACTGTGCCTGACGTGTGTGCACAAATCAAGTTTGTGAGCTACGCTCCAGTGGTTTGGTAAGCCTACTTGAAACTGGTCGATGAATGTGCGTGCATGCAAGCTACCGCCTTCTTACTTGAAATGTTGAAATTTTCTAACTGTAAGGAAGTGGTCTGTATCATATCGACTAATAAATCCGGTTTGTGGCTGATTCATGGACTCAAATAATCTGCCATTGCTTGTGTCGTCGTGTTTATTCTCTGGTAATCTACTGCCTGTCTGCCTAGTCTCAATTTCCAGACTCATATCCGCGTCATATCGTATCATTGGTGAACAAAAGTGTTGTTTGTGTGTTTCTACTCTCGTCGTTCGCGGTATAGTACCTGTGCTGCTATTATGTTGTGTCAGTGGATTTACTGGTTCAGTTGCCTGTCTTTCGATTGGTATCGGCTGAATGTATGTGTTCCGTTTTTCTAGATACTGTGCCTGGTCCTGTGGCATGTCATGTATTACTTTAATCGGGGTTTTCTGCTTCGATTTCTACGCGAGTGTTACGTCTAGCCTTGGTTCTATTTGAACTTTCTTAGACGGCGCGTGTTCGTGTACTGAATTAATGCTTGACGCGTCAGTTGTTTCGCTACAGGTGTAATCGGTCTCGATCTTTTCTTCGATAGTTTGTATCAACTCTGTTCGAAGCTTTTCAAACTGATCTTTGTTTTTAAGTTCTATTTTATTAATCCGCTGATCATATTTTGTCAGTGCAACTTTTGCGACCTTGCTTTGAATTGCTTGTTCTTCCGAAATTTGTATTGCTGTTCGAGTGGCTTTTTTCGTAAAACGTTCCACCTTTTTGTCAACGTTTACGATGTGTAATTGGACCTTGTCCACGTCAGTGCGTAATTGCTGCTGACCTTGTGTTAGTACCTGAATTCTTTCTCTAGATTCTTTCACGTCTTTATTGAGTGATCTGACTGTCAATTCTAGCGATCCCTTCTTCCATCTGAATTTTGAACTGTTGAATCTGTGTCTTAATCTCTTGTCTCAAGTTCTGATTATCCTGTTCGATCTGTGTCTTAATAGCCTGATTATCCTGTTTCAATTCCTGATACTGTTTTGTCATCTGTGAATTAATATCCTGAATCTGTGTATTAATGTCCTGATTCTGTTTCGTCATACTAGCGTTCATTTTTTGTAACATCTCCATGATCGCGTCCTGTCCTGTAACACTACCTTCTGCTGAACTATGTATTCTTGATCTATTGTTTTCTACTCGGTCAGTTACGTCGTTTACTGGGCTATGCTGTGGCGTTTCTACGTTTGATAGCTGCAATAACCCGTGCTGTCTGTGTTGAGAACTAGTTGCGTTTGTCATTGAACCATTACGTGGCGCAAACAACTCCGCATTCTGCCCTCTCTGTTGTGTATGTCTTGTGTTTCCAGGTACAGTTGAGTCTGTTACGGAACCTTTTCGTGGCGCTCGTAACTCTGCAAAATTCTGTGTCTGCTGTTGGGGCATATTTAGAATGTGTAGGATAGGTTCAACGTATTCTAAATATTCCCCCTCTTCCCCACTGTCTATTTCTCTTTGAACGTTAGCTAACTGCCGGTTCATTGACTGTATTGACGAGTATTCTGTCCCTGAATATGCGGCAAACAAACGCGTTTCTTGCGCTCGTTTCGTTTCTAATCTTTGCCATTTCCTACGTGGGCTGTCTATTTCTGGCTCAGAATGTGCCCTACATGGATTTTCATATTCTGGAAATTCGATGTTCTCATCCCTTCGATTCCCATCTGTCTGATCTGTCTCAATTTTATCCCAGTCTGAGTCTGCTGATTCTGCCGCTTCCCGACTGTTCTATTCTCTGCTTCACCGTCTGTGCTATTTTCAGGCTCACCTTCTGTCCTATTCTCAATAAGCTCGTTTACTTGCTGTCTATCTGGTTGATTCTCCCCCATCTTGTCTACTTGCTGCCTCTCACGTAACCTCTTGGTTTGTGCTCTCGTTAACATGGAAATTCTTTCAACACACCACAACCCTATCTACAAAACTGTACGACCACTTACCAGTTGGTTGAACCAATAACAACAACAACGTTGTGACTTCTCAGCTAATGTTCTGTCTGCTCTGCTACAGTCTCCAATCTCTACCTGTGCGCTTGCAAAGGAGAAAAATGTTATTTCTTAATTCTAATTTATGTGATGCTACGTCACACTGCGTCTCTGCGTCACTCTGCGTCTGTGCCTGTCACCTGAAAATCCCATGTCCTAACAGCTACACAAAAATAGTAAAAAAAATGCAAAATTTTCCAACACAATAACACACGCCTTTTTCCCTACAATTCTGCTTTCTTCACTACCTGTATCTATTCTGATCCCAATCTTTGCAAATAGCTATTTAATACATGAAAGAAAGTTCTTCAAAGTGCTACTGGTGCGACCTGCCATACCTAACTATCCTGACACTTTCCTATCCTGGTAGCTTACCTATTTTACCTATCCTGGAAGGTTACAAATTCTACCTATCCTGGCAGGTTACCTGTTTTATCTATCCTGGCGGTTTACCTATTTTACTTATCCTGGCAATTTACCTATTTTATCTATCCTGGCAGTTTACCTATTTTAGCTATCCTGGCAGTTTACCTATTTTACCTACCCTGGCAGGGTCACCATTTCCTGAGGTGTGGGGTTGATCTATTATTCTGTTATTCTTTGCAATGGATTAATTTGAGATGTACCCTTTAACCTGTGGCTCCTGCAAGATGGAATTTCCACCCCTACAATACCACAGAAGTCAGACAGATGCTCCTAACGTTCTAAAGAGAAATGCCTGAAAAACTTTCAGCAATAAATATCTTCTGGAGTTATTCGCTGTAAGGAAATGACACAAAAATTCACAAAATTTCTCACGTAACTAGTGGGACACATGGGTACTGGAGTAGTGCTAGTTCGTGTAAGAAAAGCATGAAACTAACGAAAGTTATTATTTATTTTGCAAAAATTCTGAGAAATCACAATGACAGTTTTAGTTATGAATTGAACATGTTATATGCTGGTTCTTTTTGGAATGTGAAGTTACCTTTCAAGGATAGGATTCGCTAATGAAATTTCTACACAAAGTTTAAGATGTTAGTTACCTTGGCAGAATGGCTGAGATGCGCACCTACTCAGCTTGAATAATTATCCTTTAGAATGTTGCTAGGTACAGCCAAGGCTGTCGCGTGTGAAATACAGTGATGTGTACTGTTGTGGAGGAAATATGGGGCTTGCAATAGCTGTAGAGCACAATTCCATAAACTGCGATGACTGTTGTCTGCGCCGCTCACTGCTGACAAATAAGATAACTCGTTCTATCTGGATTGACCTTCGCCAATCAAACTCTCTGTATGCCTTGATGAAGTCAAGGATTCCTATTCGCCCCTAGTCTAACTATTGGCGTGGTACACCGGTCAGATAGCCAGTCCACCGTGATGCCACTCAAAATTCGCTCGCAGGCGTTTAACTATAAGTCTGTCCGTTCACAACGCACAATAAGTGTGTCGGCCAACACAGTGAACAACGCTTAATCGCAAGGACTCAATATAGAGTCACCCTTTGATTCGCTCTCGACAGAGGTGCTCTCCCAGTGAGGTACTGAGGAGAGGCTTGTTCCTCGCTCTTTCGAGTACACGTACGAGCGCGCACGCTCTCGTTACGTGTTCTCGCTCCAAGAGCAACAACAGAACGGCCCCTCTCCACGCCAGACGTGAAGGGGTATGACTTTCAGTCTCTTCCATTATTCCTTCACCTCAAGGCGTCAGAAATATCGTCTGCCAATCAGCATTGCTCTTCTACAACCGGAGAATGACGTTTCGTTTAAGGCGAACAATCCAGAAACTTGTAGCTTTGGCGTTGGGCGTTTGCTGTCTGCCTGTGAAAATCTCTGAAACTGCGTGCTATGTGTAAAGAATGCATAGACTGGCCGCTCCCACACAATGTAGCGGAATTTGCTTTTAAGCCGAACACGGGTCGTTCCCCCTTTTCACTCGGGCCCACGCTGTGCTCTATAGGCGGTCACTGGCTGGCATTGGCTGGGTCGTCCTCTGAAGGGACCGGCCTCCTGGCGTGTGGTCCGCCTCTCCCGAACTAAAAGCTCTTGTGACCGTCGTGTCTGGAATGTATGTGTGCACGCCAGCCTCGAGTGTTTCAACCACTGTGCGCTCACTTGTCAGTTGCATATTGTTTACATGAATTTATACAACATTGACTTTGTCTTATCGAGTTTGGGTTCGAATGAAGCGTCTTGATGTGCGGAACATGATTGTGAGGTCGGAATATGTAAGCAATGATGGTCAGGAGACCACAACGTCTTACAACTAGTACTCCTGAAAGAAAGGATATTGCGAAGACATGGCTTAGCCACAGCTTGGGGGATGTTTTCAGAATGAGGTTTTTGCTCTGTAGTGGAGTGTGCGCCGATATTCATCTCATTCTGGAAACATCCACCCGGCTGTGGCTAAGTTATGTCCCCACAATATCCTTTCTTTCACGAGTGCTAGTGCTGCAAGGTTCGCAGGACAGCTTCTGTAAAATTTGGAAAGTAGTAGACGAGATACTGGCAGAAGTAAAGCTGTACCCTGAAAATAAGGAAACAATGATTATAACGTTAGCATGAGTAAATGATATCTAACAGTTAAACACATGTAACATAGCAGGCATGGGATAGTCACTTTGCACCGTTTCAGTCTCCATTTTATGACTTCTCAATGCGCAATACTCACGCTGCCGAGCTTCCCACTGCTGCTGCAAGTAACTGGCTATAACCCGATAATGAATAAGGCTATGTTTAAAGTAACAACGGCATTGTTTTTCTGGTGAAATTCTCTATCTGTTTTATATGTCACATGACCACATTCCCATTTGAAATTTTCGAGTTGAATCCAAAATGGCGGCTTTCAAGGTGACCGCCATGTTGGTGGCATAGCCTATAAAGTTTTCCCCTTCCCGTTCCTCGAATGTAGGGACTCTGTTTCATTGTTTGCTACTCCATTTGAATTTTATGAGGGTGTTTCCAGACTTTTGGACCACCCTGTATATCAACGGGGACAGGTGAAAATGTGTGCCCCGACGGTGACTCGACCCCGTGATCTTCTGTTTACAGGGCAGACGGTCTATCCATGTGAGCCACCGAGAGCACAGAGGATAGTGCGACTACAGGGACTATCTCGCGCACGCCTCCCACGAGACCCGCATTCTCACCTTGTATGTCCACACACTACATTCGTAGTGTCCCACCGCAACTCACTCATTACTCGTGGAAGACATTCTTACCAAGTCTCGTAAGAGTTCGCTGCATATGTGTGCATCCGCACAGAAGAAGAAAGTCATGGCCGGTATTGCCACAACTATATACTTACATTGATATGGTGTCTGTTCTTTCGGACTACGATCGTACCCACGTGTGCGCCTCTTCGTCCGAAGCAAATCACCGGCCACAAATGTCTTTCTTAAGGGCTCCAAAAATATAAAAATCTCACGGGAAGAGATCGGCATCTTATGGAGGGTGTGCACCGGCATCCTAGCGAAACTTCTGCAACGTACTCAAAACTGTCAACATATTGTCCTGCCATGTGGGATGTCGAAAGGTTTGCTTATCTGGCCGGCGGGTAGAGATCGATAGATGGATGTCCCCGTACAGGGACAATTTTAGTGCCCAACAACAAAGGTGTCCAGTTGGCAACGTTGGTATGCCGGACAGGGCTGTCTTGGAGGGACGTTATGCCGTTTTATTCACACTCTTGTCAGCGTCACATACCCCAGCCATAGAAGGTCGCGGAAAAGGAGGGGTGAAAAAGCATAAACACACTTTTCTGCTTCGGATTATGTTCAGATTTCGTCGAATTGCTTCGAACGGTCCTTAGTGGTTCCATCCTATATACCGAAGCAAAACTTGCGGTCACTCTACATTCCAAAGGTGTGAGATCACCTTCAATAGGGTTACAGCCCCGCGATGTCCTTAGAAAAAGGTTGAAACGTCTGGAGGGAGTCAGGAGTGGCAAAAATTGTCAAGCAAGTCATTCTGTCGCACTTCGGAGCGCCCCTAGGGAAGGGGTGGGTTGACTGACACCGTTTATAAAACGTTCTCAGCCCGTCTCGTGTCGATTCTGAGCAGCAGGGTATCTGAAATGTGTTCCTTGGCGACCAGTAAGAATCCTGCGTTATCGTAGAGGCGTCAAACGAAGGAGCGAAATGTGGGCTAGAGGGGGTGTGACGCTGTTCACATAGTGCGGGACGTCGACAGTGGCGTTGGAAGTACTACTGTGAAATTTGGGCGCCAGTGTAACAGCGTTAATTCACCTTACAGCTGACCCGAACTTTTGAGCTGGAGCCATGTTTCCGGAAGTGACGACACCTTGTTAGTTGAGGCGTCGTCGAGCCAGAGGGTGACACCGTATGACGCTACGCTTTTGCGCCATTACAGAAGGTTGGAGGCACGCCAGCAAATTTCTGCGTCTCAGTGGGAGACAATTACGGCGGATTTCAAAATAGATATTCTTTGTTTCGCAGTGTACTTTTCTTGTTGCAAAGACGTTCGGCCCCTGTAGCTGAGTGGTAGCTGGCACGGTAGCTCAGCGTGTTCGGTCAGAGGGTTAGCTCCCTCTGTAATAAAAAACTGAGTTAATCGATCAACAACGAACTTAAACGGATGTCTTACGACGTCTGCCCCGAGCAGATGCAACGAACAAAATCGATCAAAATGAGATTAAAAAAAAAAGTAGTCAGCGAGACAGAATGTCAATCCTAAGGGCCCAGGTTCGATTCCCGGCTGCGTCGGAGATTTTCTCCGCTCAGGGACTAGGTGTTGTGTCGTCCTAATCATCATCATCAGTTCATCCTCATTGTAACTCCATCACTCTAATGCTCTACTGATTTATTTTCCTTTTGTTTCATTTAATGTTACATCGTTGAGCTTCTGTAAATGTTGCTTGACTGAATCGATAACACGAAATTGTATACTCCTTTCTCTGAAAAAACTTTGGTGTAATGGTTTGATTCTATGCAGTGTAGTATATCTGTCATTTAAATTCTTTGTCCCAATGGGAGGGAGACAAAACTTACTGTATATATTTGGAATTTGTTTAAATAATTTTTTATAGAAATGTCAATATGTGCCAATGTTCTGTTTTATTTAAAATGTTTGTTTGCTGTTATGTAAACTGCTGACCTTCATTTAGGGTTCTTAGTTAGTTTGCATGTGAAAGGTCTTGTGGTTCCCATCGGGAACGGAACTGTGTAGCGCGCGCAAATTGTGGTTGGTCTAGGTAGAAAAGGTGGAACAAGAGTCAGTCGGGGACGAACTGCCAAACTGTGCACTGCCCATGTAAAAGTCGTATATTGCACTGGTTCCGAGAGAGGCTTTTCCTGCCGCTTACCAATCCCTCGGATGGATGGATAAATAGTTGGAACTATTCTGGAATTGGTATCTATCATCGCCACCAAGAAGGGACAGAGTCCAGCAATTCTGCCTGCAAATCCACCTACCAACATGCAGTTGCCACCACATTGTGCAATTACTATAATGTATAATAACGTACAGTGCAGGATCAGCTCATTGGATGTTTTAGTGTGCACAAATTTAAGGTAACTTATAACGGAATTCATGTACGTACCTACCTTGATTTTTTCCCTATCACAACACCTCTCAGGTTCCTCTACATTTGACCTATGATTACCGAGTGTCCTAGTTTGTGGAAAAAATGAAAGCCTCAAAGCCAAATAGTTAATTAAATAATGTTGTTTGATCTTTGGTAAGAAGGGAGTATTCAGATTTACTGTGGATTTAATGAAATTGTGGGAGGTAGTAAATGTAGCTTTGTGAAAGCCTCCCAGTGATGGAAACAGTTCAGTTTAAAGTTTTGTGGAGTTTCAAAGTCACCTATTTAATCATTTACTTGAAAGTAGAAGACTGTGGTAATAAAGACAATTTGCTGTTTCTTTTAAAGATTAAAAGTTCTTAAAACTGAGGCTTATAAGTGTTGCTTAGTTAATGATCATAGTGCTGCCTGTAGTAAATTTTAAAAGGTGAGTAAGTTTCTTGCAAATTTGTCAACATTGAGTTTCACCGTAGTAAAAGTGGAAAACTGCAATAGTGGAAAGTTATACATTCATGTTTGCTAAATGTTTGTCTCTCTTGTGTATTGGAAGTGCATATTAATAGTATAACAGGATCCACAGTTTGTCTATTGTGCTAATGCTAGGTAACAAGTAATGGGAAGACCACTATTTATGAAAACAATAATTTCTTTATTCAAAACACAGTGAGAAGTACCCTGTTAGTGAATTCCAACTAGCTTTCATTTTAAATAGTAAAGTATTTAACTGAGAGAGACTTAACCTGTGACCAGCTCATAATTCTGCAGTGAACTACATTTATAATTTTATGTTAACTAGGAAAGTGTTTGAAAAATAATACTTAACCTATGTCCAATTTATGATTCTGCAGTGAATATTAATAGTAACGTTATAAAACTTATTCGGTTTGAATAAGCCCTGAAAGTAATAGTGTGTTCCGTTATCTGTTATATTTTTGCAAATAGTTTGTGCTGCTCTAGGTGTTAGTTCCAATCTTAACGTTGACATATGCAGGTGTCAGAGTTCATTGCACTCGCGTGTGGTAAAGTATAGGTTGTGTTTGTCCGTTAAAGTTACTAATAACTATTTTCTTGAACAACAATGTTAATCATTCTCCTGCCTAATTAGGCTGGCGACCGTTTCCTTTATCCTTTAAACAGTGTGAATAGGTTAAATATTGTTTATTACTGTTTAAATATTTACGTATTTCTGACTTTAGCTTCCGATACGCCACTTCCGTTAGGTATATGACGGTCAACATAACAAAATTTTTCTCAGAGGGTAACACTGCTCTGTTGCTTTATATCATAATTACTCTAACAAAATAGTTCTATTTCACAAACTGCCTCCAGCTTCGAGGTTATGGTATAGCAGTAGCGGACGATAGTGTTATACCATCGACGCGCAAGTCGCCGAAGTGGCGTCAACTCGAAAGACTTGCACCCGGCGAAGGGTCTACCCGACGGGAGGCCCATGTCACACGACATTTACATTTATTGCAAAGACTTCGAGCTTCTTCATGGAAGAATCAAACACATACTAGTAAGAGCCACTCGGGATACGGCATATTTAGTGAACGCCCCCAACAGTAATTCTCATAGCGTCGAACCACAAATGAAGGGGATCCTTCAGGGTAGAGGGAGTAAATCCCGCCAGGAAGTTGTGGTAATTAACACAGACTCTGTGGCAGGCGGCGAGAGAGAGGCGTTCGGGCCGCTTCAGAGAATATTCGACTGGACCGCACGAACTGAATGTGAAACCGTGGGTAGAGAGAGAGAGAGAGAGAGAGAGAGAGATATTGACGCTGTACAATAACCACTCAGCGCGCTGGTCGTGTGTTGACGCAGACTGGTCATGAGGATGCCCGGGGCATGATGAGTGTGGGACACGCGCGTGTTTAATGGGGGCGCTCTGCGCGAACGATTATCATAATGAGCGGTTTCATTCCGTTCCAGCATTTTCAGCGCTCCGACGCGCATTTCTGCTGTCTCTCGACCATCCTCTAATGCAGTTTCCTCAGACCCCAGCAAAACCTTCTACACAGATCATACCTATATGAACACGGAATTCATCGAAGCTTTATTCGAACTTAAATATCCCTAGATCCACTAATTAACTTAAATATTGTGCTCCGTAAGTCCCATCATCAAACGCAATCTACAGGAGTGTGAAATAAACACAAGTTTAAATCAACAGAAGCAAGCAGTCATCAGGAACTACTTCCACAGGAGGGTCTGACAGTTGTCTACCAGGTTCGTATAGTAAATAATGCAACAGTTATTAATTTTCTGCCTTTTTCATCATCATCATTTAAGACTGATTATGCCTTTCAGCGTTCAGTCTGGAGCATAGCCCCCTTATAAAATTCCTCCACGATCCCCTATTCAGTGGTAACATTGGTGCCTCTTCTGATGTTAAACCTATTACTTCAAAATCATTCTTAACCGAATCCAGGAACCTTCTCCTTGGTCTGCCCCGACTCCTCCTACCTTACACTGCTGAACCCATGAGACTCTTGGGTAACCTTGCTTCCCCCATGCGTGTAACATGACCCCACCATCGAAGCCTGTTCGTCCTGACTGCTACATCTATAGAGTTCATTCCCAGTTTTTCTTTGATTTCCTCATTGTGGACACCCTCCTGCCATTGTTCCCATCTACTAGTACCTGCAGTCATCCTAGCTACTTTCATATCCGTAACCTCAACCTTGTTGATAAGGTAACCTGAATCCACCCAGCTTTCGCTCCCATACAACAAAGTTGGTCGAAAGATTGAACGGTGCACAGATAACTTAGTCTTGGTACTGGTTGGTTGGTTGTTGTGGGGAAAGAGACCAGACAGCGAGGTCATCGGTCTCATCGGATTAGGGAAGGATGGGGAAGGAAGTCGGCCGTGCCCTTTGAAAGGAACCATCCCGGCATTTACCTGGAGCGATTTAGGGAAATCACGGAAAACCTAAATCAGGATGGCCGGACGCGGGATTGAACCGTCGTCCTCCCGAGTCTTGGTACTGACTTCCTTCTTGCAGAAGAGAGTAGATCGTAGCTGAGCGCTCACTGCATTAGCTTTGCTACACCTTGCTTCCAGTTCTTTCACTATGTTGCCATTCTGTGAGAATAGGCATCCTAAGTACTTGAAGCCGTCCACCTGTTCTAACTTTGTTTCTCCTATTTGGCACTCAATCCGTTTATATTTCTTTCCCAATGACATTACTTTCGTTTTGGAGATGCTAACCTTCATACCACAGTCCTTACATTTCTGATCTAGCTCTGAAATATTACTTTGCAAACTTTCAATCGAATCTGCCATCACAACTAAGTCATCCGCATATGCAAGACTGCTTATTTTGTGTTCACATATCTTAATCTCACCCTGCCAGTCTATTGTTTTGAACATATGATCCATAAATAATATGAACAACAGTGGAGACATGTTGCAACCTTGTCTTAACCCTGAAACTACTCTGAACCACGAACTCAATTTACCGTCAACTCTAACTGCTGCCTGACTATCCATGTAAAGACCTTTAATTGCTTGCAA
Source organism: Schistocerca piceifrons (assembly GCF_021461385.2). Taxonomy (NCBI): domain Eukaryota; kingdom Metazoa; phylum Arthropoda; class Insecta; order Orthoptera; family Acrididae; genus Schistocerca; species Schistocerca piceifrons. Next base: position 1,245,668,497 of record NC_060138.1, read on the forward strand.
AAGTTTGCCTCCTATTCCATAATCTCGTAGAACAGACAATAACTTCCTCCTAGGAACCCGGTCATATGCCTTTTCTAGATCTATAAAGCATAGATACAATTCCCTGTTCCACTCATAACACTTCTCCATTATTTGCCGTAAGCTAAAGATCTGGTCCTGACAACCTCTAAGAGGCCTAAACCCACACTAATTTTCATCCAATTGGTCTTTTTATATCCAGGAATACATACGCAGCAAAACTCATCTTAAGTACTTCACATTTGATGTTTACTCGTGCTTGTATACAATTTCGAACAATTCCAATAGGTGGCACTGACAAATGAGTGAGTCGTAATGAATTCTTCGTTGCGGTAAAAGAAACAGCCGTTAACAACCGTAAATAATTTTGTGCAGTACGGTAACGGTGTAGTTGGTAGAAGTACTGTCGGGTAATGTGTAAATAAAGTGCAGAAACCGACGACCTCCCTGAATGTCGACGTTCGGGAAATCCCTTAACAGCCACTGCTTCTGATGCGGTAAATCGCGCGGGTCCTATTATTCGTGCAGGCCATCATATGTCAACAATTGGCTATACATCTATCGGTGATTGTGACCGAAACTCTGGATATTCAAACGTGTACTCCAGATGGATTCTAGGAATACTCTAAACGGCCCACAACATTCGAACAAAAGCTATTTTACCTGAACTTATGAATCAGTTTGAGGCCAATGGACAGTCCTTTCTGTTATGGATCGTTGCAAGTGACAAAACCTGAGTGCATCACTTTGATCCGAAAATAAAAATGCAGCACAAAAAAAAAAAAAAAAAACGAAGCTGATCCTTCAGCTAACAATGTCGTGATGACAGTTTTTCTTGGATGGCGATGCTGTCATTCGTGTGGATGTGTTATCAATCATTATTTCAGAGGCATATGTAAAAACCCTAAATATACTGATGAACCGTTTCCGCCGTGGTCGGTCTCACAAGAATTGAAATCTTGCTCAAAGACGACAATGCAAGCTCACACACAACTCCCAGAACCCGTGAGGACGTCGCGAAACTGGGTTTGACATCACTGCCTCATCCAACCTAAGGCCCAGGCCTGTCGCACTCTGACTTATACCTGTTTGGGTTACTTTGAGTCGAGAGCGTAATTCATGCAGTGAAAATATGGCCACGAGCACAGGGCGAGAGCTTTTACCAACAGGAAATATATGCTGATTCAGAAAACTAACGGGCGCGGAACCATAGAACGTTATGGTGACTATGTAGAAAAATAGTACACGTAAAAGAAATTATATATTACAGACATTCTGATCAGGCCGCGATTTACAGATTGTAATGTTTGAAGAAATACTTCAGAGCCAAGATCGCATTTATACATTTATTTTGAATTGATGACCAGTACCAACAGTACTTCGCTGTCATCTTCGGGTCTGCAATACAACATATACATAGACTGCATTTGTAAACATATTTCCTTTACCAGTAGGAAATACGTACGAAATACGTAAGTATAATATTTTATATATAGATAAATACTTCATCTTTTGCAAAATTATGCCACATATTTTTCTGACAATGAGGAAAATTTAAGCAGTTTGGAAATGCAAGCTCTAGTAGCAGGTAGATCACAACCAACCAGCATCACGTTGCATTGTTACTTTCGCCGATTACGTGCGTCCACACACTCGTTCGTGCTGAATCGGGCTCTGTGAAAGGCCAGCTACAACTTACGCCCGCTAGGTGGCAGCGTGGTAACGGATGTTAATGTTTCCATTTACATCAGTTAAATCACGCAGTTGACTTATCAGAAATTTGTACCGCAATTAAAGTAGTCCAAAACTGAAGTTAAAGAAAATTACAGAGATTTTATAAATATTATACAGTAGCAATAGCTATTAAATAGCTATTAATAAGCAAGCTTTCATAAAGATGGAACTTTTGTAGGTAAGTAATATACTGCTACAATTTTTTATTTTGCAATGTAAGTACCATATTTATAGGATCTGAAAGCAATCAAACAAAAGTTTTTCAAATTTGTTTTTAATTTTTAATTTCATTGTCACCACACGTCACTAGTTCTGTACAATTTTTTAAAGTAAATACCCACTGCAGTAAAACGCAGACAAAATTTACTCTCACGATTTCTTAGTTTTGTTCTTAAATGGACCTTACCTGGACAGTTCAGCCATTTTAGTGTAAGGTATTTTAGTGCGGCATAATTATTTTTTGCTGCGCTATTTAGTGTCGAAAAATTACAAACCACTAACGTAGTAACATCAGCGTGTAACCAAAACATCCTGCCATAACATTTCAGTTCATACAATATAAAATTATGCAATGAACAAACTCCAAGTCTACATGCCACATAACGTCTGGAAGGCATCATACATCTATAAAAAAAAATTTCGTAATATGACCCTACCATAGAATTTTACATGAATCTCAAATTTTCTCATTTAATTGTATGTTTATTTTTTAAAAACTTCCACACTTCATGGATAAAAACCAATTTCAGACAAGAGGTAGTCCGAATACGATGCGCTAATTTTCCTTGTAACTAAGTAGTGTCAAAAATTTCCAGACCACTATAAACATCAACAAACTAATACTAACATTATAATGAAATATTTTATTTATGCAGCATATGAATTCCTTTGAAGAAACCGAGTGAAGTGGCGCAGTGGTTAGCACACTGGTCTCGCATTCGGGAGGACGGCGGTTCAAACCCGCGCCCGGCTATCCTGATTTAGGTTTTCCGTGATTTTCCTAAATCACTTCAGGCAAATGCCAGGACGATTCCTTTGAAAGGGCACAGCCGACTTCCTTCCCCAGTCTTATGGGACCAATGACCTCGCTGTTTCGTTCCCTCCTCAAATCAACCAACCAACCCGTGAAGAATGTTATTCTCAAATAACATGTCACCCAATATCTAGGTGAAAATTACTAAATTTACAATGTGATTGTCAAATAGCTGTAGGTGATATTGTCACCGAAGGCAGTGACAAGGACTCTGTGGCTTATTATGTAGGAAGTGTCCGCTACGGTTGAGACGCAACTATAATTTGTAGTTACTAGGCTAGGTGTAGCTTACAAATTATAGCTTGCTGTGTACTGCCATCCAACATACTGCAATGCAAATTCAATGGCCACCAGTATGCAGTGTGTCCTATATGTCTTCTATTGCTGTTCGGCTAAGTTATGTTCTCCATAGATTAGTAGTACTCAAATGAATCTTTTGCTGAACACGGTTGACTTGACTGATCTGAATATCTGCTGTGTTTCCATTTGTTTACTGTCAAGTCTAGCAAATTAGCGACTTGCGTTATCCCGGGTAACCACACTGTACATAACAGAAGAATCAAAGTCAGTTTTGTGTTTTTAAGAATGATACGTTTACGTGAATGGTACACAGCCATACGTTTAGGTTCAAATCTTGAGGACTGGGAGTGGATTACAGAATTAAAAATATAGGAGACTATTTAGAAAAGGCGGACTGCTGTTCTTATCTTTGTGATGAACAAAAATACAAGAAAGGCTATCATGTTAGCCAATATCCCCTTATGCATAATTTTATTTTTCTGATAGACGAAAAGGGTTCTTTTCTTTCTTTTTCTGAGTCATCAGTCTTCTGAATGGTTCGATGCGGCCCGTCACGAAATCCTCGCCTGTGCCAACCTCTTCATCTCAGAGTATCACTTGCAACCTACGTCCTCAGTTAACTGCTGGATGTATTCCAGTCTCAGTCTGTCTCTACAGTTTTACCCTCTACAGCCCCCTATAGTACCATGGAAGTTATTCTGTGATGCCTTAACAAATGTCCAACAACCCTGTCCCATCTTCTTGTCAGTGTTTTCCATATATTCCTTTCCTCGTCGATTTTGCAGAGAACCTCCTCATTCCTTAACTTACCAGTCCATCTAATTTTCAACATTCTTCTGTAGCAAAGCCTCTCTTCTGTACCGGTTAACCCACAGTCCATGTTTCACTACTACACAATTCTGAGTTCCAAATATCCACTCTCAGAAATTTCTTCCTTAAATTAAGGTCAATGCTCGATACTAGTAGACTTCTTTCCGCCAGGAATGCTTTTTTACCAGTGTTAGTGTCCAGCCCCCGGTAGCTGAGTGGTCAGCGCGACAGAATGTCAATCCTAAGGGCACGGGTTCGATTCCCGGCTGGGTCGGAGATTTTCTCCGCTCAGGGACTGGGTGTTGTGTTGTCCTAATCATCATCATTTCATCCCCATCGACAAGCAAGTCGCCAAAGTGGCGTCAAATAGAAAGACTTGCACCCGGCTATCGGTCTACCCCGCGGGAGACTATCGTCACCCGACATTATACCAGGGTTAGTCTGCTTGTGATGTCCTTCTTGCTCCGTCCACCAATGGTTATTTCCCTGCCTAGGTTGCAGATTTCTTTAACTTCATCTACATCGTGATCACTAATTCCAATGTTAAGGTTCTCGCTGTTCTAATTTCTGCTATTTCTCATTACCTTCGCCTTTCATCGATTTACTCGCAATTCATATTCTGTACTGATGAGACTGGTGAATGCATTAAGCAGATCCTGTTATTCTTCATCACATTTACTGAAGATAGCAATGTCATCAGCTTTCTCTATCTCGGCAGATTCTATGAATGTGTCTTCCATTACCAACCGCAACGTCAGAACTGCCTCTCTGGCACTTTTATCTTTCCTAAAGCCAAACTGATCGTTATCTAACATATCCTCAGTTTCCTTTTCCATTCTTGTGTATATTGTTCTTGTCCACAATATGCATGCGCTGTAAATCTGATTGTGCGATAATTCTCGTATTTCTCGGCTCTTGCAAATCTTCGGAATTGTGTGGATGATGTTTTTCCGAATGTCAGATGGTACGTCGCCAGACTCATACATTCTACACACCAACATGAATAGTCGTTTTGTTGCCACTTCCCCCGGTGGTTTTAGAAATTCTCATGGAATGTTATCTATCCCTTCAGCCTTATCAAATCTTAAGTCTTCCAAAGCTCTATGAAATTGTGATTCTAATACTGGATCCCCTGTCTCTTCCACATTGACTCCTGCTCCTTCTTGTACGAGTATCACGTCATCAGAAAATTCTTCTCCCCCACAGAGATCTTTCACCCATCTGCTCCCCCCTCTACATTTAACAGTGGAATTGTCATTGCATTCTTAATGTTACCACTCCTACTTTTGTTGTGACTTTATGTAAATGCTGAATCAGTCCTTCCGATAATCAATTCTTTTAGGTTTCTTCACATTTTTCCTGCAGCCACTTCGCCTTAGCTTCCATGCAATTCCGATATATTTCATTTCTAAATGATTGGTGTTTCTGTATTCCCGAATTTCCCCAAACATTTTTGTAATTCCTTCTTTCATCGATGAGCTGAAGTATATCTTCTGTTACGCATGGTTTCTCCGCAGTTACCTTTTTTGTAGCTGTGTTTTTCATTCCAACTTCTCTGATTGCTCTCTTTAGAGACGTCCATTCCTCTTCAACTGAACTGCCTTCTGAGCTATTCATCATCGCAGTATTTACCGCCTTAGAGAACTTCAAGCGTATCTCCTCATTCCTTAGTACTCTCGTATCTCCTAGACCTCAGCCTAAATTGTGATCTGAGTCTATATCTACCCCTGGGTGCACTTTACAATCGAATGTTTGATTTCGGAATCTCTGCCTGAACATGATGTAATCTGAAATTTTCCTGTATGTCCTGGCCTTGAACAGAGTATTCGCTATTACTCGCTGAAAATTATTGCAGAACTCAGTTAGTCTTCTCGTCACTCATTCCAAGCAAAAAGCCCTTACTCTCATGTAACCCTTTCTTCTATTCCTTCCCCTACAACAAAAATCCAGTCTACCCAAGACTGTCTCCCTTTATGTACTGAATTTCCTGACCGTTATCCCCAAATGATTTCTCTGTCTCTTCACCTTCAACTTGCAACGTCGGCGTGTATACCCGAACTATTGTTGTCAGTGCTGGTGTGCTGTCGATTCTAATGGGAACAGACCTGTCACTTAACTGCTCATAGTAACTCACTCTCTGTCATACCTTTCCATTCATAACGAACCCTACTCCCGTTATGCCATTTTCTGCTGCTGATGATATTGCCTTGTACCCATCTAACTAGAAATCGTTTCTTCTTTCAGTTGGACTTCATTGACGACCGCTATATCGAGACTTAGCCATAGCATTTCCCTTTTCAACTTTTCTAGCTTCCCTACCACGTTCAAACGTCTGACATTCCACGCCCTGACTCGTAGTACGTTAACTTTTCTATTCAATATTTTTCTCATGATCACCTCCTGCTTGACGATCCTCTCCCGGAGATCTGAATGGAGGACTATTCGAGAATCTTTTGCCGCTGGAGAGATCATCATGACACTTTATCAATTACAGACTATCTGTCCTGTGTACGTATATTATGTGTCTTTAATGCCTTACGCATCCTCATTCGGTTGATCGTTGCTGATTCTAAATGCTTTGAGGGTCAGTTTTCCGTCCCCAAGTGCGAGAGAGTTCCCTGAACCTCCTCCCTCTTTAGGAAGGTCGTTGGCAGAATGAGGGGTCCTTCCTATGCCGGAAGTCTTGCTGATGATTTATATTCAAAACTTCAGCGGTGGCGGAGCTCGAACCCGGGACCGAGGACGTTTGATTACTAATCAAAGACGCCACGCCTCTTTTTTTTCAGTTGAACCTTCCTGGCGTCCAAAAGGAGGGGCAGAATCAAAGTGAGCAAGCGACGCAACTCGAGGCCTGGCCACCAAGTCCCGTTCCCCCCACCAGGAACCAAGGAAAGAATAGGGAACGTGGAATAGCACATCGAAGAGACAAGATTACGTTTTTTTTTTTTTCCACAACCGCGAGGAGGAGGGAGCGGCAACTTGCCACACTCGGTGGGACTGTCAAAAGCATAGTTTTTTCGAGAAGATCATTCCAACGCCCAGCCTGTGCTAAGTGAAAAATGCATGGATCAATCCCTCACTGTAGGAACACCCCAACATCGGAGTGGGTTAAGGAAGAAATTATAAAGAAAATCGGAGAAAATTTGCCTGCACTGAGAGTAAGAACAACTGAAAAATGTCGTTCATTAAGGAAGTGCCAATCAAGGACATTTTTCTAGCCGTCAGCAAACAATCCACTTCACAGAGTTCGTCTTTGTATGAGGGGCATATCCCAAGTCTAGAAAGAGGAGCGTATCAAAAGGCATCTGATGAGGAATCGTACGGATAATTAACCCAGGGACTGTCACACCAAGAACCAGCCACCTATCGCCGATCAGCTGATCTGGCGATGCTCGTCCGTGTCCAGAACATCACAGACCACCCACAACTGGGTGTCTGCAAGGTGAATCCCGCGGAGGCGTGACCAGCATACTTGCTTCCAATTGATCATAAGGCACTATGTAGACTGGAGTTCAGTGGCAAGATAAGGAGCGCAGCCCGATTACCAGACGGTACCCTAGTCGACACGATGCTTCCTCTCAACCACTTTCGGTGATCTGTTCTGCTGAAGAAAGCCATAGATCGTCTTTGTGGACGTCAAGCGTGTTGGCACTATTGCAGTAAGGAAGTTGCTCAGCTGGAGGAAAAACTAGCGGAAGTGAAAGAAGAGCGGCGAGACGTCCGAAAATTGCATAGGAGCTGATCTGAGCTTGGTACAAGGGCCTCCAGCAACAGGCTGGTAAGCTACGTAGGACAATGGCAACACAACACCATTTAAGAGCTAACAAAAATGGCTGCCGCTCGGCCAGGGACGAGCCAAATCCACCTCTGTACCCTGGGAGGATGAGGGTCTCCTACCTTATCTTGAACAGCAAGCTGGGCAAACATATGAACCCAATGCCACTAGCATACGGCGGATGGCGGAATGGGGAGTGTCTGTGCCACGTGTGGGATATGTGACGCCATTTAAATAATGTGTCTTTTGTAGAAGATCGAGGACTCGTTAACGTTCATCTAGGAGCCCAGCTCGTAATTGGGACAGTGGCCACCGACAGTTGAGGACAATTATGCGCTGCAGATCACTCGCGAAATTGAGTCCTAAACATCGGATAGTAGTAGACGGGGGGGGGGGGGAGGGGGGTTGTAGTAGAGGGGTTTTGTGGGCGCACGACAGCTCGGATAGTAGCAGTTGCACACACAATGGAGAAGGGCTGTCGTCAAGAAGCCCCCACACATTATAGCCATAGCGTTCGATTTGCGGACGTTAAGGCAGCTACCAGAAGCTTTGCCGTAGGTTGTAACCATACCAATGACTTCCTGATTTCAGCGCTACGAGAAACTGGAATCTATAAAATAGGTGACACAAGGTTCAGACAAATTTCCGTGCACATCAGTGCCAGTAGGTGAAGACATAACCTATAAAACTCCAGTGGGACGTCATCAGGATCGGGCGACTGATTGCGTCATGGACTTCGTCCTCCGTGACGTCGACAAACACATCCATCCCAGAAACCGAGCCAAAGGCGAACCGGGAGACTGCCATAATGTTGGCAGTGTGGTACAGCAAAGCATAATGTGCATGGAGGGTAGACCCCATAACGCAATGGGTATCTGCGCGCCGCCAATCTTCAGTTGTAAGAACATTAATCGAAGCCCTGTGACAGTGGCATCGTTCCGCTATGACGTGATCAACAGACGAACACTCCTGCTCTAATGTGCTCGCCCTGACCATAGCTCCGTCAAGGTGACGTTGAGAGATGGCGGTGAGCTGCGCCTTTGCACGATTCACCATTGGCTGACGCTCTGGAGAATACGGCTTCATTCCTGAAGAATGTTGAAGCAGAAGTCCTGGGTTCATCGTCGACATGCTGTGACCTCCCGTAACCAATTAGGGCTTTGACGAGGCCAGTCTTTTCAAGGTGACTCAGTGTGACAGGTCAGACTCATATGTACTGTGGTATCGACGACAGGTTGTCCACATGGTCTCGATGAGCTGCCGAAAGTCCGGTGAAGTAAGATGGATTGTGATCAGTTTCCTTGTTCCTTGCCGCGCCACACCCGTTGGCGCCAGAGATTGGCAGCACAGATATAGTCGTCATGGTCACACAACACAATGGGTCAGACGTCAGTAGCCTGAACCCCAACAAAAAAATGACAAGAGATATAAACATGATCAAGGCGACTGATAGAAAGTTGATCACCATCAACATGCTCCCAACAGTCTACAAGGGTGAGGTGCTGGACAACTGCACCTAGCGTCACGCACGGAGTGTGACACGGGAGTTTCCCACAAATATTCGAAGGATTCATGTCTGGCGATCTGAGTGGCTAAATCATACGCTCGAATTGTCCAAAATGTTCTGCAACCCAATCGTAAACAATTCTGACCTGGTAACATGGTAGATTGTCATCCATAAAAATTCTATCGTTTTTTGCGGACATGAAATCCATGAATGGCTGCAAATAGTGTTTGTTGGTTCAATTGGACCTGAGGACCCAGTCCATTCCAAGTAAACACAGCCCACACCATTATGGAGCCACCACCAGCTTGGATCCATTGCTTCGTGGGGTCTGTGCCTCACTCGAATCCTACCATCAGCTTTCACCAATTGAAATCGGAATTGATCTGACCAGGCCATAGCTTTCCAATCGTCTAGGGTCCAATGGATGTGGCCACGAGCCCAGGAGAGTTGCTGTAGGCTACTTAGTGCTCCTAGCAAAGGCACCCATGTCGCTCTTCTGCTGCTGTAGCCCATTAACGCCAAATTTCGCCGCACTATCCTAACGGATACGTTCTTCGTATGTCCCATGTTGATTTTTGCGGTTATTTCACGCAGTGTTGCTTGTCTGTTAGCACTGACAACTCTACACAAACTCCACTTCTCTCGGTCGTTAACTGGAGGCCGTCGGCGACGGAGTTGTCCGTCGTGAGAGGTAACACCTGAAAGTTAGTATTCTTGGCTCACTCATGACATTGTGTATCTCAAAATACTGAATTCTCAGACGATTTCGCAAATGGAATGTCACCTTCGGTCTTGCTCCACCTACCACTCCGCGTCTGTTAATGCCTGTCATGAGGCCATAATTACGTCTGAAACCTTTTACATGAATCTCCTGAGAACAGATGATAGCTCCGCGAACACACCACCCCTTTGTACCTTGTCTGCGCCATACTGCAGCCATCTGTACTTGTGCACATCGCTGTCCCGTGATTTTTGTCACCTCTGTGTAAATTGGGGAACTGCTTACTACCAAAATGGAAATTGCTAACAAATACTCGATCAGAATGAACATATTAATTTATTCAAACAAACACAATTACAGAAACGCGTCTGAGTATCTGACAGTGAGCAAAGTTAAAAAATACAAAACTGTGACATGAGGTTCAGACAAAGTGAATCTTCTGTCTGGCAAAGTCACTTCGAAAGTCTGAAATGAGGCCCTCTGACGCAGTTGGAGTACTGATATAACTCACGATTTTCCTACTGATAGATTACAGTAACCGTTTGACTCCGTGTTATACTAAATCTGTCAATGCCCTGGTAGACGTGGGACAGTTAATTGCAATAGTCACACTCAGTTCTGAGCAGCGATTGTGCTAATGTCCCAGTGCTGCTGTTACTGCTCGCCATAAGTGGTATCAGCGGAAGAGCAGTGTAGTGTTGCCTCTCTTTCTGAATTACAACACGAAGACCACACTTCCGCAGATTCGAACACTGGACCCCCAGTCGGCTGCTCCAGTGGAGACTGCAGTCTTCAGAGATGTGTTCGGTACGAATACCTGTTTCATAATCAACTTTTGTTTACCATAACAGAACGACCTGCTCTTTCCTTCCCGCTAAGAATACATGACCATCAATCATTTTACAACCACTCTCTGCTCGCCAATGGCGTAATACCTTCTTCAGCAAAGTATCCCGCCAAAAAGTACGTCATTGTAAAATCTCAATGACTTCTCTATGCTCCCCTCTTCTGTAAAAAGCATCTCTCTATGTGATACGGCCTGATGATGTCACATGAATTTTACCAAAATGACTCTAAGCACTATGGGACTTAACATCTGAGGTCCTCAGTCCCCTAGACTTGCAACTACTTAAACCTAACTAACGTAAGGACATCACACACATCCAAGCCCGAGGCAGGATTTGAACCTGCGACCGCAGCAGCAGCGCGGTTCCGGAGTGAAACGCCTAGAACCGCTCGGCCACAGCGGCCGGCTGAATTTTGCCAACTGGCGTTTTCACGTTCAGCAACTAGTCTCGCTTCCCGGGTCCTGTGAAAGCTAAAAAAACTATATCCGAGGTTACCTAGACATTTCACGGTTTTTGGAAAGCTGCAGATTCTTATATCCTGAAGGCACTATTCTGAACATGGCCGAGCTCGAGCTTCCTGCTGACTCAAGTTCTTTCTTCCATCTCAAGCCTCTGCTTGCTCGGCCAGAAGAAAAGCTGCGATCAAACGAGGGGTTTCCCGACGTGCAGTTTTCATCCTGATAACACATCCCTCTATACCTGTGGCAGGGTCCAGCTCTGTCACTGTGAACGCCTTTGTCCCTGTTGCTTATCAGGCCTTGCTTTTTTCTGTCAGGCCCTGCAATGTCTGTCCTGAGTCCATCGTGCATACGATTCCGAAAGTCTCTTAGAAAAATCGAAGAATAGATCCACATCAGGTTAAGTGTGACAACGCTATTTAAGGCAAGAACTTACCAAGAAGATAGCACACACTGCATTCATATTTGGTCCTCAAAGCTATTTTCGTTATACCTTGTCTTCTTTTCGTCCTCTAGTTGAACACAACTGTCATACTGAATGAAAAGAGACCAGCCGAATAGCTTGTCACCTTTGAAGTTAGAATGTAACAAGATAGGTAACGTGATAGCTTCGTCGCCGTGTTTGGCTGCTTCAACTTTAAAATACTGTGGCTGAACATCTAGGATCATAGAGGCGTCACACTGGCTGCAAATTGAAAGTGGAGAGGAGGAATAGGGATGGTGAGAGAAGGTGGGAAGAGGAGGGGTAAGTCCTTGAAGCTACCTTATGCTATTGCTGGCATGTCACACAAATAGTTACAATGTCTTGTTGTTTGTTGTTGTTCACCTCCATAGTTGAGTGATTGATGCCGCTAAACGCAATGAAAGAGGTCTGGGATCAATGCCCTGCAGGGTTGGGGATTTTCACCACACAGCTACTGGCTGTTGTGTTTTCTCATCACTATTTCATCATCGTCAACACGCAAGTTGTCAAAGTGGCGTCAAATAAAAAGACTTGCACCAGGCAGCCGAAGTCCCTGAAAGGGGACTCCCAGTCAAATATGGAAATGGCTCTGAGCACTATGGGACTTAACATCTATGCTCATCAGTCCCCTAGAACTTAGAACGACTTAAACCTAACTAACCTAAGGACATCACACACATCCATTCCCGAGGCAGGATTCGAACCTGCGACCGTAGCAGTCGCGCGGTTCCGGACTGCGCGCCTAGAACCGCTAGACCATCGCGGCCGGCCCAGTCAAATATGTCACACGCACATTTCACATTGTTAGCTGTTGAAGCTCCCGAAACTATTGTATACATTTAAAAATTTTTTTAAACAAACCTTGTTACCTTCGACTGTTAAATTTATTTACTTATAAAATCCACGTTTGCAGTTTTTGCTTTCAGCCATTTTTCAAGTAGAACTGAGTGAAAATTTCATCTATTAGGGGCGAGTCTGAAAACTGAAAAAAACACTCATTTTCCTTCTTGGCCTGTTGGAAGTGGAGAAAGGCCGAAACTGCAATTATGGATTCTGTAGTTAAATTATTTTAACGGTCAAAGACAGTACAATGCATTTTAAAGCATTATCTATGACTATGGACCTTACAAAATAAAAATTTATTTCCTTATATTTAATAAAATAGGAGAAAATACCGACTGTTTCTGTATATTTGTCATTTTTGTCCCAGTATTTTGTAAATCTGAAGGCAGTGGAAAATGGACGAATCCAGTAGCCACCTATATTAAATCACAACTGTAACTGAAATAATCAGGCATGATAACCGACACACAGCACAACTGAAGCATGTAACTTTACATTATAGGTTTTCACCGCTTATTGAAATCTTTAGAATTAATCTACTAACATTTTCGATACGATATATTAACAAAGGTTACATACATTTTCAACATCTTAAAATGGTGTAAATTATGTCAACAAAACATGCATCATGTAGTCACTTGGTGGAAGAGTCTTTGTTATTTTTAATAGTTAGGCGATCTTAACGTAAGTGATCATGCAGTCGGCTACACTTTCCAACAACTGCTGTGTCTCTCCATAGAAACGGCCTTACATAATTTATACTACTAATTGGTTCAAACATTTACCCAGTCACCCAGTACGAGTTGCAAGTTGCATAATGGCTTCCACGGACAACAAAAGGTTAATTTTCCATGTTTCATATAATTATTGACCAAATTTAAGAGTTAATAGTGCTATCATAATCTACTCATCAAGATGTATAATAATAAGTTCCACACTTAAAAATTGTGTTTATGTCTTGAGGGAACGTAACGTACGGTGCACATGTACCTGGATAATATTCATCCAGTATTGGAGAATGAGAACGCTTAGCGACTTCCAGCAGAGTTAAAACAGAATTTCAAACCTTTTCTAAACTTTTCTGCGCTTAAATACTATGCGTCAAACATTTAATACATCAGCTCGTTTGAAGGTAATGTTTATTAACCGTGGCGGCTCACTCAGAGTTGATTTTCCTGCGAAAAGAGAATCTTTGGTCGGCCGAAGTTTGCGGGAGCCAGGTGGCGCTCAGGGGGCTGAGGCGATGTGGCTCACGAGAAGGAAGTTAGGTGGGGTTGATGGAGTGGAGCCGGGGGTTCAGCGAGATAGTTTGTGAAGGCCTGCGCTGCAGCATCCAGCTCGGCAATTGCGACCCGTGTTGTTTTGGACCTGGCAGTGCATTGTTGTCATCACAATCCTTGAACTGGACCCATAGATTCATCGTACGTCGCCTTACTTGCAAGATTTTATTTTCGTAGGTATTTCCTCTTGCTGTTTCGGCCCGAACTTGAAACGAATGAAGATGAACAAGCCGCGACATTGTGGCCAATAAAACAGTGCCCGAACATAGAATAGATTTCCTTTACTTTACGTCTATGGTCACTAACTTTTTGTCAACAGATTACCTGTTTCCGTCTATAACGACCATCTTCAGATCTGCAGCATAATATGGGAAAAACGTAAATATATTAGCAGATTGCTTACAGCTTAAAACAATAAAATAGACCATAATGAAAAGTACTGCTGACATACATACACATTTGTGCGCTTTAAGTATCAAGAGGCATACCTGTTTTATAAAAACAATGTCCTATTATACTGCATCCATAGTGGCATCGTCAAATGTTAAGTGCAAAATTAGCACCAGCATCGTCTCGTCAAATATATATAAATAACAACATATGCAAGAGTCATCTTGTCAGCATCACTACTGTTCAAAACAAACTGCCGTGCAGTAGCCACAAGATGTCTGTGTTGTAAGTTCACCAAATGTGGCTACTTTAGCCATATCAAGTCTTCAATGAATAACTGAACAACGTAAAATAAAGGGAGGATACAATCGGTAAAGTCTGTAATGGACGTATAAGGCATAAGAGACATTACAGTAATAAAAAGCGATGAAATAAAACAAGACAAAAGCTAAATTGTTAAAAAGACGAAGAGATAAGAGGCAGTAATTGACATATGCTCAAGTGCCAACATTATAGATAGTGAGATAAATAATAAACTGCTTACATAGTGCACAGAATAATATAAAAACTATAAAACAAATAGCTAAAGAAGCCAAACTGAAAGAAAATATACTGCCATACGTAATCAGCGCCCTTTGTTATCCCTAACGCCAGAATAACTCATGGGCGCGAAGTGTTTAGAGGAACGTGACCGCCAAAGGGTCTCTCGTACTCTGCGGCATTCGAATGAAGATTATTATTTTGGAAGTTGAGGTATTACAGGTCTTTACACTGTCAGTCCATACAATCTTAATTACGATTAGCGCCTTGCTGCTTGGGCGAAACTGTAATATTTATGTGTATGATGTGCATAAGGGACTGATGGTTATTTTAGTGTGTTTTTGTGTTGTCCACGGAGCCCACTAAGTCTAAGGTGTGACCTGCGTGACTTTGCGGTTCTGCTTGTTGATGTCCAGGACGTGTTATTTACCTGTCTGCTTGCTGGCGGGAGAGTCGCAAACTGTAAGCCGGCAGCGATTTTCGCTTCACCCGTTTTTTAAACCGCTAAAATGCTAATCAGTGGCGGACGCCCTTCGGGGCCCTTACTTGTTTGTAGTATTCCATGTAATGAAGTTGACGTATTACTTTTGTTGCAATAAAATACCCTTTATATTTATTCATAATTGTTGTGTTGCCTAGGGAGAAAAATGTTTGAAGAGTATGAAAGGTAACTCTAGTGGGACTATTTAATTGATTCTTGGCAAAATTTAGTGTACTAACAAGGGAACCTCCCCATCGCACCCCCCTCAGATATAGTTATAAATTGACACAGTGGATAGGCCTTGAAAAACGAAACACAGATCAATCGAGAAAACAGGAAGAAGTTGTGTGGAACTATGAAAAAATAAGCAAAATATACAAACGGAGTAGTCCATGTGGAAGATAGGTAACATCAAGGACAACGTAATCTGAGGAGCGCCGTGGTCCCGTGGTTAGAGTGAGCAACTGCGGCACGAGAGATCCTTGGTTCGAGTCCTCCCTCGAGTCAAAATTTTACTTTCTTTATTTTCGCAAAGTTACGATCTGTCCGTTCATTCATTGACGTCTCTGTTCACTGTAATAAGTTTAGTGTCTGTGTTTTGCGACCGCACCGCAAAACCGTGCGATTAGTAGACGAAAGGACGTGCCTCTCCAATAGCAACCGAAAACATTTGATCGCAAGGTCATAGGTCAACCGATTCCTCCACAGGAAAACACGTCTGATATATTATTTACGACACTGGTGACGGCATGTGCGTCACATGACAGGAATATGTTGTCGACCCACCTAACTTGCACACTTGGTGAATCGATAAAAAGATTCTTCTACCTTGCCCGATTTAGGTTTTCTTGAGGATGTGATAATCACTCCCAAAAAAGTGATGAAAACATAAGAGTTTGTCACATAAACTGCAACAAATGAATGCAACAGCTTCACAGTCGCACAGTTTTCCCTGTGCTCTGTCAAAACATGTTTTTTACGTTTACAAATGTTTCTGTGCGTAGACCGTCAAATCCTGCATATGTATAAGCAAATCTCAACATGTCCTGAAATTTTGGAGAGCGAAGTTGAACCAAGGACCTCTCGTTCCGCAACTGCTCACGCTAACCACGGGACCACGGCGCTCTTACGCTGACACTCTCCTCGATGTTGCATATCTTGCACATGGACTACTCAGTTTGTATATTTTGCTTATTTTTTTCATAGTTCCACACAACTTCTTCCTGTTTTCTCGATTGATCTGTGTTCAGTTTTTCAAGGCCTATCCCTGTGCCAACTTATAACTAAATCTGAGAGGGGTGCGATGGGGAGGTTCCCTTGTAAGAACATTTATTTTTTCAAACCAGACATAAATTATGCTAAACAAGTTGTAGACTGAATTCCCTAAACAACTAACAGATGCTTTAAAACTTCCCTGGGTGGATCCTGGCTGGCAAAGACAGATTAACTACGTGATCAGTGAGTCAAGTACTCTGGCCCAAAAAATTTCGATAACGCAAGCTGAATTGATCTGAAACTGGGCAGACCTTTGACTGATCATATCTACTGAAGTTTCTCTACATAGGTGCAGCTGAGAGCAAGTGGCGATTGAGATCTGTACGCCCTGACAATGCCGGAGCGACAGTACATTAACCTGTTTACTTCGTGCAGCCACGTGACTTGCATCTGGCGAGATGTGTGCGGCGGTGGAGGTGAGACGTGGAGGCGGCACCTGTGAATCGATCGCAAAAATGTCACGGTCCAGCGATCAGGCAGACATATCGCAGTTTACTCTCTACCAGAGCCCTGAAATCACCGTAGATTTCAGTGTGTGACGCACCCATACGCTGGTCGTACCAAGGACCGATTTGGCTCACTTATACGACAGAGAGAACAAGCATACCAAACGTCAAGGCTGGTAAACCAGAAAACGAATAAATGTGCCCTCGGCAAACGAGTAGTCTGAGACATTTGAAGCCACACTGTCAAACAGTAAGAACTTTACCACTGGCTCCCCAGTCTGAACTATTCGCAAGTGAACTCAGTCTCAGGACAGATCCCAAGTACCAACCACACATGCCAGAGCGTTGACCAGAAGTGGTTACTAGACCAGAGTCCCGCTTCTGAGATCTTCGCACCTCTGCAGAAAAGCAAATTCCATTTACCTGCAAAGCGCACCAATAACACTGCCTTCACCCTGTCTTGAGCCAATCACAAGGCTCTAGAGGCGCTAAATCTCCCCTCCCACACAACAGCACAAACTCATGTCGAACCAGAGCAAGACTTATGAAACCTGTGTCTCTGAAAAAAAATTAACCGCCAGTTACTGGCTTTTTAAAGTTTTTGCGGAGGGGGAAGAGATGATTTTTCCCAAAATCATGTCTCTTCCCACAGCAACAAGCAAACAGATACAATCTCAAAGATCTTAAATCGTCTGTGCCTTGGAGCTTGTTAGTCCAAGCTATGAGGTGTAGTAAAGGTTCTATCTCTAAATATGTCTCAGAGACGCCGGAGTTTTTCTTATCCAACTGAGGTGGCTGAGGGAAGTTGTTCAATGGCCTATTTACACTATTGGCAAAGACGAAAACATGTGGTTTTTATTATGTGTGACTCTGCACACAATGCTCAGTTTACGACTCCACTGTGTAGATGCATTCCTTTAGACCATCGCCCTAGGTCAGGCTTCTGCTGACGCCACAGCAGGTATCATGGCATTGTTCTGCTGGAGACCTGTCTCCACGAGGGGCTTCCCTGTCTACCCTTTACCGCTGTGGACCCGTCTGACAAGATTTACTAAGGGATGGGCTCACCGCCAATTGCTTTCAACTCCCAACAAGCCATTTCTACGAGATAGGAATTTTAAAAATACCTCATGCTTTTAGTCCCCTACCAGGCTCCATCAATATTAGGACGTTAACTTTCTAGAGTCTCGCTCAAGGTGCGTCAGGTTGTAATGAAATCTTTAATAATTCTCGATATGCGAAAAATAGGTGAGAGAGTAACTTGTTCTTGCCCAAAAAGTGTTTAACAGGCCTTATATCTGATAGTCGGCGCTTCCTACTAAGGTGACTGAATTGGGGCGCCCTTGTATTTCAGTCGATAATTTACGACTTTGTCAGTCTCACATGTAAATCGTAAGCACGAAGACTTGCTTAAGGTTATTGTGCCCAGGCTGTAGTTCAGTGCCTTGTTTTTCCTCACTATGTGGGTAATGTGAAGACCTGGTATTTGTATCTTAACTAATAAAGTTTTCTGTATCTCAGTTGGGCCTGCCACATTTGTTATTTAAGTTCATCTGGGCCCTTCCAGCTGCAGGAGCTAGCTCTGCTCCCTTTGGAACGTTGGGTCGGTTCCACGGGCTTCCTGGTTTTCTGCAAAGATAAAATACACGTTGGAAACGATAGCTGGTGTGCGCAATAGCGGCAAGGGGTTCTGTGCCTTTACATAGAGGTTGTTTCTCTGAGTGTCTCTGTGTGCGGATCCCATAACAAGTTAAGTTTATTGTGTACACTTTTGCCTCCACAACTTTGAGATTTGATCTAACAGTTGTATCTGTTATATCTGCCAGATTCTGACGTGTCTCCTGTCATAGTGTATCAGTGAAAGAAATTGGCCAGATTGTTAATTGCTTTAAAAGTAAAATTTTAATATTGAATTATTTTAAAAAATTTCTTACTGGCAAGTTTGCCCACTTAATTATTCTCAAAGCCTTTTTGCATTTTCTGTAATTAACAGCTTTTTTTAAGAACATCGTATTCGCTATTGACTGCGGAAATTATTTATTTCACTATCACAGTTTCGGCCTCTGGGCCATTTTCGACGGGTACTGCAAAAGATTTTGGTTCAACACATATAAGGATTCAAAATTCTCCGACATGTATACATCCCATCGGCAAAAATACGCCCTTTCATTGCAGAAATACAGTAACACCAGACGAGTGGGAAGCTATGTACGACTCGAAAAGGCCCAAAGGCCGAAATTGCAATAGTGAAATAAATAATTTCTACAGTAAAAGCCGAATACGATGTCCTTTAATAAATTGTATATGACTGCGAACCTAGACCATGAGAAGTTAATTACTTATTCGTTTTTGGAGGGACACCTATTTACTGAATTAATGTTGGATGATAAGAAATTTTGGATGTAAATGCTTTTCATCTTAGTGCCATGATCAAGGCAATAATTTCGTTTTATACTATTTGTAGGTTTTAGACTCTCTAGAGAAACGTTGTGCCATAATTAGAAGATTATTTGTGATGTTTCTTGTCAGTTTTATACAAAAATATTGTGTAAATCTAAATGTTATCTTTTTGCCAGATGTGGGTCAGTTAACAATTTTAGTAGGCCTTTTCAACTTCCTTAATAATTAGTTTCTCTTGTTAAATGATGGCACTTGTTACTTTTGTAATAAATACATGGTTGTATATTATGACTGAAACACACACAACACTGGTGTAATACTCGACAATATTTATTATTTGCTCCTCGAACCGGTTTTGGTTTGTTACAGCTTCACCAGGTACAAAAATAAGTATGTGCTGTAACGAAAATTTGTTGGATAAAAGGTTTTAAACTGTGCTTGGTCAGAGTGTCTCCATTTCCAGAGATGAAAATGTTAATGTTAGAATTAGCAATAAAACAAAAGGGATTATTTCAGTGGAAATGCTATGTAAGATTATTTAACTGAGATAAACGCCGACCGGTGTGGCCGTGCGGTTCTAGGCGCTTCACTCTGGAACCGAGTGACCGCTACGGTCGCAGGTTCGAATCCTGCCTCGGGCATGAATGTGTGTGATGTCCTTAGATTAGCTAGATTTAATTAGTTCTAAGTTCTAGGGGACTGATGACCACAGATGTTAAGTCCCATAGTGCTCAGAGCCATTTGAACCATTTGAGATAAACCGTGACATAGTAACTATTGCACTATAGACAATTGGCAATGTTTGTATGTAGAAGAAAATAGTTGAACAATAAACTTTGGTGACATATTCCAAAGATGTCGCTGAACAAAAGGCAAGATTATTTTGTTCAGCCACATCAGCTTCGAATGTTTATTGTTCAAAATTTCTTCTACAGATAACTGTTGTATCTTGCCTATAGTTTATTAGTTATTGTATAATATTTTATTTAAGTTACATAATCTTACATCGCATTTACATTGAAATAGTCCCTCTTGTGTTATTCTCAATTGTAGCATTAACAGATTTCATCTCTGGAAATGGAGATAGTCTGTCCAAGCACAAGCTAAATTCTTTGATCCAACAAAATTTCACTGCACCACATGCTTATCTTTGTATCTGATGATGGCTCTAAGAATACCAATACTTGAAAAGTAGGTTAGAAATCAGATTAATAATGTTTCTCACGCAGCATATGCTCGATTTATCGGGCAACAACAAAGTTATTGGCTGTGGATGGTATCGTCAGAATGGAAATAATGAAGTCACTGTAAAAAAGTCATTAATTTTGGCACTTATCTTGAATGGATTCCCACGTAGATTTCGTCGAAGTTGTTATGGCTCATCTTGTTGATTCTAGGGTGATTCCACTTTGAAGGTCCAGATCTGTATTTTAGCAATAATTGAAGACCTAACAAAAGAGTTTTTCCGGAAATTCTTAATGATCAAACAATCCCAGATCAGAACAATGGTATGGTAGAAATAATTTTTGACTTGGTGTACACGATCCACATTTTTATTAAACTTCTTGTAAATTCACATATACTTCTTCTTAATCGTCACATCATCAAGAAAACAGTTTTGTATCAATCTTCATATATTTAATTTTCACTTCAACCAAACACAAGACTTGACTGTTCTTTTACAAAGCGAAATATCAACTTAACTTCTGCAAAGTGAAACAAAGACTGCTCTGTGCGCATTCGCGCCAAAACGGTTACAAGTAAGCCAAAGGTTATGACAGTCTCACAGAAATGAATACACACAAGAACCATATCACTGTAATACATCGATACATCGGAGTACCTACACATCTATATGGCTGTGAGACATGGAGTTCCGAGCGAGGTGGTGCAGTGGTTAGCACACTGGACTCGCATTCGGGAGGACGATGGTTCAATCCCGTCTCCGGCCATCCTGATTTAGGTTTTCCGTTATTTCCCTAAATCGCTTCAGGCAAATGCCGGGATGGTTCCTTTGAAAGGGCACGGCCGATTTCTCTTCCCCATCCTTCCCTCACCCGAGCTTGCGCTCCGTCTCTAATGCCCTCGTTGTCGACAGGACGTTAAACACTAATCTCCTCCTCCTCCTCCATGGAGTATCCGGAAACAGGACTTCCATAAGCTCCTTGTTTTTGAGAGAAAAGTGCTTCGGAAGATCTTCGGTCCGGTTCTGGATGCAGATACAGGGGAATGGAGGATCAGATACAACCAAGAGCTTGAGGAACTATACCAGCAGCCCAACATAGCAGGAGCTGTCAAAGCCAAACGAATGCAGTGGGCTGGCCATGTGGCCCGGATGGAGGATCTCAGATGGCCTCGGAAGCTCCTGGATTTCACACCTACTGGAAAGAGACCGCCAGGGAGACCCAAGAAGCGTTGGAGGTATGGACTCCATGAAGATTTAAACCAAGTGTCAATAGATGTGGACGAATGGCGGATAGCAGAAATGGACAGAATACAGTGGAGGAGGAAACTTGTAGATGCATGCGGTTCGCTGGGCCTGATCACGTAGTAGTAGTAGTAGTAAAATATTGCACCAGTGTTGTGTATGTTTCGTTCATAATACACTGCTGGCCACCGTAAATGCAACACCAAGAAAGACAAGCGGTATCACAACAAAATTTATTTTGTAGATAACATGTTGACCAAGAATCAAATGATTACGTTTACAGACGTCTGTGACATGTGGTTCCTGCCAGAATCAGTAGCCAGAGTAGCCGCCATTGTTGGAGATCACCGCTGCCACACGTCTCGGCATTGAGTCAAAGAGACGTTGGATGTGTTCCTGGGGTACAGCAGCCCAAGCAGCTTCCACACGTTGCCATAGATCATCTGGTGTGGCAGCTGGGGATGTAATCTGGGTCACTCGTTGAGCAACCATGGACCACATATTTTCTATCGGCGAAAGATCCGGAGAGCGAGCCGGCCAGGGAAGCAATTCAATCTGGTCATTGACGAAGAACCTTTGGACAATGCGTGCCACGTGTGGTCGCGCATTATCCTGTTGAAATATGGCTGTGGCCGAGCCCTGAAGGTAAGGAAGGACAACTGGCTCCAGCACCTCGGATATGTAGCGCCGGCTATTTAAAGCACCGGCAATGCGTACTAGAGGCGTGCGAGAGTAATATCCAATACCGCCCCATACCATAATACCCGGTGCAAGACCAGTGTGGCGGTGCATAAAGCAGCTGTCCAGCATCCTCTCTCCACGGTGTCTCCACACTCGAATCCGACCATCGTGGTGCTGCAGACAGAAGCGTGCCTCGTCAGTAAAGACAACGTCATTCCATTCTGCCGTCCACATCCGTCTGTCATCACACCATTGGCGACGGAGACGTCTGTGGTTCTGCGTCAACGGTAGACGAAGCAATGGACGTCTTGCGTACAGACCACTCTGCTGTAAACGGCGTCGAATGGTACGCGCAGACACTGGATGATGCGTTACAGATGCAATGTGCTGTGCTATGGTTCGGGATGTCACTGAGTGATCCGTCACTGCCATGCGCACAATTTCCCTATCAGCACGTGCAGTGGTGCACCGAGGTGAATGCGATCGACCACGTCGGTCCGTCGTACCCTCCTGCATCCAACGGTCACATATCCGCATTACAGTTGTTTGGTTTCGTCCAACACGACTAGCGATTTCTCTGTATGATAACCCACAATCTCGGTAAGCCACTATCCTTCCTCTGTCGACTTCGGATACTTGATCACAAGATGTTCGCTGTTGTCTACGAGGCATAACTGATCGTCTTGTGAAACAACCACAAGGTAAACACACGTGCCGAACGTACACTCGTCGAAATCGCCAAGCCTTAAATGGCGCTATGAGGTGGCGCCACAGGCGCGCGTGATGTGCGTCTGCGCTGAAATTCTAATCAGTTGCATGTCTCATCGCTGCAAACCCATGGTGTAAATTTCACTTGATCCGGATGCTTCCTTCAGGGTGTTGCATTTACGGTGGCCAGCAGTGTATATTAAATTTTCTATCAAGAACCGATGGAACAGTCAGTCATACAACATGTTTGTAGTTTTATCTAACGGTGAATGTTGTTGGAGAGAAAACCCCTTTCCATTTGGGTCCATTCCCGGAAATCGTAAGGACGTTGAGGCCCGTATCAGTACACATAGAAGTTCGAGTCTTTAAGGAATCGGAGGTTCTGCTGGCCTCTGTTCTAACTGAACAGCCTTTGCGGAAATGGTGTTCTTCTCGACCAGCAGGTGTTCTGTGGGAAGCGGTTCTTCCCCTCAGTACACTGTAGCCGGCCGGTAACGACTGGGCTGGGAGGGTGCCTGCCCGAGAGTAATCTTAGGTGGGCCCTGCGGCTCAGGTAGTTTGGCGAGGCTGCGATCGATGTGAGAGCGGCCGTAATCAGGTATTATTAATGCCAGCGCCCGGCAGGCAGCGGCCGCGCGCCAGCAGGCGGCACCGCCACAGCCGCCGCCGCCGCCGCCGCCGCCTCCGCCGCCTCCTACGCCGGCAGCGTCTTGGGCGCGCCGCGCCTCTGTGTCTGGTATCGACCGGGGCTTAGGCGTCCTCCTGCTGCCGCTGCCGGCGGGTGGGCAACTGTTGCAGTATTGATTTGACCCGGCGCGGCGGCGGCGGCGGCGGCGGCGGCGGCGGCGGGGGCGGCGCGCCAACACATCGCGGCGGACACACGCGCCCGCGCCCGCGCCCAAAACACAGCCGGGCCGGCCCTGCCGCCCCCTCCGAGCTTAATAGAGCCCGCCCGCTCCGCCCCCACCTGCCGGCGGCGACCTTTCACCTTAGGGCAGCGGCGCGCGCTCTGCGCATCTGCAGTCACAGATACTCGGCCCCCCGCTGATTACGGCCGCTTTGATCTCGCCGCAGGGGGCGGCTGCCCATATTGACGTCAATCGGCGTTCCGGCGCAATCAGGTGCGGCCGCCTCCTGCGATGTCTACACAGGCGCACAGCGGCCCGACATGTGTTCCAACTTGGAGGGGTTCTTCGAGGACGTTGACTCGGATGTCTTATTCGCACGAAGTAATGGCCGCTATCGACAGGCGATTTCAAGTTGATTCCATATTTCTAATTTTCCGGGAAGCTTTTGACACCGTTCCTCCCAAGCGACTTCTAATCAAGCTGCGGGCCTATGGGGTATCGTCTCAGTTGTGCGACTGGATTCGTGATTTCCTGTCAGGAAGGTCGCAGTTCGTAGTAACAGACGGCAAATCATCGAGTAAAACTGAAGTGATATCAGGTGTTCCCCAGGGAAGCGTCCTGGGACCTCTGCTGTTCCTGATCTATATAAATGGCTGGGTGACAATCTGAGCAGTTCTCTTAGGTTGTTCGCAGATGATGCTGTAATTTACCGTCTAGTAAGGTCATCCGAAGACCAGTATCAGTTGCAAAGCGATTTAGAAAAGATTCCTGTACGGTGTGGTAGGTGGCAGTTGACGCTAAATAACGAAAAGTGTGAGGTGATCCACATGAGTTCCAAATGAAATCAGTTGGAATTCGATTACTCGATAAACAGTACAAATCTCAAGGCTGTCAATTCAACTTAGTACCTGGGTGTTAAAATTACGAACAACTTCAATGGTTCAAATGGCTCTGAGCACTATGGGACTCAACTGCTGAGGTCATTAGTCCCCTAGAACTTAGAACTAGTTAAACCTAACTAACCTAAGGACATCACAAACATCCATGCCCGAGGCAGGATTCGAACCTGCGACCGTAGCGGTCCTGCGGTTCCAGACTGCAGCGCCTTTAACCGCACGGCCACTTCGGCCGGCGAACAACTTCAGTTGGCAAGACCACATCGATAATATTGTGGAGAAGGCGAGCCAAAGGTTTCGTTTCATTGGCAGGACACTTAGAAGATGCAACAAGTCCACTAAAGAGATAGCTTACACTACACTCGTTCGTCCTCTGTCAGAATATTGCTGCGCGGTGTGGGATCCTTACCAGGTGGGATTGACGGAGGACATCGAAACGGTGCAAAAAAGGGCAGCTCGTTTTATATTATCACGCAATAGGGGAGAGAGTGTGGCAGATATGATACGCGAGTTGGGATGGAAGTCATTAAAGCAAAGACGTTTTTCGTCGCGGCGAGATCTATTTACGAAATTTCAGTCACCAACTTTCTCTTCCGAATGCGAAAATATTTTGTTGAGCCGAACCTACACAGGTAGGAATGATCATCAAAATAAAATAAGAGAAGTCAGAGCTCGAACAGAAAGGTTTAGGTGTTCGTTTTTACCGCGCGCTCTTCGGGAGTGGAATGGTAGAGAGATAGTATGATTGTGGTTCGATGAACCCTCTGCCAAGCACTTAAATGTGAATTGCAGAGTAATCATGTAAATGTAGAAGTAAAAATGTATGAGCAGTGGCACCGCAAGACTGAATGCCACCTGATGGCATTGCAGCCATGTGGCGCGGAAAGTAAGCAGGGTGTCCCAGATACGTTACGACAAACGTTGAAGGGATAGAATCTAAAGTAATGAATTAGAATTTGTGCCAAAGCTGGCACTTGGACTCAGGTCTTCTGCTTATTAGACAGGTGTGCAACCCACAACACCACCATGACACTGTGGTTAACACACCTGCACGGGATATCATAGTCCAAGGCCCTCCCTAACACAAACTTCAATTCACACCTCGGCCTATCGTGATTTTCCACTTTCTTAAATCGTCAATATTGTGGAGGCTCTCCGATATTTGAATAGCACCCCAGCTTTGTAGATGACGGCCTTGCCGCAGTGGATACACCGGTTCCCGTGAGGTCACGAAGTTAAGCGCTGTCGGGCGTGGCCGGCACTTGGATCGGTGACCATCCAGGCCGCCATGCGCTGATGCCATTTTTCGGGATGCACTCAGCCTCGTGATGCCAATTGAGGAGCTACTCGACCGAATAGTAGCGGCTCCAGTCAAAGAAAACTATCATGACGACCAGGAGAGCGGTGTGCTGACCACACGCCCCTCCTATCCACATTCTCACCTGAGGATGGTCCCCATGGGCCATTCGTAGCCTGAGGACGGAGTGCTTGTTGTTTTGTAGATAATGGCGAAATACTGCCTGTACCTCAAGCATAGGTAATCTCAGAAGAGGTGTGAATTGAAGTTTATCTCAGGGAGGGCGTACGACTAGGATATTCTTGCGGCTCTGTCAACCACCGTGCCAGGGTGGTCTAGTGGATAGCACATCTACTTAGCAAGCAGGAGACCCAGGTTCAAGTCCCGGCATTTGCACACATGTTATTACCTCAACTTCTGTTCCTATTGAAGATAAAGTTTCGACTCCAAATATAATAAACACTGAGGGGTTTTAGAGACTGTCTTGAGGAACAAATGGAGTATAGCAATCCCTGTCTGGGAACATCGTACAACGACGCTACATATTATCAAGATCGTAGGCGCCGGCAGCAAACGTGACTTTATACGCTGACTGACATTAGCCGGGAAGTCTCGCAATATTGTTTGTTATTCAATGATCGCGACTGATTACCATAATCACCATTGGAGAAGATGGCGGTTGGTGCTGCATAAACAAGCCATGTCTCCTGTGATGGTTCAAATGGCTCTGAGCACTATGGGACTTAACAGCTGTGGTCATCAGTCCCCTAGAACTTAGAACTACTTAAACCTAACTAACCTAAGGACATCACACACATCCATGCCCGAGGCAGGATTCGAACCTGCGACCTTAGCAGTCGCACGGTTCCGGACTGAGCGCCTAGAACCGCTAGACCACCGCGGCCGGCGTGTCTCCTGTGAATGGGATGCTCCGTTTCCTTGGTGGATGACGATTTTGGACTTGAGTTTCCCCATCTGCAGTTTATTTTTCTCCTAAATTCCGAAAAATATTCGAGAGTTTAGACGGTTCCAGGAGGAAAATAAACTG
Organism: Schistocerca piceifrons; assembly: GCF_021461385.2. Classification (NCBI taxonomy): domain Eukaryota; kingdom Metazoa; phylum Arthropoda; class Insecta; order Orthoptera; family Acrididae; genus Schistocerca; species Schistocerca piceifrons. The sequence goes on from NC_060138.1 coordinate 1,245,695,725, forward strand.
TGAATGGAAAACCTGTGTCCTAAACCGCCACGCACCGAGGCAAAAGAGCATCGCATTCAAAGTAGACAAGACCTATCTACGTATCTGCCAGCTCCATTTTCTCCAATCGCAATCACAATACTGTGGAACGTTCCACCAACAGTCCGGCAGCGTACAACATTGCGAGACTTTCCACCTACGGTCCCTTAGCGTACAAAGTCACATTTTCTGCTGAAGGTGTGGCCTAGTTTCCCCCGCCTATAACTTCGACGCTCTGTAAAGTCGTTGAATGATGTTCCCAGCCACGGGTTCCTATCTTCGGTTTGTTCATGAAAAATGGTTCAAAAATGGTTCAAATGGCTCTAAGCACTATGGGACTTAACATCTGAGGTCATCGGTCCCATAGACTTAGAACTACTTAAACCTAACTAACCGCCGGCCGGTGTGGCCGTGCGGTTAAAGGCGCTTCAGCCTGGAACCGCGTGACCGCTACGGTCGCAGGTTCGAATCCTGCCTCGGGCATGGATGTGTGTGATGTCCTTAGGTTAGTTAGGTTTAATTAGTTCTAAGTTCTAGGCGACTGATGACCTCAGAAGTTAAGTCGCATAGTGCTCAGAGCCATTTGAACCACTTTGAACCTAACTAACCTAAGGACATCACACACAACCATGCCCGAGGCAGGATTCGAATCTGCGACCGTAGCAGCAGCGCGGTTTCGGACTGAAGCGCCTAGAACCGCTTGGCCACAGCGGCCGGCTTTGTTCATGACACCCTCTACAACCCCTTTCTAGGATTTCCTGTGTACATGGTCCAGAGACACGTGGGGAATCATCTTAACGACGATACTGACCGCAAAAGGAGAAATCTACTGCCATAAACGACATTGTAAAAGAACAAGAGACGACAACGTGTTGGACCTCGACACCTCACTACACAACAAAGAGTTCAAAGACTTGCCCCAGCTGCGATATCATCATTCTGCAGGATAACATTCCATGTCACATAGCCGAGTATTGCGAATGCGAAGAGGTTTGAGGAGCATGAAAGTGAAATTGCGCTCGTTTGAGCCAGATGGCTCACATCTGGGACGCTGTCGAGCGCCATCAGGACGCCCATAAACCACCAGTCCGTAATTTACAGGATCTGACCTGTGGGTAGACAACTTGTGCCACACACATCCGAAAAATTCCAAGAACTTATTATTATTATTCTTTGTTGTCTGACATACATTAAGAGTTTTTTAATCATAAGAATAATTACATGCGGACAAAGATTGCTAAAATACTACTTATCAACACTTCAACAGTGCCAAGCATCATGCTTTACTTGTGGATCTGTCCCGCATCGGTGAAGAGTCAATAGCGTAACGGGTTTGGATGGTGGCACCGTCAATTTAAGGGGTCGCTGCTTGCCCATCCTATCGCTACCTCGTTACTGCCACCCACATCTCTCGGGGCAGAATGTGTGTACCCCGGCTGTCTGCTTGCACTGCAATTCATGTGAAAGGGTGCAGAAATTTTCTAAGTGAAACATGTAACTGGGTGGGACATGGGTACCAGCACAGCATTCACCTAGTTGGCTGTGGGAAACCGCCTAAAAGACAGGGCCGGCGCGCCTATCCATCTTGGAAGCGACGCTGTTACAAGCACCCTCTCTCCGTGGGTGCATATAATACAATACAGATGAAACGATGTCTTCCATACAATTTAATACACCTCTGGTCACTGTCAGGAAATCTTCGAAAGGATTTCTATAGACTCGTACGGAACATGCTGCTACAACTGATCAGCCGTCTGTCGTTCAGCACCACGGCACAAGACGGTGACAGAGATTTTCCCCACTTATGGAGAGTGTCTGCATCTTCCATCGCCCGTTCGGATGTGGTTTAGAGTAGTTCTAACTGCCCCAAGCTGATCAGAACTTGCGTACTTTTTCCTGGGTTTTGTGAAGGACATTTTTGTTGCCAATAACGTTTCTATTCATCGATGTAGTTGAATTCGTTTTCACTAAGAATCCTGCCCATGATAAGAGTGCGATGTCGTGCTTTCAATCGTTTTTGCTCCACAGCAAATACGACAGTCAATATTTGAACGTCGGTATTGGCAAAAATCTTCTGGTATTCACTTAGAAGCTTCTGCATCAGAAGGCGGAATGTGACTCAAAATAGGCAACCAGTATGTGGGAGCAGGTCGTATTGACCCACACACAATCTAAATCTATCTTCCCTTCGATTTGACTTAAGAGGAGCAACATACCATCGTGCTTACGGGGCGGCAACTCACGTACGATCGTCAGTCAAGAATGCACGTACATGCCCTCCATCTGGTCTCAGTGACATCCATGAAGTTACAATAAATACTGAAGAACTAACAAGAACTTGTTGAATCCATAACACAGAAACACTGGTGAACTGCGTACGAAAGACTGTAGAACCCAGTGTATTTTCCACGACGGCGAGTCTTCATCAGAGACAAGGGTATCGATAGGAATGCCCCAGGCAAGTGTGATTGGACCGCTGTTATTTTCTATACACATAAATGATTTGGTGGACAGGGTGGACAGCAGCCTGCGGTTGTTTGCTGATAATGCTGTGGTGTACGGTAAGGTGTTGAAGTTGAGTGACTGTAAGAGAATACAAGAAGATTTAGACAAAATATCTAGTTGGCGTAATGAATAGCAGCTAGCTCTAAATGTAGAAAAGTAAGTTACTGTGGATGAGTAGAAGAACAATCGCATAATGTTCGGTTCAAATGGCTCTGAGCACTATGGGACTTAACATCTTTGGTCATCAGTCCCCTAGAACTTAGAACTACTTAAAACTAACTAACCTAGGAACACTACACACATCCATGCCCGAGGCAGGATTTGAACCTGTGAACGTAACGGTCCCGCAGTTCCAGAGTGAAGCACCTAGAAACGCTCGGCCACATTGGCTGGCCATAATGTTCGGATACAACATTAGTAGCGTCGAATAAATAACTAAGCCTAAAGTTGCAATGCGATATGAAATGGAGCGAGAATGTGAGAATCGTTTAGGGAAGGCAACTAGACAACTTTGGTTTATTAGGGAAGTGTTGTCTATCTGTAAAGGAGACCTCATATGGCACGCTAGAGCGAACTATTCATCAGTCATGCACGAATGTTTGGAATCCGTATGATGTCGGTTTAAAGGATTTTTACTGGTACATTCGAGCAACATGCAAGTGTTACGGAGACTCTCCAGGAACTCAAATGGGTGGAGGAAGGCGACATTCTTTTCGACGAACACTATTCAGGAAATTTACAGCACTGGTATTTGAAGCTGACTGCAGAACGATTCTACTGCGTCCAATATACAACATCAGAAAACTTTTCCATCACATTAGTGATGAGATCGACAGGAAGTGTAAAATGGCTAAGCGGGCATGGCTAGAGAACAAATGCAAGGATGTAGAGGCTTATCTCGCTGGGGGTAAGATAGATACAGCCTACAGGAAAATTAAAGAGACCTTTAGAGAAAAGAGAGCCACTTGTATGAATATCAAGAGCTCAGATGGAAACCCAGTTCTAAGCAAAGAAGGGAAAGCAGAAAAGTGGAAGGAGTATATAGAGGGTCTATACAAGGGCGATGTACTTGAGGACAATATTATGGAAATGGAAGAGGATGTAGATGAAGATGAAATCGGAGATACGACACTGCGTGAAGAGTTTGACAGAGCACTGAAAGACCTGAGTCGAAACAAGGCCCCGGGAGTAGATAACATTCCATTGGAACTACTGACGGCCTTGGGAGAGCCAGTCCTGACAAAACTCTACCATCTGGTGAGCAAGAAGTACGAGACAGGTGAAATACCCTCAGACTTCAAGAAGAATATAATAATTCCAATCCCAAAGAAAGCAGGTGTTGACAGATGTGAAAATTACCGAAATATCAGTTTAATAAGCCGCAGCTGCAAAATACTAACGCGAATTATTTACAGACGAATGGAAAAACTGGTAGAAGTCGACCTCGGGGAAGATCAGTTTGGATTCCGTAGAAATGTTGGAACACGTGAGGTAATACTAACCTTACGACTTATCTTAGAAGAAAGATTAAGGAAAGGCAAACCTACGTTTCTAGCATTTGTAGACTTAGAGAAAGCTTTTGACAATGTTCACTGGAATACTCTCTTTCAAATTCTAAAGGTGGCAGGGGTAAAATACAGGGAGCGAAAGGCTATTTACAATTTATACAGAAACCAGATGGCAGTTATAAGAGTCGAGGGGCATGAAAGGGAAGCAGTGGTTGGGAAGGGAGTGAGACAGGGTTGTAGCCTCTCCCCGATGTTATTCAATCTGTATATTGAGCAAGCAGTAAAGGAAACAAAACAAAAATTTGGAGTAGGTATTAAAATCCAGGGAGAAGAAATAAAAACTTTGAGGTTCGCCGATGACATTGTAATTCTGTCAGAGACAGCAAAGAACTTGGAAGAGCAGTTGAAAGGAATGGACAGTGTCTTGAAAGGAGGGTATAAGATGAACATCAACAAAAACAAAACGAGGATAATGGAATGTAGTCGAATTAAGTCGGGTGATGCTGAGGGAATTAGATTAGGAAATGAGACACTTAAGGTAGTAAAGGAGTAGCTCAGCGTAATAATAATATACTTTGGCTTAACAACATTTGCATCAATTACAAAAATATATATCTTTTTCAATTACGAATGACATTTTAAAATTTATGGAAAAGTTGATCAGATAATGTTTACAGAATGCGAGGAAAAAGGAACAGATTACGCTTTTGTATTTTAATGTTGTAAACGCACAACACAAAACATAGCGAAGAACACAAAGGGTTCGGTAATATGCTACGAGCAGTTTCTTATGTAAACGAGGTATTACAGGCCCGGCTTCCACCGGTATGTTATAAAACCAGAGTTCTAAACATCCCCCACTCCCTCCCCACCACCACCACCACCACCACCACACCTAAAACTGGCAGTTAAAGTTCATGTACTGTACCAAAACGTGCTGTTGTGGTCTTCAGTCCGAAGACTAGTTTGCTACAGCCGTCAACGCTGATCTCTACTCTGCGAGCCTCCTCATCTCTGCGTAACTGCTGCATGCTATATCCATTTGAATCTGCTTTATGCATTCAAGCTCTGATCTTCCTCTATAATTTTATTCCCCACACTTCCTTCTATTCCTCCGGAGGTGGCCCATCAGTCGATTCCTTCTTTTAACAAAGCTGTACGATTAATTTATTTTCTCTACAAATCGTTTTAGCATACGATCCTCAGTTATCCGATATACCCATCTAATATTTAGCATTCTCCCGTGGCACCACATTTGAGAAGTATTTATTCCCTTTTTCATAATGAAATTTCCACGCTGCATCGGAGTATGCGTTGATACGAAGCTCACTGGCAGATTAAAACTGTGTGTAGGACCGAGACTCGAACTCGGGACCGTTGCCCCTAGTGTCCATTGCACCACCAACTGAGGTACCTGAGCACGACTCTCGACCCGTCCTCACAGCTTCACTTCTTTTCTGAGCTGCTAGTTGTCCACAGCTCGCTACTGTACACGGCTAAACTTCACATCAGTTCCTCCAGGCAAGGCATCCTGACATTTAAATTTTATACGATGTTAACAAGTTTATCTTGCAGTTGCGAGTCTATATTTTATATCCTTTCTACTTGGACCGTCGTCATTTATTCTTTACCTGTATAACGAAGTTCTTTTTCTACTTTGAGGTCTCATTTCCCAATCTAACTCCCTCAGCATCACTTTATTTAACTGTTCTACATTCCGCTATCTTAGCCTAATTTTTGTATTCATCTTACAAACTCTCTTCCAGACGCTGTCCACTCCGTCCAACTGATCCTTTCAGTTCTTTGTCGTCTATGATAGAATTACAATGTCGTCGACAAATTCTGACCCCGCCGGGAATCGAACCCGGGAACCGGGCAGTATCGTGGACGACCATTTGCTTGGGCGCTACATGTAGCCTGCACGACTCAGGTGGCCAATGAAGAGACGTTTCTTGCAAGAGCATCTGCTGATGTTAATGAAAGAGATACACCTGTTCCCAGAAGGAGGATGTGGTTGGAGCACGATAGGGCTTCAGCACACTTTGCAGAACCCGTTGTTGCAGCGTTACCCCGTATTTTTGGCAATCAGTGGATCGGCATGGGACGACCTACCCATTGGCGTGCAAGGTGCCCAAACCTCTCCCCATTAGAGTTCTTCCCCATTAAACGTCTTTCTCTGCCATTACAGGAAACCCGAAGTGTGCTCTACTCTAAGTAATTAGTTCCAAAGATTCTTGCAGCTGCCACACACATACAGAATCCTAACACAGTATGTCCTGTAAATCAGTATACTCTGGACCGAAATAAACGTTGCTCGTTTTGAACATTTCTTTGAACACAGATCAGAACAATAAAGGACTGAAACACATTTAACATTTCTTTGTTCTGTCATACCCAGTGACCTCAGGGATACTCTTTACTCTCGCAACATGCATTTCCAGCATTGAACTGCTTACAGAAATATATTTGTTGTTGTCTCTTTATCATATCTGTTAGTTGGGGCATTAAATTTTTGAGCACTCTATACAGTAGTACTGAAACTAAACTGGGATTTTATTCTGGCGACAAAAGGCAAACTACACTGTTGTTGGGTATTCAGTAATAGCAAAAAAAATTTTTTTCTTACAGTTTATGGCCATGTAATAGTCGTTTAATGCTTTGTTGCATGTGAGCTTCGCTTGCTGTAATTTGGCAACATAAAACTGCATCACGCAATTTGTAGTCCTGTATGTTGAATCCCATTGTCTACATGTTGAAAGTATCTTGATAGGGCCGGCGGGTGTGGCCGAGCGGTTCTAGGCGCTTCAGTCTGGAACCGCGCGACCGCTACGGTCGCAGGTTCGAATCCTACCTCGGGCATGGATGTGTATGTTGCCCGTAGGTTAGTTAGGTTTAAGTAGTTCTAAGTTCTAGGGGACTGATGACCTCAGATGTTAAGTCCTATAGTGCTCAGAGCCATTTGAGCCATTTTGTCTCGATAGGTGTCTATTCCCGAAGTGACAGTTTCCAGTGAATGCCAAAAATAGGCTCTGTTCTACCTTATCATATGCATTTATTTTTGAACTACTAAATATTATTAATGATTGAGACTATCGACTTGGATTGTTAATAGATTTGCATCAATTTTTTCAAGCGCGTTAGACAGATTGGCGAGAATTAAAGTGAACACAGTATTTCGCCTATTTCTCACTCTTACTACTCGCACTTTTTTGCATCCTCTACATTGTTTTTATACTCGTCAAGTTTCATCTGATGATGATGATGAAGTCCCATACTCCTTGACAGAGCGTAGGGGACGATGCGGGAGACCATCACCGCCGTACTAGGCAAGGTCCTAGCGGAGGTGGTTTACCATTGCCTTCCTTCGACAGTAATGGGGATGAATGATGATGATGAAGACGACACAACACCCAGTCATCTCGAGGCAGGTGAAAATTCCCGACCCCGCCGGGGATCGAACCTGCGACCTCGTGCTCGGAAAGCGAGAACGCTACCGCGAGACCACGAGATGCGGACATAAGTTTCATCTATATCACGCAAACATTTCCAGCCAATACCAAACACCCAAATATCATTCTCTCTGAAGTTAAAATCTTCTAGGTTATTAGGCCGCGTCATGTTTCTTCTAAAATGTTCGACGTTTCGACCCTTCTGCTGGGATCTTCCTCAGGATCTTTTGGTGTCCACGACTGCTAGAACACTGTCACAGACGAGTGTCGCGTCCACTTAGGAGGAGTTCTCTGGCGTTCGTGCTGGAGTAGCGATAGTATTGGTTAAAATTCATATGGCTACCATTAGTGGGCCATAGTCATAGGCTAATGCAGAAAAGGGGCTTTGGTAACTCATCTCCTGTGGATACCATTGGCGGTCATCGTCATTGGACAGAAAGGCACAATTACACACTTATGCTGGAGAACGGTTATTGGTTGAAATGCCTGCTACCGCTGTTGGTTGGTCGTCAGCAGTGGCTAGACTCGAAAAGGACAGAGCAAGAGGGGGGGATTGTTTACCCAAAATATTATTGTCCGCCTAGGTGAATTGCAGCGCGTTGTTTATGCCGCTCACACACCGCGACCGCGTATTTATTTCCTTGATGGCGGGGAGCCACGATGCCGGAAGCCTATAGCCGTCCTCTCTATTGAAATTAGATGCATTCTTAGAAATTTCAACCGCTTCTCGGACCTTTCTTCTATAAATGTTTGTTTCCTTAGCCAGCTCACGTACGTTATTAAAATCGATGTCAGAGTCACAGGTCTCGTGATGTTCCGCTACTGCCGATTTTGCACTTTGTTTTGGCCGCATGTGCCGTTCGTGTTCCTTAATGCTTTCTTTAACAGTTCTTCCCGTTTCGCCTACATACACTTTGCCGCAGCCACATGACACTTGATAGACGCCGGCACTGAGGAGGTAATCCGGTGCATCCGTTTTCCGTCGGAAAAAGGCTTTTATTTTGTTTTGACTAAAGAAAGATGTCTGAATACCATTTTTCTTTAAAATTCTGCTTATGCGGTCGGTGACCCCAGAAAGGAACTGTAACCTTCCGTACATCTGTGACCTTCGCCGCCAGCACATTCATCCAGACCAGGCGCGGCTAGAAATTAAAGGCTCTGAGGCGGAGCCGCCCCAAAATATATGTTAAAGTAAATTTCGCAAGAACATATCACAAAATTTAAATTATCAGGACGAATTTCGCACATTTCCCATTCCGATTAAAATAACGACGGTCAACGTTTTTGGAACTGTTTGTATCGATAGATGTTTTGCGAACGGTTAGTAGTGTTTAGGCTGCGCCTTGGAACGTCCGTAAGCTGCACGTAGTAGCGGTATGGGGGCGTGGCTTCTACATAGTACTGCTCTTTATGGGCGACCCGAAGGCTCAGAGCTTGCAGCCTAAGGGTGTCATACCAACCACCACACGTTTTTCACGTTCCACTATCTATGTAATAAAGGAATGCAGAGTGGCCGAAACTTCGCTATCCAATCTCTGTCTCTGCACATCTCTACTACGCTTCGATGCGTCATTAATCGACGTTTAGTATTATTGTTTTGATAATGTTTTAGATTGTTGTTTTGTTTCTACCATTGGCTATTTTATCCACATTTACAATAAGTTTGCAAATATCCCGCCAGAGTGCACTAGACTACAGTAACTACAGGCTCTCTAACCGTAACAACAGTACTGCCATCTAGCGAGAGTTTCATAAGTGATTGGAGGACAAAGCGCGCGAAATTTGTCCCGTGACTTTACTTTCCTTGCTTGCTGATGCTGACTGCTTTTGTTGATATCGTGTGATATTGGCAAGTTTCTTTTTCGGAGTGTATTTTGCAAGATTTTAGTGAGTTTTACTTGCTTGTGAATATCTGCACCATACCGCGAGTGTGAAACCAGCGCAATATGAATTCAGTGTGCAATTCAAAAGGTACAAACTTGGAACACGGCCGTAGGATGCAAGTGAAAGAACTTGGTGCACCCAGACCCGATCTAACGATCAATCAAGAACAGAAACAGTGCAAATCTAGGCAAGTATACAAACGCAGTTTTAATAGAGCAATGTACGATGCAGCTGAGTGCTTGTGTGGTTGTGAAGTGAAAAATGCATTTTTCTGTTTCACCTGTCTTCGTACAAATAGTACTGATAGTGCCTGGACTGAAACTGGAATCACCCACTTAAAGAATTTTCACGCAAAGGTGAAAAAACATAATTCCAGCGAAAAACATTTAACTTCGAGCTTTGGAGGTAAACTACAATAAACGCCTTAAATTTAGAACTGAAAACACCAAAAATATTAAGCAACCGCAAAGTTAACATTCATCGCATTAAAGATCTCTCCGAAACGCGTCTTTTCATATGATTTGCTGCAAAGTGTCAAAAAATGTAATGATGACGTATAAAAACACTAACCAAAGATTTTAACTCGAAATTAGTTTCTAATCATATTTAATAAATTAATACCTGATTATAGAAGACACAGTACGTAAAATTATGGGTAGAGCGTGATATGCCCACCCCCCTCCCCCTGAATTCTTAGTTGTTTATGTCAGACTTGTCTGTAACGTAACCAGAGGTCTATATTGGCTCCGATTGATAAATGCCGCAGCCTTCCCAGTGTAGAAACCACGAGCCGCGCCTGATCCAGACTATGAACTTCCAATGTTTCGTGCCAGTATCTCTCTAGCCTCATGTCGCCGCCTGCATGTTACGCTCTGATCGGTTGAAAAACATGCAAGGATTCTCAGTGGCAAACCATGTGTTAGTCTGACAAGCACAATACACTTCCGAGCGATTTTTTTCTTCATGGTACTATTGTAGCCAACGAGTTGAGGCAAAACATGCACTGTATCTCTCTAAGAGGTACAGGAGCGAGCGAGTGTGCTAGGGCTTATAGTCCACGCAAAATGCCATAGCCGGTAGATGTACAGTCGATAGGGCACGAGTGGGGAGAGCAGGAGAGGTGGGGGCCACAGACAGGCGCTGTAGGGGAAATGCCGAGTGCCGGAGGGGAAGTACCGCTGTAAACTAAAGCCTTCGCTCACATTTTTGTAAATATTAAGAGGAGCACCTCCACACTCACAATCACAGATCGACCAATCAAAAAGATTTGTCACCCTGATTTGATTAGCATCTAAAATGAATTCCGCTGAAAATGCAGCGATTTATTTTCATTTGGCTTGTTAAACATTTGTAACATTCAGAGAAGTGTCGAGTGGCGAATTCTGAGTACAACTTACACATTTCTCTGGTTGCCATGTTAAAATATGCTTCTTTAGCCAAAACACACTGGAGTATTGCGAGAGAATTCTGAAACAGTGGTTTATTAAGTTTATTATGTGGGGAACTGAAGAAAAGTAAGGTCAGTAGCTTATTAAAAAGCATGTCCTCAGTACAAAAAAAAGTGTATTGTGTACTCTTACATTGTTCCAAAACCAATAGCGTTTCTCATTTCACCAACTATCGAGGGTCCCTAAAAATTACAGTATTTCATCCAATAAGTCTGTAGTTAGTGGGTTAACACGGTATATAATGAAGTTTTGCATACTAACCATTTAGTAAAATACACTCCTTTTTGAGTGCTATAATTTGCCAAAATCTCATTTGGATATCTCAAATCCTTTATGATAGACTGAAGCGCCAAATAAACTGGGATAGGCATGCATATTCAAATACAGAGATATGTAGCCAGGCAGAATGTGGTGCTGCGGTCGGCAACGGCTATATAAGACAAGAAGTGTCTGGCGCAGTTAGTTCGGTTACTGCTGCTACAGTGGCAGGTTATCAAGAGATGAGTGAGTTTGAACGTCGTGTTACAAATGGCTCTGAGCACTATGGGACTCAACATCTGAGGTCATTAGTCCACTAGAACTTAGAACTACTTAAACCTAACAAACCTAAGGACATCACACACATCCATGCCCGAGGCAGGATTCGAACCTGCGACCGTAGCAGTCGCGCGGTCCCTGACTGCGCGCCTAGAACCGCTAGACCACCGCAGCCGGCGCCGTGTTACAGACGGCGCACGAGCTATGGGACACAGCATCTCAGAGGTAGCGATGAAGTGGGGATTTTTCGGCACGACCATTTCACGAGTGTACTGTGAATGTCAGGAATCCGGTAAAACATCAAATCTCCAACGTCGTTGCGGCCGGAAAGAGATTCTGCAAGCACGGGACCAACGATGACTGAAGAGAATCGTTCACTGTGACAGGAGTGCAACCCTTCCGGAAATCAACGCCCCTCGTAGCTGGGCTGTCAGCAAGTGTCAGTGTCAGCGTGCAAACCATTCAACGAAACATAATTGATATGGGCTTTCGGGGCCAAAGGTTCATTCGTGTACCCTTGATGACTTCACGACAGAAAGCTTTACACCTCGCCTGAGCTCGTCAACACCAACATTGGGCTGTTGATGACTGGAAGCATGTTGCCTGGTCAAACGAGTCTCCTTTCCAATTGTATCAAGCGGATGGTCGGGTATGTGTACGGAGACAACCTCATGAATCCATAGACCCTTCGTGTCAGCATGCGACTGTTCAAGCTGATGCAGGCTCTGTAATGGTGTGGGGCGTGTGTAGTTGAAGTGATGCGGGGCCCATGGTACCTCTAGATACGACTCTGAAAGGTGACACGTACGTAAGCATCTTGTCTGGTCATCTGTATCCATTCGTGTCTATTATGGATTGCGACGGACTCGGGAATTTCCAGTAGGCAATGCGACGCCCCTAACGTCCAGAATATCTACAGAGTGGCGCCAGGGACACTCTTCTGAGTTTAAACACTTCCACTGACCACCAAACTCCCCAGACATGAACATTATTGAGCATATCTGGGATGCCTCACGACGTGCTGGTCAGAAGAGATCTCCATTCCCTGGAACTCCTACGGATTTATGGACAGTCCTGCAGGATTCATTGTGTCAATTCCGTCAGCACTACTTCAGAAATTAGTCGAGCCTACGCCACGTCGTGTTGTGACACTTCTGCCTGCTCGCGGTGGCTCTACACGATGTTAGGCAGGTATACCAGTTCCTTTGGCTCTTCGATCTATATGCCAAATGTTGTGGATATTTCATTCTGGATTCATCACTCGCGCGGCACGATTGAAAATGAGTGTGCTACATTAGATCAATTTTCTCGTGTTTGGTGACAGATAGAGACCTCCACCCAAGTCTAAAGAAAAATTCGATATGTTAGCAAAATTTCATGCACAGCAACACCTATCGCAAAATCACAGCGACCCCAATTTTTTATTGCAGACTTCTTCGAATTTCGTGCAGTGTGCTGCTTTCACGTAAATATCACCATAACTATGGAAATTAACGAAATGATGGGCACATCGTCATGAACCTGACGCACAAAGCTGTCAATAACGCAAAAATGATTTCTTTAGCGAATTGTTTCTGTAAAATCGTTTGAGAAAGATTACAGAGCGTGCGCCTCGATTCTGTCATCGCCGATCAGCCAAAAGGTGACAAACATATGTCGGTTCTCCTCCCAAAGAAACGAATGAACTCGCCCACCGCTCTTGGCGAAAATTGGTCACTGCGCATCGGCCACCGTATCCTGTGCGAACTATACCCCAGTTCATTACTATCAGTGCCACATCGTCATAACGAGCCTGTACTTAACGTGCAAAGTGTTGTACCATACAATAATAGTTAAATTAAAAATTGAAATATTTTTTCCAAACGTCGTCAGTATGTACTTCAGTATATTAATGTTAACATTGTAAGGTCTCAGACTGACCAGATAAATAAGTTAGGCAAAATATGCGATCCTAAAAAAATGAGACTACAAACTAAAAATGGTTTAGTAAATGTATGTCACAATTAAAAGTTACAAATCTCAACTTGTTCTGAGCAATACTTTCTCAAAATCGAGGTTTTTACAAAAAATTGAAGGCGCTAAATATTAGATTCAGAAGGATGAATATTCGTATGTAGCCTCAGTTTGATATAAAAACATTAAATATGTGACACCGATAAGCTACCTCTATCAGTTTTCAAGCTACGAGGGGCGTTTGAAAAATTCGTGCACAGTCCGAGAGATGTCATCACCAGCGTGTATCGAGGTCATGCTTAGTTAGCAGCATCTTTAGAAAGAACGCACACCAAGTTTCGGTCATATTGGTCTATTTCTTTGTGTTTGACATTCGTGTGAATCAAGGAAGTCGAGTGATTGTCAAAAAATGGACGAAAAAGAATTTCGTGTGGTGATTAAACTTTACTTTATGAAAGTCAAACCGCCTCAGGAGAGTAAACAGAAGCTTGATAAACATTACGGTGAGTATGCACCTTCGATGAGAACAGTTTATAAGTGGTTTCAAAATCTTCAAAAAAATGGTTCAAATGGCTCTGAGCACTATGGGACTCAACTGCTGAGGTCATTAGTCCCCTAGAACTTAGAACTAGTTAAACCTAACTAACCTAAGGACATCACAAACATCCATGCCCGAGGCAGGATTCGAACCTGCGACCGTAGCGGTCTTGCGGTTCCAGACTGCAGCGCCTTTAACCGCACGGCCACTTCGGCCGGCTCAAAATCTTCGGCGTGGCCATATGAGCACAAGTGATGCCGTACGTTCTGGACGCCCTGCGGAGGTTACGACTCCAGAAATCATTGATAAAATCCATGATATTGACTTTATGAAAGTCAAACCACCTCAGAAGAGTAAAGAGAAGCTTGATAAACATTACGGTGAGTATGCACCTTCGATTAGAACAGTTTATAAGTGGTTTCAAAATCTTCGGCGTGGCCATATGGGCACAAGTGATGCCGTACGTTCTGGACGCCCTGTGGAGGTTACGATTCCAGAAATCATTGATAAAATCCATGATATGATGATAGATGACAGAATAGTTAAGGTGCGTGAGATTGCTAGTGCTGTGGGAATCTCGAATGAACGGGTACATAATATTTTGCATAAACATTTGGACATGATAAAGCTATCCGCAAGACGGGTTCCGCGATTGCTCACGGTTGACCAAAAACGGAATCGTGGGAAGTGTTGCAAGGATGGTTTGCAGCTGTTCAGGAAGAATCCGCAGGACTTTAAGCGTCGTTTCGTCACTGTGGATTGAACATGGATACATTACTATACTCCTGAGACCAAACAACAATCTAAACAATGGGTTACCAAGGGAGAATCTGCACCAAAAAAGGCGAAAACCATTTCTTCGGCTGGAAAGGTTATGGCGACTGTCTTTTGGGGTTCGTAAGGGATAATCCTCATCGACTATCTGGAAAAGGTTAAAACTATTACAGGTGCATATTAGTCATCGTTATTGGACCGTTTGAAAACCAAGCTGCAAGAAAAATGCTGGCGATTGGACCACAAAAAAATCCTTTTCCATTACGACAATGCACACACCTCAGCAGCTGTGGTCGCAACATTAATGGAAATAGAATTCCAGCTCGTTTCATATCCACCCCTATTCTCCAGACTTGGCTCCCTGGGACTACTATTTGTTCCCCAATTTGAAGAAATGGCTGACGGGACAAAGATTTTATTCAAACGAGGAGGTGATTGCAGCAACTAATAGCTGTTTATGCTTATCCATTACGGATATTTTAGAACCGTGACTGTATATTAATGTAAATAAATTATACACAACTGCAACCAGTCACTTTTTTCATTAATAATGCTTTATTACATTAACCGGTTTTCGAACCCTTTCAGGTTCATCTTCAGATGATTTCGGGAGAATCCGGGAAGTTACATCATTACTGGTAGTAGCATAATGCTGGGTGCTGGTTCTATGGCAGAAAGATGGGTCACACTTTAATGTATCGCCATGACTATAGATTATCTGTCGATATGGATGTGAATTTAGTTTTTACTTACTGCGACAGTATACTGTCGCTGTTACTGATGTAACTTCCCGGATTCTCCCGAAATCATCTGAAGATGAACCTGAAAGCGTTCGAAAACCGGTTAATGTAATAAAGCATTATTAATGAAAAAAGTGACTGGTTGCAGTTGTGTATAATTTATTTACATTAATAGCTGTTTTGCAGACTTGGATAATTCCTATTATTCGAAAGGGACCAAAAATTAGAACAGCGTTGGACGAAATGTATAAGTCTAAAAGGAGACTATGTCGAAAAATAAATAAGGTTTACCACAAACACCTAAGTAGTTTTTATTTTTGCACAGACTTTTCAAACGCCCCTCGTATTTACTAAAAACCAGACTTGGAACGAAAACATCCTTATTCACGGTAGATTAAGTATCATTTGTATTTGTAATATAAAGTTCTAATTACAGCACTCGATTACATAGTAATAGAGCTGCACCAAGCTTCAAGACTGTATTGTAAATAACAAAGCTTACAAGGAATCGTAAATAGGTAGTTTAAAGGTCATGTACTACTGTCGATTCCGTTCTAAAAATTCTTCCCGGCGAAGTGTAAATGCAATCGAGCTAAAACATTCTCAGTAACTGAAGCAAACTTAACTTTATTTATATAAAAATGAAGAAGAATCAAATTTCTAAACGACAGAGCTGAGACCCAGGACAAGAATCGGGATAAATTTAAGGAAAACGCGTAGAAAGGTGGTCCAACTAGATGCATCATTTACCATTTCCAAGCAAATATTTCTATTAATAACAATTTTATCAGAAGTCAACTAACAATTACTAAGATTCTTGCCAAATTCATACAAATAGTTAAGGTTTTTTAATTAATATCACAATGTATAAGGACATTTGCATTATACATAAAATTACAGATGGTACTCGAAGAACATGTCAACTATGCAGTACAATGGTGGCCCGATTGCAAACAATTTCTGGATTAAATAAACCTTTGGCGGCACCCTGTACACATGACTAGCATCACAACTGTGGGCTGAACCCACAGGGACGTGAAAATGAGTTCAACAAATGTTAAATAAAAGACCTTAAAGTGCATATATCTATACGGCAACAGTAAGCTCCAGGCCTTTTCCAACGCAATAAGTTGGTAGCCAAGGTCCATTAGCCACCTCACCACTAGGACGAACACAACCACGTTAAATTTTCCCTTTGCTAACAATACTAGGAAGCGTAAGGCACATGACGACACTTTGGTGTCATAAGACAATGTTATTCTGCTCCCACATAGACAAGATACGGCCACCCTGGCCAGACGCTACCCAAGTGTAAAAACCGAAGGAAACGATAATACTTCACCGATTAGCCACAAGGCCACTGCACATAAATCAAGTTAAGTACTTAAATAAACTAAAATGATAATGACAATCAAACCATTATTTTTTTAAAAAAATAAATCAAGAAACTCATTGCTCAGTTTGCCCAAAGGCTTTCAATAGACGCCGACAAGGATCTAACAATAACAGAAACATTGAGTAAATTATTTTCCCAAAATCACTAAAGCCATGTCCTAATCCGGCAACACCGCCCTTCCCCGTGCCACGATACCGAAAGAATAACAACAAATTAGTGAACTTGAGGCTGCAACAGGAGAGTCGCAGAAGCGCGCGTGACCAATCAACATCCAGGCCTCGTGCAATGACGGGAGAGCAGCCGAAGCAAAAGGAAAACACGTCCCTGACCAGGACCACCAGAACAGCAACGCGTCAACCAGTGCCGATACAAGGCTGTCAACATATACCAAACAACAAACATAAAATAAGTTTGATAGAAATTAACATACACAGCAACACTTAAACGCGCAATTAAAGATTGTGTTCAAGGAAACCAAGTATTGAAACTTCACTACAAGAGTGGCCTGTTCATAAACATTACAAGTTAACCTTCCTAGCAATAACAAGAATCAGTGTACAAAGCAATTTAAAAGAATAATAACATAATAATCAAACAAGATCAATGTTTACCTTTACTGGGGCCTCTTAGGGAGTAATAGACACTGTAATTTGGATACGCGCCAAATGGTAGATGGCCGGTTTCAATGTACACCTACAACCCGAAGGGCTCCTCAGCACGAAGCAAGAGAGTGTGCAAATACAAGCACGCACACAGACATGACTCACACATGCATACCTTTATGCTGAGCGCATCTGCATCTACATCTACAGCCATACTCCACAACCCACCTGACGGTGTGTGGCGGAGGGTACTTTGAGTACATCTTTTCTCCCTTCTATTTCAGTCAGTTATTGTTAGTGGAAAGAAAGGTTGTCGGTGTGCCTCTGCGTGGGCTCTAATCTCTCTGATTTTATCCTCATGATCTCTTCACGAGATATACGTAGGAGGGAGCAATATACTGCCTGACTCCTCGGTGAAGGTATGTTCTCGAAACTTCAACAAAAGTCCTTACCGAGGTACTGAGCGTCTCTCTTGCAGAGTCTTCCACTGGAGTTTATCATCTCCGTAACGCTTTCGTGATTACGAAATGATCCTGTAACGAAGCGCGCTGCTCTCCGTTGGATCTTCTCTATCTCTTCTATCAACCCAATCTGCTACGTTTCCCACACCGGTGAACAGTATTCAAGCAGTGGGAGAACAAGTGTACTGTAACCTACTTCCTTTGTTTTCGGACTGCATTTCCATAGGATTCTTCCAATGAATCTCAGACTGGCATCTGCTTTACCGACGATTAATTTTATATGGTCATTCCATTTGAAATCACTCCTAATGCCTACTCCCAGACAATTCACGGAATTAACTGCTTCCAGTTGCTGACCTGCGATATTGTAGCTATGTGATAAAGGCTCTTTCTTTCTATGTATTAGCAGCACATTACACTTGTCTACATCGAGATTCAATTGCCATTCTCTGTACCATGCGTCAATTCGCTGCAGATCCTCCTGCATTTCAGTACAATTTTCCATTGTTACAACCTCCCGATATACTACGGCATCATCCGCAAAAAGCCTCAGTGAACTTCCGATGTTATCCACAAGGTTATTTATGTATATTGTGAATAGCAACGGTCCTACGACACTCCCCTGCGGCACACCTGAAATCACTCTTACTTCGTAAGACTTCTGTCCATTGAGAATGACATGCTGTGTTCTGTTATCTAGGAACTCTTCAATCCAATCACACAATTGGTCTGATAGTCCATATTCTCTTACTTTGTTCATTAAACGACTGTGGGGAACTGTATCGAACGCCTTGCGGAAGTCAAGAAACACGGCATCTACGTGGGAACCCGTGTCTATGGCCCTCTGAGTCTCGTGGACGAATAGCGCGAGCTGGGTTTCACACGATCGTCTTTTTCGAAACCCATGTTGAATCCTACAGAGTAGATTTCTGATCTCCAGAAAAGTCATTATACTCGAACATAACAACTTGAGCTACAGGCCAAATCGAATAAGTCGCCCCAGAAAGGCCATAAGGTCTACAACAAACAGAAATTACAATCAGTAGTATCAAACACCCAAGGATAACAAACAACGATTTCAAGTGCCAGATTAACATTGCAAAATACAGCTTGGCGGTTACAGAAAACTTCAGACTGACAAACACACAACCGCAAAAGGGGTCACTGAAAGGCATAAAGGAGCCGGATTACTGTCCAGGTCACACCGAGGCAGAATTAACAGTGTTTAAGTACAGTACTTACCGAACAGTCTTCATTCATAATTTCAAACAACTGTCAAGGAAGCTAATAGCTCCAGGACTCCAGGTAGGCACCGGATAATACTGCACTCCTGTTCGTAGATGCTAACAAGTTGTTCAGTACATCTCGATGTATTTAGCACGACACACCTAATTGAGGCAGTTCCCAACCGGGTTGCAAGCGACAAGAGCTGCTCGTTGCCCTCTAAACTCGCAACAGCAACAGTCAACGCCGCCGAAAAAGGCGGGCCGCCATAGCCCAACGGTCAGCGGCTTCAACTCGCTGCTTCTCCAGGATGCCGAGTACTCAAGCACACCCCTCCAGCTCCGTGTCTCATACAGTATTCACTACCGCGCAGCAACCGAGGGAAGACATAACCAAGCAAGGATGATACGACGAGCGCCAGAATCGATGGAACGCGCGCAGAATTGGCGTCACCAGTAGGATCGCCCGCATGCCCTGACAGAAGCCGCCAGCTCAAGAGATGTTAATTAATGTGTGTCCCAGAAAGGGGCCATTTACATACCACTACTTCCGCCTAGGCCTGCAGCTCGTGGTCTTGCGGTAGCGTTCTCGCTTCCCGCGCACGGGGTCCCGGGTTCGATTCCCGGCGGGGTCAGGGATTTTTCCTGCCTCGAGATGGCTGGGTGTTGTTATGTCGTCTTCATCATCATCATTCATCCCCATTACGGTCGGAGGAAGGCAATGGCAAATCAACTCCGCTAGGACCTTGCCTAGTACAGCGGTGCGGGTGTACCGCATCGTCCCCTACGCTCCTCGGAGTATGGGACCTCATCGTCATCACCACTTCCGCCTAGGGTGGCTGATAGCAGACGTTCAGTTGGGCGGTCCGCTGTGCCCATACATAAGTACGGCGAGTGAGGCAGGTGGGAGGAAGAACTTCGCAAGTCCACATGCACACCCAATAAGTTTCCACGAGAAAGTCCAATACCTTGGTGTCTGGCTGGACCAGAAATTACTCTGGGGGGACCACAATAAACACATGACCAACAGAGCAAGCGCGACGCTCAAACATCTCTACCCTATGCGCAACAGGCGTCGCACACTGAACAGAAGGGTGTCGAGGTCCATATACACGGCACTTATTCGACCGCTGACGACGTACGCAGCCCCTGTCTGGGGATACATTGCGCCCACACGCCTGCGCCGTCTGCAGCTCATACAAAACAAAGTACTCAGAATCATAAGCAATGCTCCACGATACACACGCATCGCGGATCTTCACCGGGAATACCGACTTGAGATTCTCACCGAGGTAATCCACAAACTCACCACAAGACTATACAGGAACTCCAGACATTCGCAGAACCCGTTTATTCTGAATCTGCGGAACTACGACCACAACCATAGATGGAAACATAGCAGACCAAAAGACATATTTGCAAGGACATAACATCTATGGCCAAGTATACGCAAACACAACGGTGCAGGTGAGCCCCTGTTAATCAGCCACGTTTATTGGATATCTAGATGGAACACACTTGCCAAAAAACTGGCACCACGCAGGGAAGCCGTACCGTAAACTACATGCAGACATTGCCAACGCCTGCCACGATAATGATGCATGATGCCCACACTAACAAACCCAACCCTGCATGAACTATCACAGCTAGTAAGCCACTACAGCAGCGCGGTTCCGGACTGATGCGCCTAGAACCGCTCGGCCACAACGCCCGGCAATTAGAGCTGCTCATGTATGGTTGTGTACATCTTTGGGAGGATTTAACATCTCTGAACAGTCAAAGGGACACAATAACCACACTCAACGTCTATGTTCAGGAGTTCTGGAAACCGGGGTGATATAATACTTTTTTGATGCATGTATTTAGCGTGTCGTGGAACGTATATCGGAAAGACGTATTAGAGGCCACAGGAGGGGGAGTTTTCATTGCAGTTGACAAAAATGTCTTCACCATTGAGTCGTCAGGTCACGTACTACAGGTGTAGGTGAAACTAAGTTACTTGTTGAATGTTTTTACCGGCCACCCGCTTCCATTGTGGTAGTTACAGAGTCATTCAAAGAAAGCCTACGGTCAATAGCGCGTAAATACTCAGATCATGCAGAACTAGTTGGAGGCGACTTTAACATAGGGAGTATGAACTCTGATGTCTAGGGATTCATTACAAGGGGTACAGACAGACAGTCATACGAAACACTTTTGAACATGTTTTCTGAAAATTGTATTGAGCAGCTAGCTCAGCAGCCCACACGTAATAGAAATATAAACCTTATAGCTACAAATAGCCCTGACATTATCGACGGACGGCCGGAGTGGCCGAGCGGTTCTAGGCGCTACACTCTAGAACCGCGCGACCGCTACGGTCGCAGGTTCGAATCCTGCCTGGGGCATGGATGTGTGTGATGTCCTTAGGTTAGTTAGGTTTAAGTAGTTCTAAGTTCTAGGGGACTGATGATCTCAGAAGTTAAGTCCCATAGTGCTCAGAGCCATTTCGAAGATTATCGACAGTGTCAATGGAGATTAGCAATAATTATGTCATTATAGCAACTATGATTACGGAAGTTAATAAATCAATCAAGAATGCTAGGACAGTGTTTCTGCTAGATAGAGCAGATAAGCAGTTATTAACATCTTACTTAGACAGTGACAGTGAATTGGCATCACTTAGTACCAATAAGATGAGTGTAGAGAAATTATGGGCAAAGTTTAAGCAGATTGTAACTCATGGTCTGGACAGTTACGTGCCTAGTAAGTGGATAAACGATATAAAAGATCCACCATGTTTTAAGTAGAGGCCGTTGCACTCTAGGTTCAAAAGGGGACTCACAGACGACGACAAGCGAATGTTAGTAGAGATTTGTGTGTCTGTCAAAATATCTAGGCGTGGAGCATACAACTACCATCATACCTTAGCAAAAGATCTGGCGGAGAACTCGATAAAGTTCTGGTGGTATGTAAAATCGGCAATCAGTCCCTTGTTGACGAGTCTGGTGTGGTAGTTGAAGACAGCATGAAAGCCGAAGTTTTAAATTTCACGTTCAAGAAGTCGTGCACGTAGGAGGACCGTACAAATACATTGTAATTTGACCATTGGACAGACTCCCGTGTGGGTTTCATAGAAATAAGGATACCTGGCGTAGAGGAGCAATTTCAAGATATGGAAACAAATAAATCACCAGGTCCGGATGGAACACCAGTTCGATTTTACAAAGAATACTCTGCGGTATTGGCCGCTTACGTAGCTTGCATTTACCGTGGATCTCTCGCACAACAGAAAGTCCCAAGAGAAAGGAAAAAAGCGCAGGTGACTCCAGTATATGAAAATGGTAAAAGAACGGACCCGCAAAATTACAGACCAGTATCCCTTCTGTTTGCTGCAGAATCCTTGAATACATTCTCAGTTCGCATATAATAAACTTTCTTGAGACTGAGAAGCTTATGTCCACGAATCAGAATGGTCTTAGAAAGCATCGCTCGTGCAAAACTCAGCTTGTTCTTTTATCACATGATGTACTGAGAACTATGGATGAAGGGAAGCAGGCAGATTCCATATTTCTTCAGGAAATCATTTGACACGGTGCCCCATTGCAAGCTATTAACGAAGGCATGATCATATGGAATAAGTTCACAGGTATGTCAGTGGCTTGAAGACTTATTAAATAATAGAACCCAATACCTTGTCCTCGACGGCGAGTGTTCATCAGAGATAAGGGTATCGTCAGGAATGCCCCAGGGAAGTGTGATAGGACCACTGTTGTTCTCTATATACATAAATGATTTTGCGGACAGGGTGGGCAGAAGTCTGCGGTTGTACGCTGATGATGCCGTGGTGTACGGCGAGGTATCAAAGTTGAGTGACTGTAGGAAGATACGACTTGGACAAAATTTCCAGTTGGAGTGATGAATGGCAGCTAGGCATTTTATTGCAGGAAAATCTAAGTTAATCCGGATGAGTAGGAAAATCAAACCTGTATTATTCCGATACAGTGTTATTAGTGTCCTGCTTGACACAATCAAGTCGTTGAAATATCTGGGCGAGCGCTGCAAATCTATGTGAGGTGAAACGAGTATGTGAAAACTGTGGTAGGGAAGGCAAATGGTCGACTTGGGATTATTGGGAGAAACATGAAGACAGTAACTGTTCTCGAAAGAACAGATACTGTAGATGACCGTGCAGCTTTTCCCTGGAATAAATGACGACTAACTGAAACCCTCAGCTGCCGACAGATGTTGTTGATATACCTCGATGGGGACAGCTGAAAATGTGTGCCCCGACCGGGACTCCAACCCGGGATCTCCTGCTTACATGGCAGACGCTCTATCCATCTGAGCCACCGAGGACACAGATGAATAGCGCGACTGCAGGGACTTATCCCTTGCACGCTTCCCGTGAGACTCGCATTCACAACTGGGAGAAACTTAGGAAAGGGTGATTCGCCTGTCAGGTAGAAGGAATACATCGAAGCATTGCAGAGGCGGGCTGCTAAATTTGCTACCGGTAGGTTCGAACAAAACGTAAGTGTTACGGAAATGCTTTGGGAACTCAAATGGGAATCCCTGGAGGCAAGGCGACTTTCTTTTCGGAAAATACTCTTAAGAAAATTTAGAGAACCGGTATTTGAAGCTGACTGCGGAATGATTCTGCTCTCGCCAACATACATCTCGTTTAGGGACCACGAAAATAAGATCGAGAAATGAGGGCTCATACGAAGGTGTACTGACAGGCGTTTTTCCCTCGCTCTACTTGCTGCGAGTGGTACAGGAGGGGAAATGACAAGTACTGGTACAGGGTGCCCTCCGCCACACACCTTACGGTGGCTTGCGGAGTATGTATGTAGATGTAGGCTAAGAGGTTTCTACAATAAATTTCAGCTAGTCATACCAAATATATTGCTCGAAAATCACAAGAGTAGAAGGTATACGTGGAGAAAAAGTAGGAGATACGAGAATATTAACGCGGGATTATATGGAGATGAGACAAGAATTCCAAACACAGAAATTGGATTGTAAGGCGCATCCAAGAGCTCATGTACAAGATCGGATCAAAATAATAATAATAATGTAGAGTATATTGAAGACTCGATCGGAAGAAGTAATGGAAAGAAGCTGGATACTGAAGTACTAAGAAATGATGAGATGAGCTTGGTGGTCTCTAAGGACGTAAATATTGCCAAAATGAATACCTAAGCAGATAGTTCGAGGAATGGACACCCCTAAAAGGGAAAATCACAGAAGAATATACGTATAAAGAAAGTATCTTCGGTGAAACATTGAGTAACTTAAGAAATACTTTTATTGATCAACGAAAGAAGGAAATACAAAAATGTTCAGAAATACAGAAGGTCATTTAAGATTCAAATAAATAGAAGCTGCATAAAGGTCAAAGTGGAGAAATGGGAAAATTCGAAGAAAGTCTGTTTCAGCATAAAGGAAAGACAAAATAGCTTTCGGTGAAATTAAAAGCAAATGCGCCGAAGGAGGATCAGGAAGAATACGTACGAAAAAAATCAATATAGAGTTTAAATAGGATGTGACATAAAATGACGATCTGGAGAGCGATTGTGATGGACTTACTCTTCATTAAAATGTCTTTACGGCAAAGCTGTTTGTATAGAATTGTCGGTTTCGGCTATCCAGTAGCCATCTTTAGAATCTCTCATTCTGCTGCACTGCAACAAGTCATAACCAAATGAAAATAACACGACGCGTTGTTTATACATGATTATAACTTGTTGATGTGAAACAGAATGAGAGATTCTGAATGACGCCTATTCCATACCCGAAATCAACAACTGAATTCACAAAATTTTGCGGTCGAGACGAATGAAAAGAATATCAATCTTACTGTAACACACACAAACAATCTTCTCCGACGAAATTACTTTTGAATGTAATATCTCAAAACAAGGTTCTTCTTGAACTTTGAGAGAACGATACTAATATCTGAAGGCTAAAGAACTGAAAATGTCACAGAAAATTGGATGTTCTAAAATCCACAGTCCAGATGAAATACAGAGAGGAAAGGTGCACTTTGAATACATAATGGCAACAGTAAAGTGAAGTGGACAGCCAACTGCAATGGGGATGGCACTGATAGGAGTTGAGGTGGAGACATAAGCTTCGCCTCCATTGGAGTTCACACTTGCTATGGTGGGTCATCATGGTCTCAAGGTAGCGACAGTGTAGGTAGCAGAGGTGGTCAGTTGTACAACTGTGGTGCCAACAGAGGAAAGGCATGCTGACCGGGCCACCTGCGGTCCTTACAAAGTTGGGACGGACAGTGGAGGCTTCCTCTGATGACTGTGGCATCAGCTGGTCTCACTGGAGCCCTGGGCCACAACAAACAAAAAACGACTTCCCTCGTTGGTGAGCAATAATCATGCCCTGTCTCCATCCTGACCTAAATTGTTTTTTGATTAGAAGGAGTCCAGCCGAGGGAGCAGGAAGTCCAGCAGAGAGCGCTGGCAACGACTGTACAAAATATCGGTCGGGATGCGTACAATGATGGGATGGATCTGCAAGTGGCCAAGATGCTTCTCAAAACGTCGTAGTTTTTTATCTGCTTCTGCTCCGTCTGAGACTGAACGGACCATTCATACGTGAGACTGAACGGACCATTCATACGTAAAGGGAGATGAAAATCTAGTAGTGATGGGAGACTAGAATGCGGTTGTTGGGGAGGGAGTAGAAGACAGTGTTACGGGAGAGTATCAGCTTGGTAGTAGGAACGAGAGACGAGAAAGACTAACTGGATTCTGCAATAAATATCAGGTAGTAATAGCAAATACTCCGTTCAAGAATCACAAGAGGAGGAAGTATATATACTTGGTAAAAGCTGGGAGATACGGGAAGATTTCAGTGTTAGATTACGTCATGGTCAAGCAGAGATTTCGAAATTAGAAACTGGATTTTGAGGCTTACCCAGACAGTCTCCCCGACCGGTGCAAATCGTGGAGCTCCACCGAACCGCCTTCTGATGACTCTCCCCCGTGCCCAGTGACTAAGTGTACTTTTGTCGACAGCAGATGCTCCATAGACTTTGCACAAGCGTTTGTAAATATTACCCACAGTTTCTTTCTCGGCAGTGAGAAATTCGATGGCGGCACGTTGCTTGAAATGTACATCACCTATAGACGCCATTTTGAAAGTGTCCTGCAGCTACGCTATCTGTCGGAAGTGACGGAAACCTGGCGCGCTCACTCACGACACTTCAAATAATAGATACGTAACGTTTCGTATTCATAGCGTTGTTTTCGGCTGAGAAAAAAATGCGGTGCATTGTGTATTTAATTAGAATACTGTTTCACCCTTTCATTGTTTGTCATATTTCTTTTATACGAGTGGACGTGGTTGTCTAGTTAGGTTTTCTTGACGCATGGGACATAACATTTCGGAAATCATTAGGTATCTGTTTTCTGAGATCAGCGGTGTCAAGAGTGCGCCGAGAACATTAAATTTCAGGCATTACCTCTAGCCACGGACAACACAGTAGACGACGGCCTTCACTTAACGACACAGAGCAGTGGCGTTTACGTAGAGTTGTCAGTGCTGTCAGACAAGCAACACAGCTTGAAATAGCCGCAGAAATCAATGTGGGCCGTACGACGAATGTATCATTTAGGACAGTGCGGCGAAATTTGGCGTTACTGGGCTACGGCAGCAGATGACCGATGCGAATGTCTTTGCTAACAGCACGACGCCGCCTGCAGCGCCTGTCCTCTGTTCGTCGTCATGGGTTGGACCTCAGACGACTGAACAACCGCAGCCCGATTTCAGTTGGTAAAGGCTGACCGTAGGGTTAGACTGTGACATAGACCCCACCAAACCACTGACCCAATTTGTCAACAAGGCTCTGTGCAAGCTGCTACTGGCTTCATAATGTTGTGGAGTGTGCTAACGTGGATCATTCACTGGATATGATTATTTTCGGCTACTTGGAGACAAACTGCAGTCATTCATGTGCCCAAACAACGATAGAATTTTTAATGTATGACAATGAGCCATTTCACTGGGGTGCAGGTGTTAGCGATTGGTTCGAAGAACATTCTGGACAATTTGATGAATGATTTGGCCACCTAGATCGCTCGATATGAATACCATCTAACATTTATGACACATAGCCCAAAGGTCAAATCGTGCACAAAATCTTGCAAAGGCAAAATTTCCGCAGTTATGAAGGCAACATGTCTCAGTATATCTGCAAGGGACTTGAACGACTTATTGAGTCCATGTTGTAAGTAGGCTGTTTAGGTTTTTATATTGGTAACGTCACGTAGCGCTCTGTATGAAAATCACTGACTGTACTGTCTGCAGTCTGAGGCTGGTCGCCATTGTAGTGTTGGGCAGTTGGCTGTTAACAGCGCGTAGCGTTGCGCAGTTGAAGGTGAGCTGCCAGCAGTGGTGGATGTGGGAAAGTGAGATGGCGGATTTTTGAGAGCGGATGATCTGGACGTGTGTTCATCAGAAACAGTACATTTGTAAGAATGGATGTCATGAACTGCTATATATATATTATGACTTTTCAACACTATTAAGATAAATAAATTGTTTGTTCTCTATCAAAATCTTTCATTTGCTAACTATGCCTATCAGTAATTAGTGCCTTCAGTAGTTTGAATCTTTTATTTAGTTGGCAGTAGTGGCGCTCGCCGTATTGCAGTAGTTCGACTAACGAAGATTTTTGTGAGGTAAGTGATTTGTGAAAGGTATAGGTTAATATTAGTCAGGGCCATTCTTTTGTAGGGATTATTAAAAGTCAGATTGCGTTGCGCTAAAAAATATTGTGTGTCAGTTTAAGCACAGTCATGTATAATTTTTCTAAGGGGACGTTACAATGTTATGTAGAGCTGTTGTACTACGCCGGCAGGATCAGGAGCTCCGACACGATATTTGTGGGGGGGGGGGGGGGGGGGGGGAGGGGTATCCCATGACTTTTGTTACCTCAGTGAAAATGTGCGTTACAGGGTAGATAAGCCAATATTTAACGTCTTATTTTTCAGGAACCTCATTGTACATTATGGTCTGATTGGCTTCATTCAACAAATCATGAAATAAATCTGTGGAAAAAGTCTATTTTGGTAAGACAGTTGGTCAGCTGATAACAATACGTCCGCACTACTTGTCATTTGCTGTTTTCCGAAATATACGCCCGTGTAACAGTTATCTTACGGTTTGTTTATTTGCTATTTCGGCCTATCGTCTATTATTTGGTGGGTTGTTGCTGTTATTTGCTTTCCTGTAACTCCAGTAATTAAGCGTTTATTTTGCACTGTTGTTTGATATTTCTGTTGCATACGATTTAACGACGCTGACTTCTTCTAGGTTCCGCTTTAGTAATTCTAAGAGACGCCGTCTAGAGATGGCGTCTAATAATAAACTAACTTGAAGGCTTGGTCGGCCATTACGTCTTAAGGCGCTCTGTGTTTTTCCTTAAGACCTTTCAAAATCGCGTCAGTCCCGGCGCACCTTCGCCAACTGTAAATTTGTTGCATTGCTGTCGGCCGTTAATTCAGTTATCCTGCATCTTCGATAAATGATATTAAAGTTCCTTGCACTGAAACCCTGAATCCCGCTCACTTTATGTTGGTCAGAAGTGCCGTAAACAGGTCTTTACGACCGTGGCATCGTGTTCCTGGATGAAAATTGCGTGTAAAATTGTATTACGTGATATGACTTCTCTACGATAGATATTTCTCACTGGTCCTTACACCCTTTTTGCAGTTGGTATGTATAATTATTTGCTAGATCATTCGATGTTCTTGTCCTGTAGTTTTCTGTTAACAACTCTTAGTGCAACTGCCTAACACTTCAAATTATTTTGGCTCTGACTTGGAAGACGTTTATCATCAGGCCTCAAGCCATTTGTGTAGCTGCTAATTATAGTGGTATGGTTCACAGAGTTGTACGAATTCTCCTTTCAGTCTGCCTGCCCGTATCTTTGCCACAACACATTTAAGCATCCCAACCTGTCGCGACGGAGACGCAAGAGTACATACACTCTATGATCAAAAGTATCCGGACATCTGGTTAAAAATCATAAGTTCGTGACGCCCTCCATCGGTAATGCTGGAATTCAATACGGTGTTGGCCCTCCCTTACTTAGCCTTCATGACAGCTTCCACTCTCGCAGGCATACGTTCAACTAGGTGCTGGAAGATTTCTTGGGGAATGACAGCCCATTCTTCACGGAGTGCTGCACTGTGGAGAGGTATCGATGTCGGTCGGTGAGGCCTGGCACTAATCGGCGTTCCAAAACATCCCTAAGGTGTTCTATAGGATTCAGGTGAGGACTCTTTGCAGGCGAGTCCATTACAGGGATGTTATTGTCGTGTAACCCCTCCGCCACAGGCCGTGCGTTATGAACAGGTGCTCGATCGTGTTGAAAGATGCAATCACCATCCCCGAATCGCTCTTCAACAGTGGGAAGCAAAAAGGTGCTTAAAACATCAAGCCAGGCCTGTGCTGTGACAGTGACACGCGAAACAACAAGGGATGCAAGCCCTCTCCATGAAAAGCAAACCAGACCATAACACCACTGTCTCCGAATTTTAGTGTTGGCACTACACACACTAGCAGATTACGTTCACAGGGCATTCGCCATACCCACACCCTGCCATCGGATAGTCACATTGTGTAGCGTGATTCGTCACTCCACACAACGTTTTTCCACTGTTCACTCGTCCAGCGTTTACGCTCCTTACACCAAGCGAGGCGTCGTTTGGCATTCACCGGCGTTATGTGCGGCTTATGAGCAGCCGCTCGTCCATGAAATCCGAGTTTTCCCACCTCTCGCCCAACTGTCATAGTACTTGCAGTGGATCCTGATGTAGTTTGGAATTCCTGTGTGATGGTCTGGACAGGGTCTGCCTATTACACATTACGACCCTCTTCAACTGTCGGCGGTCTCTGTCAGTCAACAGACGAGGTTGGCCTGTACGCTTTTGTGCTTTACGTGTCCCTTCAAGTTTCCACTTCACTATCACATCGGAAACAGTGGACCTAGGGATGTTAGGAGTGTGAAAATCTCGCGTACAGACGTATGACCACGTTCGAAGTCCGTGAGTTCCGCGGAGTGGCATATTCCGCTCTCTCCCGATGTCT
The DNA here is from genome assembly GCF_021461385.2 of Schistocerca piceifrons. Lineage (NCBI taxonomy): Eukaryota > Metazoa > Arthropoda > Insecta > Orthoptera > Acrididae > Schistocerca > Schistocerca piceifrons. The sequence goes on from NC_060138.1 coordinate 1,245,725,858, forward strand.
AATGACTACTGAGGTCGCTGATATGGAGCACCTGACAGTAGGAGGCTGCACAATACACCAATTACGAAAAACGCATATTTTTGGGGGTGTCCGGATATTTTTGATCACAGAATTTAAGGAGATGGGATCTGGACAAACTGATTAAACCAGAGGTTGTACAGAGTTTCAGGGAGAGCATAAGGGAACAACTGTCACAAATGGGGGAAAGAAATACAGTAGAAGAAGAATGGGTAGCTCTGAGGGATGAAGTAGTGAAGGCAGCAGAGGATCAAGTAGATAAAAAGACGAGGGGTAGCAGAAATCCTTGGGCAACAGAAGAAATATTGAATTTAATTGATGAAAGGAGAAAATATAAAAATGCAGTAAATGAAGCCGGCAAAAAGGAATACAAACGTTTCAAAAATAAGATCGACAGGAAGTGCAAAATGGCTAAGCAGGGATGGCTAGAGGACAAATTTAAGGATGTAGAGGCTTATCTCACTAGGGGTAAGATAGATACTGCCTACAGGAAAATTAAAGAGACCTTTGGAGAAAAGAGAACCACTTGTATGAATATCAAGAGCTCAGATGGAAACCCAGCTCTAAGCAAAGAAGGGGAAGCAGAAAAGTGGAAGGAGTATATAGACGGTCTATACAAGGGCGACGTACTTGAGGACAATATTCTGGAAATGGAAGAGAATGTAGATGAAGACGAAATGGGAGATATGATTCTGCGTGAAGAGTTTGACAGAGCACTGAAGACCTGAGTCGAAACAAGGCCCCGGGAGTAGACAACATTCCATTAGAACTGCTGACGGCCTTGGGAGAGCCAGTCCTGACAAAACTCTACCATATGGTGAGCAAGATGTATGAGACAGGTGAAATACCCTCAGACTTCAAGAAGAATATAATAATTCCAAACGCAAAGAAAGCAGGTGTTGACAGATGTGAAAATTACCGAACTATCAGTTTAATTAGCCACAGTTGCAAAATACTAACGCGAATTCTTTACAGACGAATGGAAAAACTAGTAGAAGCCGAACTCGGGGAAGATCAGTTTGGATTCCGTAGAAATGTTGGAACATGTGAGGCAGTACTGACCTTACGACTTATCTTAGAAGAAAGATTAAGGAAAGGCAAACCTACGTTTCTAGCATTTCTAGACTTAGAGAAAGCTTTTGACAATGTTGACTGGAATACTCTAATTCTAAAGGTGGCAGGGGTAAAAAACAGGGAGCGAAAGGTTATTTACAATTTGTACAGAAACCAGATGGCAGTTATAAGAGTCGAGGGGCATGAAAGGGAAGCAGCGGTTGGGAAGGGAGTAAGACAGGGTTGTAGACTCTCCCCGATGTTATTCAATCTGTATATTGAGCAAGCAGTAAAGAAACAAAAGAAAAATTCGGAGTAGGTATTAAAATCCATGGAGAAGAAATAAAAACTTTGAGGTTCGCCGATGACATTGTAGTTCTGTCAGAGACAGCAAAGGACTTAGAAGAGCAGTTGAATGGAATGGACAGTGTCTTGAAAGGAGGATATAAGATGAACATCAACAAAAGCAAAACGATGATAATGGAATGTAGTCGAATTAAGTCGGGTGATGCTGAGGGAATTAGATTAGGAAATGAGAGACTTAAAGTAGTAAAGGAGTTTTGCTATTTGGGGAGCAAAATAACTGATGATGGTCGAAGTAGAGAGGATATCAAATGTAGACTGGCAATGGCAAGAAAAGCGTTTCTGAAGAAGAGAAATTTATTAACATCGAGCATAGATTTAAGTGTCAGGAAGTCGTTTCTGAAAGTGTTTGTATGGAGTGTAGCCACGTGTGTAAGTGAAACATGGACGATAGATAGTTTGGACAAGAAGAGAATAGAAGCTTTCGAAATGTGGTGCTACAGAAGAATGCTGAAGATTAGATGGGTAGATCACACAACTAATGAGGAGGTATTGAATAGAATTGGGGAGAAGAGGAGTTTTTGGCACAACTTGACAAGAAGGAGAGACAGCTTCGTAGGACATGTTGTGAGGCATCAAGGAATCACAAAGTTAGCATTGGAGGGCAGTGTGAAGGGTAAAAATCGTAGAGAGAGAGACCAAGAGATGAATGAATACACAAAGCAGATTCAGAAGGACGTAGGTTGCAGTAAGTACTGGGAGATGAAGAAGCTTGCACAGGATAGAGCAGCATGGAGAGCTGCATCAAACCAGTCTCAGGACTGAATACCACAGCAACTACAACAGTGTACGTAAGGAGCAGTCAAATGAAAACGAGACAGATGGAATACAGTGAGTCGCTATTTTTAACACATAGTGTATGCAGGTGAGCTTGGGTTTCCGCGAGCCTGGCAAACTTCAACGGATCCGTTGAGCCTGCGACACCTAACAAAAGGTTGCGCTATCAGTCCAACTTGACTAGCCAGGTGTATGTTTGCGTAAGCAGATTCACTGCAGGTCATTAATAATAACGGCGGGAGTAGCAAAGTGAACAAACCAAACTTAAAGAACACTGAAGAGAAAATAAGAGTTGTGGAATATATACCAGTCACGAAACAGAGACCAAGTACAGCAGGGGAAAGGTTTTCATGTACTTGAGGCAGCTTCGAAGAAAAAGTTAGGTCTCTCGCAGTGCAAATGGTGTAAAAATTACTAAACATTCATTCGGGAAACTCGCGTGTGTTAAGACATGTTTGTAAATTTGACCAGCAGTTTTCTCAGTCCATTAAGATTTTGAAAGTGGACAAATACTTAGTGACTGCCAATGTAGATATGTTTGCTAATGATTTGAGGCCATTTAGCAGTATATAAGCTTTCTAAATTTAGAGCAAACATTGAATGTACTAGGAAAAAAATATGACTCGATGAATTTAAAAAACCATTTTCTGGCGGTTTGCGACGTTGTGGGAAGAGAGCTTACTATGAAAAAAAGCGTCCTCTTTCAGATCCGTTGTTTTTAGGTCAACAGAAAATGAAAAACTAACCTCCTCTTTACTAAAATACATTTCAGGACTTTAGAATGAACTATATAGCAACGAACCCGCAAGACACATCCCGGAAAAGTAGCTAAAATTGGTGTAACTATGGTCACATTTGGCTGAAACAGGATAAGTTTACATGGACTAGACTTCCAAAACTTTATTTCATTTGGCGTTGCAATGAAATAGACATCTTCAGCTTCTTTTATGCACAGAATCACGAATTTCAGAGATAGTTCTGCTTACTACAGAGAGCATGTATTAAATGACCCGGTGTGATTTCGGGTGTCATAGGACCGTTGCTATTCACAATGTACATAAATGACCTTGTGGATGACATCGGAAGTTCACTGAGGCTTTTTGCGGATGATGCTGTGGTGTATCGAGAGGTTGTAACAGTGGAAAATTGTACTGAAATGCAGGAGGATCTGCAGCGAATTGACGCATGGTGCAGGGAATGGCAATTGAATCTCAATGTAGACAAGTGTAATGTGCTGCGAATACACAGAAAGATAGATCCCTTATCATTTAGCTACAAAATAGCAGGTCAGCAACTGGAAGCAGTTAATTCCATAAATTATCTGGGAGTACGCATTAGGAGTGATTTAAAATGGAATGATCATATATAGTTGATCGTCGGTAAAGCAGATGCCAGACCGAGATTCATTGAAAGAATCCTAAGGGAATACAATCCGAAAACAAAGGAAGTAGGTTACAGTACGCTTGTTCGCCCACTGCTTGAATACTGCTCAGCAGTGTGGGATCCGTACCGGATAGAGTTGATAGATGAGATAGAGAAGATCCAACGGAGAGCAGCGCGCTTCGTTACAGGATCATTTAGTAATCGCGAAAGCGTTACGGAGATGATAGATAAACTCCAGTGGAAGACTCTGCAGGAGAGACGCTCAGTAGCTCGGTACGGGCTTTTGTTAAAGTTTCGAGAACATACCTTCACCGAAGAGTCAAGTAGTATATTGCTCCCTTCTACGTATATCTCGCGAAGAGACCACGAGGATAAAATCAGAGAGATTAGAGCCCACACAGTAGCATACCGACAATCCTTCTTTCCACGAACAATACGAGACTGGAATAGAAGGGACAACCGATAGAGGTACTCAGGGTACCCTCCGCCACACACCGTCAGGTGGCTTGCGGAGTATGGATGTAGATGTAGATGATGGTTCGAATTGAGAATAGCCAGTAGTTGTCGAAAGAGGGTGAAGTTGCAGAGAAAAGCGATCATATCGAAAAAATTCAGAAATACACAGAAAACGAAAAAGAGGACAAACAAAATCCACAGTTGTCTGGTCTCCATTGACCCTAAATGAATACGTATTTCATTGAGCCTCATCACGTGATACTCAAAAAAAGACTTTTAACAACTTTCTAACCATTAAAATGAAAACGTACAGAATAAGAATAAACTGTTCTGTAGCGTAGCACAGCGGCAATACGGGCATGCAGACTTCCTTTAGCCTTTTTCGGTTGGGCTTAGCTTGCTATGGATGTAAGTAAAGCAGCATGCCTATTCAGCTGTTTAGGTCCGTCAGCTCACCCCTGAGTAATAGGCAAGCATGGGCAAGCTAAAAGCGGAATGTGTACACCTCTGATGTTTGATCTTATGATGTTTTTGAATTGTCTGTTAACGAGCAACGCAGTCGGCAAATTAATAATTTGCTTGCAACTCCTCAGTGTTTGAATTATTTTGATAACATAATATTGGCCCGCCAACGGAAGCGATGATCGTTGCTTGGAGTCCACGTACTGTATTTAATTGTACATTTACTGACCGTAAAGAGATAATTTCTTTGTAATAGTAAACTGCTGTGCAAGTATACTTTGTTTTGTGGTACCAGTACCTTTCCAGTCCCAAACAGCTCCCTAACGCTTCAGTTCGAAATTGTTTGGCGATCCGCTTATGAATTGATTCAAAGATCTTCGTCGTTCAACGGAATGAGCTATTTGAGACTCGGAAGAAAAGAAGCAGTAGCTCGTCAGACCTGAAATGTATCCTTCGGGGCTAGAGAACCTAGGGCCTGCTGCTGCAACTATGCTGCGCTTAACATTCTGAAGGAAACGTTTCAAAAGGTACTCCAAAACTGTCTATAAATCACGGGAATATTTTTACTTACATACCTTGCTGTTGTGTGCAACTTTTCGCAGTCATGAAAAGAATAGAAAGCAAGGAAAGAGCAGTTCCTGAGAACTCAACACTAACGCAGACAAAACCCTTCCAAGATATACAGGAGTATTTACATCTACATCTACATCTACACTGACACTCCGCAAGCTACCGTATGGTGCGTGGCGGAGGGTACCGTGTACCAATACTGGTCATTTCCTTTCCTGTTACACTCGCAAATAGAGCGAGGGAAAAACGACTATCTATACGCCTCCGCAATAATCTTAATTACTCGTATGTTATCTTCGTGGTCCTTACGCGCAGTGTATGTTGGCAGCAGTAGAATCGTTCGGCAGTCAGCTACAAATGCCGATTCTCTAAATTTTATTAATAGTAGTTCTCGAAAACAAAGTCGGCTTGCCTCCAGGGATTCCCATTTGAGTTCCCGAAGCATCTACGTAACACGTGTTGTTCGAACCTACCGGTAACAAATCTAACAAACCTCCTCTGAGCAGAATGAGATTTTCACTCTGCAGCGGAGTGTGCGCTGATATGAAACTTCCTGGCAGCTTAAAACTGTGTGCCGGACCGAGACTCGAGCTCGGGACCTTTGCTTTTCGCGGGCAAGTGCTCTACCAACTGAGCTACCCAAGCACGACTCACGACCCCTCCTCACAGCTTTACTTCCGCCAGTACCTCGTCTCCTACCTTCCAAACTTTACAGAAGCTCTCCTAAGAACCTTGCAGAACTAGCACTCCTGAAAGAAGTAGAGCTGTGAGGACGGGGCGTGAGTCGTGCTTGGGTAGCTCAGTTGGTGGAGCACTTGCCCGCGAAAGGCAAAGGTGCCGAGTTGGTCCGATACACAGTTTTAATCTGTCAGGAAGTTTCATATCTTCGCTTGTTGTGTTTGCGAAATTACCGCAAAACTACAAACATGCAGAAACAGACACTTGTCAGCGAACAAAGCACCTCTCCGAGTGTTTACCTAAAGTTACATGTGCTCCGTTTGAGCTACATAGGTGACACAGCAAATGTCGATACCGGTGGAAGAACACGTGTGAGCAGTTCTTTGCTGTCAGGGAAGGTGCAGCGACAGCAATCCGTTGAGGAAATGCGTTCGATGGATTGGCTATTTGCTGGCGGAAGTAATCCGAAGCGTTAAAACGGAGCGGCTGATTTCTCTACGTGTACAAACACGTCTGCCCCCTAGTAGTGCACTGTGCAACTACGCCACAGCGCGTACAACGAGTCGAAACATACAGAGATACTCTCTCTATCCATTGATATGTATCACCTTTCTTTATGTAGCTCTCACGCAGTTGTCTTCGAAGCACTGAGGGTGCTTGTCGCTAACCATGTATTTCCGCACTTCGTAAGAAAAGAAACCTAGACCGAGTTATTGAATACAAAATTTCCTTCTTGTCTTTTGACATACAATCATACATGAAATGTGTTCGCTATCATGTGAGTCGTACCACTCGCCACCCTTCCCTTCTTTGTATTCCATTGGAAGGTACCACTGAAAGTCGCTTTTCATGTAAATTATCGTTTGTAATTCCTAGTTTAACTTCAATTAGCCTAGCTGATTACCTTCTGCTATTTGTTTTATTGTATATTTCATAGCTGGGAGAAGTATTCCGTAGGGAATCATCACATTACTGAATTATATTTTCGTTCTTCATGTCAGCAATTTGTCTTATGCCTTTTCCATAAGCCCTGTAATGAGTGAGCTGTGCAATGTGTGGACGTGTCTGTGATTGGATGAACGCTGAGTCAGTAGTAATCAGGACAGTTTTTCTTACTTCTTTTTGTAGTGTCCTGCGAAATTTTCGTTAAATTTTGTTCAAACGTGAGTTATGGCCTGATGTAACAGAGGGCAACAGAGGTCACGTTCTTTTTGAAAGGAGCCATCCGTATGGTAAAGAAAACTGACGCACGGTATCTTGGAAATTTACATCAATCTCTATTGAAAAATTTGTCCAGTATACTGGTCCGAATGGAGATCAACGGTTTTCTGTCTTCGTGTTAGCATCCTCCCGATGTGGTTAAGCTCCTGGCCTCTCCTGAGCAATCTGAGGATTGGCCGGTCACTTCTGAACGACGTTTAACGAGGTTCGTAAAATTTCTTAGCTAGGCTCTTTTCCTGGCTTCGGCAAGGTGAGTGGATCGTGCTCTTAGGAGCGCACGTAGTAAGTTCAGTTTTGGTTGGAATCCGCCACGTTTTTCGCTTTTCGCTCTAGGTGATCAACATGTTTACTAAATTTAGCAACCAAGAGAATTAGTGCTCTTCGGTAGCGTGTAAAGTGATTAATTACTTAGTTACATTACTCGCTTGTGTGATTATGCCCTCAGGATCAAATCGCCATCCTAACAATCAATAAATGCATCTCTCATTGGGTAGAACGAATACTTGGATCAATATCCAGTTGTGCGCGTGTCGAATTTTGTTAGTTTTACTGTATCGTTAGCGGGTTGATTTTGATGTTAGTGTCTACTCACAATAGGACCATACTTATGCATCCTGATGAGTCTTCTCATCAGAATGAATACCTGAGAAACAGAGATGGTGTTGATGGGTTTGAATTCATCGGAATTACTACAACTTTAGTCGATATGGTCAGCTTAGCTACTTGTTTCCTTTACCTCCATCTGTAATAATAGTACATACTTATACTCGAATCGTGTGTACCCTCTTCCCGTATCGTATTAGCTGTTAGTACCGTTGGGTGTTTGCAAGTTTGAGTTTATTCCATTCCCAAAAGCTTTCATATCTTGATTTCTTGTATCAAGAACCCTTGATGACATAAAAATATTAAGAGTATGCATTATAAATCCATCCTCCTCCCCACCCTTAAGGAAGCATATCAATAAATTCGACTTCTTTTAATATGAGATGAATGGATTGCGAAAGGAAATCTTGCGAGTTAATAAATACGGAATGTAAAACACTTTTCGCCTTCCCTCCATGTGCTGCCTGCCATTTTCCCACTTCTTTCATGAAATTACTGCTAGAAAGAGTCCTGCTTGAAAAATGTGTAATAATGTTTGGTGCAACCCATTGCCTGAATCTTTATTACCAGTTCTGTGTCATTCACCAGCTATGGCTGGGCAGCCGGCGTCTTGCTGAAGTCTCAACATCGGTTTTCCTTCCGTTTTTCAAATAATTTATTGGGCCAAATATAAGGAAATTGAAACTTCCGGGCAGATTAAAAATGTGAGCCGGACCGCGTCACGAACTCGGGACCACTGCCGTTCGCGTGCAAGTGCTCTCCCGACTGTTACCCACGACACAACATAGCTCTGAGCACCGCTCGTGAGTCGTGCTTGGCTAGCTCAGTCGGTAGAAAACTTGCCCGCGAAAGGCAATGGTTCCGAGCTCGAGTCTCGCTGCGTCACACAGTTTAAATTTGCCGGGAATTTTCGTATTAGCGCACAGAGTGAAAATTACATTCTATAAGTAAATTTTCACATAGACTTCAGATGACATTTCACACGGTGGAACAGGGATACAGAAAGGCTTTGTCTACTGATAACTAGGATCATTAATACCGTAGGATCAGCAGGGTTTAAATACAAAAAAGAAGAGACTTCTGCCATGATAGGTGGTCTCAAATGCAATAAGATACCCCTTTTACCATCTGAGCCCTTTATACTTACACAGAAGTTTTTCCTTGCTCCAAAGGTTTCTTTAATTTTCCCATGGTCGTAAATGCTTCTTAGACCTACATTAGCAATCTAGCCCTTCCTACTTTCCCGTTTTGCATTTTCTGTCAATTTCATTTTTTAGAAGTTTGTATGTTATTTATTATATTTTTATATTTTCTCCTTTTGATAGCTACATTCAGTATATATGACTATATATTAGCTATTGCACTTTTGTTATTTCTTCTTTCGTCGCTAAAATTCAACATATTTTCTTATCCAAGTGTTTCTACTGTTACTTCGTCTTCTTCCTTATTTGAATCTCTTTTCAGCTCGCTATTTCATCTTTCAAAGCTATCCATTCGTCTTCTATTGTATTGTTTTCATCTGTTTCAGTCAATATTCTCCAATAATTCCTTTAAAACTCTCAACAAACTCTGATTCGTGCAATTTATTCAAGCCCCATCTCCTTAACTTCCTATATATCTCCATTTTCCTCAGTTTTGATCTGCAGTTCATAACCAATAAGTTATATGTAGAGTCAACATCTGCACCTGTTTTGTTCTGCAGGTTTATAAATCTGTTTTACCACTCTGTAATTTATCAGAGAACTTCCTGCGTCTGCAAGTCTCTTCTACGTATATTGCCTTCTTTCATGATTTTCTAATCAAGTGTTAGCAATGACTAGATTATGCTCTTTGTAAATTTATACCACACGACTTCCCTTTTCATTCTATTTTCGTATTTTGTGTTTTTCTACTACTTATCTCCCTGTTCGTTTTACTGCTATCGAAAGTCAATCCCCTATAACAATTTGATGTTCGTCACCCTTAATTACCTGAATATTTTTTACCTCATTACACATTATTTCAACCTCCTCATCATCTGCAAGCTAGTTGTCATATAAATTGTACTAATTTAGTAAATGTTGGCTTTGTCTCTATCTTGGTTATTATAATACTGTTCATTCCGGTTTTCTCATGTTTGATTTTGTGTGGATAGCCCGTTACTCACCTACGAGAAGTCATGTCAGATTTTATGTTGATAATCCTGCAATGACCTGACGATAAGTCCATTCTTCCTACCATCACACTCCAGTGATTCCCACTATATCTATCTTCAACATATGTGTTTCTCTTTTCAAATTCTCTAACCTACTTCCACGGCTAAAGAATGTAACATTTCACGCTTCCGGCCATCCTGATTTAGGTTTTCCATGATTTCCCTAAATCGCTTTAGGCAGGTGCCGGGATGGTTTCTTTGAAAGGGCACGGCCGACTTCCTTCCCCATCCTTTCCTATTCCGATGTGACCAATGACCTCGCTGGTTGGTCCCCTTCTCGAAATCAACCAACCAACCAAACAATCCACCCTCCAACCCACAGAACGCCTGTGTCGTCTCTCCTCATTACAACATCGTCCTGAGTAGGCTGTCCAGAGACCAGAATGGGATAATATTTTACCTCTGGAATATTTATTCCACGAGGTTGCCATCATAATTAAACCACATAGTAGAGCTGCATGGAGAAATCGATACACGCATCTCTCACGTATGAACGAATGATAACAAACTACGAGGGTTGTTCGGAAAGTAAGGAACGATCGGTCGCGAAATGGAAACCACAGTGAAAATCAAAACTGTTGCCTTTTCACATTTAGCTACACCTGACGGGTATTTCTCAACATAGTCGCCGGTGCGACTTAGACATCTGTCGGAGCGTTATACCAAATTCCCAACACCATCGTCATAGAAGGCAGCCGCCTGTGCTTTCCGATAATTCTCTACGCTGGTCTATAGCGCATAGCCTGCGCCCAAGTGTTGTCTTCGTATCCAGCGTTTCATGTGAACAGAGATGATACTCAGAACGAGTGAATGAGGGCTGTGTTGTGGGTAATCGTACACTTCCCATCGGAAAGGCTGCAGGAGAGTCTTCACTGCCCCTGCAGAATGCGGTTGAGAATTGTTATGAAGAAGGAAGTACGTGGCAGTAATGTTGTGTGGGCTGCATTCATTAAGGCAAATCCTCTCGGTGGGCCGTCCTACTTGGCGGGGAACATTGCTGTTCTAGGCACTTTTACTCGCTCATAATGCGCTCACAACTGAAAAGAGGGTCTTGATGTGATCGATGGGCATACTAGAGACACTGCCTAAAACGTCTGTGAAAAGCCTCGTCGGCTTTTCACAGTCGTTTCCATTTCGCGACCGATCGTTCCTCACTTTCCAAATAGCCCTCGTATCCCCGCCAATGCACTGTCGTTTTGTACCTTGTTGCGCGATACTACCTCCTGCTGTCTATCTGCATACCGCTAAGCAATGCCTTTTGTCACTTCAGTGTGTTTTTATGTACCATTTATCATATTAGAAGTACATGTTATTCGCATTGACTACTGCTATCTTCTTCGCCACCTAGACTCCAAATGAGGCTGATTACCTGTCCAGTAAACTGTGCATATTTTACGAGTGTCAATGCTGATGTAAATCCACATACTTAGCACAATATTTGGTGATTGTTTAAGAGCTACCAAAGTGGGAATTCGATGCATATCTGCTACTGCTACAAGATTTCATATAATGTCACGACACTCATATTAGAAATGTCTCTTCAAATAAAGCTACCGTTGAAGTTTCCATTGGTGTCACTCAGCATTGATCTACTGGTCTCCTTTAAATGTTGTGAGTTCTAGTAAATGTTTCGCTGGCCCAGAAAGCATAATAAGGAAACGAGTATACTTTTACCGAAATCTGTTTACTCTGTAATGTTTTTTATATACGGGAATATTAACTTCACGTGTGTCACGTTTTCTCGAACTGCTTACAGGACTTCGGATACACGTTGGCCTTACATCAACTATAATACACATGTACGTTTAGAGTGTTTCGAGGTGTATGCTTTTGTGTGTGTGTTTACAGTTGTAGGTCTTCATTTCAGAATTGGAGTTTTCATAAAGCATCTACATTTGTTTTGAACTTGCAGAACTTCAGTGTCCGTCATTAGCTTGGCACTGAAAGGGCAAAGGACAGCATTGTTCCTCATTGTTCAAACGTTCAGAGACAACGGAATATACAAATTTGGCAGTTCATACATGACAGCAGTGTGAGTCACTCTTCACGGGTCGGTGGGTAAATTTGCACCACTTTTCAATCAAGTAACACTTTTAATTATATATCGTTACATTTAGCAATTGAAGTTATCAGCGTAATCTAACACTTGCGTAACTAAAACAATTTCACAGAGGGCAAAGATTGTTTATCGAGGGAGCATTCGAGAGGACGATGGTTCAAACTCACGCCTGGCCATCCAGATGTAGAGTCTCCCAGATTCCCCGAAGTCGCTCCAGGCAAGTGCTGGGATGGTTCCTTTGAAAGGGCACGTCCGACTTCCATCCCCGTCCTTCCCTAATCCGATGAGACTGATAACCTCGCAGTTTGCGCAGTTTGGCCTCTTCCGCCAAACAACCCAACCCCCCCACCGCTCGGATGGTTCCTTTGAAAGGGCTCAGCTGATATACCGCCCCAACCTTGAAACAATCTGAACTTATGCTCCACTCCTAATGACCTCGGTGTCAACGGACGTTAAATCCAATCTTCCTTCCTTCCTTCGTTCTTCCAAATGACTTCATATTCACAGAGCACTTAAAGCACCCCAACCATCATCCCACGAAAATAGGACAAGGTTATCCCAACATAGGTAAACCACCACATTCAGAAAGCTATTGCTGTCGCTGAATCTGAGAAAAGAAATGAAGCAATAAGAAAAGATCAGTGATACCACAAAAACGCACAACCAGTAGTTGGCAATGATATCCAATAGTTGACCATAACATTGAATAGTTGGCAAAAACATTCAAGCAATACGTGAAGGAAACTTGTCTTCGCATTCTCACTGATATGTGAGTGGTAATTCGAAAGGCTGGAAGTAGAATACCAACCTTAGAACTAGCAATGTGAGCACTCATGTAGTCACCAGCTGCAAATCTTGTAAGTAAAAATTTGGACTATTATAATTCAGCCAAGTGCCAGAACTACTTCTAATCTGAAAGTACAGTGCCTCTATGTCAAACAGAATGATGTATACATAAATTATGTTTCTGGACGCTGATGATGCTTCCTAAAAGATAAAGTCTCAATAATTCTGGCATGATACAATTCGGTTTTATGCAGTTGCATATAGGCGGACCTAACGTGACAATTATGAACATAATAATTATGAATGAAAGACACAACACTGGTGTAATATTCTACAATATCTATTATTAGTTACATGAACCAGTTTTCAGCTGCTACGCATTCATCGGATAAGTATGCGGTGCAATGAAATTTGGTTGGATCAAAGATTTTAAGATAGTGCATGTACAGAGTATCTCCATTTCCAGAAATGTAAAACGTTAGTATTAGGGACTATCTCAGTGTAAATGCGATGGCATTATTTCAGCAAGATAGAGTATATAACACTTTAACTAATGACTATAGACAAATTACCACTGTTACACACAGAAGAAAATAACTGAACCATAAACTTTGGTGACATATAAATATTATAGAGAGATGTAGACGTAGATACACTATAGATAGTAATTTACTATCTGTAACTTAGGACCTGTTAAAGACAAGATTATTTTGTTCAACCACATACTAAATTAAAGATAGTTAAATACTATCTATAGTAAATACTATCTACAGTAATACACTATCTGTAATTTAGGACCTGTTAAAGACAAGATTATTTTGTTCAACGACATACTAAAATACAGATAGTAAATTACTATCTATAGTAATTACTATCTACCGTAATATACTATTTGTAATTTAGGACCTATTAAAAACAAAATTATTTTGTTCGACCATATACTAAAATACAGATAGTAAATTACTATCTATAGTAATTACTATCTACAATAATATACTATCTGTAATTTAGGACCTATTAAAGACAAGATTATTTTGTTCAACCAAATCTTCATTCTTCAGTTATTTTCTTCTGTGTGTAACAGTTGTAATTTACCTATAGTCGTTAGTTAATGTGTCCTACATTTTATCTTATTTAAATAATGTCATCGCATTTACATTGAAATAGTCCCTAACACTAACATTAACATTTTGCATTTCTGGAAATGGAGATAGTCTGTACATGCACTAGGTTAAAATTTTGATCCAACGAAATTTCACTGCACCACATACTTACCTTTGTACCTGACGACGGCGTAACATACAAAAACCGGATCGTATAACAAGGAGTAAATATTGTGGAATATTACACCAGAGTTGCTTGTTTCATTCGTAATGTATAAAATATTCTACAAAGAACAGACGGTACAGTCAATCAAAGCAACATAATAATTACTCGAAAATGAGGACGACAGAACAAAAGATATAGATCTAACGATAACAGTTAGATACAGGGAGGATTGATTTCATTATAGAACGCATGTTGCCGTCAGTACGAACAGAGCGTTTCTGCTGCCTGTGGAGGAGTACATACGACAGCCGCGAGAGCCGCAGTTGCCACAAAGGCACAGTGTTTAGAGGGAGCGCGCAGTGGTTTCTGCGGCGTTCGAGAGTCGATGGCGCAGGCCCACCATCAGCGACGCCATCAATTTGCATTCGGTATTAAAAGCTCCAGCCGTGCGCCGTCGGCCCCTTAATGAGAGCAGTACGTCATCCGTGGGGGACTCAGCACTTTGTATGCACTCAGCTCCCTGCCTTTGTGTTGGCTCGCACTCCTCTAAGAGTCTGTGTCTGCATCGCGCACCATTCCTTCAAGAATGCCAGTCTGGTAGCCATGTTCAAGTCTCCAGAGTTCTTTCAAACGTCCTTAAAAGATTTGTCCCGAGTCTTGAGACGTATCAGCAGTCGTCATCCTGATATCGTTCATTACTTCTTGCTCAGTTAGCAGTCTTTTGTGAAATTTCCAATTAAAACCTACAAATTGAGGTTATATTACTTTCGATAACAAAACTGTTTTGTAAATAGTTTAAGAACACATCCAGTACTTCATTTCTATGTAATTTTCTCAGGAATGGAGTAACCAATTAATATGCTGCATAAACAAGGATTTATTCAGTGTTATATATCAACATGTTACTCATGGCAGCACAACAACAGTATCATCTCATCTAAGGACTTGCACAGCAACATCGATATCATTATATACGTATCAAAATGTGAATTTACGCATTCCTTTACACTCTCCTGCAGTGTTCATATTTTATTACTGACTCAAAGATTTAACTCAGGAATTCCAATCATCCATTTTCACAGGTAGACCCTTAGTAAAAATGTTTGCTGCTTTATCTTTCGGTAGTTGATTTTCTTCTCACTAACTACCGAACATACTGACGACATGTTTCAACATGTTTAAAGCGTTCGTAGAATCATGTAACTTTTATGTAGCCTATTTAATTGTACTTTGATTATGAATATGTAATATAGGAACTGAATTTTCTTCTAAATTTTTTTTCTTTCAGTAAATGATTCAGTCACGCAAATAATGAAAAGCATAATTGCTACTCGCCATATAGCGGAGATGCTGAGTCGCAGATAGGCACAACAAAAAGACTATCGCCGGCCGGTGTGGTCCAGCGGTTCTAAGCGCTTCTGTCTGGAACTGCGCGACCGCTACGGTCGCAGGTTCGAATCCTGCCTCGGTCATGGATGTGTGTGATGTCCTTAGGTTAGTTAGGATTAAGTAGTTCTAACTTCTAGGGCAGTGATGACCTCAGATATTAAGTCCCATAGTGCTCAGAGCATTTGAACCATTTGAAAAAGACTACCACACTATTAGATTTCGGCCAACAAGGCCTTTATCAAAATTAGACAACATACACACGCGCGAAAACTCACGTAAACGCAACTCACACACACACATGACCACACCGTCTGGCAGCTTCTTTGTTTCCTTGGCGGACAGAGTGCCGTTTGTTTACGCTTGACTTCACTTGCTTCGTAGTTGTATCTGCGAAATAAAGAGTTACATCAAACCGAAGTTTTATCTGTATTTAAGTGGTGACCCTGCAAATCAATGATAACGAGAAGTAGTATGCACAGGCGATCGAGATTACACACTCCAGGGCTTTACAGAAGGAGATGCAATTGGTAAGCCTCCAGGACGAGGTACAGAAGAAACTTGACGAATTAAATTGATATTAGAGTTGCAGACTACTCCAACGACAAGCACACGCGAGCCAGTAGACAATACCTACACAATGAAAAGCGAGCAACAGGTGAATGTACGGATACCACAGTTCATACCAGAAAAACCAGAAATCTGGTTCGCGATGATCGACGAGCACACGAAGTTCTCAATGACAGTGAATGTGCTTGATGCTAGAGCGACAGCCACGGGAGACGAGATGATATGCTGTGTGACGGTACGTCACATAAATATTGACCTTTTTATCGGTTGTAAACCGTAGTTAACGTATTTTATGAATATAATTAGTATAAAATATTTTGTATTGTACTAAAATAAACTTGTTATCACAAAATGAACTTCCTTGTAATAGTTGTCACCTCAAATGCTCGCAGGGCCTAGTTATTTTTAATAAGCATTTTTTCAGTAAGTTTCGCTGCGAGAAGCTCATCTTCCGATGCAGCCTCTGGTCGGCCATTACGCGCCGAAGTGTTAATTTATTTTTCAAAGCGTTAACAGTAACTGTAAATGCGAGCGATTTCGTTGTAAGAACCTTTGTAAATTGCAACAGATAATTAATTTACGTTAAAGTTCATTTTTTAAATTATACAGATTCCATGAGTTCAGTAAGTTTTATCTTGGCCGCTCCACGGCAACGATCGAAATTATCTCGAGCCTTGCTTTGCAATCAATAAATTGAAATTAACAAAATTACATTCAATTCAGTTAACGGCAACTATATTTTAGTCATCACGTTCAAAATCTAAAGTTGATACATGAATAACAGCGGCCCTTCAAGAACCCGTTTTATATTTACTTATGCACGTAAGCAAAAGTGATAAGAAAAAAAATAACCCTGAGAGAAAGAATCATGCTCTAACAAAAGAAAAATTCATGCTGATATATTAAAAATTATATATATATATATATATATATATATATATATATATATATATATATATATATATATACACTCCTGGAAATGGAAAAAAGAACACATTGACACCGGTGTGTCAGACCCACCATACTTGCTCCGGACACTGCGAGAGGGCTCTACAAGCAATGATCACACGCACGGCACAGCGGACACACCAGGAACCGCGGTGTTGGCCGTCGAATGGCGCTAGCTGCGCAGCATTTGTGCACCGCCGCCGTCAGTGTCAGCCAGTTTGCCGTGGCATACGGAGCTCCATCGCAGTCTTTAACACTGGTAGCATGCCGCGACAGCGTGGACGTGAACCGTATGTGCAGTTGACGGACTTTGAGCGAGGGCGTATAGTGGGCATGCGGGAGGCTGGGTGGACGTACCGCCGAATTGCTCAACACGTGGGGCGTGAGGTCTCCACAGTACATCGATGTTGTCGCCAGTGGTCGGCGGAAGGTGCACGTGCCCGTCGACCTGGGACCGGACCGCAGCGACGCACGGATGCACGCCAAGACCGTAGGATCCTACGCAGTGCCGTAGGGGACCGCACCGCCACTTCCCAGCAAATTAGGGACACTGTTGCTCCTGGGGTATCGGCGAGGACCATTCGCAACCGTCTCCATGAAGCTGGGCAACGGTCCCGCACACCGTTAGGCCGTCATCCGCTCACGCCCCAACATCGTGCAGCCCGCCTCCAGTGGTGTCGCGACAGGCGTGAATGGAGGGACGAATGGAGACGTGTCGTCTTCAGCGATGAGAGTCGCTTCTGCCTTGGTGCCAATGATGGTCGTATGCGTGTTTGGCGCCGTGCAGATGAGCGCCACAATCAGGACTGCATACGACCGAGGCACACAGGGCCAACACCCGGCATCATGGTGTGGGGAGCGATCTCCTACACTGGCCGTACACCACTGGTGATCGTCGAGGGGACACTGAATAGTGCACGGTACATCCAAACCGTCATCGAACCCATCGTTCTACCATTCCTAGACCGGCAAGGGAACTTGCTGTTCCAACAGGACAATGCACGTCCGCATGTATCCCGTGCCACCCAACGTGCTCTAGAAGGTGTAAGTCAACTACCCTGGCCAGCAAGATCTCCGGATCTGTCCCCCATTGAGCATGTTTGGGACTGGATGAAGCGTCGTCTCACGCGGTCTGCACGTCCAGCACGAACACTGGTCCAACTGAGGCGCCAGGTGCAAATGGCATGGCAAGCCGTTACACAGGACTACATCCAGCATCTCTACGATCGTCTCCATGGGAGAATAGCAGCCTGCATTGCTGCGAAAGGTGGATATACACTGTACTAGTGCCGACATTGTGCATGCTCTGTTGCCTGTGTCTATGTGCCTGTGGTTCTGTCAGTGTGATCATGTGATGTATCTGACCCCAGGAATGTGTCAATAAAGTTTCCCCTTCCTGGGACAATGAATTCACGGTGTTCTTATTTCAATTTCCAGGAGTGTATGTGTGTGTGTGTGTGTGTGTGTGTGTGTAATTTTTTTGTATATAACGTAACAAATGGCACCGACGTCACAGCTGACTTATAGCAGAACAACCACATCTCTAAACTCTAAACTCCGTCCGAACAGACCTTGGAAGGCCCAACGGTACCGACCGGCCGCCGTGTCGACCTCAGCCCACAGGTGTCACCGGATTCGGATATGGAGGGGCATGTGGTCCGCACACCGCTCTCCCGGTCGTATGTCAGTTTACGAGACCAGAGCCGCTGCTTCTCAATCAAGTAGCTCCTCGGTTTGCCTCACAAGGGTTGAGTGCACCTCGCTTGCCAACAGCGCTCGGCAGACCGGATGGTCACCTATCCAGCCCGACAGCGCTTAACTTCGATGATTTGATTCGAACCGGTGTTACCACTGTGGCAAGGCCGCTGGCAGAACAACCACATACAACGTTAAAAAAAGTAAAAAAAAATAAAAACCATCTTAGTTTGCAGAATGCACTGAGTCAACGCAGGCAGCAATAGCTGAAGGAGGAACACATGGGTGATAGGACGCCGTCGGATTATCGGTGACATCTTCGAGAGGTAAAATGACGAATCTAAACTCCTTCACCCGTCTAAGTTTTCAGTTGTTATTTAATTTGAGGAACGAGTTTCAGCGCTACATTACCCCATTTTAAGGCCCCCTGGCGGACGTATAGGAAGAACTTCACCTCTGCTCCAATCAAAATAGGGTCCAACATTCAATTTTTGGAATACGTGGACTTCTTCTTGACACAGTGATTTGTCAGGCAGGGTAAAAAGGAGGGGTTGTAACCTGCGGGAACGACGACACCCATGTCGCGTTGGAGATAGCTGACAGAGTACACGTGCCGTGCATCGCAACAATTAAGGAGGGAAACCTATCACTCATGGTGGCAGGAATACAGAAAATTCAACAGAGAGGCGTCGCTAAACAACTGCAAGAGCTCACATAGCAAGTTACAGCGTTACAACAGCAGTTGTCACAAGAGTTGCAAAATGAGAAGAGCGTGCACGGAAAAAATTACAGAAAGAGCGACAAGGCTAACCATCGATATCAACAAGGACAAATGGGTTGTCACTAAAAGCGTTTTAGGGATAGAGCTACGAGATGTTGGAAGCCATGCACGTACCGAGACGACAGCGTCCGCCAGCAGAAAGCGTGGTGGGCAGAAACATTGGAGAAGAGCGCTTACGACAAAGAGGCGGCGGCGATGGGGACTATAGAAGTGTGAAAAATGTTAAAAATTTCCTTACCCCTTCCAGAAGGCTGTATGTCAGGGACGTTAAATTAAACCGCTATTACCGATTGGTATCTAAAGAAACTGCAAAAAGACGAGAATTTAAGGAGATGGGACCTGGATGAACTGAAAGAACCAGAGGTTGTACAGAGTTTCACGGAGAGCATAAGGGAACAATTGACAGGAATGGGGGAAAGAAATACAGCAGAAGAAGAATGGGTAGTTTTGAGGGATGAAGTAGTGAAGGCAGCAGAGGATCAAGTAGGTAAAAAGACGAGGGCTGGTAGAAACCCTTGGGTAACAGAAGAAATATTGAATTTGATTTATGAAAGGAGAAAATATAAAAATGCAGTAAATGAAGCAGGCAAAAAGGAATACAAACGTCTCAAAAATGATATCGACAGGAAGTGTAAAATGGCTAAGCAGGGATGGCTAGAGGTCAAATGCAAGGATCTAGAGGCTTATCTCACTAGCGATAAGATAGATACTGCCTACAGGAAAATTAAAGAGACCTTTGGAGAAGGAGAACCACTTGCATGAATATCAAGAGCTTTGATGGAAACCAAGTTCTAAGCAAAGAAGGGAAAGCAGAAAGGTGGAAGGAGTATATGGAGGGCCTATACAAGGGCGACGTACTTGAGGACAATATTATGGAAATGGAAAAGGGTGTAGATGAAGAGGAAATGGGAGATATGATACTGCGTGAAGAGTTTGACAGAGCACTGAAAGACCTGAGTCGAAACAAGGCCCCCGGAGTGGACAACATTCCATTAGAACTACTGACAGCCTTGGGAGAGTCAGTCCTGACAAAACTCTACCATCTGGTCAGCAAGGTGTATGAGACAGGCGAAATACCCTCAGACTTCAAGAAGAATATAATAATTCCAATCCCAAAGAAAACAGGTGTTGACAGATTTGAAAATTACCGAACTCTCAGTTTAATAAGTCACAGCTGCAAAATACTAACGCGAATTCTTTACAGACGAATGGAAAAACTGATAGAAGCCGACCTCGGGGAAGATCAGTTTGGATTCCGTAGAAATGTTGGAACACGTGAGGCAATACTGACCCTACGACTTATCTTGGAAGAAAGATTAAAGAAAGGCAAACCTACGTTTCTAGCATTTGTAGACTTAGAGGAAGCTTTTGACAATGTTGATTGGAATACTCTCTTTCAAATTCTTAAGGTGGCAGGGGTAAAATACAGGGAGCGAAAGGCTATTTACAATTTGTACAGAAACCAAATGGCAGTTATAAGAGTCGAAGGGTATGAAAGGGAAGCAGTGGTTGGGAAGGGATTGAGACAGGGTTGAAGCCTATTCCCGATGTTATTCAATCTGTATATTGAGCAAGCAGTAAAGGAAACAAAACAAAAGTTCGGAGTAGGTATTAAAATCCATGGAGAAGAAATAAAAATTTTGAGATTCGCCGATGACATTGTAATTCTGTCAGAGACAGCAAAGGACTTGGAAGAGCAGTTGAAAGGAATGTACAGTGTCTTGAAAGGAGGGTATAAGATGAACATCAACAAAAGCAAAACGAGGATAATGGAATGTAGTCGAATTAAGTCGGGTGATGCTGAGGAAATTAGATTAGGAAATGAGACACTTAAGGTAGCAAAGGAGTTTTGCTATTTGGGGAGCAAAATAAATGATGATGGTCGAAGTAGAGAGGATATAAAATGTAGACTGGCAATGGCAAGGAAAGCGTTTCTGAAGAAGAAAAATTTATTAACATCGAGTATAGATTTGAGTGTCAGGAAGTCGTTTCTGAAAGTATTTGTATGGAGTGTAGCCATGTATGGAAGTGAAACATGGACGATAACTAATCTGGACAAGAAGAGGATAGAAGCTTTCGAAATGTGGTGCTACAGAAGAATCCTGAAGATTAGATGGGTAGATCATATAACTAATGAGGAGGTATTGAATAGGATTGTGGAGAAGAGAAGTTTGTGGTACAACTTAACTAGAAGAAGGGATCGGTTGGTAGGACATGTTCTGAGGCATCAAGGGATCACCAATTTACTATTGTAGGGCAGCGTGGAGGGTAAAAATCTTAGAGGGAGAGCAAGAGATGAATACACTAAGCAGATTCAGAAGGATGTAGGCTGCAGCAGGTACTGGGAGATGAAGAAGCTTGCACAGGATAGAGTAGCATGGAGAGCTGCATCAAACCAGTCTGAAGACTGAAGACCACAACAACAACAACAACAACAACAACAACCTATTGGATTCTGGATAGGATATCTGTGTACCACCTTTTACAGACTATCTAGAGGCGAAAGACATTTCATTAATGCAATTAACTCCAGTAAATAGATCCGCTATAGCTACTCACGGCACGAGCACGATAGAGGTGGATCTAGGGTTCGAGCGCGACAGTTGCTGGACTTTCTTCTGGCAGAGATTTTAGAAGCATTATTGGGTGCATATTTTCTTTATGACATGAAAATTGTGATAGACATCAGTAACGCACAGACTGAAAAAAAATCGCGAGATACTTACTGGCGTACTGGGACAAGACACTGATCTCATCGATAAGTATAAATACGGAGTGGTGTCACATGTCGAAAGGGCCAAAAATGTGATAAGCACGCCCGCAGTGATTCACAAGACTGTGCATCACGTCTACACCACGTCCGGTCAATCAGTCCATCATCGATTTCGCAGGTTAGCACTTGGTCAGTTCATAGCGCCGAGAGCAGAATCTGAGGCATTACTGACGGCAGGTGTGATACGTAGGTCGGATTCCCTATGGGAGTTACCTATACATTTGGTGAAAAAAAACCAAGGCCTGTCGGGGAGGCCATGCGGAGTTCAGGTACCATACCAGACCGTTACCCAGTACCTAACATTCGTAAATTCACAAACGACAAACGAGTTAGCAGGGGGGGGGGGGGATCTTTACATCATTGATTACAAAAAACTTTATGATCAGATGCTCGTAGTGGGAGAAGATATGTTGAAGACGGCAGTCACAACGCCATTTGGTTTATACGATTACGTCAGAATGCTTTTTTGGGTTGAAACATGAAATGCAAATATGGCAACGATTTACGACTACAGCTGAAACACAATGAGGGCTCAAAGGGTGTTTTGTCTATCTTGAAGACATTTTCATTTCATCGGCGTCAGAACAGCTACACGAGGAGGAGATTAAAAGAAATCACGAGATAGTAACTGGCGTACTGGGTCAACACACTGACCTCACCGACAAGTATAAGCCGGGTTTGAACGTATCGACGAGTATGTTACAGCAGTCAATGACGTAAAATGCGAGCTACGGAGAAGGCAAGTAACATTTTTGGGTTATGATGTTTCAATACTGGATAGTCCCGCTCGGGGATAAGAGAGCGATAATCGAGGAGATTACTCTACCACTAACTTAGATTTCTGGGTAGTCAGTTTCTATAGACAGCATCTGCCACAAGCAACGGATGTACAGGCACTGTTAACAGACGCTCTTGCAGGGTGACATGCGAACGGAAATTTTCAAATTTGTGTGAATTCCTAAGGTTCAAAAAATGGTTCAAATGGCTCTGAGCACTATGGGACTTAACATATGTGGTCATCAGTCCCCTAGAACTTAGAACTACTTAAACTAACTTATGCTAGGAACAACACACATCACGCCCATGCCCGAGGGAGGACTCGAACCTGCGGCGGGAGGATTCGCGCAATCCGTGACATGCCGCCTCAAACCACGCGGCCACTCCGCGCGACGTGCGATCAACAAGCGCCCATTACAATGGAACGCGGACATGGACTGGGCGTTTCAACATGTAGGGTCAGACTTACGAAAAGCGATAGTAATAGCTCACTAGCTTACCTGGTATCGCAGGCAACTCTATCCATAAGTGCAGATGTAGGAGTAGACGCCAGCCGGCGAGTATTGGGAGCAGCACTTCATCAGCGTGTAAACGGGCAATGGCAGACTTTTTTCTTTCTTTTTTTGTCGCACACAAAATAACAGTAAAGCAAGTGAAGTGGAACGCTTATGATAGGGAAATGTCGGCAATCTACGAAGCGATCATGTATTTACGCCCGTATGTAGAGGCAAGATCATTTGCTGTGTACACCGACCATAAGCCGATAAGCTTTGCATTCAATGACTATTCTGCCCGCCAGTTTCACCAGCTGGAACATATTCGTCAGTTCACAACAAATGTCAGTCACATAAAAGGCGCCGAAAATATAGTCGCGGATTTCCTGTCGAGGACTGAGACAGTGTTGCAGACTACGGACTGTGAACAATTGGCAGCAGCACAAACGCACGACTCGCAGCTACAAGTTTATCAGCAGGACTTTACGACAGGCCTTCAGCTGAAATTAGTACAACTAGCGGGCACGAGTGTTAAAATATGTTGCTACCGAAGGACAGTTCGTTTCAGTGAAGCTACAGAAAGTTGCTTTTGGCACCAACCACGAGTTGAATCACCCATATATCAGCGGATGTAGAAAGCATATGATAGAACGTTTCGTCTGGTCAAGTACAAAGAAAGATTGCCGCAGTAGGATAAAGGGATGCATGTTATGACAAAGAAGTAAGATTGGACGACACATACACAAAGCTATTGGAGAGTTTCCGCCAACTACGAAGAGATTCTCACTCATGCACTTAGATACTGTGGGCCCATTACCACTTTCTGAAGAGTACAGGGGCTTAATGACGGGAGCAGATCCTTATACAAGACGGGCAGAAGCATCATAATTGATATACACTTTAGCAGAGACATTGTCGAGAGTATTTTTGTCGCCATGGATTGCGCGTTTAGGATGTCTGCTTTATATGATGACCGATCAAGGGTGACAATTCAGATCCACGCTGTTCCTAAAATTGGTGAAACTAGGAGGATTCGACACTACTTACTAATGCGTATCACCAGCGAACAACGGCGTGGCTGAGCGGTGGCATAGGGCACTAAAGGTAGACTTGATATATCATAAATACAGTTGGACTTCGGCGTTGCCGTTAGTGCTGCAAACCCTCAGAAATAGGATCCTCCATCTCTGAACTAGTATATGAAAGAGACTGAGACTAACGGCATCATTTTCCCAATATACCAAAGTCAACGAAACGCACTCCCTGCCATAATCCTCACATGTTCGATCCGTCTCATATCGCTTTGCAACGTTACGTCTAGATATTTAAACTTCCTGATTGTATCAAGCAGGACGCTACTAATGCTGCATCCGAACACTGAGGGTTTGTTTTTCCTACTCATCCGCATTAATTTACGTTTTGCTATATTACGAGGGCAGTTCAATAAGTAATGCAACACATTTTTTTTCTCGGCCAATTTTGGTTGAAAAAACCGGAAATTTCTTGTGGAATATTTTCAAACATTCCCGCTTCGTCTCGTATAGTTTCATTGACTTCCGACAGGTGGCAGCGCTGTACGGAGCTGTTAAAATGGCGTCTGTAACGGATGTGCGTTGCAAACAACGGGCAGTGATCGAGTTTCTTTTGGCGGAAAACCAGGGCATCTCACATATTCATAGGCGCTTGCAGAATGTCTACGGTGATCTGGCAGTGGACAAAAGCACGGTGAGTCGTTGGGCAAAGCGTGTGTCATCATCGCCGCAAGGTCAAGCAAGACTGTCTGATCTCCCGCGTGCGGGCCGGCCGTGCACAGCTGTGACTCCTGCAATGGCGGAGTGTGCGAACACACTCGTTCGAGATGATCGACGGATCACCATCTAACAACTCAGTGCTCAACTTGACATCTCTGTTGGTAGTGCTGTCACAATTGTTCACCAGTTGGGATATTCGAAGGTTTGTTCCCGCTGGGTCCCTCGTTGTCCAACCGAACACCATAAAGAGCAAAGGAGAACCATCTGTGCGGAATTGCTTGCTCGTCATGTGGCTGAGGGTGACAATTTCTTGTCAAAGATTGTTACAGGCGATGAAACATGGGTTCATCACTTCGAACCTGAAACAAAACGGCAATCAATGGAGTGGCGCCACACCCACTCCCCTACCAAGAAAAAGTTTAAAGCCATACCCTCAGCCGGTAAAGTCATGGTTACAGTCTTCTGGGACGCTGAAGGGGTTATCCTGTTCGATGTCCTTCCCCGTGGTCAAACGATCAACTCTGAAGTGTATTGTGCTACTCTTCAGAAATTGAAGAAACGACTTCAGCGTGTTTGTAGGCACAAAAATCTGAACGAACTTCTCCTTCCTCATGACAACGCAAGACCTCACACAAGTCTTCGCACCCGAGAGGAGCTCACAAAACTTCAGTGGACTGTTCTTCCTCATGCATCCTACAGCCCCGATCTCGCACCGTCGGATTTCCATATGTTTGGCCCAATGAAGGACGCAATCCGTGGGAGGCACTACGCGGATGATGAAGGCAGTACGACGTTGGCTCCGACATCGACCAGTGGAATGGTACCGTGCAGGCATACAGGCCCTCATTTCAAGGCGGCGTAAGGCCGTAGCATTGAATGGAGATTACGTTGAAAAATAGTGTTGTGTAGCTAAAAGATTGGGGAATAACCTGGTGTATTTCAATGCTGAATAAAACAACCCCTGTTTCAGAAAAAAAAAATGTGTTGCGTTACTTATTGAACTGCCCTCGTAAGAGATAGCTGTCATTCGTCACACCGGTTCCCTTCAGATCACCGAAGTTAAGCGCTGTTGGGCGTGTCCGGCACTTGGATGGGTGACCATCCAGCCGCCATGCGCTGTTGCCATTTTTCGGGGTGTACTCAGCCTCGTGATGCCAATTGAGGAGCTACTCGACCGATTCGTAGCGGCTTCGGTCAAGAATACCATCATAACGACCGTGAGAGCGGTGTGCTGACCCCACGCTCCTCCTATCCGCATCCTCCTCTAAGGATGACACGACGGTCGGATGGTCCCGGCAGGCCACTCGTGGCCTGAAGACGGATTGTCGTCCGTCACACCAACTGTAACTTTTGTCTAAATCATCTTGTATCCAAGTACAGTCGTATCCTCCTAGTCACTCAACTTCGACATCTTGCCGTATACCACATTATCATCAGCAAACAACCGCAGATTGCTGCCCAACTTATCCACCATATCATTTATGTACGCAGAAAATAATGGCGGTCCTATCGCACTTCCCTCTGGCATTCCTGACGATTTCGAACTGCCCAAATAATATCTAACATAATTAGTTGCACTACACGCAGGAAGCGACTACAAGGGTGGCGGAGTACGTGTGGAGTGGACATGTAGGTTTTTTTAGGTTAGAGAATTCCCTCCCTAGGCCCGACAAAACGCCTCCTGAGACGCGGCAAGGTAGGAGTAGGCAAAATGCAACAGGGAATAACAATATTAATGTGCTAATAGTAAACTGCAGGAGCGTCTATAGAAAGGTCCCAGAACTGCTCTCATTAGTAAACGGTCACAATGTCCACATAGTACTAGGGACAGAAAGTTGGCTGAAACCAGATGTAAACAGTAATTAAATTCTAAACTCAGATTGGAATGTATACCGTAGAGACAGGCTGGACAGTGAAGGGGGAGGCGTGTTTATAGCGATAAGAAGTGCAATAGTATCGAAGGAAATTGATGGAGATTAGAAATTTGAAATAATTTGGGTGAAAGTCACGGTTAAAGCAGGCTCAGACATGGTAATTGGATGTCTCTATAGGCCCCCTGGCTCAGCAGCTGTTGTGGCTGAGCACCTGAAGGATAATTTGGAAAATATTTCGAGTAGATTTCCCCGCCATGTTATAGTTCTGGGTGGAGATTATAATTTGCCGGATATAGCCTGGGGAGACTCAAACGTTAATAACGGGTGGCAGGGACAAAGAATCCAGTGAATTTTTTTAAAGTGCTTTATCTGAAAACTACCTTGAGCAGTTAAACAGAGAACCGACTCGTGGCGATAGTGACAAACAGACCCGAACTATTTGAAACAGTTAACGCAGAATAGGGAATCAGCGATCATAAAGCGGTTACTGCATCGATGATTTCAGCCGCAAACAGAAATGTTAAAAAAGGTAGGAACATTTTTCTGTTTAGCAAAAGTGACGAAAAGCAGATTTCAGAGTACCTGACGGCTCAACACAAAAGTTTTGTCTCAAGTACAAATAGTGTTGAGAATCAGTGGACAAAATTCAAAACCATCGTACAATATGCTTTAGATGAGTATGTGCCAAGCAAGATCGTAAGAGATGGAAAAGAGCCACCGTGGTACAACAACCGAGTTAGAAAACTGCTGCGGAAGCAAAGGGAACTTCACAGCAAACATAAACATAGCCAAAGCCTTGCAGACAAACAAAAATTACGCGAAGCGAAATGTGGTGTTAGGAGGGCTATGCGAGAGGCGTTCTATGAATTCGAAAGTAATGTTCTATGTACTGACTTGGCAAAAAATCATAAGAAATTTTGGTCTTATGTCAAAGCGGTAGGTGGATCAATACAAAATGTCCAGACGCTCTGTGACCAAAATGGTTCTGAAACAGAGGATAGACTACAGACCGAAATATTAACGTCTTTTTCCAAAGCTGTTTCTAAGAGGAAGACTGCACTGTAGTTCCATCTCTAGATTGTCGCAAACATGACAAAATGGTAGATACCGAAATAGACGACAGAGGGATGGAGAAACAATTAAAATCGCTCAAAAGAGGAAAGGCCGCTGGACCTGATGGGATACCCGTTCGATTTACACAGAGTACGCAAAGGAACTTGCCCCCCTTCGTGCAGCGGTGTACCGTAGGTCTCTAGAAGAGCGTAGCGTTCCAAAGGATTGAAAAAGGCACAGGTCGTCCCCGTTTTCAAGAAGGGACGTCGAACAGATGTGCAGAATTATAGACCTATATCTCTAACGTCGATCAGTTGTAGAGTTTTGGAACACGCATTATGTTCGAGTATAATGACTTTTCTGGAGACTAAAAATCTACTCTGCAGGTATCAGCATGGCCTCGAAAAAGACGATCGTGTGAAACCCAGCTCGCGCTATTCGTCCACGAGACTCAGAGGGCCATAGACACGGGTTCACAGGTATATGCCGTGTTTCTTGACTTCCGCAAGGCGTTCCATACAGTTCTCCACAGTCGTTTAATGAACAAAGTAAGAGCATATGGATTATCAGAGGAATTGTATGATTGGAATGAGGAGTTCCTAGATAACAGAACGCAGCATGTCATTCTCGATGGAGAGAAGTCTTCCGAAGTAAGAGTGATTTCAGGTGTGCCGCAGAGGAGTGTCGTAGGACCGTTGCTATTCACAATATACATAAATGACCTTGTGGATGACATCGGAAGTTCACTGAGGCTATTTGCGGATGATGCGGTGGTATATCGAGAGGTTGTAACAATGGAAAATTGTACTGAAATGCAAGAGGATCTGCAGCGAATTGACGCATTGTGCAGGGAATGGCAATTAAATCTCAATGTAGACAAGTGTAATGTGCTGCGAATACATAGAAAGAAAGATCCCTTATCATTTAGCTACAATATAGCACGTCAGCAACTGGAAGCAGTTAATTCCATAAATTATCTGAGAGTAGATGCCAGACTGAGATTCATTGGAAGAATCCTAAGGAAATGCAGTCCGAAAGCAAAGGAAGTAGGTTACAGTACACTTGTTCGCCCACTGCTTGAATACTGCTCAGCAGTGTGGGATCCGTACCAGATAGGGTTGATAGAAGAGATAGAGAAGATCCAACGGAGAGCAGCGCGCTTCGTTACAGGACCATTTAGTAATAGCGAAAGCTTTACGAAGATGATAGATAAACTCCAGTGGAAGACTCTGCAGGAGAGACGCTCAGTAGCTCGGTACGAGCTTTTGTTGAAGTTTCGCGAACATATCTTCACCGAGGAGTCAAGCAGTTTATTGCTCCCTCCTACGTATATCTCGCGAAGAGATCATGAGGATAAAATCAGAGAGATTAGAGCCCACACAGAGGCATACCGACAATCCTTCTTTCCACGAACAATACGAGACTGGAATAGAAGGGAGAACCGATAGGTGTACTCAAGGTACCCTCCGCCACACACCGTCAGGTGACTTGCGGAGTATGGATGTAGATGTAGATGTATCAAATCAGAAGTACTTTCAGTTTCTTCTTCCCCGAATTTCCGACGGACGACGTTTCTCTTACATACAATGAAGTACTCGTTCAGTAACTTCCACATTTCTATAGAAATAAGTGATACCAGTAGTTCTCTTTTGTTGAAGAACGTTTTTTAGAATAATTTATTATCCAGCACAATTGCACAAATTTGTAACGAATGACTTATTTAGGGCAGCATCTGCATTGTTATACCGTGAAATGTAGGCTGTGATTCAGTCCCATCACTGCGAAACCACGTCGTCAACGTGAGAACGCCGCGCGGGATTAGCCACGCGGTCTGAGGCGCTGCAGTCATGGACTGTGCGGCTGGTCCCGGCGGAGGTTCCAGTCCTCCCTCGGGCATGGGTGTAAGCTTAGGGACTGATGGCTGTAGCAGCTAAGTCCCATAAGATTTCACACATATTTTTGAACGTTGAGAACGCTCTGCGTTTTGTGATGAGAGAATGGCACTTAATGGCGGAAACAGGTCATTCCGTTATACATAAAAGCGATTGTGTCGGATAATCAATTATTTTCAAAACAAACTATCACTGTGGTCTCCTTCTCGACGTAAATGTATTTCTTTCCAAAACGTTTTCTTCACCTGTGTCAGTGTTCCTCCTGTGTACATCCTGTGTAATGTTGCTTCCTAGATGGGAGAAATTTTTCCCTCCAATTCTAACATTCTGCGTGGTGTCTGTTTGTTCTATATCGTGTCTCCCTACCACTTTCGTGCAACAACACTCTGAGCGTGTTTTTTAGGGAATTGACTAGTTTGAACCTGGGACCTGTTGCTGGTAAGGAGACGCCAGACCACACATGACATGTAGAATTCAGCAGAGTTGAGTGAGACTAGCGATCATATAACCAAATACTTAATGATTTCAGCGTCAGCTCCACTGCACTCCCTGTGGCCCTTTTTGTGTTATCGTAAGATATATACTGTTCTTCTGGAGGGCTCTATCTTTTAACATGAGCTGGGGGGTGGTCCTAGCGGTTAGCTGGAAACATGGGTATCCGTCCCTTATCGTAGGGCCTTCCAGCTTAACACGGTTCTGCTCTCGGCTTCTGTTCTCGTTTCTCCCCTCGGAACTGCGTCTGTCTCTCGGTGGGAGGGTATGACATGCATTTAGGCATTCTTGTGTTAGTCTGTGGTATTCCATTTGCTCACTCGTTACTCGTATTACTTTGTTTAATTTAATGTCACGATTTATTCGGAGCTATGTGACATACTACTGAACTTATATCATGTCAGGGTTTTCATGGAAGGTGTCGGATTTGCCTGACACCTTACACAATTTCAATATTAAGCCAGTCGTTGTCCTATCCGCTATAAACTAAGTGGAGTGGTAAGATAGGAAGTGAGGTTTTCCACTGAAATGTTGAGGAAAGTAAAATGTGTAAAGCACTAACAAGATGATAGGAGATGCATTAAGAAACCGAGGAGTGGGTTCTTTTACATATCATATAAAAAATCTGTCGGAGCATCAGCCGCAACTGAGAACTATAGTATAGACTGAATATACCGCTTCAATTGTAAGGTTCTATTTTTGAATGCTTAGACCATGACCGATATCGAGCTATTACATGTCCATCGTCAGGTGTGATACTAAAAATAAACAAGAGACCGAAGCTAACAAGCCGGCCGTTGTGGCCGAGCGGTTCTAGGCGCTTCAGTCCGGAACCGCGCTGGTGCTACGGTCGCAGGTTCGAATCCTGCCTCGGGCCTGGATGTGTGTGATGTCCTTAGGTTAGTTAGGTTTAAGTAGTTCTAAGTCTAGAGGACTGACGACCTCAGGTGTTAAGTCCCATAGTGCTCAGAACCATTTGGACCATTTTTTTGAAGCTAACAAAAACTTTTTACGCGGTAGTACGCGTGAGAAAGTGAAAGCGGTACCATACAACATTTTAGGGAACAGCTGGGTGCGGTAAGTCAATGCCAAATCAGCACTAAACAATACAGCGGACAGGGAGTGAACACCGGGACACTTACATTTTGAGCTACGACCCCGAGGTCCGCGCTGGAGAGTATAGGACGCGGTGTTCAACCAGTGAGCGCAGAGCTCGGAGTAACGTCCGGGAAGGCGGAAGCAAACTGATAAGCTACATTGGAAATAGTATTGTCATCTGTTGAAGGGAAGAATAATGCAAGACCAGCTAGCCCTGTCTTCCACAATTAGAATTAGTGATTTCCGGACAAAAGGAAAAAGCATTACGAAAAAGTTGCATGAAAAGCGTTAAGAGTACATCCTGAGCAGTAAAGAAACATACTGAAACAGAGGCTGTATGAACCGTAGTAATACTCCTAGCTGGGAGCCGGTTACTTGATGCTTATTCATAAAACCGTAAAACTAAATGATTTTTTCTTTCCTTTTCCGTGGGCGGTATGTAGATTTTAGTGTGGAAGCATAAGGTGCTATGAAATAACGTGCTCTAGGCCATAGTCATGAGCTAAGATACGGCACTCCTATTTAAAAAGAAAAAAATCTTGGTACCCCCCAAAATGGGGGGTAGCTAAACCTCCAACTCCTTACCGTCTTAGCTCTATACTATCTAACACCTAGCAGCAGTAGCAACAAAGAGACACATTTACAGTAGGAGCAATACAGCAAGGTAATAAACTTAACTAAAAGCCGGCGATCCAACAAGTGTCGCTAAAGATAAAGCGTGAGACGGTGCTTTATGTTTCATTCTGTTCAGACTTACGCCCCCCTGTGGGAGCGTGTTAAGTCTAGTGGGAAGACTGTATCACAGTATGGAGAATGTCTGGGTGTTCCAGTGATAAAAGGACTGTGTTATCAAGCATTCAGTGAACTCACCGTTTAGTTGAGGATTTATTTCCAGGTTATTGACACTTTTACGCGTTGTATATGTTGAGCTTCAGTGTCAATCGAAGAAGACCATTTGTGTTGAGGGAAATCATTTTGTTGCTAAATGGAGACAGAACTTTATTCTTATGTTTTCTTAAGGCTATGTTCCGAGCATGGAATACTTCAGTCTCCGTGACAACACACTAAATGGAGGAAGACGCGAAGGAATAACAGGCTTGGCTGCCAGCGGACATTGATTGAAATCAATGGGTTAAGTTGAAAGTTTGTGCCGAACACTGAATGAAGTTCCCTAATATGTTGATTTATCAATACGGACTGTACGACGTGTCTACAGCGATGGCATATCACTCGCAGCTATGTAACTCGGCGTAAAAACAGTGTAACTATCTATTGCTTGCTCTTTGCCCCGCGGTGACACAGGGTCGGCCATGGTTAACCGGCTTTGGCATTTTAATGTGAAGGGGTGGTCGGATGCCCTTCCTGCCTCCACCCCCTTACCCCCTGGGGTGGAATTTCTGTACCCCAGCTGTCGGCGTCTAGTGTAAATCGGCAAATAGCGTGAATGTGTTTCAAATGTCTGCGAGTCGTGTAACTGAGGTGGGACGTGGGGACCAGCCCGGTATTCACCTAGTAGGATGTGGAAAACCCCCTAAAAACCACATCCAGACTGGCTGGCACACCGGCCCTCGTCGCTAATCCTCCGGGCAGATTCCACCCGGGGCCGGCGCGCCTACCCGAGTCCAGGAAGCAGCGCGTTAGCGCTCTCGGCTACCCTGGCGGGAGTGAAAAAGCAGTGTAACA
Organism: Schistocerca piceifrons; assembly: GCF_021461385.2. Taxonomy (NCBI): domain Eukaryota; kingdom Metazoa; phylum Arthropoda; class Insecta; order Orthoptera; family Acrididae; genus Schistocerca; species Schistocerca piceifrons. The sequence continues at coordinate 1,245,759,017 of NC_060138.1, forward strand.
TTCTTTAAAAATGATACTGAGAAAACTTTACGATTATGTTGAATGAATGTCTGATCTGTGCAATGAGTACTGAACTCGAATTGTCGTTTTGCGTGTTGTAAATGCAAATGGTGTGCTTACTCTATGTTATTATTAGCAAAATTGTACACGAATCGATTGGGCAATGCAACTCCCAATACCAATAATGAAATACAGTCACTGAAAAATATATACAGCCGCTTAGGCACTGAATCATCTGGCCCTGTTCAAAACTGATAAGTTTGGTCCCTGGGCACATAGCAGCGGTGGAAGCGATATATTTTAGTCTCTCATTAAAAAAAAAAAAATGCTAACTACAGGCTCAGCAGTGTGCAATGCTGGTCATAATACTTTGAAATGCACATGAATTTCTTTTGGCTGATAAACGATAACATTTCAGAAAATCGAACTTCTTTGAAAAATATATGACCTGGACAGGAGACAGTACTGACTACGGTGAATTACTAACACTTAGTTTTTTTTTTTTTTAGAAAAATTATATTGCAAGTTAAGTTTGTCTTTTCAAACGCATCTGACAATTTAAATTACATTACTTCCAATTGATTCCCAAATAATGAGATCCAAACATCAAGTATTATCTAACGTCATTAATCCAAAATAAATGTAAATCATCAAATTACACATAGCACTGTTAACAAATCTTAAAAGCATTACAAAAATGAAATATCTAACTAACCGTTTTTTATCAAAGCCGCTTACGTACATTCTGGGGTCACTCAACAATTACAAATTATCAGCCAACTCATCTGTATTAACGCACTGGCAAAAACAGAAATCATAATTATTTAACATCTTTACCTTATTTGCCTGAAGACTTCTGCTTCCATGTTTAACAATACTGACATACCTACATTAATGACACTCTTGGTGGCTTCACATATCACACCCCAAAAACTACCGACTCCATCGTCTTTCCCTCACAGACAGCTACCTACAACTGAGCACGCAGCGCTCTCTTACTCCAACACTAGCAATATCTCTGACTCTGCGGTCGTCCACAGTCAGCGATCCACATTATCGAGTCTATCAGAGACATTCATCGTTTATATTATACTAGTTTCATTTTAATTTATTAATATTCTTATCTTATTCTGGTGCCGCATACAAGTGTGACCCAGTATACTCCGTTCAACAGTGATAAAAAATGCCCTAAGAGACAGGAACTGGAAACGAGTGTTACATTTTGTCAATGACAGTCGCTTTCAACCACTTCACTTTGCTCAGTGATGGAAGACATCATACAGAATAACGCCTTCAGAGTGCCAGAAGACCGACGCCATGAATTCACTGGCTCAGGATCCGGTTTGGAATTATTTCTTCGGAGAATACATAGTGCGGTACCATTCCATGGATTGCCGTTTCGTTTCCGGTTCTACGGGATGAACCCATCCCCTGTGTCGAAGTTCTTCAAAAAATTGCCACGCTCGGTCTCGGGGACACGCAAGCATTTACAGACAGATGGTCCTTCGTTGCTCTTAATGATCTTCTGATAGGCGGCGAGGATCCCAGTGTACACACGAATTTGAGTACCACAACCGGTGGGCCAGTGTGTCAGCACTACCAACAGAGACGTCAAGTTGAGCAGTGATGTGTTTGTGATGCGTCGATCACCTCGACAGAGAGTCAGACGTTCCAACATTTCAGGCTGCCACGCGGGAGACCGGACAGGTTTGTACGACCTTGATGCGATGATCACAGACGCCTCTTCCAACGACTCACCGTGCTTTTGTTCACTTCCATATCGCCATAGACATTTTTCAAGTGCCTATGAATATCCGCGATGCTTGGATTTTCCGCCAAAAGAAACTCAATAACAGCTATCTGCTAGGATCGCACATGAGTTACAGAAGCCATTTTGAAGGCGACTTACAGCGCTGCCACCAACCAGAACTATAGGATCTGAAGCGGAAATATTCCACGATATTCAGCAATAAATTCCTATTTTTCCAACCGAATCTGGGCGAGAAATAAGTATTGTATTACTTATTGAACGCCCCTCGCATAACTCATGAGTACGCTCTAGTGTAGAAATTTCCCTCTTCTGAGAAGACATCATATCCTCAGGGCTACATGTATAATTTTCTGATCTGAGAAATATCCGGCATCCTATGGCGCCTCGACTAGTCCCCTGAATAACCCGAGCTTAATCCTAGTGAAAATGTCCCGGACAATTTGGACCAGCTGGTGAAACTCAGCAGTTAACATCGTCGCATTTTGGTAGTTCTATTGGATCCAGTCATCACTGAGTGTGAGGCGTAGCGCCGTATATCGGTCCTGCCATGGAGGCGGTTAAGTGGGAGATGTGTCTCAGAGCTGGATAGTGACAGATGGTGACGCGAGACTGGTCGCGCACTTACAAGGGGAGGCCGCCAATTGTGAAATTCAGATTCAATTCATACTGCGCATGATAAAAGCTCATGGCCAGAGGTGTAATGTGGCAAAGCACCAAGATGCACTTCTCAGCCGTTGTCGAGAAAATCGACAGTTAAAATAAACCGTTGCGGTGAAATACTCTCAACGATTAATAACTATCGACAGCGTCGTGGCGCAGCGGTAAGCGCTCGGGTTCGTAATCCGAAGGTCGCTGGATCGAATCTCGCCCCATGCAAATTTTTTTTTTTAGTTTTGTTTTTTGTTATTCAAATGTGTCTATACACACACACACATATATATATATATATATATATATATATATATATATATATATATATATATATATAATTCCCGGCAATCAGTTGCAACAATTATGCATATAATAAGTTGTTGAAGGTCGTTTGTCGTGGAAAAACTGGCGACTTTGAACATCATTATGTTTTCCGCAAACAAAGTTGTATTTCACAAATGTCATTAATTGTCTTCATAATGTTAACCACGTATAGTTAACGGAAGACGTAGAAACGATATTCCGAAACGAATACGTATAGCGTATGTCAAACGTTCGAATTAGAATAGAAACCCCACGAACACAAATTTGCTGTGGCAGGTATGAAATATAAGCTCCGTTACTCGCTCGTTACACTTGAAGGACAGATGTTGAATGGGCCGAAACGAGCCGCCGCATAAAAGCTTAGTTGCCTGCTAACTTCGAAAGAAGGTAGATGCGGTCCCTAGCGCAACTTATAACATCGTCGAAAATCAGAGCGGACGTGAGAGCTTTGGTACGCCCTGTTAAGGAAACGGAAAAATGGAGGCGGTACAATTGGAGAGCGATCCGCCTTCACCAACATGCATAATCAATTCATTAATAGCTTATATATATATATATACATATATATATATATATATATATTTTGAATTACAAAAAACTAATAATAAAAAAAATGTTGCATGGCGCGAGATTCGATCCGGCGACCTTTCTATTACAAACCCGAGCGCTTACCGCTGCGCCACGACGCTGTATAAAATTGTTAACCGTAGAGAGCATTTCACCACAACGGTTTCTTTTAACTGTCGATTTTCTCGACAACGGCTGAGAAGTGCATCTTGGTGCTTTGCCACATTACACCTCTGGCCATGAGCTTTTATTATGTGCAGTATGAATCGAATCTGAATTTCACAATTGGCGGCCTCCCCTTGTTAGTTTATGTATCAACCGATAGAGGACAATATTGGATAGGGGGACTGTGATTTTAGTTTCGATTGTGCCCACTAGAGTGCACTAAAATAATAGAATGTTTTTCATAAACTGTTCTAGTATTTTCATAAAGTGTTATTATGTCTTTTTGTGTATGTAAAATGTTATAAATGTGTTTTAGCAGTATGAATGATGCGTGAGTGTGGTTTAAGGTTAATATGAAGATAATTGTTATGTAGTAGTATTTAGTGTGGGAACATTTCGAAGAAGTATGGATATGGACAAAGGGGATTTTTGTAGAATAGATTTGTAAAGTAAGTTTATGGTAAAGGGAAAGTTAATTGAGGTATAAATAACAATAGTAAATAACTTTATGCATAAGCAAAACTTCAGCATATTAAATAATTACGTCGGTAAAAGTGCAGTCGTTAGTTTTGCTATTTTGTGATTGGTTATTGATGAAAAGCGCGGACTGACGTGGGAGAGTGTTTTTTTGCTATTGGCTGTTGAGTAAACTGACCAATGGTAAAGCAATATTCTTCGCGCGCCTTTCTCTGCTGGTAGAGAAGAGTTAAGAGTATTGTATACCTAGAGAGGAGTCGGAGCCTAGCCATGAAACAGTTAGGACATGTGTATCAGTAGTTCCGATAGAAATAAGTTGCCGGATCTAGCAGTGTTTCATACATCAAAAGTGTTGGAAAGTGACGGCATAATTATTCCGATGTGTGTGTAGAAATTTCGGAAGTTTAAGTGAATTTTGTGACGAGAAAAGACATATATTCCGCGTGGCGTATTGAGCAGGTCGGTGGCTAAAAAACTGTGACTGCATTTGGTACCGACAGACTTCATATCTGGCGAGCATTCTCAATAAAAAACAATCAGTATTGTTGTAGCTATTACGTTTTCGGGAAATGCAACACCATAAACTTGCTAACGTGAGTGAAAGGGATTGTGAGTGACTGTGTTAAGACTAGCACGGGCTTGGCAGTGATACTTGTTCACCTAAGTTTCAGAATATATTAATTGAGGACAAAATTGCCAGCCTTTCATTTGTTTGAAAACTTTCTCCCGAAACTTAGATTAGTGACTTAACTTGCAGCCTGGTTCACGTCCAAGTACAGTTGGTTTCACTCGGATTTCCTACTGATGACCTGCTGAGACAATGTTCACAGGTAGGTGCAGGTCCGTCGTAAAGGATCCACCTGGAACTGATATACCTGAAGAAACGTGTGCGGTCTCTTTCTCGCCGAATTAAGGCCACTATGGAGGCTAGAGAAGACGTTACACGGAATTGGCTTGGTGCTTCCAGGACGTTTTTTCCCCGGTGTGTTCATTTGCAGACTTCCCGCTGCATGGTAAATTTGTGTCTTTTTCTTATATCTTGCGCAGACAACATTTTCGAAGAATTCTACAGCGATAATGAACTCAACCTGAGCAATATAACCGTATAATGGAAGCTGCCTTACTTGCAGTTGTAGCCGTCGTGTTTTCATCCAACTTGGAGGCCGCAGTGAAAACTACGGCTGGCTCGCGCGCCTTTGACGCGGTCGCAGCAGACGTGTGGGGATCGACTTATTTCTGTCGCGGAAACTCGGTTAAGATCGCAGCTCAGCTATCCTTGCCGTCGTCTCGCAGCTGCTGCCCCAGTCGCTTGTTTTTCTCCCCCAGTAGCCGCGATAACTCCTCAGCCGGCTGACGGCTCCGCATACTCACACGTCGTTACTCCTTAGCTGTACCACAGTCCAACACGCGACAGCCAGCGGACCCGAATGATGAGGCAGTTGAATACGACAGCCGATTAATGCAAATAGTATCGTTTACATTGATATACGAGGATTGGAATTTTAATAGTGGCAACTAGTTATTTACAGCTCGCACAAAATAGATACGTGCTTCAAAGTTTTACTGACCTTCAGAGTAGTCACCAGCATTATTTATAACCCGTTATCAGCGATGTGGAAGTCGTAGGATGCTCTTAGTGGTGCCAGTTGTGTTGACAGTTCGAGCGGTGAGGTCTATTGCCCGACGAATTTGTAGCAGTTTTGAAGCGAATGCTGTGAAGTGTTTTCTTCAGTTTAGAAATCGAGTAGAACTCACGAGGGCTTAAGCCAGGGGAGTGCAGTAGGTGGTACAGCACTTAGCAGCCCCCTTAGGCCAACCAAATCAGTAACAGCTTGCACTGTACGTTCTTGAACACTGTCCTGCAAAATGATGGTCAGTTCCTGCAGAAAGTGTCATCACTTCTGTCTCTAAGCTGGTCGTAGGTTGTGTCCCAAAAATGAACAACATAGAGACAGAAGTGATGACACTCCTACTTCGAACATCTTGCACTGTTCTACGCTGTCGAGGGCTTTTTCCAGGTTGACAAATCAGATGAGCGTGTACTGATGTTTCTTCATTCGTGCTTCAGTTACTAAGCACAACGTCAGAAGTGCCTCTCTGATGCTTTTACCTTTCCTAAAACCAAACTGATCGTCATCTAACATATCGTCAATTTTTTCCATTTTTCTGTATGTTATTCTTGTTAGCAGATTAGATGCACATTCTCTTGAGCTGAATGTGTGATAGTTCTGGCACTTAGCTGCCGTTCTTATCCTATTGCGTGGATGATATTTTTCCGAAAGTGACGTGTTATGTAGCCAGTCTCGTAGATTCAAAACACCAACGTGAACAGTCGTTTGGTTGTCACTTCCCGAAATGCTATTGTAAATCCCGGTAGAATGTTGTTTCTCTCTTCTGCTTCATTTGATCTCAGGTCTTTAAGAGCACTTTTAAATTCTGAGTGTAATGCTGGAGCCCCGATCTCTTCCATATCGATACCACCTTCTTCTTCTGTCACATCATCATGCAATTACTCTCCTTCATAGATGCCTTCAGTCTACTCTTTCCACCTGTCCACTCTCTCCTCTGCGTTTAGCAGTGGAATTCCCCTTGCTTCTTAATGTTACCATCTTTGCTAGTCTACTGTCTGTTTCTAAATACCTCGTAACTGTAGACAATAGACTCTCAGTAAGATTCATTTCTGTGAATGTAGCGATTCTTTGACTTTTTTTGTTCTCTAAAAGACACAGTTCTTTTGTTTTTAATTCATGACGTGTTCAAGTAATTGAATATAATAGAAAAATTTAGCAATATTACAAATGGCTATTGTGAGAGGACTTTCAGCATTGATGCCTCGTGTGAAGCCCTCTAGGGAGTTTACAAATACCGTTCAGTCCCGATGGTATGAAGTTATGAAGTACCGTATAACGCGGTAAAGACGACATTCAATTTGCAGTATTGTTTGTCAGTAATTGCAGTATAGCATGTATCAGTGCGGAAGATCGACATTTTAATAACTTAATGTAACAGTGATAATAATAAATACATGAACCATACCTTACGTTCGTGTTTTCTCACAGTTGGTGCAATAAGGCAGAAGCATATTGGACCTCTTCTCCTGGCGGTGGGTTTTATGCTTTTCGTTTGTAATATTTGCGACAAAGCTGGACGTACCATGGCAAGACATACGAGGGGGGAACCATAAGCAACATGAGTTAGGCTGTGGTGGGAAGGGAGAGTGGGGGAACCCATTGTTTGGCCAGGTGTCCGTTACGGTCACGCACTGAGTCAGTGTGCGACGTTGTGTCGATGTGAGTCCATCGGTTCGCTCGTGACAGTTTTTAGTAAAACAACTTTTTCCATTTCGGCGAAAACGTGATGGCAGATTGTCGAAAGCAACGCGCGGCTGTGAAAATTTGTTTCCTGCTGGGGAAATCGGCCGCGAAAACGTTGTAAAGCTTAAGACTGCTTATGGGGATGCTGCCCTAAGTATAACCAGAGTCCACGAGTGATTGTCACGTTTTAAAAACGGAGAAATGTCAATTGAAGACCATCCATGTTTAGGACGCCCCTCAACGTCAAGGAGTACGAAAATGTCCACAAAATCAATGCCCTCAGTCGTGAAGACCGTCGCTGAACCATTGACCAACTCTGTGAGATGTCTGGAATATCATAGAGTTCAGTTCAGAGATTTCATCCGAAGATTTGCACATGAGATGGGTTGCAGCCAAATTTGTCCGTCGCCTTCTCACAGACGAGCAAAGGGAGCATTGACTTCAGGTATGTTTTGAGCTTCAAAACCAGTACAAATAGGACCTTGAATTTTTTTCTCCAAGCTGATTACGGGTGATGAATTATGGTGCTATGGATACGATCCCAAAACAAAGCAGCACTCAAGGCAGTAGCAGACAAGTGAATGTCCTCGTCCCAAAAAAGCTCACCAAGTGAAGCCAAACATCAACACATCGCTCATTTGTTTCTTCGATTGCAGAGGTGCTGTGCAAGCGGAGTTCGTTCCCCCCGGATCAAACTGTCAACCAGGAGTTCTACTTGGAAGTTTTCAAAAGACTGAGGGAGAGTATCCGGAAGAAATGGATAGATTTCAGGCGCACAGGCGACTGGTTCTTCAATCATGACAATGCGCTGGCCAACAACGCCTTTCGGCATGATACTGATTGTCCCCCCCCCCCCGCCAAACCCCCCCCCCCCACACACACACGCACACACACACACACACACACACACACACACACACACACACACACACACACACACACCGTATCTAGCCCCCTGTGATTTCATTTTGCTCCCCAGACTCTAAAGGGACATGAAAGGTAAGCATTTTGCCACTGTGGAGGAGATAAAACAAAAATCGCTAGAAGGCATAAAGAATATCACGGTAAGTGAATGTAAAAACTGTTTTGGAAAATGGAGGAACCGGCTGAAGAAATGCGGTGTGGTCAATGGAGAACACTTTGAAGATGATCAAAAAAAAATTTTGTTTTGGGTCCGCCCTCGTAATGCACCAAGAAACATTGTCGAACATGATCGTTTTGGTGTGGGGAGGAAATGATGTTGCGTGGGCGTACTGGCCTCCAAATCTTTGAACACCGCGCACTCACCAGTCAACGTTATTGTGACATGTGTTCCGTCTTCAGCATGGCCTCTTCTCCATGATGATCTCATACCATATGAAGAACCATGTACCTCCTTTACCGTTTCCATGGACCATCGTAAGCCGCGGTGATGTTAGTGTAATCATTGTATCTGAATAAAAGTGTCATTACTGTTCGTCTCATTGCGTATTTCTTTCAGTTACCTTCTGTACTATGCTGTAGCAGTTCTTCCTGTGCAAATTTGATCGAGCTACGATACATGGCAGTGAGCCATCATGTGGATGTTTGTTTCGCCCTTGAGTTTTGGACACCAGTTTTCTTACGCTCGTCAGAAAATTTTCCACGTTGTCTACCGTACCCCGATATATTTATTCTTCCTGGACATATTTGGAGTAGCTTGGCTTAGCTACCTGACTGGATATTTAAGATTTGCAATAATCGTTAGAGATAGAAAAACGGGGCTTTACCGTAATTCTATCCTATATGAAAACTGGTATAAACCAAGTCTGTGCGTTAAGGCAGTACGAAGTAGGACGGGAGCAAAAGTAGAACTGCCAGAGGTAGCAGAAAGAAATAATTAGCAGTATTCAGAGAGGAGAAGATTCGCAGCTGTTGGTCTATTCGCGATCTAGTCACGGCCGTGCGGCCGCGGTGAGATATGAGACGTTCACAGTAGGGTGTTTGAGCAATTTGTCTCGCCTCTGAAACTCGCTTTCGTCTCGCACCCCTAGGACACGCCGTATATTTCATCTGTGGTGACGGACCGCAGTGCTGCCCCGCAGCGGCACAACTGTCAAGCTGCGGAAGATGAGACCCAACTCATCGCGGCGCCATACTGCGGGAGGGAGCGATGGCCAAGAATTTCCATCTCAAAACAGCCGGCCGGCTCTTACTTTACACCGGTAAGATGGATAATTTGGGAAATTCTGGCATCTTCACGGTGGACGTTCTACAACACCTCGTGCACATCAAAAGCTATTTCGTCAGTTTCCGAATTAATCTCCTTCTCCACCATTCCAATATGGACGATTTTTAATACATCGATAGATTACCTTTCGAGTCATCTCACGGTGTAGTCATCTTTTAGTGTCTGAGTATTTATTGCCCTCGAATGGCCCTACCTCAATGTAGCAATTAGAAAACAGTTCTTTTCCTTCGCGACGGCTACTGTCGCAGATTCGAATCCTGCCTCGGGCATGGATGTGTGCGATGTCCTTAGGTTAGTTAGGTTTAACTAGTTCTAAGTTCTAGGGGACTAATGACCTCAGCAGTTGAGTCCCATAGTGCTCAGAGCCATTTGAACCATTTGAACCTTCGTGACGACACTGGAAAAGAATGTAAACCATTAAAAGAGCAATGTATTTCCATGTTTACGGCAGGTACACAAAATGTAAAAAAGTCTACTTAACTTCAAAATGGCATCAGTTCATTTAGGAGTCTACATCCCAATAATTCCAATCATCAGGTCCTGGCTTCTATTTCGACATGTGTAAAGCAGTAATTCGTTTTCCAAATATGCGGTTTTATTTTCATCACACATAAACCAATCCTCAATCATAATCACAGTTCAGTAACACGAAAGACACAAAGTCAGACGGAGTAATGAAACTTGAGAACGCCTTCATTGCCTTTCTCAAAGTTACCCTCTCCAAAAAGTTTTACGTTTTGTTAAACCTTTGAACACAAAACACCTCTACCCGAGTCTCGCGCAAAAGGTATAGAGCAATGACAGTATAAATGATGCTAATAATTCTCGAAGCTTCCAGAATGTTCTGTGAGTCAAAATGTTGTGTGCGTAACTTGCGTTTTCATACTATAATTCAATTTTAATTTAATAAGCGTTGATCAAGAGTGTCAGCTCCTTTGAGGATTGACAGCTGATGTTAAAGATTTGCGATACTGAAAATATTCTTCATAATGTTAACTGCATGTTATAATGAAACGTCGATAGAGTATCGATAATATCACAATACAGATGCAAATAGTAATGTTTATTTTCTCTGATATTACAATTATGTGGTAAAACAACAATAAATAATTTAGTTTTATTAGTTCAAATGGCTCTGAGCACTATGGGACTCAACTGCTGTGGTCATAAGTTCCCTAGAACTTAGAACTACTTAAACCTAACTAACCTAAGGATATCACACACATCCATGCCCGAGGCAGGATTCGAACCTGCGACCGTAGCGGTCGTGCGGTTCCAGACTGAAGCGCCTTTAACCGCGCGGCCACTCCGGCCGGCAGTTTTATTACTGCTTGCTTTCATGTATTTACAAACGAATCTACCTCTTTGAACACCGCGCACACACCATTCAACGTTATTGTGACATGTGTTCCGTCTTCAGCATGGTCTCTTGTCCATGGTGATCTCATACCCTATGAAGAACCATGTACACTCTTTGACATAAAACTCGACCGGCGGCCGGCCGCTTCAGAGGCTAAGTCCGCGCCGATCGCGACATGGGACAAAATAACTGGCCAACTCGCTAATTCTCTAAGTCCGGTTATCTGCACAATCTGCCAACACTGTAGACTGCGGCACTTCCTGGAGGAAAACTTATCCCATGATAGAGAAACACTAGGCTGATTACGCCTGTGGTCTAGCGGTAGCGTGCGTTGTTTCTGTTCGTAATGTCAGTGGATCGAGAGCAGCTGGCATAAATTATTTTTATAGCCTCTTCTGTCTGAATGCTGAAGACGTGAATGTAATGGTAGCGCAGATTCAACCTATTTCGCTTTCTGACACACCGATATCAAAATTTTATCCAGTAACGATTTTGCGGCAGATTTCCTGCAGACTGTCCTCCTCTGGACGCCGTATGCGGCAAAGCTCCGGGATCCATTTGCTGGCTACCGGCAGCGGCCGTGGCGACAGCACCGGCGCTGCACTCCCCCGTTCTTTATCGAAAGCGCCTGCTCCCGCTCATCGCTTTTGATGATTTAAAACGCTTTATTATTAAATGTTGCTCCACAGAAAATTTCTACGATTTCCATTCACGCTCAAAAGCAACGGAAACAGACGCCCTGATTAGTAGGCGGGTATTATATTACATTAATCCGCAAGAGCTGAGTATGGCCCGAAATTAATTTTATAGACTGGGACGAAATTAAACCACCTCGCTACATCCGATGAATTTATAAATGCTTCCTACCTCGTTTCTTTTCCTTTCAAACTCAATTATTTGTGCAACTTTTGGTCAATGTTCGGATGTTTTCGTCAAGCCGGGGTGAGCGTCTGTGGTGTAAAGTGTATTACAGTTCTTGTTTTATTCCTTATGGTAACTCTATGCGATAAACTGTGTGAATACCTTGCAATGCATGCTCTGTAGCAGTGCAGGAACACTGCACATTTGGAGTTCCATGAATGGGTTCATGAAGTATTTAATGTTGATCGGAAGTGATAGTTAAGGTCATCAGATTTAGACCAGAAAAATTTGTCGTTTTGGAGGTTTCAGAGAACGGAAAGGAATTGCTAACGCCGGTGTTAGAAAACGTCTGCAGTTAAATGCTATTGCAAAAATTTAGAAGAGGAGAACTATATTAATCAACATGTGCACTTCATAAACAACCTTCTGACATGTTAGACCTATATGACGAACAAAACTCAAATTTATATCGTTGACAGTCGCTTTGAATCTTTTCAGGATCTATTTTACCGTGAAGCACCTTGGCATTTGCAAAGCAGACATCCATGATATTAACTAAATTTACTGAGTCGAATCGGACGAAGACTGATGTTTAAAGGCATTCTTCAGATTTCGTATAAAGAATTTTTACTAGCCGTTTGCAATTCCATTAATTAAAATGGAAAATACAAGGTAGTAGTCAGCGGCTTCCACCGAGATTGGAACTGCTGTGTCATACAGTACGACCACCGCAACGCACAAGGGAACCTCTTTTTTTTAAATTTTGCTTTTTTTCTTTTACTTTTTTGACGATTACCCCTTTTTTTCTCTCTTATTTTAAAGCCCCTTAGGAAAATGGCAATAAAAGAAGAAACTAAGTGCCACCGCCACTTTTCATCCTATAACAAACAAAAAAAAATCTGGTCCACTTCAGGCGTTGGCTCCTGACTAAACTTACCCCAAGAGCTGCCTATATACCAGGGGAAATATGCGAATTCAAGGTTAGAGCTATCATTACAAACAAAACAAAATCTTCCTTTTCTGATTTTATTTTTATTTTTATTTTTGTTTTGTATATCTTTGTTGTGTAATTGATCAGACGCCTTGAGTCACGTCTTCTCGAAATTGGTGTGTTCCGTTCAGTAGTTCAGAAATGTTCATTGGTTCAAACTGGAAACCTTCTTCACTCTTGGCTTAACACATTCCAGCTGCGAGGCGGGTCGTGGAAAGTACTCCCAAGGAAGTTCGAGAAAAATTGTCTGTATTTTGGGTGGCGGACAACGACATAATGACGGTCGTTGAGGTATGTCCAAAAATCGAGTACAGAGTCTACAGTTTGTCCAACTAGGTAGTGAATGGCATGTCCGCGAATCCAATTCACAGCATTGGTCTTTGTCCGAGGAAAATAGTCACGTCCCGGAACTAATAATGAAAGGGAAGTATTCTGATTCAGAATGTCCCGCGTTAGAAAAGCCACAATATGACGAATAACCTCTGAGCTAACGACACACTGGCGACCACAGACGGACTTTAGTCACTGCGATGTTGCCTGAGCCTCAAAACGCAACCTTAAAACACACAAACAGGTGTTACTTATGTGAAGAACGCCGTTCTTGGAGTCCAGAAATTAATTATACTTTCTAAGTGTCGCATCTTACGGTGGATTCTATCGTACGAGTCTTCGATGTGGAAAACGAATGACAATTGAATTTAGCGAGGTAACGCCGGCCTACACCCGGAAGTAAATGCACTATCAGAGTGTTGTCAAATACTTGCTACGACGCTGCCATTTCTCGGTTCTCTTACGAGGCAGCTCTTCAGCGAAATGCTTGCCGTGATTCTCCGATACGGTCCTCCAGAGTGGAGACGCGCGGGCACGTTTGGTTTTTATGCGGCGTTCTCCCCTGATGGTTTCTGACATCGCCTTGTGGGCTATGTCTACATTTGAGACGTTCAATTATCATTAATCCAGAATGATACAAGTTTCAGCGTCCGGCGTGGAAGAAGGCTGTTGACGCCGACATTATATCATGTCAACGTAGGGAAAGCAAAACGGGTCATCCGATGTTTCTCATTCAACATAAAGCATGTGAGATAATTTTCCGTAACGTTCATAATCATCTAAAAATACGAACGAAGTAAAAATACATCTGAAGCTTATTCGAATTGAATATAATGTAAGATACCAAACGCTTTGCACCTCGATGTCGAATTTGTCCACGTGCAATCTTTTGCAGCATACAAAAAGAATGTCATGATTACCACGAGAATGAAGAAATATGTTGCTACGGATGGAAGCAAGGAGAGACGCAGTCAACAAATATTCGATTCCTCATGACATTCATTTCATTTGAGACGTAAGAAGAGTTAAAGCGGGATATTACTTTCGTTAACACGAAAGATATGCCGCACATATTGATAACGAGGAAGTCTGCGTCTTCATACGTTTCCTCCTTGAAATCTTTATGCTCTCTTATATACTAAGTAGCCTGATCATTGTTTCAGTAATGTTACCCTCTTGTTTGACCCCGTAACGATGAACAGATTCCAAGTGCATGTCTCTGCATGAAAGTAGCTGTTCGAACCCTTCCTGGGTTGCTTTTTGTGTTTTATTGCTTGGATTTCCTGAAGCAGACCACTGTGCCTTCTCCCCTTGTGGGTTAGGTCTCAAAACTAAACCGCTTTTTATCCAATGGCATAATTTATTCAGACAGCATCAGCACAAGACTGTCAAACAAAGCCTTCCATTTACAGTTGCAACACTCTAACCAGCACTGACCGAAGTGTAATCCACGGTCATGGTCCGAAATTCGCAGCTGTCTGCTACTGAGCCAAAGTCCGTACTACACTTTCGATTCCGCCGCACCATTTTATCTGGTAACACTGTGTAGTTGCAGAGTTGTGCCAGCATGTCTGTCCTCACACTGTCAGCTTTATGTATGTCACTTCTCCTGCAGCGTTGATCATGAGGAGCAGAAGTAAATGAGTGTATTCTGCATGACGTAACATTCAGTATTCCCTTCTTTCATAGCCACTCTTCATGTGCATCGATACCAAATAGGAATGTGAAAACTCTTACGAGTGAGAGAATGACAATAACAATCGTAACAAGAACAATCAAATAATGAATAATGTTTATTCCAACGCAGAACGAGAATGGCTTTAAATATAAAAATCTATATCTATATCCATATCTATTGATGTTTGAGCTGGCACAATGCAAATTTATTCTTAGCATTTAGTTACTGAATTTAGTTCGGGATGTTTGCAGAGAAAAGGAACAGTCGGTACTTCTCGCTAGTGTAATATAATGTGAACCAGCAACTACCCTTCCCTTAGAACACGACTCAAGCAGGTCCCCAAGTAGGTACCAAGGCATTGCTGCATTCTGTTCCCTGACATTGCTCTGATGACGGTTAATGCAGATAGTTCCGATTATGAAATACAAAACGTATTGCAGGTTAGTTCCTAGGATAGTAACATTAAATTTGCGTTGTAGACGGCACATGAACGTGACGACTATCTATATTACTCATCAATATAAAAAGACAATATTATGGGAATTTAGCAGGATTACTCAACATGAATTCTGAAATTGGTTGACTGACCGCACAGGTGCTAAACGTCGTCAAGAGTATACGATGGCCTAATCGCATTAGGAATATGAAGATCGTCTTCGACAGCTCGCAACTTTCACATTGCTATCTCCACCCTACTCCAGACAGCCCTCGGTGGAGTTGCACTAAGTTGCCGTTGCAATGTAAGGCCTTCAAACCGACAACAGACCACATATTGAAAAATACAGGCAGTAAGATCTCTTGCCTTTTGGGTTGTCAGTACTCGATAGCCATTTCTAGGTGCAAGTAAATGACGAAAGGCAGCGCGTTTTTGTCATCAAGTAAAGTCTTCGTCAATTACTTTAGTTTTAATGTAATCTAAGAGTAATTGCTGATGTTTGATATTAACATGAAAAGGATTCCGTAGACAGGGAAAGAACCTGTTCTTGGGAAGCTACTTCTATATTAAAGGCATTAAATGATCTTCAAGCACTTGTGTTCCAGCAGCGGTATGAATAAAATGATAGTAATAATAACAGTAATAATCGAATTATCCGGCAACTTCACACTTCACAGTGGATTTTCTCGAACTAAGAAAATTGCTGAATTTGTGAAAAATCAAAATGGCTTCACATCCAGCCTATGATGCCTAGAAGAGTCTTTACATCCTGCTGACGTGAGAATAGCATAATCTCTGCGTCAGAAGCTTGCTTCTACTTAACCATTTAATAGACTCGCATTTTTTCCACCGTGATTAATTTTGTAAGCTAAGCACATCATTCGTTCCAGCAAACTCCAGGGGCTGTGAAATGTGGCCACAATGGTCTGGTGTAACGAACTATCACAGGTGCAATGCTTGGGTTCAGGCATTTGCTTTTAAGAGGCACAAACAGATTTATTTTACCTCTGGTATCCTCAAGAGAAAGACGTTATAATCCAGAATCAGCATTAAGCATCACGTTCCTTCATTACCAACTGGGCAGAGCCAGTTTACGTTGGGAAATGACATAGCGGAAGTCATTGTAAACAGAAATACAGTCGCCAGTAAGCTTAAATACATTAGCAAATTTTATTTTATTTGATGAACCGATAGCCATTTAAAGGGACAGGGCTCTTAGTTTACTTGTACTTGATTGAACTAGGGACGTTGAAAAATTTGGTGCTGGACTGTGATTCGCATTCGTATCTCCTCTTTCGAGGATCTGAATCTCTCGGAACAGTATAGTTCAATCATTTCGTTCCTTTCCCCAAGACTGCGGTCTTCTCTAGGTCTCCTCCAAAGGTAAATATGTGGGTCCGAATCCTGATCCAGTACAAAAATATTCATAATTTCATTTCCAGCTCTATCAAGTGCACACCCACCTGCTAGTGAAAATTAACGCGCATTTTTAATGTCTGTTCATGTGTTGCCAACAATCGCAACAGGTGTCGTTATTTCTGGTCAAACACGCACACATCTTACTGTTCGTGAGTAAGAAACTGATACTTAAGCTACTTTCGTGGATGCACGGTAGGTGTGCAATTCGATTGTCGCTTAGGCTGCGTTCACACTGCCGGCCGGGCCGGGCCGGGCTGACGCGTGCTGGCTCGGCTCGTGCCTAGCCAGCCAGCTCAGGCCGACGAGTAGTGCATTCACACTGCGCGCCGCGCCGAGCCGGGACGGCGAAATGGGGGAAAATCCACTTCTCCGATTTTCATGTTCTAAAAATACTTAGCGGTATATAAGACTGCGCCACATCGTTTTATGAACTCATTTTTTCCTTAAAAGCGTTACTTACGTCGTGAAAAAAGAAAAAGTCTACTTTTCGTTTCGCGTGATTTCTTAGTTTCGTAACGCTTCCCAACCGATTTTGAAGAAAGTATGCGGCTAAAAAATCTTATTTTTGTACACGTGCTAGTGTAACATCTTAGCTTCGTATTGAATCATTTATCTTTTCATATTTCTTAACAGTCATTGTGAAATGATGCTATTTGTCAACGTTGTGCACTTGATTTACAAATCTTGTAGTGAAAAAGTTATGTAGCGGGTAGCTTACTGTTAGATCCGTTTTAGACCATACATTGTTGCGAATGAAATGTAGCTAAAAGTACCAAAAAGTTTTTGAAATGATAACGACACTGATATCTGTCTCTGGTCACAAGTAATGCGAGATATTCAGTGGCGTCAGTGCCGCGTCCGCAAGCCACGGAGTTCGAGCGGTTACAGCTTGGTTTAATGTAGTCATATAATGCAGGACAGAAAAAAACTAATTACTAGTGATCAGTGGTGTAAAACTAATCACAAAAACAAACTGGAGATTTGTGATACGTTTACTGCAGAAACTGAAGCGCAATTCTGTAGTCTCGTTGTCTACTTTGACAGAAAAAATAATGGAGAGTTAATGAAACTACTGTACATCGACACAGATGTGCGTTTCATTGTTCTTCATTGTTTTTTTTTTTTTCTTCCTTGGCGGGCTGCGCTGCACTGTCAAGGTAATCACCACTCTTTGGCTAAATGGATGTCAGCTGCCGGAGGCCAAATAAATAAATTTTAAAAAATCCCCACCCTTCGACAGCTGACAAGCAAGTCAGTAGAAAACGCAGCTGCAGCCAACAGCTGCTCGCCTTTAGCTAGTCTGTGCTGTCGTGTAGAACAATGTCTTCACTCTTTTATTCGTATTGTTTTGAATCTGCTGTAACTCGTCGAGTTTTGAAGTACAGAAGAACTAGGAGGTTATGGATTCATCCCATAAATAGCGACAGACATTTAGGAGAATTTTTTTCTTTACATGAAGAACTTAAAAACTATCCTGAAAAATTTTATTCATATTACAGAATGAATCATAATACATTTTAGTATGTGCTGCAGAACATTCAAGACAAAATTTCGAAACAGGACACAAATTTGAATGTAAATACGGTAGATTAAATAAATCAAATAAAAGTAATTTCTCATGTATCATTATAATAAACGTAATTTTTCCTCACTGATTGTGAAATGTGAGGTAACATCTTAAAATAAAAGACGTGTGCAGTCACACTTGTGATGAAAGCAGAAGGGAGACGTGTGATGCGTATACTGCAGGAGCAGAAGTGCTGCGCCACAGGCTCGCGCCTGCGGTCGGCTCGCGCCGGCAATATTAAACATTCGAGATGTCGCCGGCTCGGCTCCGGGAGGCGTACGCCGTGTCGGCGCGGCCCGGCCGCCAGTGTGAACACCGCAATTCAAAACCATGTGTTTGATATCAAAGTGGGCGGCGGCCCGGCCAGGCTCGGCTCGGCCCGGCCGGCAGTGTGAACACAGCCTTAGGCACAAAAGTTTGTATCCTTATTTTAGATTCAGACACCTAGCTGCTCGTAAGAAAAACCGATACGTAACATTTGATTTTTCATAGTTAACAAACCGATTACGTGTTGGGTTTGTATCTCCGTCACAGAACTTCACATCATGCACTTCATCTTTAAATGCATGCACACTTTGTTGCTTCAGAATGGAGGTATATCAGACATCTTTCGTGGTTAGATAACAGGGACGAAAGGGTCTTGATAGGAGTCACGGTTTATTACAAAAATTGTCGTCTTTTATTTTCAAGTTTAGATTTGGTTACTGGTATTGGCAAAAATTTCGGTAATTCATGACCTCTTTATGGCTAGTCATCAATATGATGTGATTAGATTAGATTACATTACATTAGATTACTTCTTGTTCCATAGATCATGAATACGACATTTCGTAATGATGTGGAACGTGTCATTACAATGAAGGATTTCTTTAAATAGCATGACTCATTTTCTTTACAACAATTTTTTACACTCTCATTCTTTTTTATCTCTCTCTCTCACTCACACTCACACACACTCACTCACACACACTCACACACAAACACTCACACACACACACACACACACTCACACACACTCACATTATATATATATATATATATATATATATATATATATATATATATATATAACATTCTTTTTTATTTTTATTTGTTTGTTGTGCTCGACTATCGGCGAGGCACGAAAACGCCTGTGAATGAGTTTCTTAGTTTTGAGTACACTTACTAAAGAAATATAAAAACAACAATGAGAGTTACTGATTTATGATGCTTAGTTTGCAGTCAGTTCTGAGTATTATTAGTAACTACGCTCAAGTCCCTAAATCTAGTTACAGTAAGCGAGTCAGACGCGTTACGTATTCCAGGCCGTAGCAGCCGCGAATTGGAGACACCAGCTATGGTCACTTCCCAGCCAGCTGTAGGATCACATCGGTTCGTCTTCTTCCTGCTGGTACTGTAACTGAGATTTGGCAACAAGGCAACGTATGTTTGGCAACTCTGTGATCGACGAGTTACTTCCTGGTGTGCACGGAATTAAGCCTCAAAGTTCACTTGATTTTACCTGTCATTTCCATTGAATAATCTGAGTTATTATCCCTTGAAGGGTAACAAAAGATCGTAAATTTACGGTTTTCAGCCCAGGAAAGTCGTTGCAGGTGGAAATCGCAACTAATCTCGACCTTTAAATAGCGGTTTACGAGTTCTAGGCACTATTGCCGTCGTAAGAGGACGCTCAGACCCATACCTCTTCGCCAGCTCTGTGGTAACGTGCTGACCTGTGGAAAAGCGTCTGTTATGGTTTGCAGTTCCAGTCTCACTGACTGCAACGTTTTTATCCCTTCTGTGAAAGAGCTACAAGGAGTCGGATCAAACATCTATAAGGAAATCGCAAGAAAATACTTTCGGCTCATAGTGCAATGTTGAAAAACTTACAATGCTGCACAACAGGTAACGCCTCTTTCCGCTGCTGACAAGCGAATTTTGGGTTTCTAGGAATACGTAACTATATTTATGAAATGCCACATTTGCATACCTCTTGAGTACGACACAGCATACCAATGAAACACAGACCCAATCAAAATCTAAGTGAGTAGTATTTTACTAATTCGTGTCGATAGAGGCACATTTGTGTACAGATACTCGGTTTTATTAAAACATACTTTCGTCGTAAGGTTATCGTGGTTAATTTTATTTCATTTCTTATAATACAGTGCACAATTTTCGTAAGGTTTCCTTTAGTGTTGTTAAAACAATAGTAAACATGAGAGAGAAATTAATCATCAACGATATATGCGAATTCTCTAATGTTATCTATGACAGTATGACAATGCACGTGCAGTTTATTGATTACATGCATGTAGAAAACTTGTTCTGAGTTAAAGCTGTCAAACAAAGTTTGAAGAAGAATAAAATCTCACTACCACACGACAGCTAATGTAGAAAATACTTTTCTGACATATTATGGCACGATGCGCTCTCCCTACACATCTTCGAGATGCATCTGCTGCCTGCTGTCTATTAAACCTGAACAGAACAAAATGTCACAGTAGTTAGCCCTTTTTCCACATGCGACTACTTTGGGTTGAGAAGTGAAGGGAAGTATGTTCAAAGTTCCATTAGATTGACAACTTCAGCAGACAGCAGAATTGCGTTTCAAAAAATGTAGCACTGAATGTATTCGAACTCGCGACATCTTATCTACGCTACTAGCTGACACGTAGCTACAACAGCTCCAGAGCTCGACAACTATTCCTCCAGAACTTTTTGATTCCACAGCACTCTGAGATTATGCATATGGCCAGGTCTTGACTTCTGAGAGACAAACAGTTACAGCTTTTCTTTTTTTTTTTTTTTTTTTACTGAACGACGTTTTCTACGAACAGATAGCGCAATAGAATAGCTCAAGTGGAAAGGAACACTTCCTATTTAAACTTCTGCATCCTACACTGTTGGCAGTTCTGTGTAGGTGGCAGTTACGTGATTTTATTTCGGTGATTACAAAATGTAGAGTGGAATGTATGCACTGGGTAGCCGAGGCAGCTAGTTCATGGTGATTCGGTCAACCAAGTAAATGAATTTACTGAACATGGTGCAAATTACTACAGGACGCCTGTGTGTCAGAATTCTCATCCAGTCTGGCGCAACGGCGTTACGATAGAAAAATGAGAGAAGAGGATTTCGTGGTCTGTTGGACGGATGGTAAGTTGTTATACCTATGGTCTGGGTTGGATTCCCACTTCTGTCAATGATTTTAGATAGGGAGAGACAGAGTCCATTCTCTCCTGGCTACACCAAGTGAAGAAGGTGTAATGGCAGTGTGGTCTGAAAATTGACATTGAAGATGATTTTCCTTCTCTACCAAGTAGACGGTAGGTTGAACCACAATAAAGTCTGGAGTGGCGACATGTAGAAACTCTATCACCAGTAACCTTTCTTATACTAGTTATTTATTTCAAGGGACGAAACAAACGCTACGTATGGTCACAGGACACTTATTCCATCTTTTATCTGAGCTTCTGTCTGTCGATAAGATTGGTTCTGAACTGGGAATGCAACTCAGACCGCCCTTAACGCGGAATTTGATCCTTTCGTGACAACACAGCTCGGCTACAATTTGTTGTTTGTTCAAAACTGCAGATTCCTCAACATCTCCACATATTACGCGTGAATGGGATCGAATCCTGGCCCGGCACTAAATATTTAATTTTGTATTATCAAGCTCTAGCATGAGAACACCTATCTGCTGGTGGATAAGAATTTTGATTTTTAATGTATTTTCATTCGTTTTCAACACTAACGATATCTGACGTTTTTAACTCCCAGTGAGACACAGAACTATTTGCGAGATGACTGTAAGTTCAAGATGTTATTCTGAGCAGCTGGTGGAGAGAAATTCGGTAGCTGACGTCTCTTTGTGTGTAGTCAAGAACGATTTTATGTGGGCTCTATTCCCAGTGAGCGCTGAACTCTTCGTCATATTATTTCTAGTTCAAACATGCTCACATATCACTGCTGTCGCAACAAACCCATATTTAACGTTCGTTTTCTCTAGAATGTAACAGCGATAGGTGCCGGGTAGGAGTCCTGGGAAGGAAAAAATTAATGTTTCGTCTCGTCATTTCAGTAAAAACATCTAGCTACTGCCGCGAAAATCCGATATGTCACATTTGACTGTGCTTCGATAGCAATCCGATTAGGTTCTGTGTTCGAATCCGTGTCCAACACAAAGCTTTACCTCACGGCATTTCAAGTAAGTTACTTGTGAAGAAGCAATATTTAACATCTCTCGTAGTTCGTTAACAGGGACAATAGATGATGGGCAGTAATTCGCGTCTGTTAAACATGTTTGCGTTATGTAATTTAAAGTTGATATTTGCTAACTGATACTGTCTGAAATCGAGGTATATCACTCTCTGTATGCTTAATCAGGAATGACTGTTAGTTTCCGTCAGTAACGAAATCTTTGCTTAGCCTGCATGAGCTGGGTTTGAATCCATATGCGGAACAAGACGGTTCGTCGTGTCATTTGAAGTTCATACATATTCTCAACTAGCTGCTCGTGAATAACTTAAATTTTTAATGTCATTTTGTGTTAAATAATAAGTAGGGTATGTTACTTTGAAGAGGAAATCATGAATACGACGAGCTTACTACGTGCATTACCAATCTGACGTAATAATGAGAGTGGTAACATTTCAGGTATGTCATTTATTGTAATAAATGTGAGCTTACAAGCCTTAAGCACAGTCTTCTCTGTGATGAGGTGTTCCCAAATATTTGCAGTACCGCGGTATTACTTTACATCTTGAGTTATTGCGGTACAGAGCAGTGTTTTCTAGTGGTGACTTGTTGGAACCATTTTCAAAAGTCAAACGACTGTACCAAGGAGCGATTAGAGGACCTGCTACACAGCTTTTTTTGAATAGGACAATGATCCTGTCCAATAATTTTTAGATTAGTTACAATAAGCTTACGCTGCAAGAGAACTCGCTTGTATTTTTCAATATGTGGTCTGTTGTCGGTTTGAAGGCCTTACATTGCAACGGCAACTTAGTGCAACTCCACCGAGAGTTGTCTGGAGTAGGGTGGAGATAGCAATGTGAAAGTTGCGAGCTGTCGAAGACGATCTTCATATTCCTAATGCGATTAGGCCATCGTATACTCTTGACGACGTTTAGCACCTGTGCGGTCAGTCAACCAATTTCAGAATTCATGTTGAGTAATCCTGCTAAATTCCCATAATATTGTCTTTTTATATTGATGAGTAATATAGATAGTCGTCACGTTCATGTGCCGTCTACAACGCAAATTTAATGTTACTATCCTAGGAACTAACCTGCAATACGTTTTGTATTTCATAATCGGAACTATCTGCATTAACCGTCATCAGAGCAATGTCAGGGAACAGAATGCAGCAATGCCTTGGTACCTACTTGGGGACCTGCTTGAGTCGTGTTCTAAGGGAAGGGTAGTTGCTGGTTCACATTATATTACACTAGCGAGAAGTACCGACTGTTCCTTTTCTCTGCAAACATCCCGAACTAAATTCAGTAACTAAATGCTAAGAATAAATTTGCATTGTGCCAACTCAAACATCAATAGATATGGATATAGATATAGATTTTTATATTTAAAGCCATTCTCGTTCTGCATTGGAATAAACATTATTCATTATTTGATTGTTCTTGTTACGATTGTTATTGTCATTCTCTCACTCGTAAGAGTTTTCACATTCCTATTTGGTATCGATGCACATGAAGAGTGGCTATGAAAGAAGGGAATACTGAATGTTACGTCATGCAGAATACACTCATTTACTTCTGCTCCTCATGATCATCGGTGCAGGAGAAGTGAGATACACAATGTTGACAGTGTGAGGACAGACATGCTGGCACAACTCTGCAACTACACAGTGTTACCAGATAAAATGGTGCTGCAGAATCAAAAGTGTAGTACGGACTTTGGCTCAGTAGCAGACAGCTGCGAATTTCGGACCATGACCGTGGATTACACTTCGGTCAGTGCTGGTTAGAGTGTTGCAACTGTAAATGGAAGGCTTTGTTTGACAGTCTTGTGCTGATGCTGTCTGAATAAATTATGCCATTGGATAAAAAGCGGTTTAGTTTTGAGACCTAACCCACAAGGGGAGAAGGCACAGTGGTCTGCTTCAGGAAATCCAAGCAATAAAACACAAAAAGCAACCCAGGAAGGGTTCGAACAGCTACTTTCATGC
The DNA here is from genome assembly GCF_021461385.2 of Schistocerca piceifrons. Taxonomy (NCBI): domain Eukaryota; kingdom Metazoa; phylum Arthropoda; class Insecta; order Orthoptera; family Acrididae; genus Schistocerca; species Schistocerca piceifrons. The sequence continues at coordinate 1,245,783,309 of NC_060138.1, forward strand.
AGAGACATGCACTTGGAATCTGTTCATCGTTACGGGGTCAAACAAGAGGGTAACATTACTGAAACAATGATCAGGCTACTTAGTATATAAGAGAGCATAAAGATTTCAAGGAGGAAACGTATGAAGACGAAGACTTCCTCGTTATCAATATGTGCGGCATATCTTTCGTGTTAACGAAAGTAATATCCCGCTTTAACTCTTCTTACGTCTCAAATGAAATGAATGTCATGAGCAATCGAATATTTGTTGACTGCGTCTCTCCTTGCTTCCATCCGTAGCAACATATTTCTTCATTCTCGTGGTAATCATGACATTCTTTTTGTATGCTGCAAAAGATTGCACGTGGACAAATTCGACATCGAGGTGCAAAGCGTTTGGTATCTTACATTATATTCAATTCGAATAAGCTTCAGATGTATTTTTACTTCGTTCGTATTTTTAGATGATTATGAACGTTACGGAAAATTATCTCACATGCTTTATGTTGAATGAGAAACATTGGATGACCCGTTTTGCTTTCCCTACGTTGACATGATATAATGTCGGCGTCAACAGCCTTCTTCCACGCCGGACGCTGAAACTTGTATCATTCTGGATTGATGATAATTGAACGTCTCAAATGTAGACATAGCCCACAAGGCGAAGTCAGAAAGCATCAGCAGAGAACGCCGCATAAAAACCAAACGTGCCCGCGCGTCTCCAGTCTGAAGGACCGTATCGGAGAATCACGGCAAGCATTTCGCTGAAGAGCTGCCTCGTAAGAGAACCGAGAAATGGCAGCGTCGTAGCAAGTATTTGACAACACTCTGATAGTGCATTTACTTCCGGGTGTAGGCCGGCGTTACCTCGCTAAATTCACTTGTCATTCGTTTTCCACATCGAAGACTCGTACGATAGAATCCACTGTAAGATGAGACACTTAGAAAGTATAATTAATTTCTGGACTCCAAGAACGGCGTTCTTCACATAAGTAACTCCTGTTTGTGTGTTTTAAGGTTGCGTTTTGAGGCTCAGGCAACATCGCAGTGACTAAAGTCCGTCTGTGGTCGCCAGTGTGTCGTTAGCTCAGAGGTTATTCGTCATATTGTGGCTTTTCTAACGCGGGACATTCTGAATCGGAATACTCCCCTTTCATTATTAGTTCCGGGACGTGACTATTTTCCTTGGACAAAGACCAATGCTGTGAATTGGATTCGCGGACACGCCATTCACTACCTAGTTGGACAAAATGTAGACTTTGTACTCGATTTTTGGACATACCTCAACGACCGTCATTATGTCGTTGTCCGCCACCCAAAATACAGACAATTTTTCTCGAACTTCCTTGGGAGTGCTTTCCACGACCCGCCTCGCAGTTGGAATGTGTTAAGCCAAGAGTGAAGAAGGTTTCCAGTTTGAACCAATGAACATTTCTGAACTACTGAACGAAAAACACCAATTTCGAGAAGACGTGACTCAACATATTACCAGCGGGGCGCAGAAGGCGTCTGATCAATTACACAACAAAGATAAACAAAACAAAAATAAAAATAAAAATAAAATCAGAAAAGGAAGATTTTGTTTTGTTTGTAATGATAGCCCTAACCTTGAATTCGCATATTTCCCCTGGTATATAGGCAGCTCTTGGGGTAAGTTTAGTCAGGAGCCAATGCCTGAAGTGGACCAGATTTTTTTTTGTTTGTTATAGGATGAAAAGTGGCGGTGGCACTTAGTTTCTTCTTTTATTGCCATTTTCCTGAGGGGCTTTAAAATAAGAGAGAAAAAAAGGGGTAATCGTCAAAAAAGTAAAAGAAAAAAAGCAAAATTTAAAAAAAAGAGGTTCCCTTGTGCGTTGCGGTGGTCGTACTGTATGACACAGCAGTTCCAATCTCGGTGGAAGCCGCTGACTACTACCTTGTATTTTCCATTTTAATTAATGGAATTGCAAACGGCTAGTAAAAATTCTTTATACGAAATCTGAAGAATGCCTTTAAACATCAGTCTTCGTCCGATTCGACTCAGTAAATTTAGTTAATATCATGGATGTCTGCTTTGCAAATGCCAAGGTGCTTCACGGTAAAATAGATCCTGAAAAGATTCAAAGCGACTGTCAACGATATAAATTTGAGTTTTGTTCGTCATATAGGTCTAACATGTCAGAAGGTTGTTTATGAAGTGCACATGTTGATTAATATAGTTCCCCTCTTCTAAATTTTTGCAATAGCATTTAACTGCAGACGTTTTCTAACACCGGCGTTAGCAATTCCTTTCCGTTCTCTGAAACCTCCAAAACGACAAATTTTTCTGGTCTAAATCTGATGACCTTAACTATCACTTCCGATCAACATTAAATACTTCATGAACCCATTCATGGAACTCCAAATGTGCAGTGTTCCTGCACTGCTACAGAGCATGCATTGCAAGGTATTCACACAGTTTATCGCATAGAGTTACCATAAGGAATAAAACAAGAACTGTAATACACTTTACACCACAGACGCTCACCCCGGCTTGACGAAAACATCCGAACATTGACCAAAAGTTGCACAAATAATTGAGTTTGAAAGGAAAAGAAACGAGGCAGGAAGCATTTATAAATTCATCGAATGTAGCGAGGTGGTTTAATTTCGTCCCAGTCTATAAAATTAATTTCGGGCTATACTCAGCTCTTGCGGATTAATGTAATATAATACCCGCCTACTAATCAGGGCGTCTGTCTCCGTTGCTTTTGAGCGTGAATGGAAATCGTAGAAATTTTCTGTGGAGCAACATTTAATAATAAAGCGTTTTAAATCATCAAAAGCGATGAGCGGGAGCAGGCGCTTTCGATAAAGAACGGGGGAGTGCAGCGCCGGTGCTGTCGCCACGGCCGCTGCCGGTAGCCAGCAAATGGATCCCGGAGCTTTGCCGCATACGGCGTCCAGAGGAGGACAGTCTGCAGGAAATCTGCCGCAAAATCGTTACTGGATAAAATTTTGATATCGGTGTGTTAGAAAGCGAAATAGATTGAATCTGCGCTACCATTACATTCACGTCTTCAGCATTCAGACAGAAGAGGCTATAAAAATATGTTATGCCAGCTGCTCTCGATCCACTGACATTACGAACAGAAACAACGCACGCTACCGCTAGACCACAGGCGTAATCAGCCTAGTGTTTCTCTATCATGGGACAAGTTTTCCTCCAGGAAGTGCCGCAATCTACAGTGTTGCCAGATTGTGCAGATAACCGGACTTAGAGAATTAGCGAGTTGGCCAGTTATTTTGTCCCATGTCGCGATCGGCGCGGACTTAGCCTCTGAAGCGGCCGGCCGCCGGTCGAGTTTTATGTCAAAGAGTGTACCTCCTTTTCCGATGTCCATGGTACCATCATAAGCCGCGGTGATGTTAGTGTAATCATTGTATCCGAATAAAAGTGTCAAAAATTGTTTGTATAACTTGCGTTTTCATATTATAATTCAATTTTAATTTAATAAGCGTTGATCAAGAGTGTCAGCTCCTTTGAGGATTGACAGCTGATGTTAAAGATTTGCGATACTGAAAATATCCTTAATACCGTTAACTGCATGTTATAATGAAACGTCGATAGAGTATCGATAATATCACAAAACAAATGCAAATAGTAATGTTTATTATGTCTGACATTACAAATTACATGGTAAAACCACAATAAATGATTTAGTTTTATTAGTGTTTGCTTTCTTGTATTTACAAACGAATCTACATTGTGTAGTACTTCAGTATTTTAAGATATCATATGTAAAGGAAAAATTATATTTTTGACAAATTTCCTCCCACGGGCTAGAAAACATAGTAAACATCTGAATGAAGATGGTATCTGTTCCCGAAAGAACGGATACCACTGATGACCGTGCAGCTTCTCTAGAATGGAATGATACTTAAATCGAAACCCTTAGCTGCCGACAGGTGTTGTTGATATACATTAATGGGGACAGCTGTCGGCAGCTAAGGGTTTCGATTTAATTATCATTTCATTCTAGAGAAGCTGCACGGTCATCAATTGTATCTCTTCTTTCGGGAGCAGATACATCTTCATATAGTTAAAGGCTACCCGGCCATAGACGTTGTTCTGTGCGAATGCGCAAACTTTGCCCGAACTCTTACGGGACTCGTCAGCTTAGCCTGAAGCGAGTAACAAAAGTGAATGGGCAGATGTCTATTAGGAACACTACGAATGTAGGTTGTGGACAGTTGGGAGTGTGGGTCTCACGAGAAGCGTGCAAGAGATAAGTCCCTGCAGTCTCACTATCTTCCGTGCCCTCGGTGGCTCAGCTGGATAGCCCGTCTGCCATGTAAGCACGAATTACCGGGTTCGAGTCCCGGTCGGTGCACTCATTTTCAGCTTCCTGATTGATGTATATCAACAACACCTGCCGGCACCTAAAGTTTTCGATTTAATTATCATTTCATAGTAAACATCCACAGTCATATATTTCATGTTTTACAAATAAAAATGTGTTCAAATTAGGTCGCAATTTGGGTGGTACAGTAAATTTTTGTAACCGATAAAAGCTATTTCAGGTCATGATTTATCAAAGCTTTCGATATCGTTTTCGTCATATTCTAGTCTTTGCCTGTATAGTTCATCTCGCCCTCACCCCCCACTTTATCCTGAGCCGTTTGACATTCACTACTGGATAAGGTTAGGTCTCGACCTCTCCGTGTTTTAAAGTCTTCAGACAAGCAATTCGGGTTTCTTGCCACATGAGATCAAAGAGACAGTGCTCTCTCTTTCCATCTTCTGACGAAGTACGTCTCCTTGTAAAGGTATCGGTGGCGGGCATTTAAATCTCACAAGAGAGCGGACCGGGTGATTGTGTACGTAGCTGGCAACTTGTGTCCGCCGTGCACTGTATTCCTTCAAATCCTGGTTGCCGTTCTGCACTGAGGGAGAAACCCTTACCTTGGTTAGCAAGATTCGTCGACACTCGTATCTCGTTTGCTTCCTTAATGATTTTGTCGCAGGAACTATTAGCTGAGCAGGTAGCAGACATCTTTTCGAAATGAAACATGTGCTTTCCCGGTAAGCTGTGCGCTGATAATGCGGATTCATTTTCCAACACGAGTCTTACGTTGCGTGTACGTGCAGTGCACTGTAGGGTGACACAGCACTGCGTTTGTAAGATGTAGGATTTTTCCACATTGGCACGGAATGTGGTATACATCCTAACTGTCCCAAGTCCGAGGTTTTCTGCACGCTGCCCATTAGCTTTCTTATTTTTGCATGTGGTCGAAATACGGGTTTCATATCTTTGCTGGAGCTCGGCCATTTCTCGCGAAAGTTACACTAACGTACGGCAGGAACGCAATCTTCTGTTCCCTTTCATTGCTTTCTCCTCCCGTTGCGCTGCAAAATGGTGTTCTTGCTGCTGGTGGGGAAAAGTTAAGATACCTTTCTCGGCTATTGCAAGGAGCCACATGAGCGGGCCAGATGAAAGCTGAGCGTAAGTATTGCATCGTAGGCTACTTGCCGATATGCACTGCTTGACGGTTTCAAAACAGCAGAGAAATTGTTGTACAGTAATAACCACAGACAATGATAGACGACATGACAATAGTACATACGTAATAGAGGTGGAGTGCTACATTTTTAACGAAAAATGGTACAGTTTTCACCACATGATGATGATGATGATGACTGGTTTGTGGGGCGCTCAACTGCGCGGTCTTTAGCGCCTGTACAAAGTCAAAATTTTCGCACAGTCAGATTTTTACACAAACCAGTCCATTGACACGAACGATGAAGATGATGATGATGAAATGATGAGGACAATACAAACACCCAATCTCCGGGCAGAGAAAGTCCCCAACCCGGCCGGGAATCGAACCTGGAACCCTTCACCATACGAGAAAGCAGGATAACAGACAAAAACAACGTTCATGGTTGACACAGGACTTACTCCCAAAACAAACGTCAATATATGCATGCTCAGTGAAGACTATGTCCTCCTCGGACACGAATACACATTTGGTACCTGTTATTCAAGCTGGCTACCAGACTGCTGAGGATGTTGTCCCACCCCTGTGTCAAGGCAATTTGCAGTTCTTGCACGGTTCGGCGAGGGAGTGTTCGTTGCGAAACACGTCTTCTACGAGCATCCCAGGCATGCTCTACAGGGTTTAGATCCGGGGAGTACGCAAGTTATTCCATACCTTCAATAGCTTCACTTTTCAGTCTGTTCCGCAGGTCAGCGGTTATTTGTACGTGGGGATTGTCGCCCATAAACAGAAAGGCAGCACCTACCGTACCCCTAAACAGACGGACATGATGCTGAACAATCTCCCCTCAAAACCGTTGTGCTATAATGATCAAAATGTTTCAAATGGCTCTAAGCACTATGGGACTTAACATCTGAGGTCATCAGTCCCCTAGACCTAGAACTACTTAAACCCAACTAACCTAAGGACAGCACACACATCCATGCCCGAGGCAGAATTCCAACCTGCGACCGTAGCAGCAGCGCGGTTCCGGACTGAACCGCCTAGAATCGCTTGGCCACAGCGGCCGGCTGCTATAATTTATCTAATACGAAGATACGCAGCAGTGTTCGACCATTGTGTATAATATCTGCTCACATCACGCGCCCTATGATATAACAAGTGTTTTACTCTTTCTCCACACTAACTGGTGGCCAGTCTTATTTGCAACAGCGTAGCGGAATTCGTCGGAGAACATCACTCTGGACGACTATTGTTGGCTCCAATCATCAAGCTTCCTACATCCATGAGTTCTATCTCGAAGACGGTGTGATTGAAGCGGAATACATTCAACATGCTTCCGAGCGTAGAAACCACCCTGATTTAATTGCTACGAAACGATTCTGACACACACGTGTACCGGTACCGGTTGCAAGGTCTGCAGCGATCTAATTTGGGGTGAAATGTCTGTTCCTTCCAGCCCCTAGGGATACGTATCAATCGCCTTGCGGTGCAGTGATCCGTCTACAACCACCGGCTTGCTATCGCATAGCATTTCCACCTTCAGCGGCCTTTTTAATCGTGAGATGACACTTTTGGACACACCCATTACTGTGGGCACATTAGTGACACTTTGACCGGCTTAGAGCCGCCCAACTACTCATTCATGATCGCAAGCTATCAAATTATGTATTGCACATTTGTTGCCATTCCATTCGGAATGTCGCACTAATCAGTCCACAACAATCTTTGTCAAAAATCGTAAATTGTCCAATGTATACACAGCGCTCCCACTCCGGCTTCGCCGTAGTTAACAAGTCCCGCCCTCCACATTTCCTTTGACTACGCTTGGTCAGATGTTCCGTAGAAGCTGTTGGTTGTTTCATAGCAACTGGTAGTTGTTTCTTAGCAGGTGTCAGCTGTTCCTTAGCAACTGTCAAGCAGTATAACAAGAACTGCGCTACGACGCCAACACGTTACTACACAGCAGGTAGCAGAGTGGAAATATCAACACAACAGCGAGGCAGAACCATTACAGCTACGTTGGTCCGGTTACTTCATATCCGAGGCACGGACTTTTTGTGGCTTACGTGACCGGTATTGACGCAGTAGCAAAAGAAGTACGCATCAAATTAGTATATATAAATAAAACTCATGTTAGTCAAAGATATAGTAATGTGTCGGCCACCAGTCTCGACTACGGACCTCCGTTGTTCAAAAAATGTTCAAATGCGTGTGAATGCCCGCAGCTCGTGGTCGTGCGGTAGCGTTCTCGCTTCCCACGCCCGGGTTCCCGGGTTCGATTCCCGGCAGTATCATGGAGGAGCATTTCAGGTAACAGTCTCGGAACACTTTTTTCTAAGAGTGCTATATGATTCCCTGTTGGGACTAGGTTTCTATTTAGTTCACCTGCTATATTCAGAAAGTGATTATTAAATACTGTACATATATGCGACTTACCAGTAACACGGACATTCCCACTACGCACTGATTCTATATCCTCGACCTGTCTCTGCAGACCAGCAACTTCCTTTACGACTGACCATATGGTTTTAATTTTATCCTGAGACTTAGCTATTCTATCTGCATACCACATACTTTTTGCCTTCCTAATAACATTTTTAAGCACCTTACAATACTGTTTGTAATGGGCTGCTGCATTTAGATTTTGACTGTTTATAACGTTTTGATATAATTGCCACTTTGTTCTACAAGATATTCTTATCCCTCTAGTCAGTCACCCAGGCTGCCTGTTTGTGCTAGTACCCCGTTTTAAACGTTCTAACGGAAAGCAACTTTCAAAGAGCATGAGAAAAGTCTTGAGAAAAGCATTATATTTATCGTCTACTGTATCAGCGCTATAAACATCTTACCACTCTTGTTCCTTTATAAGGTTTACAAAGGTCTCTACAGCAACTGGATCATCTTTCCTAAACAGCTGATGACTGTATTTAGCACGTGTTGCAGCACAAAAATCTATTAAAGTTAAAATTTGTGCATCGTGATCTGAAAGGCCATTCACCTTTTTGCTAACAGAATGCCCTTCTAGTAATGAGGAATGAACAAAAATGTTGTCTATGGTTGTTCTACTGTTCCCTTGCACTCTCGTTGAAAAGAATACGGTTTGCGTAAGATTATATGAATTAAAGAGGTCTACCAGCATTGAGGACAATATTATGGAAATGGAAGAGGATGTAGATGAAGATGAAATGGGAGATACGATACTGCGTGAAGAGTTTGACAGAGCACTGAAGGACCTGAGTCGAAACAAGGCCCCCGGAGTAGACAACATTCCATTGGAACTACTGACGGCCTTGGGAGAGCCAGTCCTGACAAAACTCTACCATCTGGTGAGCAAGATGTATGAAACAGGCGAAATACCCTCAGACTTCAAGAAGAATATAATAATTCCAATCCCAAAGAAAGCAGGTGTTGACAGATGTGAAAATTACCGAACAATCAGTTTAATAAGCCACAGCTGCAAAGTACTAACACGAATTCTTTACAGACGAATGGAAAAACTAGTAGAAGCCGACCTCGGGGAAGATCAGTTTGGATTCTGCAGAAATGTTGGAACACGTGAGGCAATACTAACCTTACGACTTATCTTAGAAGAAAGATTAAGGAAAGGCAAACCTACGTTTCTAGAATTTGTAGACTTAGAGAAAGCTTTTGACAATGTTGACTGGAATACTCTCTTTCAAATTCTAAAGGTGGCGGGGGTAAAATACAGGGAGCGAAAGGCTATTTACAACTTGTACAGAAACCAGATGGCAGTTATAAGAGTTGAGGGACATGAAAGGGAAGCAGTGGTTGGGAAGGGAGTAAGACAAGGTTGTAGCCTCTCCTCGATGTTATTCAATCTGTATATTGAGCAAGCAGTAAAGGAAACAAAAGAAAAATTTGGAGTAGGTATTAAAATCCATGGAGAAGAAATGAGGTTCGCCGATGACATTGTAATTCTGGCAGAGACAAAATAGGACTTGGAAGAGCAGTTGAACGGAATGGATGGTGTCTTGAAGGGAGGATATAAGATGAACATCAACAAAAGCAAAACGAGGATAATGGAATGTAGTCGAGTTAAGTCGGGTGATGCTGAGGGAATTAGATTAGGAAATGAGACACTTAAAGTAGTAAAGTAGTTTTGCCATTTGGGGAGCAAAATAACTGATGATGGACGAAGTAGAGAGGATATAAAATGTAGACTGGCAATTGCAAGGAAAGCGTTTCTGAAGAAGAGAAATTTGTTAACATCGAGTATAGATTTAAGTGTCAGGAAGTTATTTCTGAAAGTATTTGTATGGAGTGTAGCCATGTATGGAAGTGAAACATGGACGGTAAATAGTTTGGACAAGAAGAGAATAGAAGCTTTTGAAATGTGGTGCTACAGAATAATGCTGAAGATTAGATGGGTAGATCACATAACTAATGAGGAAGTATTGAATAGGATTGGGGAGAAGAGAAGTTTGTGGCACAACTTGACCAGAAGAAGGGATCGGTTGGTAGGACATGTTCTGAGGCATCAAGGGATCACCAATTTAGTATTGGAGGGCAGCGTGGAGGGTAAAAATCATAGGGGGAGACCAAGAGATGAATACACTAAGCAGATTCAGAAGGATGTAGGTTGCAGTAGGTACTGGGAGATGAAGAAGCTTGCACAGGATAGAGTAGCATGGAGAGCTGCATCAAACCAGTCTCAGGACTGAAGACCACAACAACAACAACAACCAGCATCCTCTTCCTTGCACAATCACTTATAAAATTAATATTGAAGTCACCACATATAACTAACTTTTTGTATTTCCTATCAAGTGAACCAAGAACCTCCTCTAGCTTTAGCAAAAATGTTGTGAAATCGGAGTCTGGGGATCTATAAATAACAAGAGTTAGAAGTTTAGCTCTTTTAAATTTAACCACATCTGCACAACATTCAAACACCTTTTCAGTGCAGTACTTTGAAACATCAATTAATTCAAATGGGATGCCGTTTTTCACATACATGGCTACTCCCCCACACCGCAAAGAGCTCCTCGAAAAGCTGCCAGCCAACCTGTATCCTGGTAAAGGAAGCCTCTCAATTATCACCTTATTTAAGAAGTGTCCAGATATACCAATAATTTCAGAGTCAACATCTATAAGCAGTTCACTAACTTTATCTCTAATACCTTGTATATTTTGATGAAATATACTAATTCCCTCATTACTCGGATACCTTAAGCTTTGTCAAAAGTGATTCCCTTGTTAGAGAGACTTCCCTTAAGCAGGAATACCTATCAGCTGACTTCAATCTAAAAAAGGTGCAGCTCTAACACTCACTACTGCAGGAATTTTCCCATGAGTGATCCCACCAACCCCACCTATGCTGTCACCTATAAGCTTTGCCAACCTCCCCTTCCCATACCTGTTGAGGTGCAGGCAATGTCCAGTGAAACCCGTCCTGCTGATAGACTCCACCGACACCACTGAAATGTGACCCATGCTTTCTCTCATCAGCGCACCCCCAAGTCTCAAGTTATTACGCCTGACGGCTGTTTTAAGATCAGGCCGATCGTGACGCTGAAATAGTTCCACGAAATGCACATTCGTGTTGCCAGGTCACCATCTATGTTATACTCCCCATCCCTATCAATACTATTACCAGCTCCATCCACAATCACTACCTGATCCTCTTTAGTAAAATCCCTACATAACCCCCCTATGTTAACAGTCACCTGAGCCAACCCTGCATTAGGCTTCACAATGCTGGTGACCTTGTACTCACTCCCCAGCACTTCCTGCAACTGCTGGCCTACACCTCTGCCATGAGAATTACCTAACAGCAGAACCTTCTTCTTCCTCTTCGACTTTGCAACTGTTCTAGGCACAGTAACTACTGAGGTCTGCTGCATACTTCCTACATCTACAGCTACTAGAGATTCCTCTCCACTAGACTCTGACAGTTGGTCATATCTATTGTAAACACCAATAGTAAAACTATCTGAAAATCTTCTTCTGCTAGCAGATCTCTTGCCAACAGCCAGCTCCCATTCCCCAACCCCGTTCTCCCTCCTCATCCTATCTAGCTCCTCCTGTGCGTTTTTCAACTGCACCTGAAGGGCACAGATCTTACGCTCCTGCTCCTCTATCAACTTACTCTTGCTACATAACCTGCAGTTCCAGGAGAGGATCTCACCAGAATGCCCACTGGCTTCCCCACTGCATTCCCCACAGTGAAAATACTTCGAACAAGTCTCACACCGCAATCCACTACTCACGAACCTACGGCAAAGCCCACACTTCTCACTCGTGGTAAAATTTTGCTTTTTCTAAGTTCCGCTACTACAATAAGAAGATGTTAAAAACCTGACTACAATAATCACAAACTTACTCTACAAGGGAAGTAACTACTATTATTAACAGTATTAATAAACAACAAATGTGAATATAACAAAAGACTAATACAGAAAGAGAATCAAACGTCTAATGACACAGTAACGAAGCTGAAAACAGTTCCCAAAAGGTTCTTCTGAAATTATTTCACCAGAAAACACCAAGAACACCGGTTGAAGACTACTAAAGTTCCTAAATAAACCACTATACACAAACAATTAATTAGTACTTAGCTTTCGATGCGCCGCTACAGCTGCAACTGGTCAGCGCGCCGGCCGCGGTGGTCTCGCGGTTCTAGGCGCGCAGTCCGGAACCGCGCGACTGCTACGGTCGCAGGTTCGAATCCTGCCTCGGGCATGGTTTTGTGTGATGTCCTTAGGTTAGTTAGGTTTAAGTAGTTCTAAGTTCTAGGGGACTGATGACCACAGCTGTTAAGTCCCATAGTGCTCAGAAACATTTGAACCATTTTCTGGTCAGCGCGGAATGTAAACACAGGCAAGAGGTTAAGTTGCTCGATACGAAACACTCACAAATATCAGGTCACAACACAAGAAAGGAAGAGGTGAATGAAGAAACCACTAATACGTCACTTATATAGTAAATATTATCACAAAAACCGTTAAAATATGTATCTGAAACCTAAAAATATATGAAAACTTAGAGAGCGATCTCACACGCAGTCACTAGCTTATGACGTCACACCGAAGAACCCCTTACACACTACTTAACCTAAATTACACTAAGGACAAACACACACACCCATTCCCAAGGGAGGACTCGAACCTTCGCCGGGACCAGCCGCACAGTCCATGACTGTAGCGCCCAGACCGCTCGGCTAGCCCCGCGCGGACCTCCGTTGTTCCTTACGTTTGACAGACTGCCAGTCTACGAATATACGACTCTACTTGGCTTAGCCAGTCATCTACTTCGGACTCTGCTGCTGGTGACAAGTCTGATGCTGTGAACTTAGCGCCTTCAGACCGGTAGACCACACAGAGGGCCCACTTCATCTGCTGCAGCCTTCCACACTGAAAGTCTGTCGTTCTCGCCCAGGGACGTGCAGCCATTCGTTTTCCATTCCCTGTGTGAGATAACTTCTGGCTGCCTGACTCTGTTCTGGATAGACTCTGCTGTTGCGACCTGCCACTTCCATGCAGGGTCACCAGCGTTATCATGCCCACCTCGGCTGTCCTTACCCGATGATGCTAACGGGCTTCAATCAGGCCGATTGACGCAGAGTTCCTGTCTCGCTGGGTCAGCGGCCTTGCAGTTCCCTTAGCGTCTGCTTGCTGTCTGCAGTGCCTTCCTCGACTGGGCGCGCGCTATTTATATTCCGTGGGAACTCTCATCCCGAGGTAACTCAACAACACATGTGCTTTGAGTAATAAATGAATCCATCCCA